>NC_089846.1:24367042-24981209 GCF_035609145.1 Eleutherodactylus coqui | reverse complement strand
GCAACACCAGAACCAAGCTCATGATGTAAATACTTGCGCAGAAACAAGCTCATCACAAAATACAATAGCGGAGCTAAGCAACTGTGCTGCCGGAGCACCGATGGCTGACAGTGGCATCCTGGAACATCAGAGGAGAAGAGACAGGAAGAGAAGGATTCATGTAGCGCTACAAGACACTTCCACATTGAGGACGATTACCTGGCCGAGCAGACCTAAGGCAGGGGCAAGGCATCTCCCCCAGCCTACATCCGCCTGCCCTCTTCCCTACAAGCTGTTGGCCGGCACTCTGTGCAGCTGCACGGGTCGCACATAGCCAAGGCTGGCCATACATGCAGCATTTACACAAGCCCGGGCACCAGAACATCTAAGGTTTTGTTTACCTGTGCTTGATTTTCCATTGTGCAGCTGTCACAGAAGCTGAACAGAATAACTGAAGTGCTGGTCCAGCGGAGGACTGGTCCCAACTGACTGAAATGGGCCAATGGGGCCCCATAAGGCTTTGGCATGCAATGCTACTTCTTTCTGCTATTTTGTTCTGGATTTGCTTCACAGTCAGGTTGGGACATCGACACAAAAATATCGATAGCATCGCCTATCGCTGAACAAACTATCGATTATTGTAAAATATCGGTGGAAAACTATCGATATTTCAATATATCGACTTTTTAAAATGCTGTATAAAAATAGAACAGGTCTGGGGCTAATAAAGAACAATCAACAAAAACTTGTAAAACTTTAGACTGTTACATTTATTATTACCTTCTAACTATTAATAACATGAAAATAGATTAAAGTTACAAATGAAATAAAAAGTTACAGATGAAACAGAATTAAAATGAGGTTTATGAGAAGCAGTTTTTTTATCATTGGCCCCAATAATCGTTATCTAATATTAATTAGCTCGCACGCTCTCCCTTCACAAGGCTCCTTCCAGTAGACAGAACTTCACCAGCTTTTGAAAATATTCTTTCTGCAGGAACCGAAGTAGCGACTACAGAAAGATATGTTCCATCGAGCTGGTACCTATGGAGTAGGGTGGGCATATTCCCCTCCATATTTTAAAAGGATTGTCTCCTAAACCATCTGGGGTGGCAGGCGTTTCTTATCTTTTCTAAGGGCACTGCGTTCGCGTTTGACGCTGAACGCCCGACATGCCGCGTCTCCTTTTCTTGATGCGACCTTCGTGCGTTCAGCGCAGCCCTCCATCTGCATGTGGAAATGCTTTCATTTAGACATGGCGTTAGATGTAAGCGTTCAGAGCCTGCGTCTAACGCCATGAACAGACGCACATGGAGGAGGGGCCGAAGACCCCACTATTTCTGACAGTCGTTTTGCCTGGAGCAAACCTTATTGGTGACAAAGAGTCGCCTCACACTTTCCAAAAGTTTCTAGAACTTGTTTATAAGTTCATTAGTGCACAAGCAAAACTGCATCCTGACCAACACAAAGGAAAGGGGCGGAATGTAAAGAAAGACAATCTGGTCACCGGACCGCAAGACGCCGTTCTTCTTTACAAAAATCGATGTTATATCGCCTTAAACTATTGAGGTTACTGATATATCGGAGATAACAATAATCGATGAAAAGTATCGCCAAAGCATTAGCGATACATCGATATTTCGATGTCCCAACCTGACTAGGCTGGCAGGTGGTTGCCGTGGCAGGGCTGTTTTCTGGCGGGGGGCTCAAGCTTCTCAGTGGCACACACTGGTTCATGCTCAGTGTGATCGTGAGGATCGGAATGGGCATTGTATTCACTTCTACCGGAAACCTCTGGGCAAACAACGGGTGGCAGGCCTTTCCCAGACCCCGGCCTTGCTTCTCTATGGCAAGGAGTCCACTGCATTTCGGTGCATAGAATTAACTTTTTTTGGAACACATGAACTTCTTGCTTTCTCTCTCGGAGACCCTGGTGAGAGACGGCTCAGGTGTTGCAACGAACAGGCAGAACTCATTCCCGCTTGGAGGAGCGGATAACTGGAATCAGTAGGGCTAGTCTACCTTTCTGGGGTAGCCTTGTTTCCAAGCCTTCCCCCTATAATGGACCCTTCTGGAAACCGAAATGCCTTTTATAATACTTCGAGGGACTACGTAGCAACACCTAAATCCTGCCTTTCTTACTCGCAGCCCTCTAAGGTCCTGAGGGCTTCACAATACATGAACATTACAAGGAATAAAACGTATGGACTGCGGACCGTCCCGGTCACCTCCTTATAATACAGCACTCATGAAATAACCATTCATACCAGTGCTGGTCCACATATTACTAATGGACGCCCCATGTGTCAGTGTGAGAATGTGGTCGTATATTCCATATGTCACGATTAGAGGATACTACCAAACGCCAATAAAGCCACATTGAATAGCTTCTCTCACTGAAGTGTAGGCGCAGTAATTCCTTAGTAATGCGATAAGAACAGCCGCTCGCTAAAGAAGAAATGGTGCATGAAATTAACTTTCTTTTATACAAGGGAAAAGATATGTACTCGGAAAAATGCTTCATAGATTCCAAACAAACCCATAAACCCCGAAGACGCAGAAGCACAGAACATTATATGGAAGTGACTGGCAGCGCTGCGCTGTACTGCTCATACAGTTCAGAGTGGCGGGCGATCCGGTCTGCCGGCTTCAGACGTTCTCTGCCTGTCTGAGAGAGGGAGGTTGGAGCTGGTAAGTTGTAGGACCTGTGATCTGTGGGCGGAGCTCCATAACTGGCCAGGAGACTAATGCATGCTGGGAGTTGTAGTTTACAGTCTGTTATTGTGTTTACTACAGAAGTGATGTATGTAAACACAGCGGCAGGTTGGCGGCTGCACGGGAGGAAGAACAGGGTCCAGGTTGCCACTACTGAGCTGTACTTCTAAGATTTCAGCATTTTCAGAATTTTACCATTTTGTGCCCAGAAAACCCCCCTTAAAGAAGTTGTCCGCAGTACCCATGGTCTATTTGACAAGGATGAGTTCACGGGGCGACCAACGACTGTACACTTAGTTACAAATGTAAAAAGGGTTTGCCATTTTACTGCAGGGATAGGGGTGTACGGACAATTTTGCAATACGAGTTTGTAGTACGGGGACTTAGAAATAGTAATGTTGTAAACAACTGCTATTGCTTTCTGTTATCATCCAGAAAGCTGAAGTGTATTATAGACTTTTCTGCCATTTCTTAGAATTGAATTCCCTCTGGGTCTGTGTGCACACAAATAAACTTACCCACTTTCTGAAGAGAGATCCTGGAGTGTCCAGTCTTGTACTACAAGTTCTGTTTGATTCCCGAGATGGACAGAACGCACACAAGAAAAGAACCCAATAATTTTATAGAATGGTAGAGTTGGAAGGGACCTTCAGGGTCATCGGGTCCGACCCCCTGCTCAGTGCAGGATCACCAAATCATCCCAGATGTCTGTCCAGCCTTTGTTTGGAGACTTCCATTGAAGGAAAACTCACCACCTCCCGTGGTAACCTGTTGCACTCATTGATCCCCCCTCACTGTCTAATATCTAATCTGTGTCTCCTCCCTTTCAGTTTCACCCCATTGCTTCTAGTCTTACCTTGTACAAATGAGAATAGGGCTAATCCCTCTGCACTGTGACAGCCCTTTAAATATTTGTAGACAGCTATTAAGTCTCCTTTCAGCCAGCCGCCTTCTTTGTAAGCTAAACCTTCCCAGATACTTTAACCGTTCCTCATAGGATTTGCATGATTTGCAGACCGCTCACCATCTTGGTAACTCTTCTCTGAACTTGCTCCAGTTTGTCAATGTCTTTTTAAAGTGGGGTGCCCAGAACTGGACACAGTATTTCAGATGAGGTCTGACTAAGGAAGAGTAGAGGGGGATAATGACCTCACGTGATCTAGACTCTCTACTTCGCTTAATACATCCCAGAATTGTGTTTGCCTTTTTGGCTGCTGCATCACATTGTTGATTCATGTTCAGTCTATGACCTATTAGTATACCTGAGTCTTTTTCACATGTGCAACTGCTTAGTTCAATTCCTCCCATTCTGTATGTGCATCTTTCCTTTTTTTGCCCAGATGTAGGACTTTGCATTTCTGCTTGTTAAATACCATTCTGTCAGTCACTGCCGAATGTTCAAGCTTTTCAAGATTTTTGAACTCTCTCTCACATTTAGTATTAGTTATCCCTCCTAGTTTTGCATCATCATCAAATTTGATTAGTTTCCCCTCAATTTCCTCCTCGAAATCATTTATAAAAAGGTTGACCACCATTTGGCCCAGCACAGAACCTTGATGTACCCCATTTGAATGGCTTAAAGGAGATGTCCCGAGGCAGCAAGTGGGGTTATACACTTCTGTATGGCCATAATAATGCACTTTGTAATATACATTGTGCATTAATTATGAGCCATACAGAAGTTATAAAAAGTTTTATACTTACCTGCTCCGTTGCTGGCGTCCTCGTCTCCATGGTGCCGACTAATTTTCGCCCTCCGATGGCCAAATTAGCCGCGCTTGCGCAGTCCGGGTCTTCTGCTGTTCTCTATGGGGCTCCGTGTAGCTCCGTGTAGCTCCGCCCCGTCACGTGCCGATTCCAGCCAATCAGGAGGCTGGAATCGGCAGTGGACCGCACAGAAGAGCTGCGGTCCACGAAGATAGAGGATCCCGGCGGCCATCTTCAGCGGTAAGTATTGAAGTCACCGGACCGCCGGGATTCAGGTAAGCGCTGTGCGGGTGGTTTTTTTAACCCCTGCATCGGGGTTGTCTCGCGCCGAACGGGGGGGGGGGGTTTAAAAAAAAAAAAACCCGTTTCGGCGCGGGACATCTCCTTTAATTCACACAAGTGATTTTTCTCTTGGAAAATCATTGCATGCCAACTTTTTGTGCGATCCTTCAAGAAATCGCCCATTATTTTCTTGGGTGCTAAAAAAAAAAAAAAAGATTGCAATTGCATGCAAATGTGATGAATTTTAAAACGGCACATTACCATGGGAACCATAAAAAAAGAACCAGTAAGTGCAGAGAAAAGAAAAATGTGCAATAAAATTACATATTAAAAAAAAAAAAAAAGCAAGAAAATAGGGGGAAACTAATTGCACAAAAAACGGTCAGTTTTTTACCGACCAACATAGCACTTGCCCATGTAAATACAGCCTGAGGGCTCTTTCACACGGGCATATTTTTCATCAGTATTTTGTGAGCCAGAACCAGGAGCAGAACTTAGAGAGAGAAAGTAGAACGGAAAGATTTGCATTTCTTCTGGATTTTGGACCCGCTCCTGGTTTTGGCTCACAAAATAATGATGAAATACACACCCGTGTGAAAGAGCCCCGAAACTGCAATATAAAAACGCCAACTGAATTTAATGGGTACACCCCTGGCTGATTACAGCACTCCCCTCTATTAAAGGGGTTTATATCATTAAAAAAAAGGGGTGTCCCTCTCATCCGTAGTCCGTGTCAAGTGGTTCAGCCCCAGTTACTTACATTTATAAGGTCGAGCTGCAATACCAGATACAACCCATGGACAAGAGTGGAGCCGTCTGAGCGCCCTTTTACATGGGCAGATAAACTTCAGATTCCAACGAGAATATGAATAATTGTCATCCAGTGTAAATGCACGTCCCGACTGAACCATAATTTATTCTCTTCTCCTTCGTCGTTCAGTTGATGCATGCATAAAACGGATCGATGGATCGGCCGTGTAAACAGGCAGTTGCTCATTGCTTACTGTGAATAGAGGAGGGCTGGTGGGAACGAGCCCTGGCGCTCCACCTCCATTCAGTCAGCGAGAAGCGTTCCTGTGTAAAAGCAGAGGAACGATCATCTCTGGGACAACCTGCCGGGCATCTGCGCCTGCCAGGTCGTCCCGTGTAAACAGACGGAAAAAGGGAAGAGAAAATAAAACAAATCATTTCCGCCAAATACATCACCCCTTAGAAAACGCCTCTTCAGACAAGGAGAACGTCTTCAAAAGGGTTCACTGAAAAAAAAATAATGGGTCTCATTTATCAACTTTGTCTTGTGCCAGAGCAACCAATCACAGCCCAGCGTTGGTTTTACCACAGAACTTTCAGAAATGAGTGCTGACTCGTTGCTATGGGCAACAGCTTTTCTTTTCGATAGTATTGATAAATGAAGCCCAGTGCCCAAATTTAACGGTGCTTTCGTGTATCCCCACAAACAAGCTTAGAGGAACAATGTCCAGACCCAGACCCTTCACCAGACTCCTCTGTGTGTGTGGGGGGGTCCCCGACTATCTCCAGACAACAGTTGTCAGGTAAGAAACATTCAGACATGGCAGATTCCATGTTCCCACGGGAGAGAAGCTGCTGCCAGAGGTGTATTGCCTCTCCCCATGTATGATCAGTCTAGCCAAAGAGCTTACACATCAGGGTGATGCTAAAAGGGTATTCTGGGATTTAAAGGGTTATATCAGAATTTGATGTTATTCTCTATCCCCAGCCTAGACCCCCACCGATCTCCACAACAGGACTGTGCTCTGGTCTCGTCACTGCGGGGGTCTCTTCCTCTGAATGGAGCGTTGGCCACAGTGGGGGGGTGACGGAAGCACCCAAGCCGGGTGTGCCACTCGGGCAGTCCCACTGAAAGTAAATGAAGCACCGATGCACCTCTGCAACCAGCGCTTCATTCACCTCGCTGAGGAGGACACTGTACCCCCGTTATTGAGATCACCAAAGGTCTCAGCTGTGGGACCCCCACCGATAAGTGAGCTATGCCCTATCCTGTAGATATGGGATAACTTGAAATTCTGGTACAATCCCCTTAAAATTAATGCCCTATGCTTAGGGTAGGTCATCAATATTGGATTGACCCCCAGCATTCCTATTGATCATCTGATTGAAGACGCTACGGCGGTCAGGTGAGTGCTGGGGCCTCTTCCTCGACCACCAACGTCACATGATTCTGTTACAGCTCACTCCTATTAAAATGCGTGGGACTGAGCTGCAATACCAGCCATTGACATTAGGGAATACAGCAAAGAGTCCGGAGAGCTGCAACCTCTTCAACCAGCTGATCGAGGGGGTTACCAGATCACCACCACATATCGGATATTGATGATTATCCTAAGGTCAAGCTGAAGAAAACCACTCCGGATCCATGGAAAGAAGAGGGGCGGTGGGGAACGAAAGCGTTATCTAGCGCTCCATTCCAAAAACCATAGATGGATATAAGTGCCCGATAAGCGATATATTCTCACCTGACCAGTTGTGCTAGCTATGTGCACACCCGCACTTCTCTCAGAACGATGCCGGTCTTGAAGGAGCAACAGGAGCCCGGAGATATGAGCTTCTGTTGTGAAAACAGCTTTTCCCCAGGGTTCTCTCCAGTCAAAGTATTTGGATGGATGAATGGACCCAACAAAAACATTGGCGCAGCTCACAGACCTCCAGTAAAGTCGCAGATGGATTCCACCAAGAACAATTTTATTAAAATACGACTAATACAACTATGCGTTACGACCCTAGATTGGACTCTTCTTCAGCCTGAGGAAGACTCCAATCCAATTTATTAGGATAGGTCAGTCTACCTTAAACACTATGCGAGAGATTAGAGACAGCCCTGCACCCCAGCTCTTACCTATGCCGCTGTACTAGTACTATGCAGGAACCAGCGATGAAGTCATAGTGTCCACTCCACCGGACGACAAGGAAAGGGTGTCCCACTATCTGCGGCACAAGGTGTCACCTGCGTGCGCTCCGGGCAGCTGTGTTATTACCTGACAGGAGTGAGAAGCCCGCAGTATCACATCCCGCACGGTGACAACGTCAGTCTGCCCGGATTCCTTCGGATGACTCGCGCAATAACACATGCAATATATTATAAATAGCACACAATGCAGGCAGGAAATATGCGAGATACCCTGACCCATCACATCACAATGTCAACAGCGATGTAAGAGATAGCTGATATTCCGGGCTGACAAGACGGACTAGGAGTGCTTATCAGTTCAAGCATAACAGACTCGTTACATGTCAGAGCGCAATCATCAACACGATCTGCATTCAGGCTGAAAACGCCCCAGCAAAAAGGATAGATGTTCAGGCCAAGACATTTTTGTGCAAGGCAGGTTTAGGATAAGGTGATCATGGATGACTGCAGCTATCTGCGTTGTGTGCCCACTTATACCAGTGCCCCCTTTTATAGACAGGGAAGGGATGTCTCCAGATTGGAAGCCCCCATAAGAGAGCTGTTGGGGTTTACCGGGCCATCCATGCATTATATGACTGACATGTAATGCTATAACAACCCCAGTAGTGACCACTGGAGGGCAAATATACAGCCAGAAGCCATTAGTGTCATCAGGAGTCAGAAGCTGGACCCGTGGCAATCAGCTGGACTCAGACAATCCCCCAATGTTCACAGGAGTCCATGTGTCCTAAGTGTCCTCTGCTTCTCCATACAGTCGGTCTCGGGCTGCACTAACATTTAGCTTTTTTTTAAATTTTTTAAACCAAATCAAAAAAAGCGCATTTAAAAAAATTTGATGTTTCTTCGATGAAGCGGAAGTAGAAACAAATCCCTGCTGGCAGGCATCTACTGCAGAGATCTGCGGGTCTGATCACACATTGCAGGATGAAACCACATGCAGAGTCTCACTGTGGAAGTCGCTCACTGAATTCTACAGTGGAAATCAACGCCATTTCCACAACAAACAGAACATACTGGTGGTTTGATAATCTGCGGCGTGAATGACTATCCTCCGCTGCAGATTTTTTTCCATTGAGAGTGTATGTTCACACGGGGCAGATTGGCCGCAGATTTTTTAGAAAACGAAAATAGTCAGTGTTTCCGTGGGGGGAAATCTGCTCTTAAAATAAGCAGCTGTTAGGCATTTGTTGCGTATTTTGCTGTGGATTATCTGCAGATTTTCCCTGTGGACGATATCCACTTTGGAAATCTGCTCTCCAAATCAGCAGCTGCTGTGGCAGATTAGCTGCGGGCTTCCGCCTCCCCGCTGAAGTCTACGGCAGAAACCCGCAAATTTATTGCGCAAAGTCAAACTGATGTAGATTCTGCATCCCAATTCAATTTCCACAGATTCAGCGTAGATTTTCTTTGCAGCGTGTGGACAAGATTTCACGGCAAAAATCTGGCTAAACTGCAGTCAACGGGGTCCTCCGGTTACCATCTTTTCCTATTCCGCCATTTTTGTTGTTTGGCTTCTATGACTTAACATTGGAAAAGACGAAAGGAAGTGTAACAAGTGCATGAGAAGTACTAGATCAGGCAGATTCTTAACCACTGGCTGTATACAAGACTGTT
Organism: Eleutherodactylus coqui; assembly: GCF_035609145.1. Classification (NCBI taxonomy): domain Eukaryota; kingdom Metazoa; phylum Chordata; class Amphibia; order Anura; family Eleutherodactylidae; genus Eleutherodactylus; species Eleutherodactylus coqui. The sequence goes on along the minus strand of NC_089846.1, from coordinate 24,971,965 downwards.
TCCATTCACTGCCTGCAAGCGTATTACAATGTGTATCTCCCCAAGACCAAATCCTCATCAGCAGAGGATTTAACAATGGCGTCTGGAGTTACTGAACCATCCTGATACAGGCGACACGCCACTGTCGCGGCACACGGATCCAGGCTTGCTATTTAAAATCACAGACAGCAGCCGTATATTAAAGGTACCTTTAAGTGGGACGACTATCGTCCGAATAATTGATCAATCGAGCAATAACGGGCATCAACAGGGTGATGAGTGATTAGCTTTTTTACCTCCCTAAGGTCGGCTGCACAAGGAATCTGGTTCAGACCCCGTGTACCTTCTCTCTTTCTGTATTGCGGATGACCGCGGATGCTCGCCATCAGTCATGCTCAGTACAGTTTTTTTTTATATATTCGTTTTTTTCTGAAGCGGGGCTGGGCGAGGACGTGGGTATCCACAGACTATCTGCAACGTCAATTGCGGAGGGGCTGCGAGTCGGACGGCTTCCATTGACTTGAATGGAAGCAGTCTGTGCGGATTCTGCACAAAAATAGAACATACTATGACTTTTAATCCACTTGCGGAAATCGCATTTGCTATCCGTTCATCTGAGCGGACATGCGAATTTTCTATATTTTCAATAGGCGCAAAATACCGCATATCGTCCACCCTGGTGATGATGACGGATTCCCCAATTGAAATCCAGTCGTATGAAGCCAGCCTTAAAAGTACTCAAAAGTCATCTGGTATAAAAGTCACCGTCTTCTGTATTTGAAGACTGGCGCACAAATTTGTACGGAGATCCGTTGTACGAACAATGTCAGCAAACAAGCGGTCGGTGTAAAAACAAAAAAGTGACTGCCGATCGTACGTTTTGACGCCTCATTTGACCGATACTTGCGCAGCATAAAAGGTACCCTTACCTTACTAGGAGGGTGCCATTTATACCATTCACATTATTCATCTATGCAGTCTAATGGCGGCGCATAGCTCCATGATGCCAACGCGAGGGGTCGTCGCCAATCTCACAAGGAAATCATCCCAGGGACTGAGCTCTCAAGACTTCTTCGTTCTTCACTGTGGTCGGTGTGTGCAGCCTCCGAGCTGCCAAGTGGGCATGGCACATAAAGTGCCAGGCAAAGCCTTGGCAGCCCTACTGGCTTAGCGAGGGGTTGCTCATCAAGTTAGTAACGCAGCGCCTCAGAGCAAATGCAGAACAAATCCTAACAAATTGAGAAAACCTCTGGAGGACTGGAGACCAAATAATGAAATATGCATGAAATGCCTCAAGCAAATGTTTGCCATGAGCTTAGAAGGGCACTTCTAGATTACACATGTAGATGGCGAGCACTTTGCAAATTGTGCTCCTCCTCGCACGCCTGTGATGCCACGATAAGTAAAAACAACCAACCAAATGACTTTGCGGCATCCACAAGAGGTTGGGACTCAACCTTCCCAAAACGAATAGGTAAAATAGCTACACTTGTATTCGTGGCACATCAATAAGTGTGGCACATTTTACTCCAGCAGACTTTACTTTGATCTAGGACGGGTACAAGAAACATCGGCCGGTCGCACAAAAAGAGAACTTCTAATTGTGGAATGTGCGATCGCCGTCTGCACTGACTCGCCACAGCAAAACGCAGGCATTGAAAGGCATACTTTCAATTTTTCCTTCACACTCCGATACGAATTGCGTATTCCGCGATCTGAAGAAATTTTGCTGTGGACGGCCTCCATTGAAGACAATAGGAGGTGTTTCCGACTAACAGGCCAGAAGCAATTAACATTGCCTCGGGGCTGCTGGTACCTGCGTTGGCGCTAAGCGACGGCGCAGGAAATACAAACAATGAAAAAATAAAACAACTGTACTGTGCATGAACATCTGCGAGCCACCGTCGTCATTCGCAATACAGATAAGTCAGGTACGCAGGGTGACCGTAAGTTAGTTAGTAAGTTTTTCCCTTTGACTGCAGTCACCAGTGACAAATCTGACAGACTTCACGGCAGGAGTACACGCATTTTACATCAACTGTTGTTCCGTTTTTGCGTATAACGCACAAGTGTCATCCATTTTTCATGTGCATCAAAAAAAAAAAAAAAAAAAGTTGCCCGATTTATGTAATTTACAACTCATTTAAGACTATGGGTACACATTAACTTGAATGGGCGATAACAGTCCTTGATTGCATCAGAATAGGCCACGCAGGCAATTTTTTTTCTTTTTTCTTCTTCAAACGATACATCGCTCTGTGGGAAAAAATTTAATTAAAAAAAAAAAAAATCCCATGTGAATATATACATCTTATATCAGTATATCAGTAAGTCATGGCTGCTTTCTGGGATTTTTGTCTGTTTAGATTTTCCTTTTCTGGGATCTTGATATTATTGTAAGGACCTAACTAAACGAGGACCCTTGACGCGGGTTGCGAGCATTATGGCCAAAATATTAACCGATACCTTGGATTTATTAGTAACATGCAGTGCGGCTTTGAACGCTGGGAGAGCCCAGGGTGCCGGTGTGAGGTGCAGGGCAGTCCGCCGGATTAAATATGGCGTCATTAATAGGTTGTAAGCTTGCAGGGTGCACTACACGTACCGTGTGGCCTAAAGCCCTGTCTATGCCTTTTTTGTGCAAGAATAGTACTAAGGAGCCACCCCCTCAATATAAGGACTCATGTCCACGATCGCGTTTTCACCACACATCAAGCAAATGTTGCACGGACGCATGATACGCGGTGAATGAAGTCAATGGACTTTCATTGATCCATGCACCAGCGTGTGGGTACTGCGTATCGATACGCAAGAGAAATAAATCACAGCATGCTCTATATCTCTGTGTGAGCCCTATCCACACGTATGTGCTGCGTACGATACGCTGTCCATATGCAATACATTGCGTACGAGCAGCGTCTCCATGCGCATCCCTGCTGTGAAAAGGGTGGAAAAATGGAGAGAAAAAAACAACCGCAATCACACTGAGCATGTCCGTATGACTCGCGGGTGTGGGCAGTCTCTCTGTTGGCAAAGCGTATGGCTGCAGAATATGTAAAACACTACGGGGAGACACGCAGTGATTTACACATAAGGCCGTGGGTATGAGCCATTAAGTTCATCGGGGTCCTCACAAGAGTGCTGGTATAAAAACACCACTGATCCCCCAACATGTATCAGTATGTCCGTAAGTACGGTTGGGCCTGTGATTAGGTTTGTGAATATACATAAAGGACACAAAATACTAGGGGAGCGTAAAACAAAAATAAATCGCATCGCACGTAAAATGCAAATTTTCACGCAAATGTGATGCGATTTTCTATTTTTCCTATTGGAACATGTGAGTTTCGTGCTCATGAAGTCTTCCCTATAGCGAGGAAATGCGTTTTTCTTGCGAGAAGCATTGTAATTCCGTGTAACACTGCAGGTTTACGAGCGCAATAAGCTTTTCAGCGGTGCCGGTAATAGAGCGTGCAGCCTGTGCTCTCCTTTATTGACGGACATTAAATAATAGCGCGCACAAGATGGCTTCTAACCTCCGTGGCGCGCCGACAGAGGTACGCCAAGTATTTATTGACCACAAATGGGTCAATGAAGTCAATAATGAGGAGTCTGTTTGCTATACTGCGGGTTTATCTATTTGGCATAGGCTGGCATCATGATTACTCTACAAACAAAGTAAAAACATAAACCGCAGATCGGAGGGGAAGCGGACGCTGTGGAGATACGCAGATAGAGCAAAACTGTCTCCAGGCCAAACACGGAAAGGGATTGTTATATCACACATCAATAGCGCGCCACCGGCCAGGGCAGGTCGCACCTCCCAGGGACAGCAGGTGCCATGTTATAGACAACTGGCATCGCTCCGGTCTGACCTCTAAATACTTGCATTCCCCACGAAGCAGTAATTCTGGAGCACCTTAGAACTATGTTGCACTGATCCTCTGTTAATCCTCCTGGAAATGTAGGAATAAGTTGACAACGGGAATCAGGGTACCTACCCACGCTGCGGTCTAAATCAGCAAGTGCTGCCTGGTATAATATAACCCCATGCGGTTACTGCAAATAGACAACAATGTTAGGTACCAATACCCCCAAAATGTGCTAGTGTGCCCCCAAGCCGGGAATTAACTGTGACAAATCATGTGCTGTGTAAGAATGGCGCAGGTTGCACGCCTCTAAGGGGCCACCAGTATATGTTCATCCGTGAAATGCACATTTTTTTTTTTGGCCAAAGAAAAGGATCAAAAGGCAGCGTTTCACAATTCCATAGGCCATTAATTGTATAAATGTAGTCAAAAATACATCAGCTTTACTACGTCTAGTTTACGTTTGTGCGTTTTTTCCCTCTGTGGGATTAGAAAATGTAGCCTACCACGCATTGCTGTCCTATAAAAAAAATAAAAAAAGCATGGACACTAGAGATGAGCGAGCATACTCGGATAAGCACTACTCGCTCGAGTAATTTGCTTTATCCGAGTATCGCTGTGCTCGGGTCTGAAGATTCGGGTGCCGCTGCAGCTGACAGGTGAGTCGCAGCGGGGAGCAGGGGAGAGCGGGCGGGAGAGAGGGAGAGAAAGATCTTACCCCCGTTCCTCCCCGCTCCGTGCCGGCACCCGAATCTTCAGGGACGAGCACAGCGATACTCGGATAAAGCAAATTACTCGAGCGAGTAGTGCTTATCCGAGTACGCTCGCTCATCTCTAATGGACACACTTTAAAAAAAAAAAAATGTTAATAACAATGCCGTCAATGAAAAATGTACGGAAACATACGGCTGCACATTTCTATAGGTTTATGATATAATGCATTTTTTGTGATTGAAGTGGGGGAAAAAATATGTTGATCTACAAAACTTTCAGTAAAAAACACACAATTTTCTTATTTAAAAAAAATGGATTAAAGCATATACGACTTTAAAAACGAAGAGCTCTGCTTATTAATGTATGCGTTTATACTTTTTCCCCTTTATGTATGTTTCTTGCATATGTGATACATACATGAGTGCCGGTGTGGTCGGGCCCTTACAGGGTGCGCACACCTTGCCGATTTGGTGCAGTTTTGTAGCAGATTTCACCTTTTCAGTTTGAATTCAATCTGCCGCAGACCTGCACCAATCAGCGAGGGAACATAAGGGACGGTTCACACAGGAAAAGAAACGTATACAAACTAATGCAATTCTGCATATTAGCACTTTTTTTTAGCACATGCATTAAACTTCTATCCACACTCTCCCTTACATTTGTGTCGGTTTTTACATTAAAAACGTACACTTTTTCACGGTTAACTCTTTATTGATAACATTTTGTAGTTGGAGTTTTTTCTCTCCATCATTAGCGAATACGTACACATTAAATGTATGGAAATAAATGTATACGTCAGGCATGAGGTTTGCTTTGTGGGACTGATGAGCTTTTCTATCCCACAAAGAGATATGTTTACACGGACCGATGACTGCGCAAACATAAAACACTTGTCCCATTGTAGAACAGTTTAACGGGATATTCCAAGCATTAACTAAATGATGACTTGTCCTCTGGATAGGTCATGAGTAGTTGATCTGTGGTAGGGGTCTACGACTCGGCATCCCCACCAATCATCTGATCCTCCGGCCTGCCATTGGTGTAGCAGAGCCAAACGTCTGCATTGGTGGTCAGAGCAGGAAGTGTAAGAGAAAGGCTTTGCTTGCATTGAGACCCATGGGATTGATGCCTTCCATTACAATCCCTGGTTTAGAGCAGGAAGCATACTAGAAGGCATCACTCCCACTGAGCCCATTACAATTCCGTCTGACCACCGATGCAGACGTCCGTTTCCACTGATCGCCAGATCCTTGTAAAGCAACTATTGATGACCTATCCTGAGGATAGGTCAAACATGGTAAATATATGAAATACTCCTTTAAGGCTGGCCATGCAGCCTAGACTGGCTGATAACAGGAAACAATAGGCTCCAACAGCACAGCAATTAGAAATATTATTGAGTCCCATACTTGGCTTACTACCAGGTTATGTTGTAAACCACGTCTGCGATATTCCACAAGGATAAACCCGTCTGACATCACTTGCCGTGGTATATCACTATGTCATAAAGTACATTATACTCCGTTGTAGATGCAATAGCAACAACAAACATAAAAGGTCACCTTGCAAATTCCCGAGCCGGATCAAGATGTGGCCACGATCCCCCACAAGGCAGAGGAATGAATCAATACTCTTAATAATGCATTTTTTATTACGCGCCTATAATTTTTTTTTCTCAGTCAGTGATATTATGGCTGCTAAATAAATGCTGTAAATAATGACGACCCTCATTTATAGGTATTGAAGATGGCGGCACACATGACAATATTCACTACTAGGCAGATTGGGTACCTGACCTCATTGGTGGATGATGAAATACGGGCAAAATGATCTGCATTTGCCAAATCTACTGTATCTTCATAGAAAAGATGATCTTGTTGACTATACCGACCAATCACAGCGAAGCATCAAGGAATGAAAGTCCAATTATGGTATGATAGAAGCAACAAGGCTTGTTTTCAGAAAATCACTTCTGAATAATTGTATATCTGTTCCAGCCATTTTTTAAGGTCCATTTGCACAGGGCAATGATTGGGCATGAAGCCTCATCTGCCCAATCACCGGTCCATCTGAATATGCAGACGAACCAACAAATGTGCGTTCTTTGGACGATTTGATCTTAAACGTCTACAAAAAAATTGGTCAGTAGTATATCTCGCACACCGCTGACCCTTTGCTGGTATTCGCACTCGTTCCATAATAAGGGTGCATTCACACGGGTTAGCACGATAGAATTCAGAAAAACTCATGGAGTTAGATTGGTAGAGTTGGAAGGGACCTCCAGATTCATCGGGTCAGACCCCCTGCTCAATGAAGGATCACTAAATCATCCCAGACGGAGGTCTGTCCAGGCTCGGACTGATCTTGTAAAATTGCTATTCTGGATGCAAGCACATTATATCTATATACTTGCGATTTTCACATGTGTGGAACGAAAAAGAAAATCCCAAGTGCTTCCATTAGTTCTCAATGGTGTAAAAAGATTGCATCGCACTCAAATTACATGGCATGCGATGCAAATTTATTTTTTCTTTTTAGAGATTCCATAGGATTCCTCGCTCATGCAGCATTACAGAATAGCGCCAGCGGGCGGAGCCTAATACCTCACGGTTCTGTCTGGTTGGGCTGAACGGCCTCACCCTCTTCCTCTTTTCCCCTCTGGTCTAGAGATGCAGTCACCCCTCCATGGACGGGTTACCGCAGGCTGTACAAATGGTGTCCATGACTGAATTTCTGAACAGCCCCTTTAAAAACGTACCTACAGTCACATTTATCCTTGAAAGAAACAGCAGCATGAATGATTGAGGGAAGGGATACTGGGCCACTTTATGTCCAGGTCCATTAACCTGCTGTCAGGTGAAGATCCAGCAAACCCAGGTAATTAAGAGTTAAAATGAGGCACAATTCGAATTATGTATATACTAGACGATGCCAAATACGTACACTTCCCCCCCCCCCCCCCTTTTTACTACCTTTGCACTAGAGAACACTTAACCCACCATATCCTGGAAGCTGTAACTTTTTTTTACTTTCCCATTGATGGAGCTGTGGGACGGCTTGTTTTTTGCAAAGTTCTCATTTATACCATTTTAAGGTAACTACATGTGGAAGCTCTGCTACTTGAGAGAGGAAAAAAAGTATTTATTGTGCAGGTTAAATAATGTGATAACAGCTTGGATCAGAAATGATTAGGAGTTTACTAATTATGGGTGCTTTTTTTAATTATTATTTTAACCAAACCATTATCATTGAGGAAAAAAAGTTTTTTCTTGTTTTTGTTAATATTTTGTCAACCCCCCCCCCCCCCCCCCCCCCCAGCCTCCTACTTCTAAGCAAACGATCACTGATTTAAAGGAGCCTTTGCTTAGTGTTCTGTGTGAGGTTTCCCAAGTAGTGCCGGAGGGGTTCACTTGCTTCAATAAGTCACTGAGCTTGTGATGTGATATTCTCATGTGCATTAATGACATATCAGAGGTTCACTTAAACTGGGTTTCCTCAAACCCCTTATTGGCAGGCTTGTACGATTAATAGTATTGTACGACGGTCCCCTTTTTTTTTCCATAGAAACTGACACCCGGATGCTTCCAGCGTATTTATACCCAATTTCCTGGAATTTTATACAAGAAATGTAAAGCTCCTAATCCAGGAGTGTCTGTTTAGATTCTGTTCATACAGGATGGATTCGCTATGAGTTTACCACAATGGAGTTGTATCACATTAGCAGCACCGTGGATGAGATGCTAACAATGTGCGGAGAAATATCACACGGAATTGTTGCCATAAACGGACAGATTTTAAATCTGCAGTATGTCAATTTATGGTGAACATTTTCACTCCTTTGAATGACTGGGGTGAAATCTGCAGCACAAGCCACAGATTGTCTTCCTCATTCGCAAATGACATCCCATGTGCAAATAAGGAAGATGGAACAATACCTCTGCAGCGCCACCTACAGGATAACTGGACATGTCAGAGGGACAAGTCAAAAGTTTTTATCAACGGGAGAAGGGGGGGGGGGGGGGGGTGTTACTCAAATGAAGTGTCTGCAGCGCTCACCCAACTGTTGTTCCCCTCCAGCAGCCTGTGGGTTCTCCTCTCCATAGCGGACTGATACAAAGACATCTAAGTGTCCGTCTTCAGCAGCAAGAGGAGCCGATTGGCAGCAAAAGCAGCCAAAGAGGCACAGCGCTCAGAGCGTTGAAGCCCCTTTATTTGAATAATCACTGAGGGTCTCAGCCCCCGTGCCCCCACTGATAAAAACTTTTGACATGTTCCTCTGAAATGTCAAAACTGTTTTAAAAGTGCAATTATTCTTTCAGAGACCTCGTGGGATATATACCATTCTGGCTCACACCTAGCTTCTTGAACTTGCTGTATTAAGTGTCAGGAATGCCTTACATTTTGCCCATCCAATCCTCCGGACTTCTCTTTGATACACCAATAAATGTCAGTTTACTAATCAAGTTAAAGGTTTGGCTAGTTGTAAGCTATTGCTTGCCTATATGCTCAGGCTAGGCCATCAATGGTACATCCGTCATCCAGGACCCTCACCAATCACCTGTTCATAGGGCCCGTACATGGAGCAGGTTTCTGTCAGAAGCAGGCAGCACTGTTCCCACTGCAGTGGCCTGACTTAGTATTACAGGCAAAGCTCCCATTGAAGTGATTTGTAGCTTACCCAGTAATACCAAGCTTGGCCACTGCATGTGCGAATGGAGCCATCTGCTTCCTGCAGACATCAGCTCTGTGCATGGGCTTAGTTAACAGCTGATCGGTAGGGGGTACCAAGTGGCTGACTCGTACAGATGTACAATTGCTGGCCTATCCTGAAGATAAGCCATCAATAGTCTAAAAAGGTTGTCTATCCTTAAAAACAGAATTTGGCAGCTGGAACATGGGGAGAGATTTATGAAACGGTCTAGAACAAAAACTGTCTTTGTTGCCAATAGCAACCAATCAGAGCACAGCTTTCATTCCTCATAGTACTCTTGAAAAATGAAGGCTAAACTGTGATTGGTTGCTATGGAAACAGACCGTTTTTCTTTAAGACAATCTTCCTAAACCTGGCCCATGCTGTCCAAACTGCGGGCATTGTGTTATAGAGCAGTAAAGACAGCCGAAGGGGAACAGCGCCCACCTCGGCTGCCTTTGCATATACACACCCCTGTCAAATCACTGATAGCTCCGCCCATCGGACTGTTCAGCTCAGAATGAGCAGAGATATAAATGAATAAAACACAAGTTACGCCGAATCTTTCCCCATACAACTATATATCAGTCCGCTCGGCGCCTCCTGCTCTGCAGCATGCTACCTGCAGTTTGGGCAGGGTGATCAAGCTGACAGATGCCAGCAGAGGACTCCTTTGTGGAGCCAGACTCCTTCCATTGCAATATCTTATATATGGCGGCTGCGGCAGACATTATGGCCAACACTACAACTGGCGCACAAGTCGGCTCCCAGCTTTCCCAGGTTCCTGAATAACAAATGATTTTCTCGCTGATATAATCTTGAAGGGACAGAAGACAATCCTTGTGGGGACCGTAAGGGGCGCCACCCAGCTCTCCCATTAACAGATATAAGGAAGCTGGAGAGGATTAATAGACCCATCAGTAAAGTGGACAAACTCTGGTGATTAATTCTGTTATTTAACCGTGAAGTTAGGGTAAAGTAGTGAAATAATGCTCATGATGGGCACTCCCTGCGTACATGCCATCCTGCTCCCCTGGCATGCTGGATTAGGTGGCAGGAATGTCTTGCACTTTTGCACCCTGTGGTGTTGTTATAGAGTCACACAACCACAGAGGTTTATGTAATCGCTGCCTGTTTAGAGAGGATTTACTAATCACACTTGGCACCGATCAGCAGTGTCAGTCTTGCACATTTCCCCATTAAAGGTTGGAGTACAAACCTCAAGGAAACCCCGTGGAGCTGGATAATCCCAGGACAGCCTCAATGGCAGGAGCGTGCAATGCGCGGTTAGCTGTGACCCGACTGGTATCTTTGGCACTTGTTTAAATGGGCCATAAATGCCCAATTGGCAGAAATTTAAACCGCTGTGACCCATGCCAATTGCTAAAATGCAACAGTAGTGGAAAGCGCCCCGCCACGGTACTTCCCCAATGGTGCTGCTCCTTCGTTCCAGGAATCAGTGGTGGGCACGGTTCTTGGACTTAGACCTCATTCACCGTAAAACACTCCGTGGGTCATGCAGCGTTCTACCGGTCTGTGAGAGGGCTGATGAGCCGGCTACAGCTGCGTATAGCAGCAAGTACGAATGATAGCGCATCTCCCGCACGCGGTAGTGCGCAGTGTGACCATTTTCTTTAAGTCCTCGCTGTCTCATAGTGAGGTTGTGTATGCATCGTTAACCATTCTCCATGAATTGCGCATGGACAGCGTTAGTATAAGTATAAGGTCTCGCGCTGTGTGATATGCAGTGAAATAGAGCAGGTCGAGTTTTTCACTCCTGTATCTACACGCAGTGTTTACACGTTAAATGTGAATAGACTGCTCTCACCGTGTGTCACGCGGCCGTGCATTGAGCGCATGCAATATGTGCCGAAATCACGGTTGTGTGAATGAGCCCTTAGTTGAACATTGATGGCATATCTTTAACAAGTGCCCACAAACATCGGATTCCACGCTGAATGAAAGGCCGCTTTCAGATGAGCGCATTTTTCATCCATATTTGGTCCATGTTCTGTGGACCATAATATGGAGCTAATCTAAATCTATGGCCCTCACGGACAAAGTCTTTATGTTCGTTTCTGGAGTAAAAAACTTGCACATTTTTGTGCAATTAGGAATTTGAGCCCAAATGAAAAATTTTTTTAGGCTTTTTGCACCAGCCTTGCCACTTTAGAAAAAAGTGGGCAGGTCTCGCTGGGAAGGGGTGTGGCCATCCCAGACTAACAGATTTATGTATCGCGTATATCAGAAGCTGGTGACAACTGGCGTACATTTCTGTGTAGGCGCACAAAGATATTGAGATGCACCTAATACAGTACATGAAGAGGTCTGCGCCTCCATGTATGCGGTGCGCCAAGTGGAATTATACTAAGCGCAGCATTGAAAATACCAGACTCCCATTTCCACCCCCCCCCCAAAAACAACAAAAAAAAAAAAACAGATATACGGTACATCTTTTTATACCTTCAGTGCATCAAAAATGCAAAAAAATTTAAAAAAATTAAGAATGCAAAGTCTTAAACATAATATAATTTTGTGTATACAGCTTCAATGCAGATCTATGCGTCTCCATGACTGATAAATGAGTGGAGCCATCAAAGACACAAGGAAGAACACAAAGTCTTGTCAAGGTTTCTTCTTACCAATATCCATATCAAGGTATATGAGGAATCTTGTTTCAGGATACAAAACCTGGATATGAGCCATGCAAAGGACGGTGACAGAATATCTCCCCCACTAATAATAGTCTAATCCAGATTGGGATGGTTTGGATTGGGTCATGGCAATTAACAAATAACCCAAGTGACCTGTGCGAATCATCAGAGCCAAAAATTAAATGAATGTAAACTATTTGAATGTTGTGATACCATCAGATGACACGGGCGCTCACATGCTTCCAGCAGTAGATAAGAGAAAACAGCCGCTACTCACCTCCATGATATTATACACGTCTCAGGTTCTTGCGTAACTCAAATCAGAGTCTGGTCCTTGGTGGTTAGAGATATGCAGTATTCGCCCCAAGGGTTTCTCCCAGTTCTCCTCGTATTCACAAGAGTGACATATTAGGTCTATAAATTAACATTTCTGACAGACATAGGATACATTTATTGTGAAGTTCATGTGTTCCTCGGGGGCGGGTACCTTTGGGATGCAGAGCTCAACAGAAGCTGCAAAGACCTTTTCAACGATTACAGAGCAGTCATCCAAACTCCAGTACTTACTTGGTACGGTGCAGTAATCAGGTTGAGTACAGAGTTGATTATTCTCAGTTATCTCCAGAAAACTGGACAGCCAAAAGCGTGTGATCACCAGTCCGAATTCATTAGCTCACATGTTTCAGTCAAAGGGGTTTATAAAATCAAATCAAAGCAGTAGCCACAAGACAGGGCCCAGAACCATATTAACGCCCAAGGGTTTGGAATAAAATGTCCAGAAAGTTCATGTGTGTACAAACTTTTGACCATACAGTATAAATACGGTAACGCTTGGGGCTGTTACTAAAGGCACATATTTTGTGGCTATTTCAGTCTGGTTATGTCTACATTACCTTCTGGAGCAGGACTTGTATTTAAGACTATTATTGATACTTTCCAATATCATAATTATTCCATTTGCGACTTTTATCTTATGTACTTGCACTTTATTATAGCTCATTGCTATATACGCACGTTGGTTGTTATGCTATGCTGCTCATTAGGTAGTTTAGGTTTCTCATTCTAAGGCCTAATTCCCACGGGCGCTGCCCTGCAGCTATTAGGTTCTATTGAACCTAATAGCGCAATGCTCACGGTGTGGAATTCCGCCCTGTGAAATCACCCGCGGCATGTTCTATTTGCCGTGGGTGTACGCGCGGACGGCTTCTATTGCAGTCAATGAAAGCCGTCCGTCACGCTATCTTCCGCTGTAGCACAGTGGCAGATAGCGTGAAACCGTTTCCCCGCGTGAAACCGTTTCCCCGCCCACGCTGTGGGCGTGTCACATGACGCTGCTGGCGTGTCATTCGCTGTACTGCACATGCGCGCCGGCACGGGATGCGGGACATCGGGCAGTGGATCCGGAGGAGAGTATGGGGTCTCTGGGGGTGGGGGCGCCGTGGCAGACTCCGCTGCAGAATTCCGCTTGCGGAGCCCGTCACAGCTGTGGGCAGTTGCCTGTAATGACCATAAGCTTTACTGTAGCATAAACAGCCCGTCTGATGACTAAGTGTTTTTAATGAGTATGTTTATTTCTTGAATAAAGGTTGCAAATCGTGGCATGTCCCATCTTTGGGCGTTCCCTCAGAACCCATCGCCCATTGTTTTCAACTGGGCCGGCAAAAGTATTGCACAGCGTTTGAGATGCACGAGAGTGCGATGCGAGATTCCCATTGAAAACAGCTGACAGCCGTGCAGTGGACAGCACAAGGAAGAGATCTCTGGCGCAACTATTAAATCGCCCACTTGCATGTACCCCAAGGCTCTGCTCATACTAGCATTGGCTTGTTTTTCTGCACCTTTATGGGATCTGCTCCACGGTGGAAATGAAATGAATGGCACAGACAGACCCCACTGACTATAATAGGATTGATCCGGCTTCTGTTCCGCCTTCCAGCATTTTCCCAGACAGAATAAAGCAGCAACATATCAGCATTGTGCCAAATGTTTGCAATATATATTGATTAGAGCGGCACAGTACTCATACACCATTTACTACAAAATTGTCAATTGGTGCCAACTCAAAAAAAAGGCTGGTTTTCCACACTATACCTTTGACTGGTCCTTGCAGAAGACACCATGTATTTACAAGATGTTAAACTGTCTTCTAGTTACTACTACATGAAGTTCCTAACTATACCTAAGATGAAGATATAAATATAAGTGTCATTTTTTTGTCTGTCTGTCTTGTGTTGCACTGGGCAGATGGTTGTGGCATCTACAGCGTTTCACCTGTAGGGAGCCAATCAAGACACCATCTTGACTTCAACACTAGAAGCTTGTCTGTTGATTAACAAATCAAGTGATAAGACGGTGACACCTAGTGGTAAAAAAAAAAAAATCAATCAACTTTTTGGGAAAAAAAAAAATAAAAGCTCTTGAGACGTTCTATGTGAGTGCATAAGAAAAGAATCTAGGCAGCTTTCAATAGTCTTTATTTAGATCGGAGCAGCTTTTATCTTAAATTATTCTTTGAGGAGAGTACCATAAATAGCTATTTACAGAGGGACAACGGGACAGTGGGAAGCTTGGGAGTCCAAAAATAAAGCATTGGAGATTCGGAGGAAGAAATCAGCCTCAGAGTATAAGCAAGCAACCGGAAGCGTTGTGGGACACAAGAGTGTCAGGCAAGAATGGAGGTGGCAAGAGGGCAAAAGGGGACATGTGGGTGACACGGGTGGAGAGGAAGACATATAGACATCACAGACACGATGGTGGAAGGAGGAGGATCCGGGTGTAGGTGGACACAATGGAAGACACAAGGGTTAGACAAAAGGACACATCGGAGTCACAATCAAGGAAGAAAAGGGGACCAACGTAGACAAGGGCATCATGAGTCACACAGACAAGATGGCGGGTGAAGGGCCCATAGAAAGGGATTTTTAAAGATAGGCTATAAGGTTGCTGGAGATTCATGCACACAAGGCTTGGTCTGCAGGCAGCCTCCCCCCATGTTACTGCATAGGAATTACGCAGAGTTAGCAGACCTCTGCAACACAAGGGGAAGTCTTGGGGAAATCAAATCACAAAATACACCTCACACCATTTGGTTTCACAGCAGGATGAGCTCCTTGCGGCCCCCCCTGAGAGAAGAGAATAGGGGATATAATGCAGTGAGGGTCTGTCACAGGGTTACGACCAGTCCCGATTCCTACGACCCTGACGAATAGGAGGTTGGGTAGTGTGTTCGGCGTACAGAGACAAGTGGCTATCTCTTCTTTGTGTTGGTGTGTCGAAGCAGGAGGCACAAAGAGGTCAGAGACAATGATGATGGAATCGGTCACTCGGCAAGTGGCTCCCCCTGGAGAAAGTCATCAGTGCTGCTGCATCCATGCTGAAGCACAAGGTCCATATCGAGTCGCAGTCCTCTGAAGAACAACTTTTCAGCATACGGAGCAGCCAACGTTCTACAGTGACCTGTGATCCAGAGGACAGGAAGGGAGAAGATGGCAGAAGTCCAGGGGAGTGGGGCGCAGGGCCGAATCTCTCCATGTTACCTGGAGGATGGACTGCTGCACTCAGAGGCAGGGCAGCAAAACTGATGGACAACCTCCTCCTCCTCATCCTCACCCCTGGATAGAGACACATGGGCAGCAGAAGGGGAAGTCAAAATGCAGGGATGACTCCAGAGCAGGTTGAGAGATGGCAATGAGTCGGTGATCAGAGACACTTGGAGACATGAAACAACCAAAGAGAATGATGGGCAAGACTGTGGAGCAGAACAGGAAGCACGAACACGTTAACTGCCTTAATACAGATGGCGATGAGTTGAGGCAGGGCGAGTGGGTGAGACAGTTGATGTGCAGCTTGGGGGAGTTCGCAATGTCACGGTTTTGATGAGGAGATGAAAATGATCTATATAGAGTAAGAGATTTTGACAGGTTGAAATACAGGTAGCTTTACAGTCACACGAGTCAATGATGATTTGCTAATGTGTCGCTGATGAACACACGGACGTCGGCCACCAAAATGTGCTTTTACAAATATCTGATTAATAAGGCAGTAAGATCAGGGGAACGTGATTTATAACATCCGAGCCTCCTCGCCCTTAGTCAGACCGGGATCATTTGACACAAGCCGTTTGCTATGGATGCACCGCCTGACAACCCCATGTTAACAGCGGCTGCTGCAGTAAAAGTGCCCTAACTCCTACAACAACTGTCGGATGAACAGTTGTTTCCACCGGCTCTCCTAACACATGAATGTTCGTGTGTCCAGAGAGATAAGCCACAGCCAGACACCTCTGAAGGCGACTTATCTCATCGGAAACAAAAGGATCGGTGTTGAACTTGAACGTTCCCAATACGTCTTTCACACGACATCATCTGTGGGGAGGAAGGGGGAGGGGGTGTGGAGCCGAACTTATACACATTAGAGAATCCAGCTCTAAGGTTATCTGCGAGTCTGGGCGACCTAACCACAAATGTCTATTTGAGCCTTACGGATGGTTTCATACACAATGGTTTCCTAGAAAATGAAACCCTTTATTTGCGCTTTTACCCCCCCCGTTCTTGTTTTGCAGTTTTTTGCAGCCAGATGTTACTTGGAGTCTATAGTGCAATATAAAAGCCTTTCTGGTTAATGGCATTGAGATGGGGGGTTATGGGTTTGTTCCTGTCCCGTCCCCGTCCCCCCCCCCAAGCTCTGGGGACGCCTTTTTTTTGTATTTTTTCCATAGGCTTCTCTTCAAGATTCGAAAAGCACCAGGAAAAATATACCGTATGTACGACATGTTACAAACAAAAGCCCATGTTACACTTAGTAACCGCCGGTAATCTAAAATAAAATTTTTTATAAATTAAATAACTCCTAAAAATGAGATTGTGTGAAGACCTCCTAAAGCCGATGTAATTAAAAAAAAAAAAAAAAGGGTTGTCTGGGATCAGCAAAATTATGGGCCTGAAGGGCAAAAAGGCATAAAATAATTAAGGCAGCATTATTCACTGGTCTCCGTTTACAGAATTGATTACATCACAATGACACACGTGACCCCTGCAGTTTATCGCTGGCTTCAGTAGTCTCTTGTCAGTCTCTGCTGAGTCCAATGATTGGCTGCAGTGGTCACATGTCTCTATCCCCATCTCATTCTGCATTAGTAATCAGATTTTTCAGAATATTACATATAACCTCCGATTAGCTACCTGACCATGATCAGCCATTACAGCCAAACTATACATTTCAGGCAAAGTCTCAATAAGTGTTAGAATAACCCCATATTATTTAAGAGCCGCTTATTCTTTGTACTTATATAGTTATGTTTTTCTTTTCTTATCACCTCTTAAAGAGCATGGTCATGAAACTCAATTTTCAAAGTTTGAGTCTTTTTAATGCTGAATACACTGAAATGGTTACAAAAGCATACAAAAAAAAAATCTCATACCAAAAGCAAAATTGGTTCTATTTTATATTAAATAGCCTATCCAAACTCCTATCCACGTGTCTTATTATGGCAGAGACGGGGCCCCATTCGGCAAACCATCGATATAAGCCAGAGCAGAAAGTTGCATTAATGGGCCCATTCTACAGGTTGCACTTTGTAGACAACTGGGTCCATAAACAACGACCCATCCAAATGAAAAGAAAAAGGCCTTTTAGCTTTTAAATGTATCATGTGGAAATTAAAGGGGTTGCTTAGTTGTAAACTATTGATGGTCTATCATTTGGAAGATAGCGCATTAGCCAGGCCTCTGTGCTCATGTACAGAGCTGGATTTCCACAGGAAGTGGACAGCTCTCCATTACCACTATAGTGACACAAGTTTGGTATTACAGGAAAAGTTGACATTGACTTCAATGGGATGTCTGCCTGCAGTACCAAGCTTGGCCACTACAGTGAAAGTCGCTGTCCACCTCCAGAAATCAATTCAGTGCAGAAGAGCACTGGCATGACTAACAGCAAATTGTCAGCGGTTCCAGGCTGCAGATCCTCTCTAATCTACTATTGATGGTTTATCCTAAAAACGGGCCATCAGTTTACGACTGGACAACCCATTTAACTTGCATCCTATTACTTTATCAGCTAAAAGGTCATCCTTTTCACTTAGAGAACTTATCCCATCCTCTGACAAGGGAAACCTAGCTGCTATCCTTACAGCCGACTCCTCACCAATTCCAGCGCAGTTTTAAGTGTTCTCCTAGCTATCTGCAATCGCTCCTATTAGTTTGAGAGAACGATGCTAGCCAGTTGCCATGTGGGCATTGTCCAGTATCCTTGGGACGTCACCTCAGCCATTGACACCAATATGACAATTTACTAGTATAGCTCTCCTAAACCAAGAAAGTAGGGATGTGGTGATCACGGTCACAGGAGGGGGAAGGCAACAGTGACATGGCCCAGAGAGAAAGGTAGCCCACACTTAAATCTAGAGCAATGGAGAGTCATTGGCTCCGTACCCTGCCACTTAAATTGCTTGAACCGCCCAGAAGCCTGACTGCTAGACTCAAGTCCGAATAAATGTAATCACATCATTGTGCACCAGACTGCAGGAAAACACCCATCTGCTGGGCAGATACTCAATCGCTCCATACGATGCCTTCATTTTCCCAAGCAGACCCTCTTTCTCCTTGCGACCGCCATCGTCACACTCTTAAGGCCACTTCATTAGTTTCAGAACCCGATACTAGCAATTGTCATCTGGGCAGTCTCCACCACCCAGTGTCAATGGCTGAAGTGACGTCTGATTGACATTGGGCAGCAAAGACCTGACCGCATTACAAATAACTAGCACCTGGCTCTGAAACTAAAGTGCAGGAAAATTGGGGGGGGGGGGGGGTGTAGGGCTGGGGGTCTAGAAGTAAAATAAAAATAGTGCTGAATCAGTGAGGAGACCGCTGTAAAAAGATAAGCAACCAGTTTCACTCGTCTTGGATAACCCATTAAGCTGCCTTCAGAAACAAGTTTGTGCGGACTTCTTAGAAACTACGTCTATATTCAGAAACTTTCCAGGAACTGATTTAAGGCGTAACGGGACGAAGCCTTCCATCACACGCAGAAGCTTTAACAGAGGCCAAGGTTAGAATTCCCATATCTGTCCGTGGGATATGTCTGGTATTGCGGCTCATCCTATTAAAGTAAATGGGGATAGACTGCAATACCAGACACTGCCCATCTATGAAGGGGGGGAAAAAAGATTTTTTTTTTGTCTTTAACAGCAATCTATACTCCGATTTACAAAAATTAAATCTAGGAACCTTGTTTCATGATCATCTCTCTTTAAGAGGTTCTGGTTGCTCAATTAACATGCCCGATCCTTTCGCTCTCAGGTGAGATCAGCCCAAATCTGAGAAGTCTCACAGCAGTGTATGGCCTCTCTCTATTGAGATGCAGACTTGGCGATTTTAGAGGAAGTTGATGTTAAATCAGTATCAG
Organism: Eleutherodactylus coqui; assembly: GCF_035609145.1. Classification (NCBI taxonomy): domain Eukaryota; kingdom Metazoa; phylum Chordata; class Amphibia; order Anura; family Eleutherodactylidae; genus Eleutherodactylus; species Eleutherodactylus coqui. The sequence goes on along the minus strand of NC_089846.1, from coordinate 24,952,652 downwards.
CCGACAGCTTTTGCAGGTGTTTATGGCCATGCTGACACCAAAGCTTCTATATCCGATTTATTCATGTACAAGTGGCACTTTTAGCAAATCATGATTGACCAGCTCCAACATAAGAGGAATGCTAAAGTACAAGAAGTGACACTCGTCCTATCAGCCTCCTCAATTTTCCTAATTTAAAGGGGAACTACACACAGAAAAGGCTGCAAATAAAACTTGCAGTTGTCCAATATTTACTTCCAATAGTTGGACCTTTATAAGTGACATGAACTTTCATCCGCCAATGATCTGATATTGCACAGATCAAGTCTATGAGCCGAGACCACCATCAGCTGAGGGGCTTCAGAGCCCTGTAGAACCTCTGAATCCCTTTGTAATTACACAGATTTCCATCAGTGAGAATGCGTGACACGACCTCCTAAGCCGGCGTCACTGATGCCAACGGTCATTTCACTCGAATACTGCGACACATGACCAGTAATGGAAATCTCAGCTGCGCCAAAGTGAGCTCCGAGCTCTCCGGATTCATGGATGCACTTCGGGCGGGTTTCTTCTTTAACCCCGTATGCAGAAAGTTAATTGTAATTACAATTTCCAGACGTGACCTGGTAACTTGTCACATACATGAAATTCATATAGAATGAGTCGCTTTTACTGTCTGTAGTCCCCTTTAATTAGCAAATACCTCGTCTGCAAGTTCCACCATCCGTGACATAAAAGGCATCGTTAACCATATGTATCCAATTCAGAGTCTAGCGTTGGTTTTCACAACCGCGCTGGAGAAATAAAACATGGACTCCGACTGGCTGCTGCGGACAACAAGGTCTCACACTCCGTTGTATTGCTGCTCCCCATCACCTTCCACAACTATAATCTACCTCTCGTATGGATTATTGCAGGGACATATCTGTTTGCGAACACTCAATGGATGATAAGCGTTACGGCTGATAAGCGTCATGTTTTGTAGATGCTACCGGCAATTTTACTAAAGCACTAATTAAAAGAGTGTCAATACTAGTCACAGATATAGCCGTCAGGTCCAAATCCATGTGATGACGAGTGAAAACGACGAAGAATATCAAATCACAACAACCATCTCCTGTTGGTGATGTCCTTCTGCGCAGGTGGCGACACAACAGGGTTGTAATATGTAATCCAGTAATACGGACGTGTGTCCAGGCCCGACCGCGGGACCGATGACCCAAACATCAGAGATTCCTATACTGCCCGGAGTTCAGGCTGTAACGCTCGGCCATATGAAGGACACGAATACACACACCGTTGTGCTACCAGCCTTAAGATGAAGATGTAGCAGAGCTGAATTAGTCATTTAGCTCTATAAGAGCACTTACTTTGTACATCTTAATAAGGAACAATGGGGTACATTTAGTCAGGCAGGTAGAGGTCAGTCACATTTTACAATGCCATTTCTGGTTAGACGGTTTGTACAATGGCAATTAGAAGGTAAAATCCACGCGGTTTTGCTGTGCAGTGTAACCGCATGTACGCTACCTGCCCTGCGAATATACCCTGACCAGAGATCAGTCATTGGCCGCTGTGATGTCAGCACTTCAACTCCCTCGAATTTCACAAGGGAAAGGTATTTGTCAGCTGATTGGATGGGTTTTTATTGTTTTTTTTAGCTAGGCCAAGAATGGCGGGAGAGACTTTAAGACCGGATTCACACAACGTGTTGCTCTAGAGAGTCTCTGGGGCAACACATATCGGACAGCCCACAGTCACTCACCTGTGTGATATCTGAGCCTCGCAGACCCCACACATGCCATGTGCTAATCTCACTCATGAAAAACAACAATATGACATGCTGCGATTTTTTACATGGCTCATCGGCCCTCGCGGAGGACGGTCTGAATAGCCTCATAGGCCATAATGTGCTGCCCGTAAAATATACCTACAGCACATGGTCCCATTATGTGTCTGGGCTCACATCAGCTTTATCCGTTAGGCTGCCTTCGCACTGGCAATAAAATCGTGCGGGTTTTTTGTGCGTTGCGATAGTGAGTGAAAACGCAGGATTATGAAACCAATGATTTTCAATGGTTTTCTTCACATTTGCGATGTTTTCACTCATGTGATGTTGCTAGAAAAAGAAATAAATCACGACATTCTTTCAGCATTTTGCATTTTTTTTTTTTTAAATCTCCCACGTTTCCTTATGGAACCTCCTTTTTATCGCATCACAAAGCATTAACTTGCGATTTCCGTGTGACGCAATGAGTTTTTAACATTGGAAAGTCTTATTGACTTTTGCTTTAAGAAATAGTGGCAAATTTGCACACAAAAAAAGCCGCAATTGGCAGAGATGTCTTTGCGAAGAAAAGCAGCGCTGCTGCTCAAAAATTGGGGGGGGGGGGTTGCAATTTTGCTGCAATTTTCTCACAGATTCAAGGATCCCTCTGTAAAAAAAAAATCCACTTTATTTTTTAAAAAACAAAAAAAAGAAAGGTCTAACCAATGCAAATAGATCAGTAAAAAGAAAGAGGGTTTTTTTTTTTTTTATTATTAATTTCCATCAGACATCTGTTATAAGTTGATCTGCAGCCCAATTCTACAACTTGAACATTCACAGTTGTATTAAAAGGATGCGTTAAACGAAATACAAACTGGATAGTTTGCATCCTTCCGCCATAGAATACAATCTGAAAAATAAAAAAAAGCCATTCCGTCCAGTTTTCTATTTCTTGAAAGTAAAAAAGACCCTGCAGTTTAATCCTTTATCCAATAAAAAAAACAAAAAACAAAAACAAACCGGAAGTAACAGAAGCAAACTGAAGTAACACTATAAGACTACTGAAATCAGAGGGGATTTTACTGAATTCGTAGTTTTCCAATTTTTTGCTCTTTGGACGGAACAGAAAGATGCAAAACAAAACGCTGATGTGAATCCCACCTAAATCAATTTTTTTATTTATTTATTTATTTTTTTTATATTATACCTGTTAGGGCAAACTGATGTAAAAAAAAAAAGCGGTTCCCCCTGCTTGAGCCCCCACTACTGGCCATAAGGGCAAGCAAAGAGGCCCTCTGACGCCAGAGGACCTGGCTAATCCATATTACACAGTCAGCCATTAATTCGACTTACAGCAGGGAAAAGGTATGAGAAATCCCAACTTCAGACCAGCGTTTATTCGCACGTCAAACTCAGCTCTGCTACATCTGCATTCACACAAAGCCTGACATATACCACATTGGTTTTAGCCATTTGTAGATGTTGGAGGTTAGCCGGGGTCTAGTATAGCAAATCCACTCCGGTTCTCCCGCCAAGTCACATGATCTAGTTCTTCCATATCCCCATCTGTGAAGGTTATTGACCCTTTTATATGAATTCTATAAACAGAGCAAAATAGCCAATAACCACCGAATTGTGAAGCAGGTCTATTTTCCATAATATTTGTAGAATTTATTGATTATCACAATGGGATGGGTTTCCGTGCATGAGAGGAGGTCAGTCCTTCCTTAATTTCACCGTAAGGACCACGATTGTCGTTCTGTAAGCTGAACTGAGACCGGGCAAGTCATGAGCCACGAGGCACTAAGCCCTCCTGCCCCAAAGGTCTGACTAGTCCCCCATTGTTAATATTCACGTGGGCCACAAGCGACACATTGAAGCAACAAGACAACGGAGACTGAATGTGCCGAGGATGGTGGAACTCGAGAAAAGGAAACTTTTGAGTTAACTGTTGTGGATACGAGCTACAAGCGAACAATATTTCGGCAGTAGATGTCTATGGGGAGGAGGATCTGAATTGTTGGAATGGTGTTTATGACATAAATGGCAAACGGATCACAAATGTGGGTGCAGGTAGGAAGAAGTGATGCCACTAGCCCAGCTGGTGAGGGACGCTGGACCAGACTGTGGTGGATGGTTGGGGGGGCAGTGTGAAGACCGCCGCTCTAGCTCTTACCTGCAGTCAGTGTGCCTGACGGGGGGAGCTAGCTGCATGCAGAGCTGCGACTGAGCGGGGCAGCAGTACTGGTGGAGAGTGTGAGACGAGGAAGACCTACAGGGTACAGAAAAAGGGGGAATGGAGGGAGAGAGAGAGCAATAGAATGGGATGGAAAAGATAGAAAAGGGGGGAGGGGGGTAGATAAAAGATGGTGAAAAAAGAGAAGACAAGAAGAGAAGGGGAAAAGTTGGGGAGGGAGAGAGAAAAAGAAAAAAAACACAGAGTCAAGAAAAAGACAGAACTCAAACACAAGACAACAGTGACAGCGTTCACCCTCAAGACGGGAGACATGGCCCTGAAGTGGCGCACACACACAGCCGAGCCCACAACCCCGGGGACGCTTCTTTTGTTTGTTTATAAACTCTGTTCCTACTTTGCCAAAAAAGGGAAAAAAAAGCTAGACCTGAAGAGAATAAGAACTGAAACTACTAGTCAAAGGGCACGGTACCCGAAGAACATCCCAAGGAGAACTCAAGAGGCCATGAAGATGCCACCATATGTGGAAGTCTTAGTCTAAGAAATAATGGCGGATGAGGAAAGGAAACCGGATGGTCAATATCAATGTTATCATGGTGTGGATAAAACTAGTGCCATGTCACAGATATTAACAATGGAAGGGGAGTGTCAGCCAATCAAATCACACCATTAGAAAATTGAAATCGGATTGGCTGAGATGGGCATCACCACCATTTTTTACAATCTGCATATAATGGTGTAATCAAGAAGACGGAGCAAAACTGGCATAAAGGAAAATAGAGCTTTCCAAAGCGTTGCATCAAGTTTCGGCTCTAGTTTATAAAGAGTACTTGGCAAAACAAGTTTGACAACCTGATTGGCGGCAATGGGGACCTCCACTTCCTTTGCACCAATTTTGATAGATCTTAAGACTTGTGAACAAGACTAACTCCAAGTTGGGTCAATTCTCTATGAGCCATCAGACCGCATTAGATTCTTTTGCCATTCCAATAAGAACTATGTTTTTCCCCACTATTGGAGCAACCAAAGTAGCTGTGTTTACCGTGAACAGAACTTTCCCCTAAATACAGGGTGGGCCATGGAAAGGTAGCCCGCCGCTGGCCCCAGCACCACGCTCTTATGAAAACATTCTAAAAGAAAGTCTTTGTTTCTGTCTTTGTTGCCCATAACATCCAATCGCAGCGCGGCTTTCATTTCTTATACTGCTGAGGTACAACCAGTCTATACAAAGCAGATTGATACTTGCTAATGGTTGTCTATCCAGCCCACGAAGACTGGAGAGGTTATACATTGTCAGGTCAATTAAAATTAAGAAAAGAAATCATAAGAACTGCTGTTCTACACGTCCCCTTTAGGTTTACTTGATTGATATTGTATACTTTTAAGGTTTATACTATGCGCTTGCTAAACACGATGTACTCTTTAACTGAGCCCATTTCTGCAGGAAGCAGACAGCTCCACTTCCACTGCAGTGGCCAGGCTTGGTATTACAAGCAAAGTTCCCTTTGAAGCGAATGGGAACTTGTGTAAAACACCACACTGAGCTACTGTAATGGTTATGTCCGCTTACTGCAGAAATCAGTGTACATATACACCAGTGGCAGTCCTAGGCGCTGGACCCCAACCAATCTACTTTGATAGCCTGCTCTAAGGATAGGCCCTCAGTAGTTGACAACGGGACATCTTTAAAGGTCATCACATTTGAACCCTTTAAACGTTATGGGGTTCAAATGTGACTGAACGGGGAGCTGTGTTTCATACCTGTCAGGTTCCCCATTGCGGCTGTGTGCCCCTGCGAATTTGCAGTGCGCACAGTGTGACTCTTCAGCCAGCTGCGTGCCCGCGCTCGCCCATCAATTTCTATGGCAGAGCTCACGCACACAGCCAGCTTAAGAGTCATGCTTGGTTTGCACAGCAACTTCGCAGGAGCACAGCATTGGAATCTGGGACCTAGTGAGTATGGAAACACAGCTCCCTGGGTTCCCTATTCCCTCACAACTGAGCCCCATAATGTAATTTATGGGGCTCAAACAAGATGGCATGTTCCCCTTAGAGATCATCTAAGAGGTTCAGTAGTGAGAATCTTTGCTCTGAAATACATTTCTCATTGCAGTACATGGCCACGCCTGCATATTCAGGATCCTCGAAGGATTTCGGTGCGGGTACCTGGCAGGATCTGTTGACATTGGTTATTTTACGCCCCGTTCGGATGCAGCAGAAAAACCTTATGTGGAATAATGAATACGCGACGGATTTTAACATGATTGCCATGGATTCTGCACAGAAAAGCCACGGATTAGCCCCTCCATTGAATTAAATCCACATGCAAATTCCCCCGACACATCCATGGCAGAAATCTCATTTTCAGCCTTGGATTTCTGCTGCAAATGCTTTGAAAATTCCATGTTGAATTTGTCATAGGAAAATCCTGAATGTATGAACTTACTGAAGCGGAGGAGGCGTTGCAGTAGCATCTGTACCTATGGGGGTGAAGAGACCAGAGATTTTCAGGGTGCATAAGCAAATAAAAATCCTGGTCCTACTAGCAAGTCAGATGTGTTCGCTTTTGGCACTTCGGACTTGGGTTCTTTCAGGCCAGATCAGAAGGGGTTCTCCACTTTAGAAATAAATCATTTTGGTTAGAAGGTTCCCTCAATGATTAACAGATCACTGATCTCCAACTGCTGGTATCAACACCATTCACTTGTAATCTGTGAAGGAACCAGGCAGTAAGTGTTTAGTTTCCCTGCAGTGCCTCCGGAGGGGAACTGAAGCATTACATAATTTTGAATGTAATTAAATGGCTGTCTATCTAATGCACAGATGTCCAAGGTGCTCCAGATTGAGATGCTCTTTCTAACCACTCTCTTATCTGGCTTTTAACTGAGGGCCCTGAACAGGGGGCCACCATATACTAATTTAGAACTCCCTAATAGATTAAAAAACATAGATTTTCTAAATTAGACAACCCATTTATAGAAGGAGTTCTCTCATAACAGACCACTTTTTATGCTGATATCCAGCTCATGACACCCCAAGGAATGCACTGATTGTGCTTGGGGAAGATTCATCTGGGCATACAGGGGCCGCTGCAGTAGACTCTCTATGCAATGCATGGATGCCTCGAGTCTTTGGTTTATACAATGGGGCTCCATTTGAAGTCTATATGCCACTAGGGTAACCACTTCAAGACAACTTCATATTCACTGATGTCACTAGAGAGGGAAATTTGAAAGGCAGAGACATTATGTAAAACCCAACAGCCATAGCAGAATTTAATCCAATCGGCCTAGTCAACCTGGCACCAGCACCCCGCATGCACACGAGACATCAATGAAACTGCTCAGATAGGCTTCACAACGTGATACAAAATAACACAACTCTGCTGTGAGTACTGAACACAAAAGAGAAGGGGGAAGAGAGGTAAAAAAAAGAGAGGCAGAATATGAGACAGACATAGGAATGGAACAGAGCAAGGGCATGTATGATTAGGGTCTTCAGTGCAGGTATTCGGAGTCTTTATGATGGGTGTCTTCTAAATGCAAAGCAAACAGTCATGTGGGGAAAACAATGGGCTTAATGTATAAACGATGCAGATAAAGTGTCAAGGCCCATTTACATGCAACGATTATCGCTCGAATATCGTTCAGAAGGCCGTGAGCGATAGTCGTTACATGTAAACATGGGCAGTCGCGCACTATTCGTTCACTTGTTGTTTAGCGCAGGTTTTTTTTGAAGCCAGCTTAAAAATAGTCGCCAGACCGTTCAAAATTTGTTTCATTTGAATGGAACTCTTGCAATCTTTTGAGCAGCTTGAGAACTTGAGGGGAGTAAACAATGTACTCATTGTGTGAGCCTTGTATACACAATGGGTACATTGTTTACTCATGCTGGGAGAAGACAATGGAATCCTGCTGGCCAGATAATTCCTCAAATAAACACACGCCCACCTGAGCAAACAACTAGTTATCCTTATATTAAAGTTTTCTTTAGCTAATAAGCGAATATGAGATGATTTAAAGCCAAAAAAGTTGTCCATTCGTTTAGCTGTTTAAGCGATAATCGTTGTGTGTAAATAGGGTTTTAGTTTAAAAAGACATTTACACAGGATGATTATCGCGCAAAATTTGTAGAATAGAATGCTAAGTGCTGAGCAAGAATCCAGAAGTGTTTTCTGTCTAAATATTCTGCATGAGCGCTAATAACCGAGCGGTGATGTCTGTGATCGTGCAGTTGCTGAAATGACTGTCGTCCTGAGTAAATTGGACATTACTCCTGAGAGCCAACCAAGTCATTTTAAACTTAAGATATAATAATGAACCCACTAACTTTTCCCAAGGAACAAAAAATGTTTAACAAAAAATAAAAGGTAGAATAATAAGCTATTGGAACCATATAAATGTGCTGTGGAGTATCGTCTCATGACCAAACCTGACCCAATTTTGGCAGTATCCAGGCCATCTGATGCGGTTATTGGTGGGGAAACAGAAGCTGGCAACAGTTTATATTGTTCCTTAAATGACAGTTCCAATCGGTCAGGAAGGGTATCATCTCTTCTTAAGGAGAATACTTAGAAGGTGCGAGAGGAAACTTATAAGGCCATCCATGCTCCTCTGGGAAACATGCAAATAAGGAAGGAGGAGCAATAGTTCTGCAGTGCCACCTATTGGAAGGCAATATTCCTGCAGGCCAACGTCAGACCCTTTATACAATTGGCTTGCATAACATGGGTCAGGAAGGGTATCATCAAGAGAGCACCCACGTCATGGGCCTCCCACTATCCAAGCCAGAAACCTGCTGCACACTGATGAGGAGCAAAACCCCTAATACAACAGTATGTGTATGGTTTTCCGGCTTTTGGCTTTCAATTCCTAGGCATTGTTATAAAGACTTGTATAGAGTGACATTGGCTTGCAGCAATGCCGCCTTCCAATAGGTGGCGCTGCAGAGGTGTTGTTCCAACTTCCTTATTTGCATAGTTGCAATAGGCTCACCCCAAACCATGAGTTAAAAAAAAATTCCAACATGTCAAATATCACTGCCATCTCGAGAACATCTTTCCATATGGCATATGTATATTCTAGACACCCTTTGTGTTCCAAAAACGGCTTTCATTTTGAAGGCCACCGCCTGCCATGTCTTACAGGCTACAGTGACTTCTCCCAGTAAAATCAGCTGTCCGCACAGGATCTCGCGAAGCAACCGTCCACTGAAAATTTTACACAAAATAAATGATAGCAGATTTCCGTCTGCCAAAAATGATCCGTCAGCTTGAAAAATTTTGGCTGCGGTTGGCTGAAATTACATGTTTATGGCACAATTGGCCTAATTTGGCCAATCATTAGCCACTTTGGGTAAGCACACTGCACTATTTTTTCAATTAGTCCTTGATTGGCTAGTTCAGGCTGTTCACATCAGTGCTGTAGCTTTCCGGCGTTTGGCTCTGAAGTCGTAGCTGAACAAAAACAAACAAAAAAAACGGAGGTGCCGAATCTGGCCTATGCCGGCCCAGCAGCACCAGACTAACCCCACTGAGCAGAATGGGGTCGGACTGGCTTCAGGCATTCCCTCCGGTATCTGCTGGAACTCTGTGCTACTTGGTTGTGGGTCTACCCTGCAGCCCCCAGTGCAGATATGAACATGACCTTAGGGCCTATTGACACAGACACTAAGCACTGGACAGGGTAGGATCCGCGCGGACCCTCATCCGCGTGCTATACGATCCGTGCAGACCCTCATGCACGCGCTGTACGATCCAAGCGGACTGTGTACAGTTAAAATAATTGACAATAGGGCATGCAGCAATTTTTTCTTTCCCCACACAGACCATTGAACCATAGAGCCCCAACCCGTCCTGTGAAATACACGGACAGCACACGGCCCAATTACATGTCCACGTGTATAAACCCCCAATCTAATAACTTGGTATTTGAATCGTTCATATGAACAATCCGACGGATGATCAGCCAGTAAACACTTATCTGTACGGCTGGCTTGGAGTACTTACACTTCCAGAAAACTTTTGACATGTTGGAGACATTTCAAAAGTATTAATCAATGGAGGTTCTGCTGCCGAGACCCCCGCTGATCACTAAAATGAGGGGGCTACAGCAGTCACCAGAGCTTCTGTACACCTCTATGATTCCGTCTCCATCTGCCGAAAACAAGAAAACAGACAAGGGGACCCAGCACTCAGGTGAGCGATGCAGCCCCTTCACTCGAATGATTAGTGGGGGTCTCAGCAGTGGGACCCCACTGACCAGTACTTTTGACACGTCAAAAAATTGTCTGAAACTATAAGTACTGTTTAAGAGGAGACTATTAATGCTGCACCCAGAACTCTCTGACAGGGAATATAAAGTGTCCTCTGCCAGACAGGAGAGCAGCGAAGCCCTCGCACATTAAGGGCTCATTCACACGGGACATGCAATTTTGATCTGAGAAAAATGGACCGATTTCACTGTACATGCGGGTTGTTTTTTTCTTTTAATCTGTTTTTCACAAATCCCCCCCCCAAAAAAACCCCGCAAGAAGAAGGTTCCCACATTGTCTCCTAGCAACATGCGTCGAAAAACAGCACACATGCATGTAACATCCGTGTTCTCTGAATTTTTTTAAGCTCCCATAGGCTTTTACAGGCGATTTTGGTCAATGAGTCAAGATGAACTAAAATAAGCAATGCTGCATTTTTAAAATTTTTTACAAGTCTGCATAAAAACTGTACGTCTGAAAACACCAATTTCATTTAGGGTACATTCCCACCTGCGTTAGGCTTTCAGTCACAATTCCGTCTCTCTGTTCTGTTTTTGGAGAGGAAAAACAGTCTCCAGGCCGTCCAAAATTTGTGCCATTTGAATGGAAATTTTGCAATCTTTTGAGCAGCTTGAGGACTTAAGGGGAGTAAACAACGTACTCATTGTGTAAGCCTTGCATACACAATGAGTGCATTGTTTACTCATGCTGGGAAGAAGACAATGAAATCCTGCTGGCCAGATAATCCCTCACATAAACACACGCCCACCTGAGCAAACAACTAGTTCTGCTTCTACTAAAGTTTTCTTTAGCTAATCTTTTTTCCCCGCAATTTTTGAGCATCAGCGCTGCTTTTTCTCGCAAAATCATTGTTGCCGCTTGCAATTTTCTGTGAAAAGTCAATAGGACTTTATGTTAAAATTGCATCGCGGCGCAAGTTTGTTGTGTTGCGATAAAAAGGAGGCTCCATAGGGAAACTATTTTCTCGACCATGTGAAACCACCCTTAATGTACTCTCTCCAAGTAGAAAAAAAAAGGTCTGTTTTCTTTCCCAGGAACAGCTACGAGCCACAACATGGTCAAAGTTTTGGTATTTTAACTATTCTCCATACGCCGTTCATTGCACGCGGGCATAAAAATCATTGGCTCGTTCACCAATCGTTCCGTTTAAATACTGATCGTTGAGTCGTTCTCACTTATACAGCGAATGTGAACGACTTCTCGATTGAACGAGCCGACGATGTATTTGCTGTATCAACAGGCTCTACGCACGAACTTTGACATTGATAAATGGTCTCGTGTAAAGGGACCCCTTTGGTGTAGATCAAAGTACATCACATTAATACAGTCGGTACAACTTTGTATGGAAAACTCAAAACTACCTAAAATAAAACCCTGGAGCCCGTTCTCCACTTTGTAGTCAAATGGCTGTTGATGTCTGTCACGTAACTGTACGGGGTCAATGACACTTCGGTTCTGTTCAGTGCCTGCCGGCGGGGCTCTCGTCGCCGCCGTACCACCTGGAAACAGTTCCCAAAATATCCGTAGCAGATTTAGATGGAAATGGGCGAGGAGCAGTTGTCATGGAGATCCATTATCCCGGGAACCGTTGCATTTTCGGAGCCAGATCCCAGCTTTCCACACGATGGGTAAAGCACTTTTCGATGGTGAAGTGTAAATGAAGCTAAGAGGCAACACTTCACCATTCAGGTCCTCGACGCCTCGTGTAGCTGCGCCTTAAGTCTGAAGGGCACGGTAATAAGAAAATAAGCGCAGTATTTATTTTTAGCAGGAAGTTACGACCACCAACGCGGATTCTATTTGGAGCTTTTCCTGATAATATCCGAAAATTACCTAAAGCTATAAGTCTGAGAATCATCATCTGCATTTCAGACATTTCTGAGCGATCGCGCTCTACAGCCCACTGATACAGAATGAGAAGGACTAACGGTTTCATTACTGGGGCTACAAGGGGGTCTCACCCAGGAGGGCCATCATGAGTTAGAGATCATGGTATTACGCTTCAGCGAGTACTGTTGCCATTACACACATTCAGACCGTCTGATTGGCTGAGAGACATCACATGATGATGCGCCAATGTGCGACAGAAGAATCTGCCATTACCATGTGGCTCCTCTTACCCAATCAGGGCAAAAGTTCTTATAGCACTAGCTGGAGGGGCTCCATTCGATGCCAGAGTCACACGAGCGATCGGTCCCATGCCAGTTCTATCAGACTCCGAGACGGACAGAATTCGCACGGGAGAAGAACCCATTCATTGGAATGGATTAATTCACACAACCCAATTTTCCCTTGAATCGATAGAAAAATCGCCGCATGTCCTATTCTTTTTGTGACTGTTCAAGAATCGCCCATCGTTTTCTTCACATCGCAGACGTTCTTTTTTTCATTTGTTTTCTATAGAAAATTGAACAAAGAAGTTCCAGAAAACCGGACTTCAGCAGTAAATTATCCACGGCCGCGATCTGCGGAGGTCTGGCTCTTTAAATACTGCATATCTGCACTTGACAATTACGTTACATAACGCTTCACGGACGCCAGTTCTGATCAACCTTCAGTTTGGATACTTTGACGTTTCCAAAAATCTAGGTTCTGCATGGTCCGGGGAGAACAGACGAGATCCCTGTCCATCCTAATCAACATCTTCATAAGGAATAAAGTCATACAAACCTGTAAGTGCAGAACCCACATGAGCCGGCTGTGTGGGGGTCAGGGAGGCGCTGCAGCCTGTTATGGATCCATAATGTACCTTGTGAGGAAGCGTTACCTATATAGACCTATAGGAAACTCGTGTGCTGCTCTACAAGGATTTTTTTCCTTTGCTACATTTATTAGATCTCTTCCAGCCACATTGTCTTATGGGAGTCTGAATGATTTATTCCATCGCCTTTCTAAAGGCTCAGTGTCCCACATGCTTTACAGTACAGCTCTGCTCCTTTGGACTGGCTGAGAAGGGCTCCTTCCCGCCCACTTTAGGCAGCGATCGACAAACAACATGTTGATCAGCGCTCTTAGGTAATTTTTAGACTGCCAGATGATTGCAAGCATGGGCGCAATCGTTACCATGCCCGTTGGATGGCAGCATATCCCCGTTTACACGAGTGGACGCCCTGCGGTCAGGTGAGCTTTTTTTAGGCCTCATCCCCATATGGCACTTCTAGTACAATCCTATGGAGTTTCTACTCCATTTTCGGTGACCATGTTAATTGCACATCACAAGCGGTGTCTTTGCGCTGTTATTATCAGCTGCTACACGTGAAGCACGAGGTTTTAGTATTCTGTACAAGCCACCCAGCCAAAACCAGATGAAAAAACTGCGGTTTTTCACTATAAAATGCTTGTGGTTTTCAGACAGCTTTGATGTGCAATTAACATGCACAAAAAGAAAATCTTAGGGCGGCTTCAAGCGACCGTATTTTGCGGAATATATGCGCGCAATGCGCAGAGAACAGAGGCCATTGATTTCAATGGGTGCGGTCTTATTTTCATATTTTGTGCGCACATTTCTCATGTGTGAACGGACCTTGCGTGTGCAAAAAGTACAGTACTATGTGCCTATACGTGTGCAAATCTACCTCATCAACCTCGTTCACAAAGCAAAGAATTTGCGCTGAAGCATGCGCAATTGCGCTTACGGTTGTCTGAAGCTGCCCTTAGGGCGCTATTACATGAGCGCCGTGAACACTTGCGTAATAGCATTAACTGCAGGGCTGCATCCGCGCTTCCATGTTCAGCCAGGCAATTGTCGGGGAAATATGTGGCTGCCACTATCGCTTGTGTAATAGTATCCGTAAAAAATGCCATACAAAAGCCTTATGGCCGCATGAGAGATGCAATCAGTTAGCAGACGAGCATTGTCGCGTTCTCTGGCTGATCGCTCGTATATTCGGATGCCGGTCGGCACCGCTGCAGTTCTCATGCCTACTGCGATATGTCGACTCCAGCAGCAGCGGGCATCCCACAATCTGTCTTGGCATAGACGGGTTTAAACTTAACCATAGTTTAGCAATTGCATCCATGAGAGTTCTCCATCCCTATACAACTGTCTGAATCTATAGGGATAAATTAATCTTTTTGCTCTGAAGCCAAATATATATATATATTTTTTTAACATTTCTTTAATGCTGACCAGCACTGTATAACACTCTGCTCCACACAAACAAAACCATGAACGCCCACTAGGTGGCACTGGTGCAGTAGCTGTCTGCAGAGACCTTGACATGAAGAACATTCTGTAGTCACAAATGGACAGAATGATTCACTCCCGTTATAAGAATAAACTAATATCCAAGGAGAGAGGAGAAAGAATAAGTGTTCTGTCCTTCCTGTGATCCCAGCAACTTTGGATGAGGTTCTATTTGTAGCTACAGCTAGCCAGAAATGAAAGAAACAAATCATAAACTCCTTCAAAGTTAAAAGTGGAGACCCCAAGTGTTCAGCTGTGATCTGTGGAGGAACCCGGCAGCAATTATTTCTCTGCAGCCATTAGAGGCAGCAATTCTAGATTCTTTGGAATACATCTTAATTTTCGCCTTTTTTAAAAACTCGGTTGCAAAAATTAGTTAGCCTGCATGGAAACCATCAGCAAGTTGCTGTTACTACATAAAAAAGGTCATAAGTGACCTTTGTGGCAGATTTGTTACAAGACGACTGTTCCATTCATAAGATTGGGGCTTGCAGAAAACCCATGTGCTTGTTGCAGAAAGTAATGCATTCAGATGATGAACAGATTTCAGTCTGCAGCAAATCAGCTGTGTGACCGCGCTCTAATGTAGTCCGGCTCGTTAACAGAGCAGCAATGAAAAAAGCCTAACAAACGATGTTAATTACACTGTAAGGAACACAAGTCACATTGTGATTAAACATAAGGGCAAAATAACAAAGCCATAACAAGATATATAGTTAACCTGCTTGCTGATGGCTTCCATGAAGTAACAGGAGAACGCATCTACAATGCATGGAGCAAAAACAGACTGACAACGGAACAGCCATAATGAGAACTGAAATTATACTGTAGGAGATTGTACCCTTGTTAGAAGAGTTATCCCAAAACAGACTTTTAATCACCCATCTACAGGATAGTTGATAAAAGTCTGATTGGTAATCCCAGTGTGGCGATCCCCACCGATCCGGAGAATGGTGGTCCCATGTTCCCTTTGCCTCGCTGCCCCCTGCAAGGGAGGAGACAATGCAGTAGTAGTTGCACATATGCAGTGCACTACAATCATTGCAATGGGGCTAACAGGCATACCAAAGAGGCACCGTGTATGCTCAGCTGCCTCTCCATTCAGTCTCCACATCACTGCAGGGGGTGCAGGGAGTCCGCAGTGAGGGGAAGGGGAACCCTTCTCAGTGAAGAGACCCCCCTTTACTATAAAGTTTAAGGGGTTGTCCAAAGATTTAAACTCACCCCTTATGTGCCGTTTATAGGATAAGAGTCCAACTTCTGGGACCCCCTCCGATCACTAGAATGGAACGGGAGCCCTGTATCCTAATGTATGAATGTAGCGGTGTTCGAACATGATCTCTATAGGGCAGTAAGTCGGACAACTGGTGCAGTGAGCTCAGTCTGTCCAGGGCCAACAGGGCAGTACATGAGTATTGCTGCAGAATACTTTTGCACTATATATGGGTAACAGATTGCTAAAATACTGTTTTCTAGACCTAATTGGACAATATGCATACTAAATGACTGGGCTTCTCTTGTAGGTAGGAAGCTATTTATGCATTAAACAGAAAGAACCACTAGGGGGCGTACCTATAGCAGATAACATGAACTGCCTAATACATTCCACTATAAAGTGCTGCAATTTTAGCACATTTGGAGGAAACACAAATCATACAATTGTAAAACTCTACTTCCCTACTTATACAGAAAAGGAACAGCGGTTACACTAATACAGCAGTTACACTAATACAGCAGTTACATTAGTGGACGTACCTGGGTGTGGAGGAGTCTGGGGAATGCCTTCTACCTGAGTGTGTTGTGCCAACAGGTAAGTACTATGGAGGTTCGTTATGGTCTGGGGCATGTTACATGGCATGGTCTCGGTCCGTTTGTTGTAGTGACAAGAACCATGAACACGGAGGTGACCCTGACACTCCAGACAATGTGCAGCCAGCAATGTGGTAATACTCTGGGAATGGTCGGCCATACTTCCATCAAGACAACGCGCCTGCACAGAGTCCCGACCTGAACCTACTGAATGTCTTTAAGACAAACTGGAATGTTGGGTCAGGAAATGTGAACAGAGTCCAACTTCTTTAAGAGAACTCACCAGACATTTGTAGGATGAATGGAGGGAAATACCAGCTGAAACGTATCAGACATTAGCAGAAAGTATGCAATGGCGTATGCATTAGTGGGGCTCTTTTGGCCCTAATGACATTGGATGCTGTATGTAGCCAGAAGGAACTGGATAAGCCAGCCTGAGAATTATGAGGACCGTCTATCTCTATTACAGTGGATATTTGCAGAAGTAGTGATGGGGGTGAGAATGTACTCTACCCGGATTTTAGCCATTTACAAACAGGATTCTTCCCACTCCATGCGAAAGTCACCCTTAAAAAGGAAAAAGTTCACCTTAAAACAAAAATACTCTAGTGGCTATTATGTAGGAGACATTCCCCCTTTTCGGCTCTGTACATTATAACGGTGTGGTATTGTTCCTCATTTAGGTCCGCTGTTCGGGAACCAAGTGGATGTTAAGCTGACATTTTGGGGATAACACAAGGGGGGAAAAAAATCAGAGGAAACAGCAGAATCAAATAAAAACCTAATACAGAAGACAATGACTGACAAATGTGAGACGACCAATAAAACAGCTGCCTTCAGAACGCAAAAAAAAAAAAGTTGATAAAAGATCATTTTCCAACTTGCAGAGCCCAATCTGTACGGCTTTAGTCATTCTCTCCTGGTATGTTAACAAGATGAGTCAATACTTGGCGCACCAGCCGCCCTAAAATATGCGCCTTGATACTTAAATGGGCTTCTCCCCGGGGAGGGGGGGGGGGGTCGTCTCCCATCTGACGCCCTCCAGATGTTGTGGCATTCCCTGACAGCCTGCAGCGAGGGCTGCTGAGAGTTGTAGTTCCACAAAAGCGGAGACCACTGTTGTGAAACTACAGTTATCAGGTGATCTCATTACGCGGGTTTTCCATGCTACTAACTAGAACGGTGGTCCCCAGCTTGCGGCGGTTAGGGCATGCTTGGACTTGTAGTTCTACAACTTCCGAGACCACTGTACTAGGAAAAAGACTATTATTGATTAAAGCGACCCTCCCAGAACAAGAGGGGCAAGGGGAAAAGGTCCAAAACCTCTAGACCAGAAGCTGGTGTCCCCATGGAGCACCACTGTGACGGATCCAAAGACTAGAAGGTAAATACACTGCACCACCCACCTGCAAGGAAGTACTGCAGGGTTGCAGAATTTACAGCAAAGATACGGAATATTTTGGGGACTTGATGTACAAATCTAGAAGTTCCCAGACGTCACGTAGAGCCATCGAGCCTCCTCGTCCTCTAGCAGCCCTTCTACATATCCGCGCCGCGCACCCTTGGGCTCCATGACAGAAGTCAGTCCCTTGGCATCCTTCTCTGCAAAGGCGCAGATCCTTTAATATTTCATCAGAATTGTCTGGGCAGAATTGGAAATTAAGTTCCTTGGAATCCCTGCCAGTCTGCATGTTAATGTCTTGCCATCTTGGAGGATGCCACAGGAGACGATCAAAGCACCTTCATAATTCAATGGACCAGACATCAGGAATTGGATCTTACAAGAACACCATTTTTGTTTTTAATTTAGCCCGAGCATCAACTTAATTGCTTGCGTTACAATTAAAAGCACGGCGCCCTTTAAACAAGAACATTTTTAATTAACCTTTTTAATGCTGGAAGGGAAGTCCGCCTTACCTTCATTGAAGCCATAAAAGCTTAAAATGACTTGGCACCAGATTCGTTCTGGGGAAAGGATCATTGCCACTCAGTACCTACGCTTCCCCCGGCACATGGAGACCTCGCCCCCGAGCGCTGGCCATCCATCTTTATGACTTCAAGTCACTTAATGTTTGGTGCTCAAGGTTACAAAGTTGAAATCGCAATCTGTTCTGATGATACATAGAGCGCTGTAAGAGAAAGGCCCCAGCACATGGGAGGACGGCCGACCCAAGTATGCTAAACTATGGTAACTCAATTTACAGTGACTGGTAGAACAGCAAACCGTGTGTGTAGATGTCCACTGCAACTCCAGAGAGCCTCCCCCCTAACAGCCAGGCCGTGCAGTCCAGAGTGCCCCCCTCTACCAGCAGCCAGGCCGTGCCGTCCAGAGTGCCCCCCTCTACCAGCAGCCAGGCCGTGCCGTCCAGAGTGCCCCCCTCTACCAGCAGCCAGGCCGTGCCGTCCAGAGTGCCCCCCTCTACCAGCAGCCAGGCCGTGCCGTCCAGAGTGCCCCCCTCTACCAGCAGCCAGGCCGTGCCGTCCAGAGTGCCCCCCTCTACCAGCAGCCAGGCCGTGCCGTCCAGAGTGCCCCCCTCTACCAGCAGCCAGGCCGTGCCGTCCAGAGTGCCCCCCTCTACCAGCAGCCAGGCCGTGCCGTCCAGAGTGCCCCCCTCTACCAGCAGCCAGGCCGTGCCCTCCAGAGTGCCCCCCTCTACCAGCAGCCAGGCCGTGCCATCCAGAGTGCCCCCCTCTACCAGCAGCCAGGCCGTGCCATCCAGAGTGCCCCCCTCTACCAGCAGCCAGGCCGTGCCATCTAGAGTACACCCCTCTAACAATAGCCAGGCCGTGCCATCCAGAGTGCCCCCTCTAACAGCAGCCAGGCAGTGCCATCTAGAGTACCCCCCTCTAACAGCCAGGCAGTGCCATCCAGAGTGCCCCCTCTAACAGCAGCCAGGCTGTGCCATCCAGTGTAACCCCCCCTAACAACAGCCTGGCTAGTTAAAATAATCGGTCTATGGTGAACCGGATTGCCGTTTTACAACTGTCTGAACAACTCTGCCTCGATCTTCACTTCAGACGTGCTTGAAAACGTATCCAGCGAGCGCTCCGTGCGAGTCAGCGCCACCTCTGTAGATGATGGGACAACAGTAGTGGGCAGCCCGATACCACATCACAGCTAGCAGGGATTTAGTATTACACGTCTAAATGAGACATAAAGCCAATAGCTCGCAGCGCACGCCATCTAACAGCAGACATCCCTGCAGCACCCGGCCATTACCAACATGCAGATGATACATCGGCTATAGGACCCGCTATTGACGGAGGCCGCGGCTACGCGATGTTAGAGACGCCCGCATACGTTCGTTACACTTTCTCCATTAACCCTTCATTTTTTTATTGCACCTCCAAAAATACAAAAGGCGGTTTAACTGACACCTCCCGTGGAGTCGGCGAGCGCTCGCTCTGCGTTGTAAAGGGTTTACGTGATTGAGGCGGACAGTAAATTGCTTTACACACGCAGGCGGCGGCGAGGCCGTAACACCGCAGCGGCCCCCAGGGGATCTAATACAATGAACCTTTTAAAAATGATCACTAATGTAGCCTAAAGGGGTCAGAGGCCGGCGGGTGCCCTTTACGAGGCACAGGGTGACGGGCACAGCATCACTGGTACAGCTGCAGAATGACTCACACCCAGCAATTAACATGGAAGGGAGGAGGAGGGGGAGGGGCTATTTTGGAAAGACTTTTTTCCCCCTGTACAGTTTACCAGCGACAGTCTCCAAGGCAACGGTGCGGCTGAACGGCAATGCAATATGGAAGTGTGAAAGATAGTTGTCTTTTAACCCTGTGTATTAAATTCATTAAATAAAAAATAAAAACTTAAAAAAAAGAAGGGCTAAGCAGATTCCTCATAGAACTTGTGCAAATCAGGGGGTCCGGCTCGGATCAGGTAGCGAGGGGCTCGCCCTGTAAACTAACGGAGGATTCATATCAATAGAAACAGATCAGGCGAGTTCTGGCAGAGCTATTCTGTAGTGACGGTAAACAGTGCGGCGCGTTGGGGAGCAGGAGAAACGCAGAATACAAGCTAACTTTCAGGATTAAGGTGGTCGGGGAGGGGGTGGGGGTGGAAGGGAGGTCGTAAATAGGAGAAGTTTCAGGGAATTGCATTATAAGCAAACTTGGAATTACAGTAACATTCCGATGATCCAGAATTCGCGGACGACAAGATTATTAAATATGCTGGACTAAAGGAATTTCAATGACATATCTGTTGACTAGTTGGGGGGTGCGAGGTTCTTTGGTGGGAATACGGTATATTTGCAATTTCAAGCACACTGAAATACACATGTAAAAAGGGGTGGTGTTGTTGCACTCCATTACAATGCAGCGGCTTGTAGCCCCGCCCCCTCGGTTCTAGTAGCCAGCCCGGTTGTGGCACGGTGTTCTTGGTCTCTGCTGTCAATCAGAGCCACAGCTGGGGAGAGAAAACAAGGGGTGCAAGGCACAATGTTACAAGCGCCGAACAGCGCCATTTTGGAGAAGGCCCATCGGAGGCTGTGTGAGGAAAGGGATGTCGGTGGTGATATGGCTGGCACATGCCCAAACAGAAGAACACCCCCTCCATAGGAAAAGTGTTATACAGTAAGTAGAGCAGGTGATTGAAGCAGCAATGTGTACTGCTCAGCAGTATAGAAGACCGGCCTACCGGTGGCCCAGTAGAGCACGTGGTGGCAGCCACTGAGGACTGTGACCGGAGTGCTGTCCCCATGCTGGGGAGTAGTGCAGGAGAGGGGTCCTACTGGTGGCCCAGTAGAGCACGTGGCAGTGGCCACTGAGGACTGTGACCAGAATGCTGTCCCCATGCTGGGGAGTAGTGCAGGAGAGGGGTCCTACTGGTGGCCCAGTAGAGCACGTGGCAGTAGCCACTGAGGACTGTGACCGGAGCGCCAGCCCCAAGCTGGGGAGTAGTGCAGGCGAGGGGTCTACCAGTGGCCCAGTAGAGCACATGGCAGTGGCCTGAGGACCGTGACCAGAGCGCTGTCCCTATGCTGAGGGAGTAGTGCAGGGGAGGTGCCTACCAGTGGTCCAGTAGAGCACGTGACGGCTGCCACTGAGGACTGTGAGAAGAGCGCTGCCCCCATGCTGGGAAAGTAGTGCAGGAGTGGTATCCACCGATGGCCCAGCACAGCATGTGGAAGTGGCCATTAAAGACCGTAAGCAGAGCGCTGCCCCCATGCTGGGGGAGTGGTGCAGGGGAGGTGTCTACTGGTAGCCCAGTAAAGCACGTGGCGGCGGCCACTGAGGACTGTGACCGAAGTGCTGTCCCAATGCTAGGGAGTAGTGCAGGAGAGGTGTCTACCGGTGGCCAAGTAGAGTACATGGTGGTGGCCACTGAGGACTGGGACCGGAGCACTGTCCCCATGCTGTAGAGGTTTTCGTACCTACGTGAAGCCGCGAGGATAGTGTAATCCCGACGACCTTTGAATATATGATAAAGACGACGACAGCACGATGATGATAGCATGAAGGACGATAGTGTGGTTCGAAGTACCTTACCGGTCTGAGAAGGAGACATTATTAGTATGACTTCCGGTTATAGTGTTATCAAGCCAGTGTAGAGTAAAGGCCCATTTAGACAACAATTATCACTCAAAAGCCGTCTTTTGAGCGATAATCGTTGTGTCTAAATGTCCCCATCCTTCAGTTTTCTTCCGAACGACTGTTTTCAGTTCGGCTTTAAAACAGTCGTTCAGCATAACAGCGGATAAGACGGACCGCACACTGTGCTCTGCCCAGGGACCGCTGATAACAGCTGATTACACGCGGTTATTTAGCTCCTGGAGGCTCACATGCTGCTAATTGGTACTAATAGGCATTAGTACAAATTAGCAGATTATGCAAAAGCGATCTTTTGAGCTTTCATCTGCGTGTCTAAACGGGCCTTAGCAGGTAAAGAGTACGCATATAATGAGTGATAAGTAACAGATGACTGTCTGAGCATTCAAGCCATGAGTTATGAAGCAACGTTCAAGTACACTTACCCTCCAATGGAGCGAGATGGAAGGCGCACGCCAAACAAGCGTGCACCCCCCCTGCAAAGTTGTTGGCTAGTCGTTGAAACAGAATGATTACCTGTTTACACCAGATGATGATTAAATCAACCAACGACTATTTTTAGGTGAGCTGAAACAAAGTGACTGCTGAACAAATTCCTGTCACTTGGTTGGTGGCAGTGTTTACACGGAACAAGTGTCACTTCTATTCTGTCGAGTGACTATTTGGACGATAGCCGTCTTGTGCAAAGTCACCTTTAGTCCCAAAAAGGGGTCTAGATTAAAGGGGGTTTTCCCACCAACTCTAAGAATAGGTGAAAAATGTATAACCACCCTGACCTGCACCATTACTAGCGCTGTACTGAATCAGCCCCATAGACTTTGCATGGAGCGGCAGTGATCATACTAATCTACTAATCGCAGCTCCATTCCAACTTCTCACATAAGCATAATATAAATAAATTTTCCCTGACAAACAATACACATAAAACACAAGGCCGGGCTCACAGGAATGTGTGACGGCGTGCTGCAGGCGTATCACTCGTGCGCAAGCACACTGCGTATTAAATGACTTTATTAGATTAAGATAAACCATGTACTAAATATAAATGGCGATACCCGCTGACCTTCAGCTAAGGATAACATTGGAGTCAT
Source organism: Eleutherodactylus coqui (assembly GCF_035609145.1). NCBI lineage: Eukaryota > Metazoa > Chordata > Amphibia > Anura > Eleutherodactylidae > Eleutherodactylus > Eleutherodactylus coqui. Next base: position 24,929,790 of record NC_089846.1, on the reverse strand, counting down.
ACGCAGCACTGCGGCCCATTTATCTTCACTAATTTGACCTAGATCTTTCACACATTTTTCTTTTCCCTTTATTGGGAATTGCTGTAAGTAATGAGAGAGCATCTGTCTATGTAAATAAGAGGAGATTGTTCCCAGCAAGACAAACCACGTAATCTTGTAGGTATGATGCCTTTTAATGGCTAACAAAAATACATGACGGTAATGCCAGCTTTTGAACCAACGCGGGGTTCTTCTTCAGGCCTAAACCAGAACCCTGGATTGGTTCTAAAGCTCGCTGTAACATCATGCATTTTTGTTAGCCATTAAAAGGTATATCTATAAGATTACTTGGTTTCTCTTGCTGAGAACAATCACATTTTGCTCTACTGGCTAACACGGTACCAAACTTTTTTCATCTATATATATATATAAAATTGAATGTATGCGTGTCTGTCTGTCTGTGTGTGTGTGTTTGTCCTTTATGCGCTACTACACCATTCAGCCGATCGCCATGAAACTTTGGGAAGTTGTTGAGTACACTCCTGGGAAGATTATAGGCATAGTACAACTATCCTACAATAAATGGCGTGCGCGCACGCGTCGACAGTTAGGGCCCCCACGTAGATCGTTTGATTTCCATCACTGCCACTAATTCTCTCACTTCGTGATGTCGTAGAAACATGAAATTTGGCACGAGCATTGATTATGTCATAAATAGGAAAAATAATGGGTCCCAACTCGATTATTCAATTCTAAGCGCAAAAGAATTAGCGTCCAAATTTTATGTAAGGAATCTAATTCTCTCACTTCCCGATGTACTTTGGCACGAGCATTGATTATATCATAAATAGGAAAAGTTAATGAGTCCCAACCCAATTATTCAATTCTAAGCGCTAAAGAATTAGCGTCCAAATTTTACGTACGGAACCTAATTCTCTCACTTCCCAATGTCATAGAAACTTGAAATTTGGCACGAGCATTGATTATGTCATAAATAGGAAAAGTTAATAGGTCCCAAATCGATTATTCAAGTCTAAGCGCCAAAGAATTAGCGTCCAAATTTTATGTACAGAATCTCATTTTCTCACTTCCCGATGTCATAGAGACATGAAATTTGGCACGAGCATGGATTATGTCATAAATAGGTAAAGTTAATGGGTCCCAACTCGATTATTCAATTCTAAGCGCCAAAGAATTAGCGTCCAAATTTTACGTACGGAATCTAATTCTCCCACTTCCTGATGTCACTTATATATATAAAAAATGTCTGTCTGTCTGTCCTTTATGCATTACTACACTAGATATATAAAAACAAATGAATGTATGTCTGTCTTCGCAGCAACGCACGACAGGTAAGCTAGTTGTAAATAAGATATTACACCCTTTGTAGCTCCAAAACCCCCAAGGTTGTTGGACCGTAAGCACAGAGACTGACCGGGCCTGAGCAGCAAACACATGACATAAGGGAAACTGAAAAACAAAAGTAACTGTGGTGAACTTCCTGAAGCTTTCTAAATTGTTCAAAACCATGAAAAAGACCCACAGAATGCACCTGGTCCAAAAATATTACCCCTTATCTCCCATGGTGAAAACCCTCCAATCTAAAAACTCTGGCAATTTGGGGTTCCTCCAAAGTGGGGTGTTAATAGTAAATCCATCAAATTGCAAATCTGTTTAAATTAATTGCATACTTTAACTATTAGGGTAATGTATACACAGTTACTAAGGGGGTTAAAGCAGTACTTACCCTTACGCGGCTGTGGGGATCCGACATTGTTGCCTTGCTGTCCTCCCGGTGATTATTGTGTAGGAAGACTTCAGCAGACGTCAAATGACCGCTGTAGCCAATCGGAGGCTGCAGCATCACTGCCTATTTTGCTGGCATCAGCACTCACATCCACAGTGAATGGTGCGAGACTCACCTACATGAATCTCTATATGTAGCACAAGCTTTCTAAAAAAAGGTCGCAAAATTCTCTCTAAATCTGAAAAGCTGCGGTCAGTTCATGCCCGTCTATTATATGAGGACTATTCTCTGTATGCTTTAGGGCTTATTCAGACGTCCGTATATCATCCGGGTTTTCACACCCGGCCGATACACGCTGTCTCTCTCTGCAGGAGGAGGCGGCAGGACGGGCCGGGAGCAGTGCACTGGGCTCCCGCCCCCTCTCAACCATTTGCAATGGGAGGGGGCGTGGTGCAACTTAGCCCCACCCTCGTTCCAAGCCTCCCATTGCAAACAGTGGCGAGGAGCGGAAAGTGGGCAGGAGCTCAGTGCACTGCTCCCAAACCGTTCTGCCTCCCTCCCCTGTAGAGAAGGGCAGCGTATATCGGCTGGGCATGAAAACCCGGCCGATACACAGATGTCTGAATAACCCCTTACCTTGGGAACGGGTCTTGGTCTGAAATCTGACTAAAGCAACTGCCTCCCCTTCTACCTCAGCGGGAAGTCACAGCATGAGCTGAATTACACCCATCTAATAAGCGGCCTAGTCTTTCTATGAATCACTCTCATTTATTTAAGCTTCTGTAACACTTGGCACAAACTTTTATACTCAGAAGGGAAGTTAGCGTTTTGACTGACAAGCGACGAGGGGCTTCCAAACTTTACACAGTCAATTACCGTCAGGTTAACTGCTCTCTTGTCTCCTGTCATTTCTATCTTATTTCCTTAGCAACGCTACAGAATCTTCCTTATTAAAGTAATGCCAGAGACAGGAGTCTCCTCGCAGCGGGAGGGAGCGGGGTGCCCAGCAAACCCGAAATTATCAAGATGCTACATAAAATACCGTTGCATACATAATTAAAAGAGAAGTGTGTTTACTAATCTAATCTCCGCATCAGAAGAGAAAACTGGAGATCGGATAAAGGACCTTGGTGTTACTAGCTCTGCCTATACATTAGAAGGGCATTGGTGATACAGCGAGAGCCGGAAGTACAGAGGCAACGACTATTGTTTTGTGACAGATACGAAAGCCACGTGTCATTCAGAATACTTCAAAGAACAAAGTAGCCAAATCTGTAGCCACTGCTGTGAAACTAAAAAATCCCAGTACGATCTACCAGAAGCGGAACTCCGAAGCTACAGAAAATACAATATTCATCATCAACTCATTAACCCCTCAGTGACTGTCAATGAGTCTTTATCAGAGTTTACTAATGGGATTTAAACCTGCACATACATCTTTTTAAGGCTGCCTGTCCACGGGCGCTTTTGCATTGCGTTCCCCACGGCGATAATACGGCCACGGGGAACACAGTGCACGCTTTCAATAGCTTTGCTATGGAAAGCGCAGCCCCCCTGTCCACGAGTGGAGAATCATAGCGATTCTTCGCTCGCGGGCAACAAATCGCAGCATGCTGCGAATTGCCACGATAATCCGTGGTCAGCCTATCTGTCAGATAGGCTCACCGCGTAGATCTGTCTGCAGGCTCCTGCTCCCCAACGGCGGCGATCGCCATGGGATTTCGCAATGCCCGTGGACAGGCAGCCTAAAGCGGCGACTTTACTGACTATTGACAGTCGGGCTCCTGTTATAACTGCCAGGAACGGAGAAACCTCAGATCCTGGCAGTTTAACCCCTTACATGCCACAATCACTAGCAACTGTAGCATGCAAGCAGATGACAAGGGGAGGGCGCTCTGTCACACATCGCATTTGGTGTCCCAGATGGTCCTCTACATGTTCTATGGGTGGCAAGTCTGGTGACCGGGCAGCCACAGAAGTGTGACAAAGTTGTGGGGGCTTCCTGTGACCCCCTTGTGTGCGCGGCCGAGCATTATCCTGCTGGCAGCCGCCATGAGAGGAACACATGTGGCTGCAGAATGTCCTGAACATATCGCTGAGCTGTCATTGTCCCTCGTACCACTACTAGGGGTGATCGACTGTCGTATGCGATAGCCCCCCAGACCATCACACCAGCAGGGGGCAGTGTGCCGCTCCACAGCAAAGGCAGGATTGATTCACTCAGCCCGAGGTTTCCAGACATGAACATAACCGTCATCAGCGCCCAAACTAAACCTGGATTCGTCACTGAAGACAACCCCTGCAAACAGAGGTGTTGGAAGGTGTCAAAGGCAGTAGACGTAATGGACTCCATCAGGACAAATGCCTCTTCGCTAAGTGCCTGGAAATGGTTCTGACAGACACAGGAGACTGTAACGATGGAGCCACTGAGATGGAACCGCATGCTGAAATTTGCAGCAAAACAACAAATCCTTTTAGGTGCTTGATTTTTTTATTTTTTTTTGACAGCGAGTGCAACTCTGGCAGAGTCTAATAGATTGATGTCATAGGCAATGTAGAACGCACAACCCAAGTACTGCAGTGTACTAACCTAGTGACTGAGTGATCACATCTTCAAGTTCTCTCGAGGGACTAAAAAATAGTGTCCAAAATGTTCAAGGGGTTTAAAAATTTCCCACAAAACCTTTTAAATAATTAAAATTCTAAAAAGGTTTTTAAAAAGCAGCACATTATAAGCATTGCCACATGTGTAACGATCCAAACAAAAATATTTTGTCATTAACATACAAATAATTTTACAAAGTAATGCCAGAATTGCCATTTTTCTTTTTTCGCCTTTTTAAAAAAATGCAAAAACGAATGAGTGATAATCGTTCAGGGAGAACACGAAAAAAAAATTGTTCATTTGTCGTTTGCGGTTGCTTATGCTAACTTTTCAGTTAGCTAAAAAAAAAGCAAAAACACCCTCTTTGGCTCACTGGCTCCTTGTCCTGTATAAATGCTCCCTGCTCAGCGCTTCCCATAGGAGGTGAAGCGCTGAGTGAGAAGCGGACGAGAAGCCCACGAGCCGGCGGCAAGTCTTTCTGTTTAAATGCTCCGCACCAGCGCTGATGACCTTCGTGGTGACGTCAACGGTCGTGCAGTTGTTTAAAAAAACAGTCGGCCGTGTAAAAGGGCCTTTAGAATGCAAAGATGCAGATTTAATTGTCTTAAAAACAAAACAAAACAAACATTATATGAAATTTGGTATCGCAGTAGCCGTGCTGCTCCGAATAAGAAACTCATGTTATTTTTACCGAATGTAAAACTCAAAGCACAAAAACCTGCGGCAGAACCTGAAGGGGTTTTTCCCATTTCCCCAGAAAACAAATTTAGTAAAAAAAAAGGCCAAACACATTATATTGTACCCCAGAGTGGTACCAGTAAGAAATAGAACGCATCCCACAAAAAACAAGCCCTCGTACAGTTATGTCAATGAGTTACGGCTCTTGCAATGCAACTATGAAAATTGCTTGGTCCTTAAAGGTACAAAATAGGCCAGTCACTAGAGGGTTAATTAAAGGGGGAAATCAATCGGTAGTGATGTAGAAACTTTTTACATGGATCTGTATGAAGAGGACATTGGTGTGAGGTATGATCAGACCAGTGGCTAGGACAGGGTTTGCCCATAGGCACAGTAGGCCTGTGCCTATAGGCAGCAAAGGCAGAAGGATACCTGCTAAAGGCACCATTTACATATAAATGCACCGAATTCAGGGATTATGTGCACTTACAATAAATTAGGGAGTCACAATGCTGTGGGGAGAGATTAGGACACCCACGAAGGGATGAAAGGAAACCTGAAGAGGGCGCTAGATCTTGTGAGGAGCACACCACAATGTTCTGCTTTATTCTAGAAGAGCAGACAAACATTTTAAAACTATGTAAGACATAAAAGGGTTCTCTGGGACTATAACGTTTGCAGGAGCAGCTCTGTACATCACATAGTGGCCTGGAATGGTACTGCAAGCTCAGTAAAGGGGGAACAGCTGCAGTACCATTCCAGGTCACTCCACAGTCTATAGAACTTTGCCAGTTCCTGCACTCCAGAACCATCTTCAAAATCAACCGATTGGTGGGATGCCAGGTGTAGGACCCTCACCAATCTGATATTGAGGACCTATCCTAAAGGCTGGTTTAGACAACGATTATCACTCAAAAAAATCTTTTGCGCGATAATCCTTGTGTTCTTTTTACGGCGCAAGAGTGCCCCCCGCTTGTCTTCTGCATCCAGCTATTCCCCACTCGGAGCGCCCAGGTGTTAAACAGCCGAACGCTCTGAGAAGGGTGGCCCCGCTTGTCTTCTGCATCCAGTTGTTCTCTGCTCGGAGTGCCCGGCTGTTATACAGCCGAGTGCTCCGAGGGGGGTATGGAGAACACAGCTGGACCGCTCTGTTCTTCATACCCAGCCTGTCAGTGCAACTAGACCCAACGATTATCGCTCAAAAGATGGCTTTAAACAATTTTTAAGCAAAAACCGTTGCGTCTAAAAGGGCCATAAGGACAGTATTATAGTCCTGAAGAAGAACTCCTCTGAGGTATCAACTACTTGATTGTCTGGTGTCTTAGACTCAATCTGTGCCTACAAACTCCCGAGATTTAAATCTGGTGATGCCTTTGTAACGGTCTGAACAGGCAGAATGTCCCGTAAGGATACCGCCTAGTCCTTAATGCATCCCTCATATTTTGGACTAACCTATTTAGCCGTTTTGAGGGACTAATATTTTTTGCTTTGGGGAGGGGTGGTCGAACGGGTCTTTTACGTGCACTATACTGTAATGGTGTGCTGCGAAGTGGCACTACCACCAGCCAGACTTGCGTGTATTGCTGTATTTCTGTTGAGAGATCGTGTATACCGTTGTTCAAATTGCAAATAAAGTTGGTTTGAAGAATTATAAAATATACCTCACCACTAAATCCCCTGACCATTACATCACTGGTGACCATTGTGTCTTCAGCAAGCCTGACCGTTGCGGCTCCCATCTATCCCTGGCCCATCCAGTGAGCCTGGCATTGGCTTACATTTTATTGAATGTCCAATACCATTGGCGCTGTTCAAGAGGTCCACCACTGAAAGGCAAGATGCTTAACCAGGGATGTAGGCATAAGGTGTATAGTAAAAGCCTTGTAGAGGGGAAGTGCCACTCGGTTACCATTTGTTTTATTGTGCCAAAATTGTGCAAATGATTTTTGCTACGTACACCTCAAAAAAGAGAACAGGAGGTGGTGAGACGCGGCGCGAAACTTCCACTCGGGTGCAGTATGAAGGCTATGCCTAATATCCAAGTTGGAAGAAGTGATCGGGACCAATTATGTTATACTAGTTTCCGCCTGCACAGCTTTGCTCTAAGGACTCACGGAAGACCGCCACCACAAGTGTACCACTGAACCTGTGCTGCGTCACCTGCCCGCTTGACGCCCAAATCTTGGAGTCGCTGGTCAGTATGTAGTCACAGCTTATCCGCCCGTGCACACCACCACTAGTGATGCCTTATTTCGTTGGTTACCAACCTTATGCTATCTGCACAGTCCAAACGGACCTGTGGGTCCTGCCAACGTCAAAGGCAAGCCGCCATGCTTAGTCCTGGCCCTGCAACAACCACCTTCCCATCCTTCCTCACAGCCACAAAAGCCAACACGTGTGTTATACCGTAAATGACGCAGGGTAGATGGCGACCGAATAACCGATTTTTGAATAATTTGTGGTCAAAGATCTTCAAGTTAGGCATTTGAGCTTAACTTCAGCAAAAATGAAAATTTGGCCAAACTTAAAAATCGGTCACCCCTTACTAAAAGTTACCCTACTATTTCTCAGTTCCCATCCAGGAAAGTAATGTCTGTCATGGTGATTCATACTGAAGGCTTCACTCACGATAAACCCATCTGCTGCTAATATAAAGCACACGGCAATGCTAGACAGCCATTTCTAAGGAGGACGCTCATTACTGGTGGCTCTTCAGCCCCCTCCGTTCATTCACATGAAACTAATTACAGTACTTGACGCACGCCGCGTCATCCATCCCTCGTGGGAAATCTGCGCCGGGACATCAAGCACACCAACGTTTGCTTTGATATTTTCACGCTCCACCCTTACATTTGTCACTTTCATACAAACAATTCTGCTTCATTAATACTGTGATTTTCAGAACCGAAACGGTGAGAAAATACTTGAAAAAGGGAATTACGCACGCATATGAACAAGAGGAAAGGCCACAGCCGTCGCTCCGCCAATCCAATCAATGACAAGCGGTCCGGTCAACTACTCCTCAATGGTGATGTAGTCATTACTAGTGATAACCATTTGTTCCAGCGGTTGGCAGAAATGTTTTTGGATGCGTTTTACATTGTCCTTGGCCGTAGATTATACTAGATTAGTCAGGATTTTTTTTTTCTTTTTTAAGTCAAAGTTAACTTTCGATAAAATGGATATTTGCTGGTCTTGGAGCTCAGCGGGTCCCGACAACATCTCAAAGGATAGGGTGTGCTGTGTTAACATAGGTGGGAAGTTTGGCTAGGGTACTGATGAACTCCCACCAGAAAAAGGGTCCTATTTTGATTGTGCCTTGAGGCTACTGCCACGTCAGGATTGATCCTAGCCATAGGGTAAAATTCACTGAGCGCAATACTTGATGGATCACAGCATCTCATTGGTCATTATTTACAATCATTTGGCTCCAATCAGCATGGAACCAAACCTAGGGTGGCCATACATATTAGAAAGTGGTCTGTTGAATGGCAGTTACAACGAAAGCCGATACCAGAGACCTCCGACCCTCCAACACGGACTTATCCCCCAAGAACAAAACCGCAGGTGCAGTTAAAATCCAGCCCCCCTTATACATTTGTTGTACCCGCTAATTATCTAAGGTGTATGGCCACTCTTCGAAAAGTTGTATTCCCGGGTTCTTATTAGGATGTCCTGGGTGAGATTTCAGCATCAAGGAAGTCAAATAAGGAGGTTCTATACTTACATTGTAGTCCAACATAACAGTATGAAATGTGAGGGAAGATTACTTCCAGATTCCATAGGGACTGCAATGAGGATGCACACAAACACATCCATATCCAGAAAAAAATGCCATACAATATTTAAGATTCAGGGCCTAAATGTCACTATTCCATGCGTTTTCGCGCCTATCCATCAAGTAGTTATCTTAATGTAACGGATGGCGTGAATTAGTAATTCCAGTTGATTTGGGCTGTTGGAGGTCATCCATAAACCATATACTTTGCAGAGATTGACAGCGATTCTGTCCATTTCAAGAGGATCATTACTGGTAATTACGGATACCATACTGCAATAATCAACCAAGTGCTGCAATTAACTCAGCAAGCTTGCTTATCATAAGAACACGAAGACCTCCAGTTATAGATAATAGACTAAGTGCATATGAGAAGAGGGAAATGTAAAAAGAATTCTTCAGAAAATTCAATATCCTTAATTTACAATTTTAGAGAAATAGAGAAATGAGTTTACGAAATGTACAAAACAAATCCTTAAAAAAGGGAAGTTTATAAGAGCTGCCACCCCTGTGTATAACATGTATGGGAACTACTCTCCAGTCTATACTACCTGTCTGGTTTGGGTTTCCTCATTTCTAGCAGTATATAACAGGTTGTGATCTTTACAAGCTCTGTGTCCAGACTGTGAATGAGGAAGCTCTCTCTACCTCTCCAAGAGGTAAATCACAGCCCAAGCTCAGCTGCACAAAACCAAAGTCTCTTCGGTCCCTGAAGCTAAGAGAACCTCCTCAGTGTTCGTCCATCACCTCAGAATGGAAATTGTGATTTGTATTAACAGGAACTGAGACTATTGAAAATCTACTGAAATTATATAATCAGACAAACTGTGATCACAGCCTATGATACAAAGTTTGAACATCAGCGGACCCCTGGACGTCCACAATATGCAAATATAAAATGGTACCACATTGCTTTTTATGAATTCTTTGCTATCTACCTCTCAACACTAATTTGGTTTTAATCTAAAAATTTCTTCTCAAAAGGGTTTTACCCACTGAAAACATTTATTGCCAATCCACAGGCTAGGGGAGAAATGCCTGGTTGCTGGGGGTTGGACCACTGTAACCCCCATCAATCCTACAAAAAGAATGCCTTGAATGCCCCATGTGAAGGGAACAGCGGTGAGCATGCGTCATCACTGATCCCTACACTTCTAAGGAAGGGAGGGAGATCAATATGTTGGGCCATCTCCCTCAGTCACATAGAATGAATGGAGCGGGGGTCACTCATGCGCATCGCTGCTCTATAGGGCATTTGGAGTGCGCCATTCTTAAGTATGCTGAAGGTCCCACTGGGTAGACCCTCCGCTATCAGACATTTACCCCATCCTGTGGAAAGGGAATACATGTTTTTAGCAATAAAACCCCTTTAATAAATCTGTAATGGTTAGAATTACATAGCCAGAACGCTTTACATGGTGCTAAACCTGCTGCCTATAACCACCACAAGGGGGAGTTTAGGTGCCTAATACATACCTTCTACACACAGAATTTAATAAAAAAAACCTGTATGCAGCATACTCCCCCTAGAGGCGGCAGTAAGCCGTCAGAGTTTTATCATTTAAAGACGTTTTTCCAAGACTTAAAACAAATGAGGCCAAGGTCAGGGGATGGCACAAAACCTATACACTACTCAACAGCGATCCACACTGCAACTGCTGCGTTCCCAGAAGCTCCTGCACTGGTCATGTGCTGTTCATCGTTCAAATCACTGCTGCAGCCAATCACTAGCCCCAGCGATCATATGGATGTGGATGGCATGTGGCATGGCGCAGGAGCTTCAGGGACCGAAATGGCAAGGACCGAAGTGGTGTTCTGGGATACATCTGACCAATGATCAGTGTAAAGTTTATTATTTTGTCTAAACCCCTGCCCTTAGCCTTGTCTGGCTGTAAACTAATGATGGTCTATCCGCAGGATAATTTATAAATAGTAGACTGGTGAGGGTCTGCCACTCGTTTGCTGGGTCAGACTGCTTTTTCCACAGAGCCGATTTCTACAAGAAGCAAAAACAGCTCTGTTTTCACTGCAGTGGCCAGGCTTGGTATTGCACGTAAAGCTCCTACTCACGCCAGTGGGAGGTTTCCTGTAATATCAAGCCTGGCCACTGCAGTGAGAACGGAGCTCTCTACTTCCTACAGAAATCTTTGTAGAACTGATCAAACAGGGAGCGGACCCCCTCCAATCTACTACTAAAAGCCAAAACTGCAGATAGGAAATCAATAGTTTACAACCCCTTTAACTTTATGGCAACGCAGGGGGATTTGGAGCTCTATATCACAAAAATAGAGTTCCAACATCTATAAAAAGTTATACGAAATTCTTCGGCATAGAAAGTTGAGCCTAAAATCAACACGGTGTTAAAAAGTGGAGACTGTAAATCCCTGATGTCCACTAAGCAAGTTTCCTACAAGAAGTAGCTGATCACATTACAAGCAGTAAGGAACGCGGCTTTGGCTTAAATCATAGTTCCATTTTTGGACATGTCTCTGTAATTTTTTTTTCTGGTAGTATAAAAGGCGCCAAGCAACTCCTGGAAATAGCTGCAAAACTAACAAGTCTGGTCTAAATCGAGCCCGCTCCGCGATGTTATGCTCTAGTGAAAAGACCAATTTAACAGTGAGATAATGTGCTAACAAAAGATTGTAATCTGCGCAGTATAACATCGGGAAAGCGGTTGAAGCTGTGTCAACTGCAGCAAGAAAGCAGGACTCCTAATGACAACACTTCCTGGCACGCATTTCAACGGCGCATGGGTTCTTCGTTGGGTATAAAAGTGTACAAATATACAAAGTAAGCGATATCTAAAACCCAAGGGACTGGGGCTGCACAATGCTGGAGAACCCTCAACCACAACCTACATGGGGCAGAACCTCCTTGCAAGAAAGTACCAAAAAGCAAGAGTCCATGATGCTAAAGAGTCGTATGCGGAATTTCATTTCTTAATGGAAGCTTTCTCTAGACACAGCGGAAATCAAAATAAAGGTCACAACACTCCCAGCATGGATGCCCAAGCGGAAAAGGAATAACATGTATAATAGGGAACGCAGACTCACCTCATCGTCCTGGAGTTCTCTCCGTCAGACCTGCAACACATAAAATGGTAAAAGAGGATGTTAATATGTGCAGGACTATCTATATGGGGAAATATAGGTGACCATTCACTCTCAAATATAGAATGGGAGTTCATTAGTGCCATTCCCTTTTAAAGTCCCTGTCCATATGCCATAGACGGGCAGTAATCATCAACTACTTGCAAACCCCTCTATAAACCAGAATTTGACTGTGCCCTCTAGTTCATAAACTTTGACAAAACTTCTGCTGTTTTGGTAGAAGGGATCTTAAACCAGTCTGTGTAGCACGGTGAGGCAGTCTACTGTATAGCAGGCAGAACTTATATTAAAAGCTGTGGTCACCAAGAAAAGGAAGTCAAGTACTTGTATATTAATTTTGAAGTCAAACAACTTCAAATCATAATTAGGCTGAAATCATGCATGTGTTCGGGGGTACCCCTGTGCACCTCTACAATTTTGATTACTGATGTCTTCTTGTTTGTAATAAAAAAGGTAGTTGTTGCTTTAACCCCTTGAGTGGCACGCCCGGAAATTTTCCGGGACGAGCTCCACTGCTCATAGTGACATAGCCCGGAAGATTTCCGGGCTATGTATCACTATGGGAGCTGCAGAGCACAATGCCACAAGCTGTGACAGTGTGTTCTGCCTGCACAGACCCACACAGAGCAGTGCAAGGGCTTTGAAAAACCAGCAGAAGATATTGCCGATATGTCGGCAACCTCCTGCTTTGTTTACAGGTTGCCATAGAGACCATCGGCTTGTCAGAAGCAAGCCGATGGTCTCTGTGGCAGGGAGAGCTTGGTGCTTGGCTGTCAGAGGACAGCTAGGTACTAGCTCTTACAGCAGAGATCAGAGAAAACCTCCGATCTCTGCTGTGTTAACCCTTTACATGCTGCAGTCTATGTGACTGCAGCATGTAAAGGGCTGTCACTGCAGCATGTAAAGGGCTGTCACCATCGGACCCCTGGAATGTGATCAGGGGTCCTGATGGGTCCCTGTGGAAGTCCCCTAAAGGGACAAAAAAAAATGTAAAAAAAAAAAAAAAGGTAAAAAATTATTTAAAAAAATTATAAAAACACTTGTCTCCCTTTACTTTGTAAAAAATCAAAAATACAATCACACATGTGGTATCCATGCGTCATAATGACCCAGAGAAGGAAGTTAATACATTATTTAACCCCTTAATGACATGGCCCCTTTTTTTTCTTTTTTCCCCATTTCTTTTTTTCCTCCCCCCTGTTTAAAAAATCACAACTTGTCCCGCACAAAACAAGCCCTTATATGGCCATGTCAATGGAAAAATGAAAAAGTTATGGCTCTTGAGACACAACTGCAAAATTAGTTGAAATTCAATGATTAGACCATTTAAAAAAACCTGCCTTGGTGGGCACGACAGGGTGGTAGGAAACCCGTCACTCAAGGGGTTAATAGGGGAGTGTGCAGTAGCGCTGACCCCGAGAGCGGGATCCGGAAGAGGTCTGAAAAAGTTTGTAGATTAACGAAGCAAAATGTGGACGCAAAATCAATGTGGAGACTCCATCTCGGTTACTAAGCTTCCACTGTGGAGCTTTGATTCCTTTCTGGGCTAGGTCTGGGACCAAACCCCCTCTGAGGGAGTCACACTTACTGGCAACAGAAGGAAGTCCAAAAACTACACTGGATTCCTCCAGCAGGGTAGAAAAAAGTGGAGAGCGCCACAGGTAGATCCAATCCACACAAGATACGCTGTGTGGATGCGGTCACAAAGTGTCTTTTCCTCAGTGCTCCAATCCTTCAAAATAAAGGAGAGCTGCAGATACAGGCTGGGGGTTCTAAAAGAAGAACTCCCCCAGATATAATGAAGAAAGAGAGAAAAAACAAACTGTCAGAAAAAGGAGATCCGCGCTCACAGAAAAAAAACACTGAGGACAAATTCACGTGTAGACAGTGGTGAGATGAAACACTTACTTGGAAGGAGGGGGGTATGATGCACAAATGCCCCCTCCTCAGAGTGTCCACCACAAGGCATAAAGCTAAGCTTCAAGTCACCAGATGATTCTCCAGTCGTTGAAATCAAACAGAACTTTTAATACGGCAACGCGTTTCGGTGCAGAATAAAGCACCTTTCTCAAGCCATTAACATATAAAACAATATACAATGCAGATATTTATACACAGTTAAGAACAGACAATTAAGAAAAGACATACCCCTCCCATGTTCATCTGTGCTGTGTGTCCAGCATTCCCCAGGCTGGGCGTGCACTGATGACATCAGCGGCACCATGTGATCCGGGCGTGCACTGATGACATCAGCGGCACCATGTGATCTGGTAGCCGTACTTTATATGTACTAATCAAGTATCTAAGATGAGACATTCATTTAAGCTAACTCACACTAATGTCAGAGAGTGAAGTAACGTTTCAGTAGTACTCAAATGCAATAATCTAATTGCCGAGCGGGAGGGAAGTGACCCCAAAAAGAGGAGCCACCATGATTATATTGTTATTAAAGGCAATGCCAAAAAGCCAGGAAACGGGGGGGCAGGATATGATAACATGGATAATAATGGTAATAGTCTATAGTTAGGATACCAACCTACAATCAAAAAAAAAAAAAAAAAAAAAAAAAAAAAAAAATTAAAAAAAATAAATAAAAAAAAAAATAAAAAATTTTTTTTTAAAATTTTTAAAAAAAATTTAAAAAAAAAAAATAAAAGGAACCTATTCTGAATCATAAATTCTAAAAAATAAAAATTAAAATTGAAAAAGTGAGGGCGCTAGATACTTAAGATGTTTTGACATACAGGTATTTGACATGATGGTGCATCATGCATAATGATGCTATGTGCTGCAGCGTACAGGAGTCTGACATATGCTGTATCATTTTTACGTCATACCTGACATATAATACCAAGCTGTGTTTTAGGTTAGTGGGGAAACTTATGGTTGCCTAAGAATGCCCTCATAACAATTAAAGTCAAAAAACAATATAGCATTGTAGCATAATGCAACATAATGGCTACTACTGTATAGCCACTCACATAAATGGTTGCAGAGTATAATGCAATAAAGACTTCTATATAAGAGTGAAATAATAATAATAATATAAAAAAAAAAAAAAAAAAAAAAAAAAAGAGATATAAATTCTATATGTTAATAAATAAAGTAAAGCGATTGGTTAACCAGGCAGTATGTACAATGGTTGATGAACAGATACTCTGTCCGAGAATAAATAAATAATCAATGTATAAATATATAACACATGTATAACAATAACATAATATAATAACACATAATCTAAAAATGCAATTCAAGCTAAAAATGTATAAAAACTCTTCAGAGTGCCTAAAAAGAGGGGCTCTACCCACTGGTTAGATTTTCTCTAAAACTTCATTGAGGCCGTTTGGTGTTAATGTTTTTAATTTAAAGATCCAGTACATTTCTCTGGTTTTTAAATGTATGGCCGAACCTCTCTTAATCTTCTCTAGTGGTGTAACTTTAAGCCCTGCGGGGTCTTTGTCATGTTTTTCTAAGAAATGTCTTGAGACGCTATGCTTCAAAAAGCCATTGAGAATGTTACTGCGGTGTTTATTCAAGCGGATACGTAGAGGATTAATAGTACGGCCTATGTACCTGAGACCGCAAGGGCATTCGAGGAGATATATAATGTAAGAACTGTTACAATTCAAAAATGAATTGATCTTATATGAGGGTTTATCGGAGTCAATTGAAATTTCTCTTCTCGCATGTGTGATGGAATGACAGCATTTACATCTGGAGTGGCCACATTTATATGAGCCCTTCAGAGTGTCCGTATTTAGAAATTTCAATTTTTCAACCTTAGTTTTCCTTTTTCTAAATGGACAGGACGGGGCTACCATGTTTTTCACAGTCCTGTTTCTCCGGAAGGTAATACAGGGATTTGTTGGAAGAATTTTCTGAAGAAAGGGATCTTCTTTCAGAAGATTCCAATGTTTATATAGAATCTTCCGTATGCAGCTATGTTGATTATTATATTTGGTGATGAATCTAATCGTTTTACTCTCTTTTTCATCACCTTTCCCTTCCAAGGCCTTTTTTACTTTTCCATTATAAATACTTGCTTTTTCGTACGCTGCTTTCACCAGGCCCATTGGATACCCTTTCTCTATGAAGCGGTTCTTCAGAATTTTTGCTTGCTTTTCAAATTCCTCTATTTTAGTACAATTTCTCTTCACCCTTATAAACTGGCCGAAGGGAATGTTATTCTTCCAAGTTTTGGCATGGCAGCTCTTATAGTCCAAGTAGCTGTTCATGTCAGTTTTTTTGAAGTGTGTGGTAGTCTCAATCTGATCATCATGAATGAAAATGTCAATATCCAGGAAGGTGGCGGAGACTTCACTAAAGTTGGCCGTAAACTGCAAACCACTTTCATTTTCATTTAGTTGTGAAATAAATTGTGTTAGCTCCAGTTCTTTCCCTTTCCATATCAGGATAATATCGTCTATATAACGATGATAAAACATGATGTTGTGTTTATCTATATGCTCCTCGAAGGCCCCCATAAACAAATTTGCATAAGCAGGCGCGAATTTGGTACCCATGGCGGTCCCCCTTTCTTGGATGTAAAATTGTTTATTGAATGTAAAATAATTGTGGGCCAAGATGAATTTAATACCATCCAAGATAAACTCTTTCTGTCTGGTAGGTATTTGATCTTCTCTGGCGAGGAATGAACCTACCGCTGCCAATCCTGCCTCGTGTGGGATGTTTGAATAAAGTGACGTCACGTCTAAAGTGCACAGGATATAGCCTGGTTTCCACGTGAACAATTTTAGTTTTTCCAAAAAATCCCCTGTGTCCTTCAAGTATGCCGGTAGAGATATCACTATTTTCTGTAGTATGTGATCTATATATTCCGATAAATTGCACGTAAGGGACCCTATCCCTGATATTATGGGCCTTCCTGGTGGTCTCGTTTTGTCCTTGTGCACTTTCGGTAAAAAGTAAAAATAAGGTACTTCGGGTTGTTTAGTCAATAAAAAATACTTCTCGTCTTTGGTCAAACACTTTCTTTCAAAGGCGACCTCTATCAGGTTCCTTAACTCCATGGTGAACTTCTGTGTCGGGTCTGCTTCGAGCTTACGATAATATCTATTATCACTTAGGATACGTTTCGCTTCCATGTCATAGTAGTCACGATCCATTATAACAATGGAACCCCCCTTATCTGCGCTCTTAATCACAATTTCATTATTACTGGCCAATTCATTAATGGATGCCATAAATTTTCTATCCCCACCCGTAGTTACTCTTTTTTGCTCACAGATGCCAGTTAAATCTCCTAGGACTTTATGGTAGTATGTGTCTAAAAAATTGCCCTTGCTGGTTAATGGGTAGAAATTACTTTTGGGTTTAAAATTAGTATGGAATAAATCCACAGGATCATCTGCATCCCTTTGTAGATTAGTATCAATATCCGTACTACTAAGCTTCTTAATTTCAAAATGCCGGGCAATGGTAAGTTTTCTTATGAATTGGTTTAGGTCTACGTATAGTTCAAATAATTTGGCATTGGTCATGGGGCTGAATGAGAGACCTCTCGCCAATGTCTCCAATTCCCTCCTGGTCAGTAAATAATTAGAGATGTTAAAAATACCGTATCGTTCTTCTTCTTCGGTCGTTACTTTCTGATCTGGATGTTTCCTCTCTGTTTTTTGGCGCTGTTTCTTGCCTCCTCTCCTGCCCCTTCTCCTCTTTGCACTTCTCTTGGACTGACCTGTTGGGCCCGAGACGTCTGGTAGAACTGTGTGATCCTCGTCCTCGGCACTGGAATTGGTTTCGTATATTGCCTTTAATAACAATATAATCATGGTGGCTCCTCTTTTTGGGGTCACTTCCCTCCCGCTCGGCAATTAGATTATTGCATTTGAGTACTACTGAAACGTTACTTCACTCTCTGACATTAGTGTGAGTTAGCTTAAATGAATGTCTCATCTTAGATACTTGATTAGTACATATAAAGTACGGCTACCAGATCACATGGTGCCGCTGATGTCATCAGTGCACGCCCGGATCACATGGTGCCGCTGATGTCATCAGTGCACGCCCAGCCTGGGGAATGCTGGACACACAGCACAGATGAACATGGGAGGGGTATGTCTTTTCTTAATTGTCTGTTCTTAACTGTGTATAAATATCTGCATTGTATATTGTTTTATATGTTAATGGCTTGAGAAAGGTGCTTTATTCTGCACCGAAACGCGTTGCCGTATTAAAAGTTCTGTTTGATTTCAACGACTGGAGAATCATCTGGTGACTTGAAGCTTAGCTTTATGCCTTGTGGTGGACACTCTGAGGAGGGGGCATTTGTGCATCATACCCCCCTCCTTCCAAGTAAGTGTTTCATCTCACCACTGTCTACACGTGAATTTGTCCTCAGTGTTTTTTTTCTGTGAGCGCGGATCTCCTTTTTCTGACAGTTTGTTTTTTCTCTCTTTCTCCAGCAGGGTAGGACGCTGCGAGTACCCCGACACACTCTGCCGTTCTCTACTAAGTTTATAAACCAACAAGTTGGTGAAAGGAACTTCTGCCGCTTTTGTTATTAAAAGACACTTTAAGCAACAAATTAGAGAACTGCTGGAAAATAGGGCCGAAGGGTCGTGACCCCATAACTACAACACTATGTCCCGTACCTTGGAGATAGTTGGCAAGTAGATGCATTCCAACTGTACCCGAGCCCCAGCGGCTGCTGCCCCCATTTCCCCCTGACCTACTTTCTTCTACACATGAATTTTTTTAAGCAGCTTTTTCGCTAAAGCCAGAAGTGGATCCAGAAAAAAAAAGAAGAAGCCCTTCATTTATATTGCCCATTCCTTCTGAATCCACATCAGGCTGTGCTAGAGCAACCAACCCCCCAAAAAAACACATCAAACACTTCACCAAAAACAGTTAATATGATTGTAAACTAATGGGGATTTACAAGAAGAGAAGCAAGTAAATTCTGTATAGGTGTGTAAAGCTTTTTTTTTTTTTATTTCCCCCGTGTGCCAATTTTTAAGCCCATGAAGAGCGCCGATCAACGCTTATTTAAAGGGCCTTCACACAGGCTGATTGGTCGGCTTGAGGCCCTTTCACACACAACGATTATTTTATTGCTCAAAATTCGATCATGCGCCATCTTTTGAGCGCCCATCGTTGTGTGTAAATGTGTGCCCATCGTGCACTTACCATGCACTTTTTGGCCATTGCCGAGCTCAGCTCAGCTCAAATTCCGTTGTCCGACATGACGGACTGAAACATTCTTTCCAGCTGCTATCCTGCTGGAGAACAATAGTGATGTATTTAGAGAACAGACCACCCACTGTTCTCTTAATACATGCAAATGATTCGCCCATTAGTAGCTAATGCAAAATGATCGCTCAAACTGTCAGATTCTGAAGAATTTTGAGCCATCACCTGTGTGTGTAAAGGGGGCTTCACACAGAGAGGTGGTGTGCTGCCAACAAAAAAGATTTTGTCGGCCGCATAAAAGATGTAATCGGCCAGCAATGAGTATTTGCTCATTTGTCGCTTGATCACTGCAATGTTTACATGCGGCAGTAATCAGCAATGAGCGTTTGTGTCATTATCTGCCCATGCAAAGGGGTCTTCATACCAACTATGCAGATTTTATAGAGGCGATAGGCTTTACATGTATTATTTTGTACAGTAAACATGAATATCCCAATATGCAAATGGGAGTTGTAGGGATAGGGAGTAGCCAGACATGTAGATTTGTAGCAGGTCATCAGAAATCCCAAGTTACATCCACATGTAGCATGTGGAAAAAACGCGACATTTTACAGTACAAGGAATGTGGATGAGATTCCAAGAAAGCTCACAGAAAAATCCACTTTATACATGGACCTGCGGTGCAGATATTAAATCCGCAGCATATCAGTTTAGTGTGTGCATTGTTACCCCTTCAAATGATGGAGTGAAATCCATGTGTAAAACACATTCAGATTCTGATGGGGATCTAAGGGAATCCAGAGTGGACTTTCCTCTGTGAAAGTTACGTACCTGTAGGGTACGTTCACAAGGAGTGGAATTGGTACAACTTTTTTAACGATTTGCAGCAGATTTCACCATTTTAATTGAAGGGGTGACGAGTCTGACAACAGCTGTGAATCTATCAAAAAGCACATCAAACCAAATAGTACAGATTTTACTGTGGATCCCCACAAAAACCCATAGTACAAAATATGCCACAGATTTTGGAGCGCATCTGTCATAAAATCTGGTGTTTGTGAACATACACCTAAAGTGGTTTTCCAACCAGTAACTTACATGGCAGAGGCCATAAGCATCAAATCTGTTCATATTAGCATAACCCATTTAATGACAAATCTGCTTAGCTTTGCAGCGACACAGGGGTTAATACATACACTGTATATAGACAGATTTGCCATTCAGTGGTCTCAGAAAGTGAAATGGCAAATGGGAATTTTAGGGATAGGGGGTAGCAAGTGTCAGTCTTCCATAAGATAGTAGCCTATGCAGAATTCTTTTGTTTTCTTGGCAACTCCCACCCTAGCCCCGCAGAACCACGCTCGTACCAAATACAGCCCCCCCAGAACCACGCTCGTACCAAATACAGCCCCCCCAGAACCACGCTCGTACCAAATACAGCCCCCCCAGAACCACGCTCGTACCAAATACAGCCCCCCCAGAACCACGCTCGTACCAAATACAGCCCCAGAGCCACGCTTGTACCACAAAAAACCCCTAGAACTACACGATTGAGTTGCATAGGTGCCAATTGGCTGACAGAGTCACCTAAGAACAGAGGGGAAGAGACAAAACCAGAAGTAGGAGAATTTATGTACTTTCACAAGACAGGGGGGGGGGCGGAGGGGGTCATCTGGCCGGAGGGACCTAAGGGTGGTAGGGGGGGTGATTACCCCAACCTACATTCACCTGATGTCTCTCTACAAGCTGTTGGCTGGTGCCCCGGGGCGACTCCACGGGTCGCACGCAGCTAAGACTCACCACAGGGGCAGCCATATTGGATATCACTAACATCTAATACCAACTTATTCAGAAAGCAGAATCTGACTGGATGCTATAGGTTACAGGACGCTGTGCCCAGCACACCATGTTACTGGATGAGCCCAGGCATCTTCCTATTTTCGTCATCTGAGTGAACAGCCAGCCTTGCTAACGTATGATGTTGACAGTAGCGATGAAACTCTTGTTTACGCATCCCACCCTCGTCCAGAGTCTTGCTGCCTGCCAATTCCTCCAAGGAATATTGCCATGGAGCCAACACCGCTGCTGCCTATCCAAAATTTCAGTTATGACCTTGCTGAAAGGCTTAAAAACGCATGAATAGGGGGGTGGTCATTTACGAGGACCCCGAATACCCACCATGAATGGGGATGAAGGAAGTGTATGAGGGAGATCTGTAGCACTGGAGTAAAGCACTGTCTATAGAGATGTATTCCTACAGAGCTCTGTGCCCAGAGAAGAGGTGTGGGCGTTAAGACAGGCAAGCAACTCCTACTCCTGCAGCATGATAACAGCCATAAATA
This sequence comes from Eleutherodactylus coqui, assembly GCF_035609145.1. Taxonomy (NCBI): domain Eukaryota; kingdom Metazoa; phylum Chordata; class Amphibia; order Anura; family Eleutherodactylidae; genus Eleutherodactylus; species Eleutherodactylus coqui. The sequence goes on along the minus strand of NC_089846.1, from coordinate 24,908,396 downwards.
TTCATAACTACACCGCTCAGTACAGGAGGAGGGGGTAGCGGTACAGGATACCGGCGGCAGCCAGGGAGAAGGAAGGAAGGATGTATCTCAGCTGGGACACAGATACACTGCAGAAACCCCAAACAATACAACAAAGCATCAGCGTAAAAGAGGCCCGAGATGAGAATATATATATTTTTTTTTTTTTATTATAACACACAGATTTATTCCCTTAAAGGGTCACTTAAATATGACTATATATATATATATATATATTATATATATATATAAATAAAAATAAATAAAGTAGAGCCTGTAGAAAGCGCTAGCAATAAAAGAGTCCACAAATATTATGAAAGTTTAGGGAATTTTGAGTTATTATAGAGGGATTCGCTGTTTAGGGCCCTCATCTATTATCCAGAGCTGCTACAAAGAACATCTCACTCTGGAGGACACAGCTGGATGTGCATTACACAGACTGTCCATTGATTTCAATGGGTACCTTGTAATGCTTTATTTGCCCTGTGGTGGCGCCGCAGGGGATTGAACATTTGCTGTCAGGTTCGATAACAGATTATTCAGCAGCTGATCACTTGGTATGTCTGCAAAACTGAATGGTACCTAAAAGGGAGTAACAAAATAAAAAATGGTAAGTTGTTGGTAACTGCTACCTCAAGCCAGGGCCATACTTGCAACTAGGAATTTGGGAGGTGGCCCTTGGTATGGAGGTAATTTCTTTTATTCTCTGCTGGCAGTTGTCACCACCATGCTTGTGAGTGTCTGTCATTGACCAGAGGACTCGTGCTGGGCACAGGCAGAAGGGTGCAGTAGTTTCTGACTACTTCTGGGTTTGCACAGTGTGGGGATCACAGGCATAGAAAGAACAGCGACGTTGATGGCTGCTGCTACTGAACAGGGGCAGAAGAGTGCTGCAGTAATCTTGGAGAGAGTCCTCTAAATTGTACCAATAGAGTTGAAAGAAGCTTTCCAGTGCCAAGTGCAGCGACCGAGAACCAGGCCTTCAGCCGGGGAGACAGCGTGGTACAAGATGGCAGCGTTTCACAGTGGGCTCTACCGTCTCCTTTCCCGAAAGCTGAAGTGTGGCCCAGCTCAGTCACTAGCAAGGAAGATAAGATTTTAGCGGACTTGATTACCACAGATCAGTCCTAGATTATTGTCGTGACGCCAGTGTCCCTAGATAAGCAATAAGTTACTCGCGATTAATAAATGAGTCCACAAACAAAAATTATTTTTCAAAACTGGGGACACGCGGTTTCCTTTTATTCACGATCCAACTTTGATTTTCCAACACAGGCAAATTACTTGTACTTCTCAACCTGAAGATACAAACTTCTCAACAGATTTTTGAGCTCTACCTTTTCGGACACTTGACAAAAGAAAGTTCTTTTTCCCAAAACACACACATCCTCAGTCGCTGTTACCTAAAGGACATTTTCTTGTGCTACACGGCCTTTCAAATCACTCTTACTTTTGCTGTTAGCTGTATCAGGTTTTTGCACTTCCCCTCTGGATGCAGTTCAGCAGGGGCGTGTGCGATACTTTCACTACCACTCCTAGGCAGCATCTCCGCTGCTTCCGTCCCCGGAGGGGACAAGTCTTTTAACAGCAGAGATATAACCGCAGCTTAGCCCAGGCAGGAGCATCAGCCCGTCTCTCCTCCGCGCAGCTCCTTCTCCGGCCACCAACAACTCACTTCTAGTTCCCCTGTATCACTCAACTCCTCCCCCCAATTCCCAAACTACCAATCACATCACACAAGACTGACACTCACTTAAAAGACAAACAGGCTTACAAAAGATGGAGGGACCCTAACCATGGGTCACTACATAAGTCCAGCAGCTCCATCCCTCCAAATAAAAGGATCTACACATTTTTTCTGGAGCTTTCCTCCTTTTGCAGTCTTCACTACTCCTCTACCACATTAAAGATGAAGGGTCTCTTAACCCTTTGCAATCCAATTTTGGATTCAGGGTTTCCTAGGGGGCTTTCTTTTTCTGCCATTATGCAATGGCACCATCTGCTGGCTAGAGCCAGTACTGCAGTATGTGACATGCTGGAGAGGCCCCCAACATAGCAGCAAGGAATATACAGTAAGAGAACCCTGTCAGACGTCTTCCGACATCGGAGATGTACAGCCTTCAATCAAAATGTCTTCAGACGTCATGCAGGCATTTAACCCTTTCCAATCCACTGTCTATCAGTACAAGTGTGCACGAAATTCTGCACATGTATAGCATGCACATTAGTGCTATGTATGTAATGAGGGTGTACAGTGAAGGTCATGCGTGCATGCCTGTTTCTGCTGAACACGTGTACATATATGTAGTAAATAAGAAAGGTATGTTTGTCCGACTGTATGAAGAGTGTGCAGGTCTATCAATAGTGGGAACACGCAGGTGTTAAATGCATGTTTGTATATGTATGTAATGAAATGTATGCGTGCATTTATGTAGCGAGCATGCTTATGTAGTGACTGCATACAGGTGTGCCTCTGTGTCTATTATGACAGTTGTATGTGGGTACAGGTAATATTTGGTATGATTGCATTGACACGTGACCTTCGTTTACTAAACCGGAGCATATTTAGTCCCTGGGGCAACATGAACTGTAAATACGCCTCTACGGTCTAGTGGAAAGTAAATATTATGCTGACCTCAATCCAACGAAAAAGGTGATCATCAGATCACCACGGGCAAGTTATTGAGTGTTCCTGATCATAAAGAGCACTGGAGGACAGGTTGAAAAATCTCAGTTCAATTATCGGATCAATAAAGGGTCGGAGGTCAGATGTTGTATAACCGGGAGTGTTGGCGAAACCTCTTGTCTATGGATGCCCTAAGCAATTACTAAAATAGCGACATTCATATAGTAAAGTAAAGCACATTTCTTCATACATACAACAGCCAGAATGACATGAAAAAATGGAAGAACTCTGAATATTTAATGCACCTTACAATGTTCCATGTTGGTGTTTTGGTAACACCAGATGTCAATTCAGTAGTCCGGTTCTGCACAGCGTGTCCCGCCATACCCTTCGTTTTCACCGCAGCGGATATGGGCTGTTTTAGGTCGTCTAATGTCACCGATTATGCTAACATCATAAGTGCGTAACAGCGTAAAGTGCTTTAAAAACTTGAAGAGTTTGTCTTTTTTTACGTAATCTAGCTGTTTTATGCCAAGTCAAGTATGAAAAAAATTTGCTTTACTTTTGCACCATTCTTTCAGAATCACCCTGTTTTAGAAACAAAGAAAAGCGCCCTACTAGAAATAGAGCGTGGTCCACCATTGGGTCAGTGGGTAGGAGGTTTTGATTCATTTTTTGGTAGCAATGTTTCACCTGTAATACATAGAAAAAAAGGCCCCTGTAGTGCAACCTATTGGATGGCTAGTTCCCTATAAGACAATTTCCAACCTTACAATAGGACTAAAGATGTAAGCTAAACCAGAGGCTTCTCTATAAGGAAGGGATACCCATCTACAGACAGCAGTTTCAGGTTTTCTGCCCCTGCTCATTCCAGAGAAGGGTATTGGTTGGCTGGGTGAGAGGCATGTGATGTAGACATGGAGGGGTACAGTTCCTCCTTATGAAGAGTGCCAAGATGGCATAGAGGGACTTCTAGGTCATGCAAACTCCTAGGTATGCAGTTTGCATACCTTCTTTCCCAGGGAGCATTGCAGAGCTTATGAGTCTCCACAAGCAGAAACGATACCCCTCCCCACCCTTGTAATACAAAGAGCACTGATAACCTACAAAATAATCAAGATCTATTTCTGCATCCTTGAGTGTTGTCCAGGACAGAAGCGAGAAGACTTGAAGAATGAGGAATTGTGCAGCCTATTTTGTTTGAGGCGGATATTTTTTGCCAAGCTCAAAAAACAGAAGAAAATGTAATTACACATCGACAGAGGACATTCATAACAACGCATGCCAAACCCAGCAGACACAGCCCGGCACATTATCAGCACAAATAGATTCTGCTTCACAGGGAGGATAAATTATTTAATTACAAGATAATTTCTTGGTCCAGAGCCCCCACATCTCGCAGTGTGAAGTAGTTGGTATACAAACCCGTTCCGAAAGATGCCAAGATCTACAGTGTGAATTAAAAATTTAAATCATGAAGTCATGGCGTGTGCCCACTTTCAGGTTGTGGTACTGCTGATTGGTGAATAGTTCTGACATGAAGCCCTTTTAGGAAGCGACAAGAAAGTGATAGTTTTGTAATGCCTCGGCTGTGATCGATGTATGCTGGGTAACAAAAATTGTACATGGAGAGTCAAACCAATTTATGCAAAACAAAACACCTGGAGAGCAATGAAATAATATGAAGGGGCATCCAAATACTTGTGCTGTAGCATGCAACAATTTAAAGGGAAACCAGATAGGCTCCTTTTAGATTTAAGCGTACTTGAGTTTTCAACAGGTTTTCTAAAAAAAAAAAAAAAATACACCAGGTTCACCTTAACAGCACATTTGCTGCTGTTTGTACCCGGTTTCGTGTCTAAGTTCTGATTTTCAGGTAGTCTTCCCCCTTATTTCTGTTACCCTGTTTGCAATCTACTTTCATGCAGGGAGCGTGTAGCAAACCTAGCATTTTGACAGTAGTTCACTGTCCTGCACTTCCTTGCTTTGACTTCCTATGCTAAATTGTACAGTCTGTGGTCCAATCAGAAGAGGGGCAGTACCTGAATGGCCACCCCAGGGCAATTCCTGGCATTCTGGCGAAAAGTAGAGTAAAGCTAGTACAATGTGTGTTTACACACGCAGATACAGCCACCCCCAGGAGAGACAGATTGTGGAGATAGTCATTTCAGTGTCTGTAGATCTGTTAGCCTGCAGCCTCTGAGTGCACAGGAGCACCCGTGTGAAGATAATATGGCACAGATCAGTCATTCGGGATTCTGGCAGATCAGCTAACTGAAATAATAGCAGCACTCAGGTGGAGCGTTGTGGTCATTTCAGTTAATACTAGGCAGAGCACTGCACACTGTAGAGCTGCTTGATCCCATTTACTTGAATGGGAATGAGCTGCTCTCAGGCCAAGTGACTGATAAATGTGACGTTGCAAACCTGAGAAAAGGCCACTGCACTCAACTGAGCACCCTGGCCTTTTTAATCAGTTGTTCAGTGGAGATTTTGAGTGAGGGACCTGTAGTGACCTGGACTGGCACTACAGAATAAAAGTACTTTACCTGCAAGTTAAGAGCAACTGCTCTAACTACTAGTTCATTTAACAAAGGGTAGTTATGCTGGACTTCATTTAATATAAAAAGGTAGTCAAAGAACTGTTTTGTTTGTTTTCCCAAGCCTGAAGTCCATTCAAGTCAGCTCTACTTTCTACTGGACAGCAAGACAGACACAAAGCTTCAGACAAGCAGAAGATAATCTTCATAGGAGTTTTGTGAGTACTAGAGAAAACTTGAGCACAGCGTTTAATGGTGGGCAATTTACTGTTCGTCAGAAGAAAAGGGGTATTTTCTTGTCAGTTCTCTCTCTATAGCTCAGATGCTGCCTCCTCAAAGTTTGTTTCTCCGTGTATAAAGTGTTAAACTGTATACATGCAATTTCTGGTGCTTATTAATGCAGACAACTACGTGCCTGAAAGTAAGTAGTGTGCCCGTCATTGTACCTACATATGTGTGCTAGTTTTATTAAGCTACCAAGCGCTTTTAATCCAGGCACTGGCATCACGATCACCCAATTCCATTAGTCGTCCAGATCCTGTTGTATACCTTCAACAGTGCGAGAGATTACAAAGAGCGTGCTGCACTCACTGCCCTGTTGACATGGCTCCCCAGCCACATCTTAGAAACCGTTCAGAGTGCAGGCCTCTTCCCGCCTGTTGCACGTTGCAGACCTGGCCAATCAACTACTGATTACTAGTTATGAAAATAGGTCATCAATACTTTAAAGGAGCTGCCCAGTTGTAAACTACTGATGGCCTATCCTTAGAATCAGTGATGTTCTGCCAGCCACATCTCCCTCTTATAAGTGGTTTGCCATGTCAGTACAGTTGTGCACTGAGCTGATTTATATAGTAAGCAGACAGCCAAATTCCCACTGCAGTGGTCTAGTTAGTTAAATATTGCACGCAAAGTTCTTAAATGGGAACTTTGCCTGTAATACGAAGCCTGGCCACTGCAGTGGGAATAGAGCCATCTACTTCCTGTAGAAATCAGCACAGTGCCTAAGTGGCTCAGGCCAACAGCTGATCAAAGGGGGACCCGGGTGGCAGACCCTGCAGCTTTACTGCTAATGGTCTATCCTGCAGATAGGTCATCTATATTTCACAACTGGATAACCCCTTTAATACCAGAAAACCCAGTAAAAAGTGGTTAACCCACAAAAAGCATTTAGCCAGAATCGGACTAAGATGCTTAACGACCACCAGTAAGATTCATTTTGGGGCCCAATTGTACAGATACACACAATTACCACCTGATCCCTATTCGCCACATCCTGAAAACAATATCAATGGAAAGTTTGCAACATTTGCATGTGGCAGTGTCTCCACAGATATATGGAGAGCGTGGCGGGTGAGAATTAGACGTTCAATCACCCGATCGATGCGGATCCCAAAAGTGACATTTATGGCATATCCTGCAAAGGGTGGAGTAACACGCATGGTTGGAATTTGCGCAGACATGCAATTTAGCTGTAAAACAGTAGTTTTCACATTGGTCTTTAATGGGTGCACAGATTTTATCGGGATGCAGCAGTTTTGTGCACAATGCCGATTTTCCTGCACACAATGCCAGTATACTTTTCATGTGACCTCAAAGGCTCCTTGCGGAACGCAATCTGTGGGGAAAACTACAACTCCCAGCAGGTTCTTTAAGTCTGCAGCTGTAGTTATAGTTTTCCATGGAAGAGACATGAAAGGAATTTGAAAATTAACTTATTTTAATTAGCTAGGAGGAGAGTTTTTTTCTTCTTTTTTTGAGCAGTAGCCTACAGCCTGACCTTTGCCTGCTTCTGCCCGATAAGCCCTCTCAGTTGTTTGCTTCCCTTCAACTAGTGGTATTCTCAGCTCGGTGAGCTTGGCATACATATGCATGTAAAGCAAGGCCCAGGCAGCAGCAATAAGCTACAACAGGATTGTTGAGGGGTCCCCGTAGGAAATGACACAGAAAATGGAGCTCAGGGAGGAAGGAAATTCATCGCCTTTCCACTGTGCTTAAGGTCATTTCCGCCAGCCTATGAGTCTATATAAACGTCTCTATTATAGGGATGTACAGGCTGGCTGCAATGCTACTCATCTGTATATAGTGTGCTGTGCAGCGCGGCGGGTGCCCTATGCCCTACTTTGTAGCCACTGGATTGGCAATTTCTGCCCCTAAATTCCAAGCTGTTACAGCGACCCTCTGGTTTAGGGACAAAATTCTGTTCCAAGACAGGAGGGGGTATATTATCTGAAGTGGTTCTCTACTGCCCCTCCGATCTGCAGGATGACTGCAGTAGTTTTTAAACTATCTAATGCACACCGTCTACTGCTCTCCGATTGGCCAGTGATGATCATATGACCGGCTCTGGCCACTCAGAGCAGGTAAAATGCATTAGCAGTCTAACATAACCAACACACTGTCGGGATCAAGTAGTCTGAGGATTTCGTCAGCCATCTTGGATGGCTGAAAACAGGACCTGGAATTAGCAGATTGGAGGGACAGCGTTGAAGAAGGACATAATATACCCCAGCCTCACTCCGGTACTGGCACAGAATTTTGTCCCAAAATCAGACGGTCACTTTAGGTCTCCTGCAAGGAATTGTCTGCAGCGCTTCTACATAGTCACATCAGTCCCACTGCTCTTAATGTCCAGCATTACTTTGATGGCGCCGTAACATTTTTAAATTCTGCAAAAGGAATTGAATTCCCTCAATATTCCCTCGGAGGCTCGATGTGCCAAAAGTTTAACATGAAGTAATTAGAAATTGATGGCTCTATTATGTAACATGAGAAATACACTTGCAACTTTCCTTCAGGAATTCTGCTTTTGGCCTGTGGCAACCTCCCAAGCTCCAGGGCAGACCCGCTGGCACAGAGCTGCTTAGCAGATGTACTTCTGCCAGCTCCCATGCAGCCTGCAGGATCACGGAAGGTACAGACCACAAGCCGCCTGCGCACCTTGTGCCCCGGCCATCTGCTAGGAACAGGCGGGGTGCAGGTAAAACGGATGGAAGAAGACAATGTTCAGTGAAGTTTGCTAATTACAGCAGGACCCTGACGGTGCGAGCATCTGCTCCATGCAGAATATACCTGAGATAAGCAGGTGCAAAGAACTGCCGGACCGCACATCACCTCAATGATACTCCCGTCCGGACACATCAAGCCCTTCAACAATATAACAATAGATTTTTCATTACTTCTAGAATTATAATGCTAACTCCCTTCATTGGGGAAGCAGCATGGAGCTAAACGAACCTCTCTTTTCTTCCAAAGACAGCGCCACACCAATTCACAGGTTATATCTGGTACTGCAACTCAGCCCCATTCACTTTGATTTCATAGATGTGGGGCTGTTTTTTGCATTCTGGGTTAAAAGGTGAGAACGACCTGTCCTGTATTACACTATTGATTTTAATGGGAACTGTGTGTAATGCTTAATTTCACCTGTGGTGGCACTGTGGGGAAATTAAACACTTACTACCAGGTTTACTCAATCAAAACGGATCACTGAGGTTCCCAGTAGGGGTATACGCCGTGATCAACTTATTATAAAGGAACCTAACAAGATTGTCTGAAGCGATAAACCCCTTAAACAAAGAAGCTTACAATCTTGTATAGAACAGCGCATTTTCTATCTGTATCACATTCGCATTTCTTACAGTTGTAATACACACAGCATACACGCCAGCACCGACTTGGAAAGGTGTATTCAGGCATGCATATTTTACGCATGCAAAAAATGGCAGCACTTCCTATTTTGGTCCATAGGACGGACCAAAATTGCTCATTAGCGTCTACGGGATTGCGTAGAAGCTCAAGTCAGAACAGGTCAGCATGTGTGGCCACTAAAATTTGTTGGTTATTAAATCCCAAACTACTCTAAGGATATGTTCAGATGGCAGTATCTCACACAAATTATTCCACCTCCAAAAACCACAACAGAGGCCCGCAAACAATTTTTTTTTACAAAATATCTCATACCATACTTTTTGAAAAAAAAAAATTACCAAATATGGGATTGACGAGGCAACAGTTAGGTGGATTCACAACTGGCTGAGTGATTGTACTCAAAGAGTGGCCATAAATGGCTGCACACCCAAGTGGAAGAATGTATCAAGTGGGGAACCACAAGGCTCTGTTCTAGGCCCAGTGTTGTTCAATATTTTTATAAATGATCCGGAGGAGGGAATTGATGGAAAACTGATCAAATTTGCTGATGACACAAAGCTAGGAGGGATAGCTAACACTAGGGAAGAGGGGGAGAGGATTCAAAAAGATCTAGAAAAGCTTGAACAGTGGGCAGCGACTAACAGAACGGTATTTAACAAGGAGAAATGCAAAGTCCTACATACAGTATGGGAGGAACTGGGCTAAGCAGCAGCACATGTGAAAAAAGACTTGGGTATACTAATAGATCAGAGACTGAAAATGAGTCAACAATGTGATGCAGTAGCCAAAAAGACAATCACAATTCTGGGATGTATTAAGAAAAGCATCGAGTCTAGATCACGTGAGGTAATTAGCCCCCTCTACTCTTCCTTAGTCAGACCTCATCTGGAATACTGTGTCCAGACATAGACAAACTGGAGCAAGTTCAGAGAAGAGTTACCAAGATGGTGAGCGTTCTGCAAATCATGTCTTATGAGGAACGGTTAAAGGATCTGAGAATGTTTAGCTTGCAAAAAAAAGGCTGAGGAGACTTAATAGCTGTCTACAAATATCTGAAGGCTGTCACACTGCAGAGGGATCAGCCCTATTCTCATTTGCGCAAAGAAAGACTAGAAGCAATGGGATGAAACTGAAAGGGAGGAGACACAGATTAGATATTAGACAGTGAGGGGATCAATGAGTGGAACAGGTTACCACGGGAGGTGGTGAGTTCTCCTTCAATGGAAGTGTTCAAACAAAGGCTGCACAAATATCTGTCTGGGATGATTTAGTGATCGTGCATTGAGTAGGGGGTTAGACCCGATGACCCTGGAGGTCCCTTCCAACTCTACCATTCTATGATTCTATGTGTTTATATCTGCAAACACATTAATCATAGTATAATAAAACCTGCATGCAGGATTCCAGGTGTGAAGTCCACGTCAAGAACTCAGGTCATTTTTTTCTGCATACTTATCTGAAATCTATACTGTCCGGATTCCCATTAAAAGCAATGAGATGTGGATTTGCAGCAGAAGCCATGCAGATTCTGCGGCAAAAGTCTGCTGTGTGAATATGGCCTAGGGGTATAATGCACAACAGATGGTGCAGATATGCCACAGATTTCACCCCCTCATGTGAAGAAGTTAAATCCACAGGAAAAGTCTGTAAACTAAACTGACATGCTATGGATGTTTCTCTCATAGTATGTTAGACAATGTCCATCTAGTTCAGCCTGCTTCCACCCACCCTTGTTGATCCAGAGGAAGGCAAAAAAAACCCAATGAGGCAGAAGCCAATTTAACCCATTTGGGGGGAAAAACTCCTTCCAGACTCCATAATGGCAGTCATGGATGTGGTTCCTTGAAACTTCTGAAACACGTGAACATGTCCTTAAAGGAGTTGTACGAAGAGTGACTCAGAATAGGTGATAAGAGTCCGATCAGCACCAATCCCAAGGAAGGGAGTCTCCTTTCTGCTCACTGCGGGCTCAATACACCCCTTTAAGGAGATTGAATAGAGGGGTGCACATCCGCACTGCTGCTTCATTCATCTAATGGGGATGCTGGAGATAGAGCGCTTGCACACGGTTATTCCCATCATCCCTAATAAAATGAATGGAGCAGCGCTGCGCATGTGCAAACCTTCTCCGATCAATCTCCTCCTCAATGCGAGGGGTGCGGCGAGCTCACAATCAGGAGGAGAGCGAGCCTTAGAACTCCCATTCTCTTAGTGCTGAGCCCCCACCGATCAGACTTCTATTGCCTATCCATAGGTGAGCGGGGAGTGTTCAGACATAAGAAGTGAGTGACCCTGCAATTATTTTTAGGCAGTCTGAAGCGGAGCGACAAAACGAAAAGTGCGCGATGGCTCGTGTTTAGGCTTACCGATTATTGCGCACTTTACGTGTAAATGGGTTACAATTTCAATTTACATTAAATATATATATCCGCTACTCTGTATACAAAAGTCCCAAAACAAATTTATTTTTTTTTGCCCGGCAGTCAGAAACGGACGTCCTGCAGCAAATCACCGAAGGCCGTTTTACTGATGTGTGTATTGAAACTCTGTATACAACTAAGGCTCTCCACTACTTTGTGCAGACATTAGTCCACATGCCTATAGGTCCATGAATGGGACTGTGCTAACAGAAATGCAGTATATTGTACGGCTCACCACAGGCCTGCGAGCTTTGTGTGCATCCCTGGCAGGAATTCAGGAAATGGCAGCGGTACGCTCCGCACGATATAAATAAACGCTAGAGCCGGTGACTCACTCCTTGGCACTCCAGAAAATCTGCAAGGAGCATAGGATTCTTACCAAATCAACAGCTAGGGAACAAGCCTTAACCTCTTAGCATCCAGGTACCTTGTCTGCAGAGCAGCGCCACACAAATACCTACCTGGGGCAGAGCGTTCATTTAATCCACAGCTGCCCTAGATCTCTTTATAGGGTGGATTATAAAATACCCAGTCACCACACTGACCCCATTATTACAATACACTGGAGATGGGATGTTGTTTTTTTTTTACGGTCATCCTGCTTCATTGTTTTAGCACACTAGCGCCCCCCTCACAACTCAGGCTACAGATGATAAAGCAGAAAGGATCTTAACAGTCATATGTCAATGGAGAAACTGGCTAAGGGCCCTTTTACACGTCCTGACGAGAATTGCTCCTATGCTTTCACACAGGAGTGAGCATCGCTCAGTGAACGGAGGCGCAGCGGGACGGAGATCGTTCTGGAAGCCCGACTCCATCCGCAGTAACCAGGCCGTCATTTGATTTCCATGTCTGCACGATCCTATCGAACGAATCATCATTAATCGTAGGGGCATTTAGGCCGGCTTCACACTGGCAATAAAATTGTGCAATGCTAGAATGAGCAAAAACACAGAATTATGAAACCAATCATTTTCAGTGGTTTCCTTCACATTTGCGATGTTTTCACTCATGAGATGTTGCAATTAAAAAAAATATATGCTCAAAGCCACTCTGTTCAACCTCTTCCTGACTACAGGGGGTGCAGTGAACTCATACAGGGTACCATTTTATCTTGTCACCACCAGAAAGCTAGGGGTTTGACAGAGCTTGCATGGAGGAACGTCACTGTCACACCCCTAGCTCTCGACTGGCTGAATTCCTGAAGGTCCTAGCAAGGTCTGTAGTGATTGTTGCCTGGCCTCGAGGGTTAGGGTTAGTTTTTCTGGTAGGCTTACATTATGAGCTCTAAATGCTTCCATGTTACAGCTGTAACATGGAAGCATTAAGAGGTAATAATCTAAGCCTAACAGGAAAATGAACCCCAACCCTCCAGGCCAGCCAAAAATCAATACAGACGCTGCTGCTGATATCACTGTCCCCGAAGCAGGCGTCCCCCTTTCATCTCCCCTGCCCAACCACTACCCGGCACCCGTACATAGTGGCAGGGCAGCTGACTGCCAGAGATGCAGAGTGTGCTCACCGGAGCAGAAGTGCACTTTGCCAGGCGAGGAGCAGAGGAGTTTAGTGATCGGTGTCGAGACGGATCACCGCAGCACATGGAACTTTGGTAAGAGAGGATCGGGCCACAGGACTGCAGCTGATTACAAACTGAGCAGAAGCAGCACAGCACTTCGCCCATCGGCTGTGAGACGGACGTCACCTGCAGTTCCTGGGGCCATGTAGTCAGCTCAGGTGAACGGCCTGGTGTCTTGGTGTCCGGCCCAGCCAAAGTATCTTCCCGGGTGGCCGGCCAACAATACAGCCAAGCGGGAGCTAGGGATGTGACAGAGGCATTCCTCTATGTAATAGTTGTCAAACCCCTAGCTTCCTCCATGTAAGAGTTGTCAAACCCCTAGCTTCCAGTGGTGACAAGATACAATAATACCCTCACACAGAGGCGAGGGGGAACAAAGGAGCCCTGATCGGTGGAGGTCTCCATACCGATCAGACTTATAACCGATTCTAAGTCAATTTAGGAAATAACCCCTTAGTGTAAAAAAAAAAAAAAGGTGGGAGGGATTAGATTTTGTGGTGTATAAAGACATTGAGTAATGTCCGCATTTTTTTTTATTAGAAGCATTTATGTGAAATGATCTGTCTTTTCCCCGGTTGATTGTACCCCTTTAAGGGTAGGTTCACACGCAGCAAACTTTCTGCAGCTTGGCATTTGATGAAGTGGAATCCACACTAAATAGACGCAGCGTAAATGGACATACTGTTGATTTAAAGCCCCTGCTGGCTAATTCTGCTGTGCAGTTCATGCAGATTCTTTCTGCACCGTGTGGACGAGATTTCTTAAATATGATCCATGTAACTTGTACTGTGCGGAAAACCCAAAGTGTTTCCTTCCTGTATGAACAAACCCCAGGAGTGTGAGCAGCATTGGCAGACTGACCAGTAAACATGAAAAGGTGCACTCATCTGATCAACACAAGCAGCTTAACCCCTTAAGGACCTGGCTGTTTTGTATTTTAAAAAGGATCAGACATTTTTTAAGGATTTTACTGCCCTATTTTTTTTCCTTCAGCTACCAAAATTATTTTGGCTGCGTTTTTTTTTCTGTGACATATAGGACTATTTCTTTTTTTTTTTTAATCTTTTTCACTGACTTTCAAATTAGTATATTACCACTAAAATAAAAAGTATGGGAACGGGTTCCTCATTTTCTTTTGGACGTTTTGATATATAATATGTATGGTTTTGGTTTACAGGGCGCATACGGCGACGGTTTTGGTTGGCGTCAGCTTTGAGTTATTTTCTTTCTTACGTATATATTGTTGTTGTATTCTGTAATTTTTATTTACTGATGTATGCTATAATGTTTTTTACTATCTATGTCCCCCCATGACGTCATAAGACCTCCTGGGGGACATTCACTTTTTTTTTTCCCCCCGTAGTGGAAGTTACACTTCTGCTTTCACTTTTCAATACACCACACTCATTGAGCGTTTTGTACTCGGGGGAAGGGGAAAACAGAAAGGGTTAAAACCCCTCCTGCCTTCTCCTCTGGTTTACCAGCTGTCACTAACAGCTGGCAACCCGTCCTGCCTCTGATTGATTGCAAAGCCAGGAGGCTTAAATCCCTGCCGTAATTTTACATAGGGCTGGGCTTTAATCCCAGGACCAGGCGCCGTAAATTTACAGTGCCTGGTCCTAAACAGGTTAAAAAGTTTCAGGGGACTAAACTATATGTGACCCATCCTCAAGATAAGTCATCAATAGTTGATTGGCAGGGGTCCACCACTCAGGATCGCTGCCGATCAGCTCATTGAGGTAACAGCAGCACTTCAGTGAGTGCCGCCATCACTTTAGTCCGTGCCAGTCACAGCACCATACACTATATAAGCCTATGCTTGGTACTGCAGCTCCATACCATTCACTTGAATGGGATTGGACTGTTCTAAGACCATGTAAGCAATGAACGTGACAGTGACAGGGCTGAGAAGAGGCTGCATCACTCAACCTAGCACAGCCGCCCCCTTAAGGATTACTTCACACGGGCAAGCACGATAGGGCCGCGAGAAGCTCACCGCTCTTATTCACATTGACTGTGCAATGTGCTTCTGTACACATACGACTGCTGCAGGCAATCACTTGTCTCGGTGGTTTTGAGACGTATACTGCTGAGGCCATTGACGGGCTGCAGCGGTCACGTCCGTATATGAATACCGCCACTCCAGTAAATCTAAAAAGAAAGCACAGTTGTAGTGGGGCAGAGAGTATGGTCTGGTTCGTTAGTAAAAGTCCCAGACAACCCCTTCAAAAATTAACTATTGAGGCCTGTCCTCCGGATTAGTGATCAACAGCTGATTGGCAGGATCCCTGTTGTTCAGCAGATTACCAGGCCTGTTTTCAGTGTGGACAGCGCTGGAAGTACAGAGTGCTGTCAACATTGCAGTGGTCCAGTTTGGTACTGCAGGTGCAGCTCCCATTGCAACAGAGACAGCCCTACCCGCTTTTTTAGCGCGGTTTGTACTGTCAGCAGGCCTACTGATCAGCAAGGATCCTGAGTGGCGGACCCCCAGCAATCAATTGATGACCATACAACCCATTTAACCATTTTCTCCCCTTTGAACATTTTTTTTTTTATACAAAATCTCTGGAAAATCTCTTTAAAAGTACCTCATTTTACAGACATTTTGTGGGATCCATTGGATTGACACTTGGTCTTGAACCCAACCCTATGCATCATGTGGTTGACTTGTAGTCTAGTGGTACCTCTGTCAGCATTATTTGCATGGACATCTGGTAAAGTGGGTATAGCTCCTTGGAGAGGTAAGTATGCAATAGTTTAGAGGGCCTTTAGATGGTCCTATAGTTAACACTTTATGGCGATGCAGTGATGGCAGGTTCTCGTTAACAATACATCAGCCCCTAGTTAAGCCATAGAAGGATCAACAAGAACATATGGGGCATCTTATTTAGCTAGTATAGGAGAATTCAGGGTTAAAAGCAAAAATGGTCCACATTTTAGGACTACATTCTCATCATTTATCACTAGATGAGACCGGCTTAATCAAAGCCAGTTTTCACACGGCTGTATTATGTGGAGTTGTATTTGTGAGGTGCCAAGCTTTAATGCCAGGGCTGGAAGTAGAATAGGGCACAAAGACATGTTTACACTTCTAGACCTTAAGAGGTTCCTACTTGTAGAACTATTAAAGCAATATACTCTGAGAATAGAGTCAAGTATTCCAGACGGCGGAGACTGGCGTGGCACAACAATGGCGCCTGCCACCTGTTACAGGGCTGAAGAGATACCAAACAACTTTCCTTCTAAGGTGTCAAATTTTTCTAATCTAATTCCTGCAATAAAATTCTATCTGGTTCTTAAAGGGGGTGTCCAGGATTAAGAGGGGGTTGTACCAAAATCTATTTTTATCACCTATCTAGAGGTAATAAAAGTCTTATCCGTGGGGGCCTCATAGATGATACACCCCACTAATTCTGTGGGGTCCTGTGTCCTGCTCATTACGGGATCAGCGCACCCCTGCAGTGCTGCTCTGCTCCATTTATTTTCAATGGAGCCGACAGAGTAAAAGCGCTCAGTTATCTCCAGTGGTCCCATTAAGATGAATGGAGCGGCAAAGCGCCGGCGCAACTGGCACTGTTCAATCCCCTTCTCACTGAAGAGGGTGCAGTGAGCCCAGAGTTAGGAGAGAGGGCAACACAGGTCCACCTTTCCAGAGATTGGTCTGGGTTTTGGCAGCGAGACCACTATGGATAAGCAATAGTTGATATTTGTACAACCCCATAATAAAAAAAAATAAAAAATTTAAAATTAAAATTAAAAAAAGGTGGCATCAAACCCCCCCCCCCCCCCCACCACCACCACCCCGACGTGTGCTTTACTAAATAGTTACATTCCACATGAAACAGCAATTCTGGAGCATTTTTATTAATCTGAATTGTTGTTCCCTTTGTTATTCCTACTGGAAAATAATGAACTGACCCGTGGTCCTTACCATTCCCCTTGTCACAGGGGTGTGTCCCTACACAGTCTGAAAGTGAATGGACGCCCCCACTTCCTCCCTCCAACTGGTACCACCCAGCTGTCACTTTATTCATACATTTCCAGTAGGAGTAACAGAGGAACAGAACAATTTCTCACAATTGTAAGGTCATGAAGAATATATGCATTTACAAGTCAGAAGACGGGTCCTCTTTAAAACGTTTGGCTCTAGGGTTGAAGAGACAGTCGCACGCCGAATGTATCACATATCCATCTCTCTCTGTAATGACTTATTAGGAGATGTGAAGGACTCAGCAATAACTAATTTTTGTAAGTGGTCTGTGCGCTAGGCAGCACCTGTATATGTTTAAGCTGTTGCCTGGTAACGGGCGCCATCGGCAGCTGGTGCCATCGCCGGATCACAGAAATCCGGCAAAGATCAGGCTGCGTCACTTTCTATTCAATTGAAGGACCCTTCTGCCTCCTGCGCTGCAGATGCCTCCCACTCCCCGTTGTGATGACTAAAGCCACATGATCAGATGTTACTTACTGTAATGGCACTTCACTTCCACGTAGACTGTTCTTACATGTTTCGTCGCACCAACTCTCACACAGCCGTAGCAGATCTAGCTTCTCTAAACCCCCGACGGCGGCTGGGAAGACGTACGGTCATCTACGTATGTATGAATGAATGTATGGACTGTTGAGGTCACTCAGAGCAGCGCCCCATTCTAGCTCAGAGGGATCCTGTCTGTAATGCCCGTAAGCTGCTGTATATACTTAAAAGGAGTTGTCCAGTTGTAAAACTACTGATAGCCTATACTCACACAGGTCATCAGTAGATCGGTGGGCATCTCTTCTGGGACCCGTGCTGATCAGTCATTTGCTGTACTAGAACATTTTTGTGCTGAGCTAATGTCTGCAGAAGCCAGCAGCTATGTTTTTACTGCAGTGGCCAGAATTGGGATTGCAGGCCAAGTTTCAATTGAAACCAACGGGAATTTTGCCTGCAATACTAAGCCTGACCACTACATTACGTATGGCACTGTTTACTTCCTGCGATACAATATTATATGTTATAATCATTAGCAACTTCAAAAGGGTTGTTGATTCAGGGATTATTTAGATTGGAGTCAGGAAGGAATTTTTTTCCCCCCTAAGGGTGCCTACCCACTCCGTTTTTTTTTTCTCCTCGCTGTGAATTTGCAGCTTTTTTTTTTTTTCAAATGTCAATGGGACTTTCTAATGTAAAAAACGCAACGCACAAAAGATGCAAAAACGGCAACTTGCGTTTTTTGTGCGTTGCGTTAACATTAGGAAGTCCCACTGACAATTGGAAAAAAAAAACCCAGCAAATTCACAGCGGAAAAAAAACGGTAGTGGGTAGGCACTTTAAATGCGAAAAATTGGCTTCTACCTCGTTTTTTTTTTTGCCTTACTGTGGATCAACATTGGGGGGGGGGGGGGGGGTAATAGTACACTGGCCTGGTGAGCAGCTAATTAGTGGGGGCCCCGCCGATCTACTATTGATGACCTGTGCTGAGGATAGGCTATCAATACTTTACAACTGGACAACCCCTTTAAATGGTGCTTATCAGATGTTAAATACTACAGTGTTGCAGGAAAGTATTCACTCGCTTCCCGATTTCTATTTTTGCCAGACTTGAAAGTTTCAGATCAAGCCACTTAATATTTGACAAGGATAACCCAAGTAACCACAAAATGCTGCTTTTAAAATGACGATTTGACGGGAAATTGTTGCTCAGTGCTGCCTGGCCTCATGTCAAAAAGGAATTACCCCCTTAAATCAACCAGATAACCACATTCAATTGACAATTGGGTTCTCTCTCACTAGTCACACCCAGCCATGATTACTGCCAGACCTGCGGAATCTAATAGTCACTTATGTAGAACCTGTCTGGTAATAGAACGCTGAAGGTGGTCTCACAAAGCAGAACATGGTACCAAAGCTCTAAACATTCACATACAGATACAAAGCAATGCCAGTCTGGAAAGGGTAATAAATCCACTGCCAGGGCCCTGGGACTCCAGCGGGCCACAGAGTCACTGTCCACAAATTGAGAGAGTCTGGTCCAATGGTGGATCTGGCCAGGAGTGGCAAGATTTCACCAAGACCAGACAACTCATCCAAGAGGTCACAAAGGACCATCTAAAAGCACTACAGGCTCCGCTTGTCTAAGTCAGGGCACCTTCACACTGGCGATAAAATCGTGCGATGCAAGAGTGAGTGAGATTATGAAACCAAATATTTTCAATGGTTTCCTTCACATTCGCGATGCTTTCACTCATGTGACGTTGCGAGAAAAGAAAAGAAAAAAAAATGCAAAATTCAGTAAGATAGGGCATGCTGCATTTTTTATCTCCCATGTTTCCCTATGGAGCCTCCTTTTTATTTCATCGTAAAGCATGAACTTGCGTTTTTCGTGCGATGCGTTTTTAACATTAGAAAGTCCCATTAACTTCTGCGTTCGAAAATCACTGCAAAAGTCACGTGAAAAACAAGTAAGAAAATAAGCAAGTGAAAGTGATGTTTTTGCGAGAAAAAGCAGGGCCGACGGCTCAAAAATCATGAGGGAAAAAAGTTGTGATTTTCTTGCGGCAATATCGCGATCACCAGTGTGAAGGAGCCCTTATGGTTAAGGCATACGATTCCACAATAAGAAAACCACTGGGGGGAAAAATGGCCTCCATGAGGGAGCCGCAAGCTGCAAACTATTGGTGACGAAGGAAGACAGAAAAGCTCATCTTACAGTTGTGAAAAACATTTAGAGGACATCCAAGACTTTTAGGATAATATTCTGAGTAGGAAGGAGTCAAAGGTGAAACTTTTTGGAAGATTTGGGTCCCAATACATCCGGTGTAAAGCCAACACTGGATCCTACAATAGGAACGTAATACTAGCAGTCGTACATAGTGGTGGTATTAGTGCGATGGTCTGGGCTGCTTTGCTCCTACAGGACCTGAACAACTTGTGATAATTGATGGAGCCGCGAATTCTGCTCTCCGTCAGAAAATCCTAAAAGGAGAAAGTCCGCCCATCAGTTTGTGACCTAAAGCCCAAGTTCAGTTGGGTGCGAGGATCCAATGCAAATAAACAAGTCCATCTCTCAATCGGCCAAAAGAAGCAACATTAGGGTTTTTGAGCGTCCGAGTCAAAGTCCTGACTTGAATCAACTTGAGATGCTGTGGAAGACCTTAGAGGAGTCGTTCATGCTCGAAAACCCTCCAGCGTAGCAGAATTAAAACGGTTCTGCAAAAAAGAGCAAGTGCACCAAAATCCCTCCACAGTGAAGTGAAAGACTCGCCACGAGTTATCGGAAACGTTGGATTGCAACGGTTACCGTCAAAGGTGGCAAAACATAGGTACGTCGGTTGTGAATAACTCTGACAAGTACCCAAACTTTGTTTTTCTTTTTGTCTAATGTACACAATAGCGGATTCTAAGTATTTTTGCAACATGTTTTATTACCCTTTTTATTTTATTTTTTTAAGAAAATAAAAAAGTACAGAACAACAACAACAACCACCACCACCCTCTTTTACTATGCAGAGAGGTGAAGCCGGGGCTGAGAAAAAGGTTTTCACGTAGCTGCATAACAGTGGAGGGCGAAGCATCCAGATGTATCTGCACCTGTTCGTACACAACAGTACATCAGTGTCTGCTCTGTAAAGAAGTGCCTTTACTATATATATATATATATATATATATATATATATATATATATATATATATATATATATATATATATTATATGTATATATACATACATACATATACACACACACATATACACACTTTATTTTCAGTAACTGTCCTACCATCCCCGTGTGCTTTACTCTCCTCTCCGCTCATATGCTGCCACCATCCCTGGGCGCTGTGAAGAGAAGCCGTTCTACACTGCAGACAGCTTCTCCCCTCCACAGCGCACTCACAGCCGGACCCGACGCACTGACAGGAGCTCTGACATATACCGTAGTAGTGTACACCAGATGCACCGAGAGCCCGTGTGTGATGTATTAGTATAGTATATGCAGACACATACACTCTTCGTACACAACAGTACAGTAGTAACTGCTCTGTAGAGAACAGGTACAGACACATCCTGATGCAGCGCCCTCTACTGTTATGCAGCTAGGTGAACACCGGCATGTATAGAATAGGCTGATAGAACAAATTGCAAAAATGCTTTGAATCGCCTATTCTGTACTTTTAAAGAAAAAAAAGGCGCTCATACTGTGGAATCTTTGGAATGATCATTAAAAAGTTGCACTTTCTGAAACATTTTTATGTGGCAAATAAGCAAAAACAGAAATCAGTTGTACCTTACCATGCAATAGGTGAAAAAAATATTGGATCGGGGGTCAGAGACCTACACAGATCGCTAGAACAGGGGACCTGAGTCCCATCCCTTCCCACCAGCACATCCGTGGGGCAGAGGACTTCTATAGACTGATGGCAGATATTGTATATATTTCAGACATATCCTCATGGAGGAAAAGCATTCCGGACTCTTTTTTGTAAATATCAATAAAAAAATAAAGTAAAACAAAAATTGTACATTGCAGTAGAGACAAGTCAGTTAACATCTGCTAACAGCATGTCCCCAACCCTGCTAAAAGCCGACAGAGACAAGCGCCAAAGTTTCTATATAGCAGGAAATCCAGCAAATGAGGTCATTTAAGGGTTCGCACAGACGGCCACGTGGCTCGCAGGAGCGCAAAGGAAGTGGAAAAAATTTCATGCGGGAGCAAGGACACAAAGCAAGGATGGAAACAACAAGACTCCAGGCTCCGGAAATTGCACATCCCCGGCTTTTAGGTGCCGAGCAGCCAAAGCCTCGTAGGCTGCCTGCAAATGATATAAATCCACAACTCACGCAGCCATGAAATATGCACATAAATTACTGTCTGAAGGGGAAAATGAGCACACTAGAAAATATCCAGCGGTTAAAAAGGTTGTAAACACTGAAAGCTGTCAAGAAGTATTTTTGGATCAGCAGAATCCTCAAGCTACGGAGGACTACAAATCCCAGCATTGCCGAGGGATACTGAGAGTTATAGTTTTAGGACACAGGTTAGAAATCGCTAATTTAGAGTGTTAATACAGGGAACCCGTCACCAGGGTCATGGTATCCGAACAACAGCATAAACACGGGACACGTATGTACAATGCGCCCCTGAATACCTAATTCTGAAAAGCTGCAGTGTTTCAGAATAAACAGACTTTGAAGTTTGACCCAGAAAGGTACGGAGTTACGCCCATTTGCACGGAGTGATGATCAATGAAATAAAAAAAAAAAAATGCAAAAAATCGATCATTTGAGCGATAATCGTTGCGTCTAAACGCATTGTTTCCCGTCGGAGAACAAAGGAACTGAAAGCAGATAAGAGCCTTGGGCTATTAACTGCTTTCAGCTAAGGCTTCATTTGCACACTTAATTGCTCTTAAGTAGCTGAGTGGCTACTTAAAGGTTTATGCAAAATGAGCGCTCAAAGCTGTCACTCAAACTGGTTTGAGCGATCCTCGCTCTGTGTAAATGGGCCTTTAGGTTCAAATCTCATCAAGATCATCATCTGCATGGACTTTGAGAAACTCCTTACAGATATTGCCCTTTGTCAGATTTGAACCTAGGACTCCAGGACTGCAAGGCAGCAATTGAGCCATCACACCTGTTCTGTCTTTTGCCATCTCCGGGGTGAGAAAGGGAAGACAAAAAATAAAAAACACACAGAAATACAAACTCCATGTAGATGTTGTCCACAGTCAGATGTGAACCTAGAAGCCCAGCGCTCCAAGGCAACAATACTAAATGCTGAGCCATAAAGCTTTCTTCTTCCTCCCTTCACTGTTTATTCTTCTCTTCTCCTTTGGAAGAGAACATACAAGTGTAGCGGTTCAAATCTGACCAAGGGAAACATCTATGTGGAGTTTTGCAAAGTCCATGCTGTTGTCATTCTTGATGGGATTTGAACCTAGGACTCCAGGACTGCAAGGCAACAGTGCTAACCACTGAGCCACATACATTGAACAGGCACCATTCATTATAGAAAAACAGATCTTTCCAGCAATTTTAGCCAAAAATCTAATCGGGTGACCTGATCTGATTCTTGGAAAATCAGCCCAAATTACCCGCCAGCCGATCATGATGAGCAACCCTAGCGGTTGGGAGCTTGTTCCTCCCCTTTCGCTGTGACAGAATGGCCAGTAAATACCTCTCAGTTTTCTTCTGCAAGCCATTTTCTAACATAGCAATGCCCGTAGAAATGGTGAGGGCAGGAGAAGCTGGCACTGTGGATGAAGCAGCAGAAAGCGGAGCTAGTTGACTCTCCTTCCGTGCATGGTTACAAAAAATAAAAATAAAAAACGGGATCCCAGAGGTAAGACCGTCCACCAATCATAATGTTGTGGCCCATGATATAAGGCAATACTGCTTTAAAAACGAATGCCCACTGAGGCCAGTCATTGGCTAATCTGTCACATGCCTGCTGCAGTCACTTAAAAATCCAGATAATCCCTTTAATGTCAGAAAAGCCTGCAAAAGACTGGAGAATATTCAAAAAAAAGTTCCCTGCTTAATATCAAAGGCAACACCCCCACCTCAAAAAAAACACATTTAACTTCTGTTCATTTTCACCATAAACAGGACATTTTGTATATTTCAGGACCGCATTACTGATATGAAATGCTGGATGTTCTCCAAGTGTTAATGGTGGGAAATAAAATGTGCAAGATTTTAGCACACATTGTAAAAGCAATCTAGGAGATGAAATAGTGGCGGACCTTGAAAGGACACGCTCCTCATTTAAATGAATTACTGAGCAAAACCGAGAGGCTGGCTTGTGATACCGCGGGAATGCCGGAATAAGCAGGCGCGGTCCGGGGTGTTACACTGACGTACCAGCGGTTATCATGTACAAGCATCTGTGTCCTTTACCGAGAACTAGGCTGGTCATACACATAGTAACATAGTAGGTTAGGCGGACAGGAGACGATGACCATCCAGTTCAGCCCGTTTGTGTGAAATGTGGATTTTTGCTGCGGACAATACATCCTGTGTGGATGTACCCCAACGGGGTTGTCACAAGACAAATTTAACCCCTATCCACAAAATAGGGTATAAGTGTCTGGTCAGTGGGGGTCTGACTGCTAGGACCCCCACCAATTACAAAAAAGGGAGAAGGGTTCAATGCACTTTAATCAGCTGATCCGCCGGCATCACAAGTGACAGACCCCCATCGATCAACTAACTATTGATGACCCTGAGGTTGGGTCATCAATAGTTTAGTGTCAGAAAACCCCTTTAAATACTAATGTCCTCTCCTTAGGACAGGGCATCAAGAACATTAGTGAGGGGCTGACTCCTGGCACGTTGCCCATCAGCTGTTTGAAAGGGAGTCTTCCTCAGTCTGTGATGCCATGTTCACTGCTGATTAAATGAATGGAACTGTGCCAGATATGCCATGATGAGGCTCCATCACCCGCCAGAGCGCCGCAACCTCTTCAAAGAGCTGATCGTTTTTGGTGCCAGAAGTCGGACTCCCAACAATCTGACATTGAGGACCTATCCTAGGGTCAGCTGAAGTCCTGAATAACCCCTATAAGTCAAAATAATTCTCCTTATACATGCTGTCAAGTTGTCCCGTTGCTGAGGGATGTTCCTGGAGATAGTCAGATTGGCGTTTTTGCCGCCAGCAAGCGTTAGATTCTGCTACAGCGCCTCCAGAGTGAAAATGAATTATTACATGCTTACCATTGGAATCAACAGGTCATGTGGGTAATAGAATTACAAGCTGCATTCAAGTTCTAAGTTCTCTGACATCCATCGTCAGTTGAGCAAGACGTGGTGAAGGGGGTCATGGACGTGAAAAGTGCGCATTCATGTGTAACAGTTCAAAGTAGGCCGAATGTTGTGCGAGAATGAACCAAAAAGGTCCTTGGCCACAGACCAGCCGGGCCGACAACATGCTTACGCTACTGGAGCAAGGGGTTCTGGAAAAATAGTGGTTGACTGTGGAAGACATTGCCCACAAAGTTGGCATCTGTGCACACCATCCTGCGCAAAGATCTCAAAATGCAGGAAGTTTCCTTTTAGGTGAGTGGTACAAATTTTAACCGAAGATCACAAGGCTGCAGCTGTGGCAATGTGTCGGGCGATCTTGATATGGGATGATGGCATGAATGGTGCAGTCATTCCATCAATTGTCACAGTGGATGACACACAGATGGAGGACACTCTGTGGTCACACGCTTTCTAGTCATGACAATAGAAATAAAGCCATCTTTTAAATAATGATTGCGGTGTCTAAACGCGCGGCCATCGCGCACTTTTTGTGCACTATTCGCTCATCACTAACTTAGCATTCTAAAAAAAAAAAAATCAGCGATGAGCCCCATCAGCATTATGTGCGGAGTTCTCAGCGGGATACCGCTGATAGTATTGTTTCAGCTGGTATCCCGCTCTGAGAACACAGCAAAAGTATGCGGAAAACAGCGTTTTAGCTGTCTTCTGCATACCCCACTTGGAGCGCTAGCCGAGTGCTCCGAGAACACCGCAGCTGTAAACAGAAGACAGCGCTCCAGCTGAGCGCTCCGAGAACACAGCAACTGTATACAGAAGACAGCGCTCCCGCTGCCTTCTGTATACAGCGGGAGCCTTCATTACATAATAAGCTCTTAAGTAGCTAATTAGGTACTTAAGAGCTTAAGCAAAGCGAATGCTTAAACGGTCACTCAGGTTGCCATTAAACTAATTTGAGCGATCATTTTGCCGTGTAGATGCACACAACAATATCGCTCAAAAGATAGCTTTTGAGCGATGATTATTGTGTCTAAATGGCCTTTAGCTGGCGCTATACAAACAACAAGATTTTTTTTTTTTCCCCATGGTTTATGCAAGTCCCCCAACGTCTTGAACATTAGTGAACACGACTCCCACACGTTTTCTTCCCCCCCCCCCCCTTAGGACAAACATTAAGTGCAACAGAATCAATGACAATAAAACCGTAAACGCTTCATTGCAGACATAACAAGCTCTTCCTAATGGCTGTATTTCAATGAAGTCATCTCATGCATTTGTTTTGCTGAATGCTCAAGGTTACAGTGCCTTACCGCAGGGGGAATTCATGTGCGATAAGGTAACTTTCACAGCATTTCCATTTACTATCTATTGATAAACAACTTCCGTCTTGCACTATAAAAAGAATAACGGATTTGCAAATCAGAAACAAACAGATGCGCGGGCGCTGCGCTATCTGACCCGCCGTTGGCGCACAGTGGAAAGGAAAATCCGAGCTCCTATTAGCATTATCAATTCGGAGGGGTAAAGAGGTATTCCTATAAA
The DNA here is from genome assembly GCF_035609145.1 of Eleutherodactylus coqui. Lineage (NCBI taxonomy): Eukaryota > Metazoa > Chordata > Amphibia > Anura > Eleutherodactylidae > Eleutherodactylus > Eleutherodactylus coqui. The sequence continues at coordinate 24,882,285 of NC_089846.1, read as the reverse complement.
TGTACATATCAACAGGCTATGATGTGAAAGTCTGACAGATGGCGCCTCCACCGATACGGAGCTCTTGACCCTTTTCGCTGACTTCAGTTGTTTGCATTACAATTGTAGGAAGCTGCTGGTCACCTTGGATAGCAAAACAGTTGTTGTGGGACCGCTTTAGCGCAGGAGAATAATATATGCATATACAGGCTTTCGGCCGGAAAACCCCATTAAATAAAAAGTGAAGTTAGGTTTTTAGTTACATTAAAATTGCTTTGATTATAAACCTACAATTGGGCTTTTGATGGAAAAAAGACTTTAAAAGAAATTTTTTTAAATAAAATTAAGAAAAAAAAACCGCATGAAAACTTTCCCCACACTTTTGTAATGGTTCAAATATATACTTTACTGTATGGAGTAGAACTCCCCTCCCCGCATAGCGCCCATTTACTGGGTCTCCTGGCTCCATCACTGCGCCATCCTGTGGCGGCTACAGTGATCACATGGGTAAGCAGGCACGTCACCGCTACAGCGCATATAGGCAAACTGCCAGGACGGGGGAGGCAAGTGATATTTAAGGAGAAAATACCATTTAATTTTATTTTATATCATAATACCCCCCATCGTCACCAATGTTTAAACGACCCAAATAATATTGTCTCTGTCCAGCGGTGAAGCCCTGGTGCCTACTGCCCAGAAGAAGCCGGCAGGCAGTAACTATGTCCTGTTCATTGCGCGAGCAACTGCTCAGCCAATAGGAGGCTTTAGCGGTAATGGAACAATCACCGATTAGGCCCAAGATTGGCTGAGAGGTCACGTACACAACCCAGCAGGCATCAGGGCTCCAGTAACTTTACATCCTGGCTGGGAAAGGACGTAAACTTACGAAGTACGATGGATGGAGCAGGCTCCGTAGATGAGCCTGTGTCATCCGCAGGGGAAGACGCTGTGACCAACAGCCTACCTCCCACTACACCAATCCTTGCTGTTAACTCCTTACATGCTGCAATCCTTATATGCCGTTGATCACGGCATATAAAGGTTTCACAGAGAGTGCTCCCCCTGTGATGTCATCGACCCTCCATCGTGCAATTGTGGAGAGTTGATGGGTTACCATGGCAAGCGAAAGCCAGACAATGGCGGTCTGACTTAGCGTGTGATTGCTATAGCTAGCGATAATGCACTGCAGTACAGAAGTAGTGCAATGTATTATCAGAGAGATCATAGGATTTCAGGTTCAAGTCCCCTCTACAGGGAGATAAAACTAAAGAAAAATAAAAAAATAAAAATAAATACTGGTTGAAAATGAATAAGTAAAAAGTAAAATAAAACCCGCATTTGGAATAGTCGCATCTATCATGAACCGTACAAGAAATAGAGCACACTTTTTATCCTGCATGCAAATGCTACAAGGAAAAATGCTTTTTGCTCATTTCGTTAAAATTTTAAAAAAAACTCCTGCAATAAAAGCAATCAAGAAAGTCATATGTACCCCAAAATGGTACCAATAATAGCTACAGCTCGGGACGAAAAACAAAAGCTCCACAGAGATCCATAAATAGAAAAAAAAAAAAAAAAAAAAGTTATGGGAGAAAGAAAGAAGGAAAAAAAAAAAAAAAAGGATTTTGTCGAAAAGCCTAAAAATATCAATTTGGATGTTGCTGTAATCATACCAGCTTGCAAAAAAACAAACATGTATCGTGCAATCTATACGGCATAAACGCTGTAAACAAAATAAGGAGACTATAAGACAGAACAACAATGGCAGAGTTGATTTTTTTTTTTCTTTCCCTCCGAAAAAAATAAAAAAGGTATACAATACATATGCACAAAAAAATAAATAAAATAAAAAATTGTACCAATAAAGAGACAATTCACCACACAAAAAAAGAAGCCTGCTTTTTCGACTGTGTTAGCATATACGGTAGTTTTAAAAAAAAGTTATGGCTTTTGAAAAGTTGAGTGGAAATTCCCCAAAAAGTTGTCACACATCCTTAGAACCAAAACAGGCCGCATCACTAAGGGTTTTTTTTTTAAACATAGGAGCCCGTAGGTTACAGAAAGCATTCATTGAGGCGTTACAACGGTATATGTTTACATACAAAGTCCAAAGGGATTTTCACAGTAAAAATACTGCATTACCATTTTTGTTTATTTTTTTTTTGTTTTTTTTAAAAGGCTTGCAATGTTGAGCAAAAGTTCCCTAATCATCCTGTGAGGTGACGTCCCAGCCTACTGAAGACGACTGTCAGAGGTCTCCCTACAGGCTGCTGCTGTCTGATTGGTTGCAATGATCTGTGACATTTCATTCACAGGTCAACTCTTGAGTCTTGTAAACAAGCCCAGTGGGGTGAATGTAGGGGTGGCGTTACTCCCCGGACCCAGGTTAAGGTACGGGCTCTTTATTTACCATGCCCAGCAGAACAAAAAAAATTAAGGAATATACTAACTCAGAAACCCCTTTAAGAAAAGGACACCCCAATAAATGTGAAAAATAAGCACCCATCCGAGGAAATCCACCTGACCTACTTCATTTCCCTTTGATTAACTCACTGCCGAAAAATGAAAATAACTGCAGAAATTAGGGAATTTCTGGGAAACGGAGAGATTGATTGTTGAAAATATTTTGCCATGTAAGCAGATTGTTAAATTATGATTTTTTAAGGAAACCCTGATGAAATCATTCTGAAGCTAAATATAGTTTACTTTACCAGAAAGAATTGCATACCAGGTCATTAAAAAAATAAATAAAAAAAATTTAATATGATACAAAGGGTCCCCGTACACAATCAGTACAGTTTGGGGGCCCGGGTCCCCCTCAACCCCCTTAGAATTATCTGTAAACCTGGACTAGCATTTGTTAGACTGAATACTTGGACCCAAACCCTCTGCAGTACATTATATAGTCATAATTCTAGGGAAACTCAAGGTCCCGGGTTGCTATAGTGACCGAAGATAAATGTCTGCTAAACTGTATAACAAGAACAGAAATGCATATAACAATTCAGCAGACCTAAATAATAGACAGACCCACGAGAAACAAGAAGCGGCGTCACAGATGACAGGTCCACAATACCGGACGGCACAGACCCAAATGAGTTTGCCAATAGGGGTGGGCCGTAGTCCTACACGGTTCCTGATGGTAGCCGAGTTTTGTTCTGCAGTAAACAGCGATGGAAGGACTCTGTAGGTTGTGGCAAGACATGCAATAAGGTATCTGTGCAAACCTAGGGAGACACTGATATATACTGAACGGCCACTTTATTAGAGACCCATTTATTAGCGCATTGGACCTCCCTTTGGCCTCCAGAACCCGCAGCTATTCATCACGGCGTACGTTCTACTCAGTGGTGAAATTATTCTGCAGGATTATCGGCCCATGGGAAACGCCTTGTGGTTGCTGCATATTACCATGAAGTAATGACATCCTCTGACCAGCTGACAGGAAGGGGTCATCGATCCATGCTGCTTGCACCAACAGAAATCCGGATTCATCCGACTAGACGAGGTTTCTCTACTGCTCAGTTCTCCGATTTCTGTGATCTTTTGACCACTGGAGTCTCGTCTTTGTTTCTCAGAGGACAGCAGTGCAGGAACTGGTTGCCTGCTATAATCTGTGCCAAGTAAAATCCCGCTCCTAGAAGTTGTCGTCTTACTGCAAAACTTGTCCTGCAGTTCCATCTCAGACAGATATGTAAATGATGAGTTGTGGTGACTAAGTGACCTGAGGCCCTAAAAGTGGTTCCCCCCTTGGCCTATAAGAGGCTCTCGGAGGCTCCTTGTGTGCAGTGACCTCTTCTTCTGCTTGTGTGGAGCTTGTTGACCACTAGACGCCTCTACGACGCAGAGAAGAGATTTCACCCCGTTACCAGAGTCTGAGAGGGGCGCATTATTGGGATGTGAGAACCTGTATGGTCGTATCGATGAATTGTCCCCCACCGGCCGTTCTGTCCAGACTGATAGGAGGTGCTGGACCAGTGGATGTGTGAGGGACCACAAGGCCATCGGGCTCAGGACCGCTGACAGATTACCAGTAGAGAGGAGCGTCTGATCGTCCGACAAGCACAAGCAGCTACAACTGTTTCGTTGTCCGATATCCAGAAACAAGTGGCGCCATCGTTACACCCCTGTGTCTGGCGGAACCATTTCCAGGCGCTTGGCTGAAGGACATTTGGTCTCACGTTGCATTTCATGAACTGCTTTAGACACCCACCTACTGATGCCTCTATTTGCAGTGGTGTCATGAAAGATTAAACTGGACGCTACGGAGTGGAGCCGGGTTATCTTCAGCGACGAATCCAGGTTTAGTTTAGGTATTGATGACGGCCGTGTTCATGTCTGGATACCTTGGGGTGAGTGAATCAATCCTGCCTTTGCTGTGGATCGGCACACTGCCCGCTGCTGGTGTGATGGTCTGGGGGGCCATCACATATGACAGTCGGTCACCCCTAGTAGTGGTACGGGGGACAATGACAGCTCAGCGATATGTTCAGGACATCCTGCGGCGACACGTGTTCCTCTCATGGCGGCTGCCAGCAGGATAATGCTCGGCCGCACACACAAGGGGGTCACAGGAGCCCCCACAACATTGTCACACTTCCATGACTGCCCGGTCGCCAGATTTATCACCAATAGAACATCTATGGGGGCCATCTGGGACGCCAACTTCCATAGCTTACAAGTTTGCATGATCTAGAGGCTCAGTTACAGCAAATGTGAAGCGATATGCGACAGGATACCATACAGAACCGGTAAGCCTACATGCCGACCTGTATCACATCTTGTATCCAAGCTAGAGGCGGCCCAACAGGGTACTAGAGCCTCCATGCCGACCCGTATCACATCTTGTATCCAAGCTAGAGGCAGTACAGTCGCTCAGATTGCTGCATTTCCCTATGTAATGTGGATTCACACTGAAACTGATCCACGGAAAACTTGTCATGTGATTTTATGCTGCACTCCGGGGTCACGGGTCTTATTCCCCATAAAGGGAACCTCCGAATGTGAAAGGGCAGAAGGCTCTAATAAAGTGGCCAGTCATTGTGTGTATTTTCCACAGTTAGACATTTCTGCGATATTCTAGCCTCCAGTTATCACATATAATTTTAATGGGAGATTGTGGGGTGGGGGTGGGGGGAATCCACGAATTTTAGTAAGATGTACCGGATTTTGCTGTTCTGGAAGTTCCTCAATTCACTTTAAATCTGTACTTCTTTGATGCTGCCCATCTAAGCGACAACAGGTAACATTCTGAAAGTTTCAACTTTTCCCCAAAAGGCCGTATGTACAGCGGGAAGCGACAGGTGCATCATAATCCTACTAATATCATAAGATGTATGCGGGTAGAGATTTTGGCATCACTTGCCGCCGCCTGTCTAGTGGTGACACCAGTTTGGGAAAGAATACCTACAGCAAAGACCATAATACCAATAGAAACGCCTATTCATAAAACTTGCCACACGTTATCACCTATTTTAGGTCTACGCTAAATGCCCCTGAGACATCATAGAAGGTCTGACTGTAACCTTGTGCTTACATCGGGGGTACGCACGCAGCGCCACGGCAGCTGTTGGCGTTTGTTGTACAAGACAGGATGAGAAGCAAGGATGGCCAAGAACCAAATGCAATGGGGTAGAGAGAATGCATTACCTGCGGCGCCAACGGTTGTACATATAATATACCCTCAACCATGACTGATACGAGGACTAGCCGTAATACACGTGGCCATACCACCAATACCAAAACTAGCCCGAATCAAGAATTGAAATACTTGGCATCTCCAAGGGGTATTCCAGATGGTAGTATACATGATTCCATCTTCTCCTCTAGTTCTTTCACCTTGGCATAGTTCCTGTCTCAGCTGCCAATGGCAATGCCCATTTTGTGCAACTTAATCTGATGGGCAAGCATGCCCAGTTCCATGGATATTGCAACTGAGTGTTCATAGGCATCAGAGAGATACTGCTCAACTCTGGTATTCTATTTGCCCCTAGGGGTAATCGCTGACACCCATTCATGCGGGATAGTTTTCCAGAAAGCAAAAGGGGTGCTAGAAATGAGAATATGCCCAGAAGGCACATGGGCACTCCGTGGAAATCCGGGCACTTGCATAGTGCCAAGAACTAAATATTAAGCAATGCCCTTTGAAGTCAGTTGGAGCTGACATTTCTGACACTTCATGATTTAAGCAGCGCTGTAGGAAAACCCCATTTAATGCATATTTTTAAACATTTCTCCACTTCTGACAGCATTTCACAGTGGAAGTAGTCAGACAACGTTGCGCAAATTTGCAAATACTTTTTTGTATTGTTAAGCTAAAATTTTGGCAGGTTTCAGCTTTGGGACGAGTCTGAAGCACAACTGCATTCTACGTAGCATAATGTGACCTATAGGCGTGACTCTGCCATGTGAGCTCCCACAATGCACTTCTCTATAGTCAAAGCAAACCAGCCGTATTCATAATTTAGCCTCGGATGTAAATGGAGAAAAATTCTAAAAAAAACAAAAAACAAAAGCACGCCCTGATTTTTTAAGACAGGGGTTTCCAATGCTTTTTTTTTTATACAAAATGCGCTGGAGCAAGATGCCCCAAATTATTTTAAAAACGTGCACGCCCCTTTAAAAGAAAAAAAAAATTGGATTTGCGCTACAACTTATGCTAGTTTCTGGCATAAATGATATAGTTAAATGCATTGGAGGGAGACCAACCCAATCCCACCAGTCTATGTTTGCTTTTTAGAAGAGTGGCAGGCATTGTAAAAAAAAAAATCCCCAAAAGTCCCACATTTTTGCACAAAAAAGCACGCGCCGATTTGTAACACAAGTGTTTTGATAATTCAAGGCTATTGTGTAAACAAGTGCAAGATATGACTGAAGGGCAATTGTGTTTACGGAGTATATTTTAGTTTACCGGGGAGAAATGTACCTTCAACGTAACTTGAAAAGTTACAGAATACTTTACGTACTTAAAAGGGGCTATCTGAGGCTTATAGGGGTTTTCCAAGCAAAGACCATCGATGACCTATCATTAAGAAAATTCTTCAATAGTTGATGGGCTGGGGTCTGCCACTCCGATCCCCAGCTGATCAGGCACCACAACACTTGGTACAGCGCAAAAGCAGATAGCACAGACCACTGTGTAGTGGCCAACTCTGGTAATTGCAGGTGAATCTCCCACTGACATCAATGAAAGCTGTGCCTGCAATTATTACCGGGAGCAGCAGCCACTGTGTAGGCTGTGTGAGGCCGGCCTCACACAGGCGTTAGCGCATTTACGTGATGGGCATCGTGTTTTTGCACACGCTTGTGTTTTACTGTGTTTTTTATGAGCACATATTCTCTTTGCGAGCAAAAAAAAAAAAAAAAAAGACGAAACATGCAAGCATGCTTCCATTGATTTCAATAGGCAATTAAGTTAAACTAGCTATGTTCATACACAATACAATGGAACATGCTGCATATTGTTTTGTGGAAACGAAATGCGCACGAACAACATACTCATGTGAACGAACCATTGAAATCAATGCATTGTGTTTGTGTGAATAAGCCCTAAGAGTGATCTGATTCCACTCCATACCCTGTGTTGCAGCGTTGATAGCAGGCGCTCAAACAGCTGATCTGTCGAGTTCCAGTGCATCGGCTGGAACAGTATTTGCCCAGAAAACCCCTTTAAACGGGTGTTCCTTCAGAGAACCACATCCATAGGATATGCCATAAAAGCCTGACAGATGCAGCTGTAACGTGTGAGACTCCCATCTATCTTGGGTTCCTTCCTTCCCGCCTCCTGGTCCGGCTGCATGTATTGGCTGACAGTTAGGGAAACAGCTGAGCAGGCTGCACTACACAGCTTCTCCAACTCTCATATTCGCTATAGAAACGGCATAGCACAGCGAGCTACGCTGTATCTGTAACTCCCACTCACCTCTACAAAAGTGCATAACAACCCGCTCAGCTGTTTTCACAACTCCGGGCCGCCTAGTACAATGATGCAGTCCTATCATGGCCATGATTGATTGAGATGGGAACATTGCTTTAACTAGTGATGATTACTAGAGATGAGCGAGCATACTCGTTAAGGAACAATACTAGAGTGAGTATCGTCCTTTTCGAGTACCTGCCTGCTTGTCAAAAAAGATTCGGGTGCTGGCGGGGAACGAGGGTGGGGGGGAAGAGCCAGTGGATCTTAGTGTTGCAAGCTGCCAATTTAAATCCAGGATCTGGGCTTCCAAATGCACAACACTCAAGTCTATCCATCCATCTATAATTTCAAATAAGCAGTAATTAAATAAGTTACTCTTCCAAAATCCCTAACTCCAAAGCCAGTGATCCCAAGTCACACACTTATGACAATACACTTAGAAGACAGCATGCACACACATTCAGCTCATTTAGGCTGGGTTCACACGAGACTGAAATCCCATGAAAATCTCACGGAATGACTGCAAGATTTTCGTGGAAGCAATGCAGCTTCAAAACCTGCGGCCTCTCGCCACGGGTTTTGGAGCGGCTTCGCCACCTGCATTCCACTGCGGCCATCTCTCCCCATAGAGAGGCCGCTACGGAAACAGGTAAAGAATTGACATACCGTGTCTTTGAATTCCGCACAGCATGCTAATTTCAGCGCGGCTTGACCGCAACGAATTGGCCGCAGCATGTGGATGAGATTTTTGAAAATATCGTCCACTTTGCTGGCTAATCCCGGGATAAAAAGTCGCAGGCAGAATGTCCGTGCAGAAAGTCTTACATTAGTTTTTGAGCTTTTGATTGATATAGCACTTATCTGTAACGCTTCTGCTCCTACTGTGTTTGGAATGACACCCCATTTGTAAATATGTGCTCTTATGACAGATTCTATTCTGGGGTTGAATGATTCAGCGACTGAAGTAGCCATTAAAGGGGGATTCCGGGCACAGACTAACATTTTAAAATCTAACATGTACATCAGTACAAGCCATTTTTAGTAGGTTCACTGTACCCAGTCTAGCTACTTTCTACGTTAAATGCCGCTCCACCTGAAAAATATCTTCACTTCCTCTGACATCTTGTCCACATTTGCTACTTTCTCTCCTGCCCATAGCCTCCAAGATCCTGAGAGCAGTGCATGATGGGAGGACAGGACTGGAAGTACTGCGCTGTATTACTCATGTGCAGTTTAGAGTCCCGGACAGTCCGGTCTGCCGGCTTCAGCCTCGTTCTCCGAGTCTTAGAATGACAGGGAGGTTGGTGCTAGTAAGTTGTAGGACCTGTGAGATGAGCTACAATCACTGGTCGGGTGACTTAGGCCTCCTGTCCACGGGCGATATTTCACTGCGTTACCCGGGCAATAATCCGAACGCGAGTAACGCAGTGAACGCTTTTCATAGGCCAACTATGGAAAAATTGCAACGATTTTCCTCAATGAACCCATCATTACTGATGAGTTTGTCACGGAAAATCCGCTGCGGGTCAACGCTACGCCTGTGGACTGCCGGCCTTGGGCCTCATGCACACAGGCGGATTTGAATTGCGGAATCAGCGTCTGCACCTGCATGGGAGATCTGCTGTTCAAGTCGCACATAGGGAAGCATGGAGTGTCCTCGGCTCCCCGCACACATGCGGATTTGATTTGCGGATTCAGTGAGCGGAAAGTAAATTGCAGCATGCTCCATCGATCTCTATGAAAGCGTTCGATCCGCAATTACATTGCGGATTTGTAGGCGGATACTTCTCAGGCTGCTTGGAGACCAGGCATGGAGGTGGGGGAAGACACCAGTGGGCTGGTTGTAGTTTTTTTTTTTTCGTGTGGACGATCCGCTGTGCATCTGCGCAGAAAAACCATTGAATCTGTGATCACCTGCAAGCTTTTTAAATTACTTTCTGCAATGACACGCAGGTCATCTGCGGCGGAAATCCACATGCGGAATCCACGCGTGCCGTGTGCATGAGGCTATATGCATGCTGTTGCTGATGTACGTAAACAGCGGCAGATAAGTGGCTGCATGGGACGAAGAAGAGGGTCCAGAGTGGCAGAACAAAAAGGGTACAAGTTGCCACTACCAAGCTGTACCTCCTAGATTCCAGCATGTTCAGAATTTCCATTTTGCGCCCGGAAACCCCCTTTATGGTACTTGTGTTGAGCCATTTAAACTGATAGTTTGATTTCAGCTGTTTGCAAAAAAAAAAAAAAAGAAAAGCAAAGTTCAGAAATTTTGCAAATAAACCAAATTTGCAGCGGATAATTTGGATTGCAGCTATATAAAAGGTTGCATGTTAGAAATCTGAACGACGTTCAATGCTCATAAAACTACAGAAGCGCTGATCATCCCCTGCATGCAGCAGACACAACCGCCTTACATTGTGAAGATGTTACTTTTCCCCACACGCTGGCTAATTGACAGCTCAGCACCGTTCCATCAATGGCCGGTACATTATATATAGGAGTACCGTTGGGCTGTCACTCTCCCAGCGCCGCAGACGATCGCCATGATTCATGTCCTACAGAACCGCCTGAAGCAGCGACATCAAGCATACGATCCGAGTGTTCCTGTATCTCACGCTGTTCAGCGGCGGGTGTAGCGTGTTCTTGCCGCTCCGTCTGCGACATGACAAAAGCAGCAGCCTGGAGAGTTCACACCTTCGCTGAGACATTGCACCAGCAGCTCCAGTCTTCTGTGGTCACACTGTGCCCTGGAGCTTTCAGTTGCCAAAGGCAGATGTTGTAACAGCTTTTTCTAGTGGCCCCTGCGGTGGTGTATTTACTGCAGTGGAAGTCCTACAAGGCCTGATTTAACGCCTTCATCGCCTGCTGGAATCAACATGCATGGAAATAGAGGAAGCAAGAAACACTTAGCCCAACTCTTCATTCCATCCTGACGGGTATTCTGAGATGCCAATGAAACGTGACCCCCTCCTTCCTCGGCGGCGCTGCCAATTGGGTAATAAAACTAAGCAGATTACGTGTGGTTTGTTAATTGCCTGCTGCTCATCCACCACGCCGCTGGTACTTGGTCTACAGAGGGTTGTGATGCCACGTTAGGGGCTGCCAACCACGGCAGGAATGTTGTATCCACCGCGGCATTCGGTGATGGGTCACCTCAATCACAAGAGCCATTGATTAAAGTGGGCTGCTTCCAAATATCGTGTATGACATCATATCTCGCACACAGTCATAGGGCTCTACTGCGCGCAATATGCAGTAGAATTGAACACGCTTTTTTTTTTATTTTTTTTTTATTTTTTTTTAAACACACGCATATTATACGCAAGTGTGAATGGATCAATGAAAATCAATGTACTTTTGTTGACCCCATAAGCCATACTCCCTGTTGGAGCCCCCCCCTTCTATTCCCAGAGGGGGTTACAGCGATCACATGCCACCTGGTGTGCCACATGACCAGTCAGCCAATCACAGGCTTCCACAGTAATAACGCCAAGGAAGACACGTGACCACTGAAGCCTATGATTGGCTGGGCAGTCAATGACCAGCAACATGCCATCTAAACCTTTTTCCAGGATCAACGTGGTGGGGGCCGTTGCTCACGGGCTGGACAGTGGGGGGCGGTTATGGCAATTTTTTTTTTTTTACTTTACAACAGTCCCTGCCTATTAGATCCTGAAAAAATACCATTAATGAAATGCACCAAAACACTACATTAAAAGGTAAGGCCGCCTGGTGCAAGCACCGAGTCACGACTGACTTAGGGGGAAGTCACATTGTGACGTTTTCTTGGCTGACTGTTTTTGTGGGGTGTCCTGCCATTGCCTTCCCCAGTCATCTTTTACCCCCGAGCAAGCTGGGTACTTATTTTACCGACCTCAGAAAAATGGAAAGCCGAGTCGACTTTGAGCCGGTTACTTGAACCACGCGGGGATTGAACCTGCAACCTTCAGGTTGTGGGCGACAGCTTAGGACTGCATTTCTGCTGCCTTAATACTCTGCGTCACATGAGGCTCTCAAAACACTACAATGGGCTGTGTTAAAAGGAGTTTTCCAGGGAAATATTACTGATGACATATCCTTAGGATAGGTGATCGACAGCTGATCAGTTGGGGTCTACCACCCGATACCTCAGGCAATCAGCTGATGAGGTGTCCGCCATCAGTGCTGCTATACACGGGGTTTGGAATGTAAGCAGTTGACTTCTTCACACAACCACGATTCTCTCCTGAATTTTGTGCATAGTGAAACGCGCGAATATGAACTCTTTAATACACATGAAAGCTATATTGCGAGGGGGAAAAAAAATCACTGCAGGTCCTATTTTTCCATGTTGGTCGGAACGCACTGCCCATTGTTTTCAATAGGAACTTAAATACATTGCATGGCACTCACATGCCGTGCGATGTGCATGCAAGGTTTCCCCATCTAGATCAATGGGAAACGGCCCCCCCCCCCCCGATCCTCCAGATCAATGGGAAACGGCCCCCCCCCCCCCCGATCCTCCAGATCAATGGGAAACGGCCCCCCCCCCCCCCCCCCCGATCCTCCAGATCAATGGGAAACGGCCCCCCCCCCCCCCCCGATCCTCCAGATCAATGGGAAACGGCCCCCCCCCCCCCGATCCTCCAGATCAATGGGAAACGGCCCCCCCCCCCCCCGATCCTCCAGATCAATGGGAAACGGCCCCCCCCCCCCCGATCCTCCAGATCAATGGGAAACGGCCCCCCCCCCCGATCCTCCAGATCAATGGGAAACGGCCCCCCCCCCGATCCTCCAGATCAATGGGAAACGGCCCCCCCCGATCCTCCAGATCAATGGGAAACGGCCCCCCCCCCCCGATCCTCCAGATCAATGGGAAACGGCCCCCCCCCCCCCGATCCTCCAGATCAATGGGAAACGGCCCCCCCCCCCGATCCTCCAGATCAATGGGAAACGGCCCCCCCCCCCGATCCTCCAGATCAATGGGAAACGGCCCCCCCCCCCGATCCTCCAGATCAATGGGAAACGGCCCCCCCCCCCCGATCCTCCAGATCAATGGGAAACGGCCCCCCCCCCCGATCCTCTAGATCAATGGGAAACGGCCCCCCCCCCCCGATCCTCTAGATCAATGGGAAACGGCCCCCCCGATCCTCTAGATCAATGGGAAACGGCCCCCCCGATCCTCTAGATCAATGGGAAACGGCCCCGCCGATCCTCTAGATCAATGGGAAACGGCCCCGCCGATCCTCTAGATCAATGGGAAACGGCCCCCCCGATCCTCTAGATCAATGGGAAACGGCCCCCCCCGATCCTCTAGATCAATGGGAAACGGCCCCCCCGATCCTCTAGATCAATGGGAAACGGCCCCCCCGATCCTCTAGATCAATGGGAAACGGCCCCCCCGATCCTCTAGATCAATGGGAAACGGCCCCCCCGATCCTCTAGATCAATGGGAAACGGCCCCCGATCCTCTAGATCAATGGGAAACGCCCCCCGATCCTCTAGATCAATGGGAATCGCCCCCCGATCCTCTAGATCACGCAACTGGATCAGAATTTCACAGAAGCGGCGAGTCACTTTTGCCTGGAAAAACGCCTCGAATCCGTGGGTAAAATGCACATTGACAAGCGCGATATCATGCAGTTTCTCTGCCCGTTAAAGCGCTCGCCCGTGTGAAACCAGCCTTAATTACAGGTGCAGCTCTCATTAAAAATCAATGACAGCTGCACCTGCAGTTACAAGCATCAGCCACTAAACGGGTTAGAGCAGCAGCTTTCACGCCGACCCGTGTGTAGCGATGCTGAGAGCAGGCGGCTGATCTGCTGGGGTCCCAGTTGGCAGACTCCTGCCGATCAACTATTGATGACCTATCCTGAAGATACATCACTAGTATTTCCTTGGAAACCCCATTAAGAATAGAGGACAACATGCACCTCCATCCTGTTATGCAATGCAGTAGTTGATGGTAGGTATTCCGCCAAGCGTCGGTGAAGCTTTATGTGTTCAGTCGTCGGCAATTATTATAGGTCCCATAAATATTCACCTTTTGTGTAATGAGAGGCTGGACGCTCTGCAAGTTATTACTCACACAATGTCGTCATCGATTTCTTCACCTCTTGTAGTATCCTTGATTGTTCAAAAGGCTGCAACAAAGAAAGTCACCAGCAAATATCCGATGGTTCTGTGTCATTACAGCTGTACCTGGCAGGCACCGCATATGGGGAGGGGGTGCAGCTAACCAGCCCCTGCATACAGGGAGGGGAGAGGTGGGGGTGCAGCCAGCCAGCCCCTGCATGAGGGGGCGTGGAAGGCGGTCAGCCTCTGCATACGGGTGTAGCCAGCCCCTGCATACAGGAGGGGAAAGGGGGGGGGTGCATACGGAAGCCCTGCATAGGGAAGCACATATGGGGGTGGTGTAGCCAGGCCCTGCAAAGGGAAGCACATATAGGGGTGGTGTAGCCAGGGAAGCACATATGGGGGTGGTGTAGCCAGGCCCTGCACAGGGAAGCACATATGGGGGTGGTGTAGCCAGGCCCTGCACAGGGAAGCACATATGGGGAAGGGGGGGGGGGGTGTAGCCAGGCCCTGCATAGGGAAGCACATATTGGGGGAATGCGGGCGGGGGGGGGGGGGGGGGATTGCCAGCACCTGCATAGGGAAGCGCATATGGGGGTGTAACAGCCAGCCCCTGCATACGGAAGCACATATGGGGGTGTAGCAGCCAGCCCCTGCATACGGAAGCATATATGGGGGTGTAAACAGCTGTAACTTTATTTGCAACTTATAGCTGGCATCGGTAATGAAGCTCTGAAAATACCTAGACAGACGGAATTAGGGCACAAACATTTGCTATGGTGCACACTGCCAATCAAATGTGAGCTGATCCGGTGAATCTGAAGCCAGAAGAGATAGCTTTTGGCCAGGGGTGCGTGTTTATTTCTACGGTGAGAAGAGAACAAGCTACTGTCTGGGGTACCTGGCAGCGAATTATCTCCAGCGGAAACTATCTGTCATCAGGGAAGCTTCATGCACAAAACACCTCCGTCCGATCACAAAGCCGTCAGGTTCAGTTGACGCGGCCGAACAATCAGTCCTTGTAACGGGCAGCAAGTCCCCGGCAATCAGATGGCTCTTTGGCACAAGGCAAAACTACCACTTCAGGCAAAGAAGAGACAGGTGCAGGTAAAGGGCGCTGTCACACAGGTGGAAGTAGCCCGCGAGCCGTGGTGAATTCAGCAGGCTACCTGCAGATTTTGATGTCGAATTCCACAGCGACAGAATAAGCAGCAGATTTTGGTGTGTATTGTGGGCTAAATCTGCCCTGTGTGAAAGCACCCTAAAAGGGGTTGCACGTGGGGAAAAAAAAAAATCTAACCTCTTACAAGTCCCCCACAAAGGTGCTACCACTTTAGTCTGCCCTCAAAAGCCCCCGTCACATGACATTCACCACTCAAGCGACTATTGCAACCAATCGCTAGCTTCAGTGGTCAAGTGCCATTCGTGCATACCACTGCTGAGGCCAGTCATTAGCTGCAGCGGCCATGTGTACAATCAACGGCATATGACCTTCTGATGCCACAGCTGACAAAGCGGCAGCATTGGAGCAATGGGTTAGATGCCAGTTTTTTAGCCCCCTTTTTAATTTAGGTTTTCAATAATCTCATGATATTGAAAAACCCATTAAAAAAAAAAAAAGAAATATCTGGAGCCATGTTGCATAAATGGAGAAGGGGGGGGGGGGCAATGAGTAGGAGCCTAAATGGTTAAAGTAATTAGAAGTTATCAAAAACTGCCTCATTTCACAGTTGAATAGTCAGACTAAACATTTACCTTCCCGTGGAACCTGTTATGTCAGCGTAAGCAAGAACATTGCCTGCACTGAAGAGCAGCAAACACTAGAGATATAAGCAACGATTAATATACAAAACATCGGTCCGAGCCCTTTCTTTTCTAGTGACCTTCACCTCAGCCAATCTCGTTGGGCTCATTTCTGTTTTTAAACATTTGCCACCTCTAGGGGGCGTCACTTGCGGAGTTTCTAGTCAACTACTTGCTCCTTATGATCTTCCACAACCACAACTGCTCCTGTCCAACTGGATCCAACGTTTCTGAGAAGCTCATTCAAAATGGTCAACCAATATGGCTGCATTTCCTGTTGCTTTTGCCAAATGCCAAAAAAATTAAAAAATTAAAAAATAAATAAATAAAAAAAAAAAACTACCAAAACTTTGGCTAAGTGAAGATATTCTTATTCCAATGCAGCGATGCTCTCGGTTTAAGGAACGTAAGATGACAGGAAAACAAACTGTAAAAAGCACCTACAACACCGCTGACGGATGTCCCTTTGTACATAAAACGGTTGTCAAAGCAAAATCCTAACGCAAAATAACCAAAATGATGATTAAAAAAAAATAAAAAATTACATTGGGCCAAAGCTACAAGAGACCCCCAAACTTCACACAAAAATCGACAAGATGTTTCATGACGGACCTAGGCCACTGAATTACAGGCGGGTGTCCTAGCCCAAGAGCAGGGCCTCTGATACTCTGAATTCGGGTCGGGTCAGTTGACCCCACGATCAGGCCAAGACACTGAACTGGATAACGTTGTGCCCGTTTTATGCTCCTGTGACGTCTGCCTATAGATACAAAGTGCAGGAAGGCGTTAAAGGTGCCGTCTCATCTAGATACCCCCCTCCTCCTGCAGGAAGCCCTGCAAGGATCAATTGATTCCGGTGGATTCTGCTTGTCAAAACTGCCAGGATCAGCTGATATCCCCATTGGAAGCTTTAGGAAGCCATACACTTATAATACACGGGAGATGTATTATTATACAGTACCTATTAACCCTTTCCAATCCACTGTCTGACGTCTGAAGACATTCTCATTGAAGCTGGTGCAGCTCTGATGTCGGAAGATGTCCGGCAGGGTATTCTTACTGTATACTGCCAGACGCTCTGTTGTCGGGGGGTTCTTCAGCATGTCCCATACCACAGTATTGGCTCAAGCCAGCAGATGGTGCCATTGTATAATGGCAGAAAGAGAAAGCCCAATAGGAAACCCTGAATCCAAAATTGGATTGCAAAGGGTTAAAGTCACTAGGGGGGTGGGGGAACCAATAAATAAAGTCAGGAGGAGCTAATAAAGTCATTGGAGGAGTAAATAAATGCCCACAAGAGGTCTTGCAGAATGGGATCCGCTCTCTCCGTCAGCGCTCTGCTATTTGCAGCAGTTCTCTGCCTAACTTATAGCAAGGGTCCCTATTAATGCATATGGATGGAGGTAAACTTGAAATGGGGTGATACAAAAACAAAACAAAAACAAAACATTAAATGGAGTATAAAAAGTGGGTATTTCAACCATTTTACATATTGCGGCAACATCACGACATCCAATCCTACTGATGCAATGCGATGAGAATAACGAGTGCCGACTACTTTATATTGTGCAATTAACTTTTAATTTAGGTACAAATCCAGCATTCCTCCTAGATTACATGCACTATCATCAAATAGTGTCCTAAATAGAGCGACTGTGAGAACGTGACGTCCTTTAGGTGGCCGATCCTCCAACTACATTCCATCTGGCTTATTCACATAGGCGAGCCCATGTTGGCTCACAGAGAATCGGAAGCAAAAACACCGGACCTCTTAACACTGAACGGCGTATACTGGTCTGTGAAAGCAGAATAGAGCAGGATACGTTACCATTCTGTTATTATGGGTCTTGCGACGTCAGTTTGGACACAGACATGAATCCCCAGCATTGGTGGTGCTGGAGGGATGGGGGGCTGTAACGGTGGAGCGGTCCGCACCTCACGCTGTAAAATAACTTGTTTTTGTTTAACCTGGTGGGATAAAACTAATATCTCGCAGAAGATATACGAGGTAGAAGGCTTGCGGCAGCAGCTTCTGGGCAGCGAGCGCCGCAGTCACTGAGTCAGCAGTTAAAGTAACAAAATCAGGAAATATTTTGCTGGTGTTGAATGAATTTATTTTTGCATGGCCCGGGTGGGGAAGAGCGATAAAACCGCAGCGGGCTCCGACACCGCGCAAAACTTTACAAGTCCTGGAAGAAACACGGCTCAGGTCACATCACGTCTTATGGATACAGTAGAGACATACATAAAATAGCCAAAAACTAGACTTTATCAAAGTTCAAAACTGCTTTCTCTCTCACATGCGGTCTTCATAATTATAAAAGTAGAATTAACCTATAGAAGTGGTTGCCGGAAAAGCAGTTTCCACTGTGAAGATGGGCTGCTGACGAGCGGATCAATACCGGTCTACTCGGTAAACCAGGAGCGATCAGATTTTATTGCCTCGTCAAGCCCCGACTATCCGAATAAGGTAAATGTAACCTTACACAGAGGCCATGTAAGAGCAAGAGCTGCCGTTTGCAGTGTGCTTAAGGCTGAATGCACATGGCCAGCACCCAGGCATACCTGACCCTGCCCGCGGTCAGCACCCGGGCATACCTGACCCTGCCCGCGGCCAGCACCCGGGCATACCTGACCCTGCCCGCGGCCAGCACCCGGGCATACCTGACCCTGCCCGCGGCCAGCACCCGGGCATACCTGACCCTGCCCGCGGCCAGCACCCGGGCATACCTGACCCTGCCCGCGGCCAGCACCCGGGCATACCTGACCCTGCCCGCGGCCAGCACCCGGGCATACCTGACCGTGCCCGCGGTCAGCACCCGGGCATACCTGACCCTGCCCGCGGTCAGCACCCGGGCATACCTGACCCTGCCCGCGGTCAGCATCCGGGCATACCTGACCCTGCCCGCGGCCAGCATCCGGGCATACCTGACCCTGCCCGCGGCCAGCATCCGGGCATACCTGCTGCTTCTTCTGTACTGCGGATGGTCCGCATGGCGAGCCGTCGGACATGCACAGTACAGAATTTTTTTTTTTAAACCAGCTGCTTTTCACGGGTCATTGCCTAGTGATGACACGGAATACTGGCCCTTCCGCATCGACATTGCAGAAGGGCCATAGATCGGACGACTTCCATTGACTTCAATGAAAAAAAAGAGGGAAAAAAAATAAAATCACAATTTAATTCCGCTCTTGGACATGGAAAAGCGATTTTGTATAGCATGTCTATGGGCAGATACCCAACAGCTCGTCCCGATGATGATTGTTCCTGTCTAAAAGCCCAAAAACTATCATTGCTAGTGATGGAGGCGGAGCGGGCCGACGAGCATTCCGGCCATCCATCTGCTTTCACAGTAAACAGGCAGTTGTTCATAGATGAGCGACTGCCTGTTTACACCGGCCGATCCGTCATTCAGTTTTTAAGCATGAAGAAACTAAATAGGTAAAGTTAATTTGTTAGTGGTTTATGCATTTAGACGGAATGAGTTCTCAGCCCTTCGACTATTGATGCATATTTATGCAGTGTGCATCAGGTAGTCAGAGAAGCGGTTTGGATATCTTTGTTCCCTTCAGGCCCAGAGGGTTGCTTTTTGGCCTCTGTATAAACAGACTCCATTCACGGTTCTAGCATGGCCTTCCATTATGGTGTACGTCATAAGTGCCAGAGAAGAAAAAAAAATAGCGCAATTTGCTGCTCTATTTTTTTTCTGGTAAAACAACAGAATCTAGTATGGAGACTGATCAGAACCGGTTCTAGCCAATGGGTTCCATTAGGCACCACTGGTTTCCATTACTTTATGGAGCTAGCTGGCCATTTTTTTCTTTCGTTCTTTAGCTCCGTGACGGAATAGAAGACCGGAAACACGAACAGCGCCTATCAGCGGTTAGCCGTTACTTCTCTACCCAGGGAAACAGCATAGGTTTAGCTCCGAGCCCTCACTTTCCTTCCTAACAGGAGGATGTCACAGCAGGAATCTAAATGTATATTGATTACCAGTCACTTTACGACTGGCAGGAGGCTGATCAATCCAAATGGTGGAATATTAGAGGACGTCTTCCAGCTGTAATGCACTTAGGAGTCCAGAAGTAGAAGTAGTACTGTGTTGGCTTACATCTGAAAAAGCACTAGCAACACAGAATGTGGCGATGGCGCTACACTACCAGCATTCAATGGGCGCAAGCTATACTCCGTGTTCAGGAAGCCCTCATATATGCTGCAACCAGCAAGTGTCACCAATTGTACACTAACAATAGCTCTATGGAGTCAAAAGGGTCAAAAACCATTTGTGTCAACTCTATAAAGCCTAGATCTGACTACTGGTACCTGCACAAAATAAAGGGGTTCTCCTTAAAGAGGTTTTCCAGGCAGCGCTGATATTTGTGCCAGGATACACCTGGGTCAGAGTGTAAGCCGCTGCTCCAACACAGGTGTAGTGGCCAATGCTTGTAATTGCAGGCTGGGGTCCCACTGATTTCAATGAGAGCTGTGCCTGCTGGCCGCTATACAGGGGTGGGAGCAGCGGCTTCCGCTCTGACCTAGGCGTATCCTGGAACAGACAGCAGCGCTGCCTGGAAAACCCCTTTAAGGCTCATAGACACAGGGTGTACATGTCGCGCGTATTGCGAGCATATTTTTTCATGCATGTAATACGTGGTGCTAAAACCCCCATTCATTTCTACTGGACCCCCTCACAACTGGGGGGTTTTTGCACGTGAAAAAAAATATACATTCTAAAAAAGCATAGTACGTCCTATTTTGTTGTGCAACACACACCAATATAGGCCATGGAGATATAACATCCACAGCAAATACGCATGTACATACATATTTGCTCTGTACTGTGTATTTTACGTGTGTGAAACATACGCTTGTGTAAGCGCACCCTAAGGGCTCATGTCCACGGGCAAAATATGATTTAAGATCCGCAGCGGATCTCCCGCATGCGGATCCGCATCCCATAGGGATGCATTGACCACCCGCGGGTAGATAAATACCCGCGGATCGTCAATAAAAGGGATTTAAAAAAAAATGGAGCATGGAAAAATCCGGACCATGCTCCATTTTCGTGCGGGTCTCCCGCGGGGACGGCTCCCGCGGGCTTCTATTGAAGCCTATGGAAGCCGTCCGGATCCGCGGGAGACCTAAAATAGGAATTTAAAGTATTTACCATCCGGCGCGGGCGGGGAAGGTCAGCTGTTCCTCACGGCCGCATCTACCTTGCTTCGGCTCGGCGGATGTGCCCGGCGCATGCGCGCGGCACGTCGGCGACGTGCCGGCGACGTGCCGCCGGCGTCAGGAATTCATCCGCCGGCCGAAAATGAAGATCCGGCCGTGAGGAACAGCTGATCTTCTCCGCCCGCGCCGGATGGTAAATACTTTTAAATTCTTATTTTCGGCGCTCATGTCCGCGGGGCAGGAGGGACCCGCTGCAGATTCTCCATGGAGAATCTGCAGCGGATCTGATTTTCCCCGTGGACATGAGGCCTAAGGGCTCATGTCCACGGGGAAAAGAAGAATTAAAATCCGCAGCGGATTTTAACTCTTCTCCCGCGCGCGGATCCGCACCCCATAGGGATGCATTGACCACCCGCGGGTAGATAAATACCCGCGGATCGTCAATAAAAGTGATTTTAAAAAAAATGGAGCATGAAAAAATCTGGACCTTGCTCCATTTTCATGCGGGTCTCCCGCGGGGACGGCTCCCGCGGGCTTCTATTGAAGCCTATGGAAGCCGTCCGGATCCGCGGGACACAAAAATCACATTTTACTTACCCGCTCCGGTTCTTCTCTTCGGCGCCGCGCCATCCTCTCTCAGCCGCGGCCGGATCATTTTGCTTCGGCCCGGCGCATGCGCGGGGCACGTCACCGACGTCATCGTGCACATCCGCCGAGCCGAAGAATGAAGATCCGGCCGGGACGAGAGAAGATGACGCCGCCGCGAAGAGAAGAAACGGAGCAGATGGGAGGTGAGTTTATTGTCATTTATTTGTATTTTCAGCGCTCATGTCCGCGGGGCAGGAGGGACCCGCTGCAGATTCTACATGTAGAATCCGTAGCGGGCCCGATTTTCCCCGTGGACATGAGGCCTTAGAGTTCTACCATATATGCGCTCGGTCTGCAATATTGTGGTTCTGATTAATTTCATGTCAATCTTGAAAAGTACAAAATCACTTTAATTTGGTCAGCAAAGGTCCCACCAGGGGTGTAACTATAGGGGATGCTGTTGCAACTGGGCCCATAATGCTTCTCTTCTCCATAGAGGGAGCCCAGTACTATGAATAAAGCATTATAGTTGTTACAAGTTTTGCATTAGGGCTCAGAAGCTTCAAATTACACCTCTGGGTCCCATTATTATGGTATATCCACAGGGGGCATATAATCTACTGCGAAAAATCCAAGAGGAACCCACGTGCTGCATGAAAATTTGTCGTGGATAGGCCTTTTAAAAAAATTAAAAAATAGGGGTCAAACCTGCGGTGAAGATCTGCAACACAAAACTGATGTGCTGCGGGTATACATTCTGCACTGCCGATTAATTTATTTTTTTCTGCAGCATGTGGATAAGGTTCCTTTAAAAAGGTTTTTTACTACCAAAGCCATTTCCATAGGGCAGATGTTGTCTGATTACCGAGGGTCCAACCGCTGGAGCCCCCAGAGATCCAGAGAACTGCAACCTGGAATGCTCCTGTGAATGGATCTGCAATGCGCATGGTCCACAGCCGCTGCAGTCACTTCTATAGGACAGATGGAGAGTGACGCGCTACGCAATCTGTCCATCCCATAGAACTGACTGATCAGGGGTCGCACATGCACTGCTGCTCCTTTCACAGGGGGGTTAAGGGGCGCAGGGATTGCTAAGTGACAGTGATCAGACCCGTGTCCCTTATCCTATGATCTTTGGATTGGCAAAACCCTTTTAATTCTCATCCATTTTATTTGTATTGTAATATGCCATCTATTTTCTGTATGCAAATCTATGGTATATAATTACACATGAACGTATCCCAAGGCCACTCCCACATACCTTTTTTTGCAGCATTTAGGGCAGTGTTTGAAACGCTGTAAACCGCCTCCATTGATTTGAATGGGGCTTCTCAGACGAGCGTTTGAATGCTGCAATTTTCTAAACACGATAAAAACACTGTTCAGGGTGTTTGAAAACGATGTGTGCGAGTGGCATAAGGGTAGGGCAGTGGCGGCAAACCTACGGCATATGTGCCAGAGGCGGCATGCAGAGCCCTGCCTGCTGGCACGCGCCGCCGTCAGCCGCTCACCACATTAGTGAAAACCGGCAGGAGCCGCGGCTCCCCTGCCGGTATTCACTCAGCTGCACTGTTCCTGACGCACACTGACATCAGTGTGCAGCCGGGATCCTCCTCCTCCCCCCCTATTCTGACATCTCCTCTTAGGTTCCACGAGAGCAGGGGACGCGGCGTCCAGCGGCCCACACTGACGTCACAGTGTGCACCTGGGATCAGTGCTGCTAGCAGCGCCGAGCAGAGGAGCAGCTGCGCTTCCACGAGGAGGAGGTGGTAAGCATATGGGTCTCAGGTGGCACTATTATTACTTGGGACCGCTGTGGGATGTCACTATTACTACTGGGACCGCTGTGTGTATGCGCGCGCGTGTTGGTGTCACTATTACCGCTGGGGCTGCTGTGGGGAAGGAGTGGGGGGGGGGGGGTGTCACTATTACTGCTGAGGTATGTTTACACGAGGCGGAAATGCTACAGAATGTCCTAAGCAGAAATTTCCTTGGCCAATTCTGCAACCTTTCTGCATCCTGTCCTTTTTATAACAGCGGAGGTTTAAAAAATAAAATCATATGTTGTGATCAGCCCCGCCCCCTGACATGTTGGCACTTTGCGATAAATAAGTGGGCTTTGGGTTGCAGTTTGGGCGCTCGGTCTCCAAAAGGTTCGCCATCACTGGGGTAGGGCAACACAGGATGGAAATGCTGAAGGTTACATCAGCAGGCGAGATTCATAAATCTCATCCATATGCTGCAGAAATTTCCTGCACGCCAACTGATCTGCGCTGCGGATTTTGAGATACTCAAAACGTGTGAATTTCTGTCGCAGATTTTTACTGTGAATTTCCCCCCCTTCAATGTAGTGGTGGTTTAATCCACAATAAGTGTGCAGAATAAGGGCCACATTTCACATGCGAAAATCTGCGTTGGGAAAAAAACCTACCCCACATGGACCTATTAGCATGCCATAAGTAATGGGATCCCCGACATTCCCTTCATTCCTCCCACAATGCCATGCACCTCAGCACTCACCTATCCAGAAGGGACATAGAACACTGTTCATCCTGAGCCTCCTGGTACATGGATACAACACCACAACTAAAACAAAAAGACAGAAACACGGTGACACAGCAGTAGCGGGGATGGATGTAACAATACAGATATATCATTCAGGGATGGCGACAACCCTATAGTCAATGTAACGGCGGTCATTAATGGCAGTCGCCCATCAGCATGTTTCCTGTGCAAGTTTATAGAGTGCTGCATATCTCCAGCTATTTTCTGGTTGTGCTAATAGGGTCCGGTCTGGAAACGTAGCGACAAGACGATGCAAGGCCGTCACGTACACCTTACTCACGCCCGCTGGCATCTAGGAGACGCCATCGGAAAAAGATGCCATACAAGGAAATGACAAAATACAGTTAAAAACTAAAACATCCATGCAAAGGTGCAAACCGGTCATCTAAGGACTCTTTCACACGGGCGACCGCGATATCGGTGCTACAAAAATGCGGCGATATCGCAGCTGTGTTCCAGCAATTTTGTAGCGTTGGTGATGCATTTTTCTTGTGAAAAATTGCGTAGTGCTTCGCTGTTGCCAGTGATAAACTTGCACAATTTTATCATAAGGTTAAGCCCTACCCCTAAAATAAGCCCTAGCTGCATTCCCGGGGGGGTGGGGTGGAGAAAGGGAATACTTACCTAGCAGGCTCAGTCCGGGTCCTTCCGCTGCTCTCCGGAGCTCTGCCGTGCGCCTTGCAGTCATCGTTCGCCCATAGATGATCCCTTCCTGGTTGTGGGTTTCAAAAATCGCACCTCCAGGAAGCGATGGCTCTGATTGGTTCATCCAGCGCTGCTTAGCCAATCAATGCAGCGCTTGATGAACCAATGCAAGCGCCGTGATTGATTCTTCAAACTGGAGGTGGGATTTATGAATTGGCTGAGCCGTGGCATTGATAGGCCAATTCATAAATCCCGCCTCCACTCCGATGACGCAGGTACACACAGCCTATCCGCAATGTCAATTGCGGATAGGCCGCAGGTTGGACAGCTTCCATGGACTTCGACGGAAGCCGTCCAATGCAGAGACCGCAGAAAAATAGATCATGCTGCGATTTTATTTCCGGTCACAGAAATCGCTATTGTTATCCGCTCATATGAGCAGATATGCGAATGTTCTATTATTTTAATGTGTTCAGAATACAGCGGATCGTCCGCAGATTCCGCAATTCAAATGCGTTCACGTGCCGCGGGCCCAAGAATGTTTTTGCTGTCCAAGGCAATCAGAGATCAGCTTTCATTTCGGAATGGCTGGGGTAAAACGAAAGCTGCGCGATGAGTTGCTATGGGCAACAATAACAGTCTTACCCTTACACCGTTATGATAAGCAAGGCCCGTTATGCCCATTGCTCAGGTACAAATTCCAAACCCACGTAGTTACTGACGAGTGGGCGATGTCCCCCCCTAACACCGAGACCCCACTGTATGAACCTCGGCGCCGATCCGGCATCCTGTAACCGCGTCGCCGGCAGCAGATTAGGGTTGCCGCGTACATAAACGCAAGATCGGCTTGCTTTCAATAATTTAACCTCTTGCAGGCGGAAGGCTTTCTGTTCTTTATTTTACCATTTCCGCGGTATCTAACTGGTTGCTAATTACGTCCCCGCAGTGCTGGTTGCCATGACAGTCAAATGTGGCACCTGGATAGCTTTTCCACGGCGGGCTCTGTCAGCTCCGATTGTGAATGTCTCACTAGCAAAGTGCTTGGTTGGGAGTGAAGGAAGTCTGCGTGGGATGGCGAGTGAATTTAGTGATAGGTTACGGCTGACGGGACATCAAATCAGAGGAAGCGTGTGGAGGCGTGTAGTAATGGAGGGCGAGAGGGACAGGCGGAGGGGGGTCCGAGGGGACAATGGCTGGGGAGGGGCGCAGCGTTTGATTCACTCGTGTCATTACTGAAACCGCGTACAGATGGGTCATTTTTTTTCTGACTGAATGACTGTTACGATGTAGGTCGTCTCGCCTACACGAGGCGGTGACTGGGGGCCGGAAACAATATGCGGAATGCATCGTAAGCGAGTGTCATCTGTGAGTCACTGTAAGGGTCACTGATGAGTCAAAAAAGGGAGAGTGAAGGTCCGACCTACTTAAAAGGAAGCCTAAAGGGGTAATCAGCAGCGAGCGACAAGTCAGTCACTGGTTTACATCCCCATACATGGCGCCATCATCAGTACTGTATGTGACCCGATGATTGTTAGCGTCTCCATTCGGACGTACACCGTTTCATCATCAGCACTGGCTCGTCCCTGTTCACGCCGAACGATGCGCTGACGACAATCACCGTTTTGTTTTGCACGCAGAAGAGATCTGTGCGACAAACCAGCGTTTTTTTGCTTGGTGAGTGATAGGCGGCCATGTTTACATCGGGCAATTATCGGCTAAATGAGTTTATACGCACATTCGCTGCTGATAATCAGCTTGAGGTCTTAATTGGTCTACATAAAGGTCGTCAGGGCCATAAATACTGAAGCTAACGGTAAGTTCACACAGCGGAGTCCGATGCAGATTTTACCTAGCGGATTCTGCGTCTAAAATGGCGCCAGAAATCAGCAACTAAGGGCTCATTCCCACGAGCGTGATATCACTGCGTATTACCTGAAAGTACATTGATTTTCATGGATCCATTCATTTTAGCGTAACTACATTGTGTATAATACGTGTGCGTACAGCCCTATTGTTTCTCCGGGTGGCATATTCAATGCTGTCCATACGTAATACATTACATATGCAACGCTGCTATGACACAGAGCGGGAAATTTAAAACAAAAACAAACAAACAAAAAACTAACACAAATCCCAGTGTGCGAGATAGCCTGTCCCGCACAGGACACCATCGCTGCCATACGTGGCGATAGCCGGCTCACCACTGGCTTTCAATAGTTTCATTCCCATTTGCGATGTGGAGTTAAAAAAAGAAAATAAATACATTTTTTACAAATCTCCCATGTTTCCCTATGGAGTGTCCTTTTTATCACATCGCAACGTACAAACTTGCGATTTTCGTGCGATGCATTTTTAACATTAGAAACTTCTATTGTCTATTGCGAGAAAAACGTGCAAGAAAATTGCAAGCAGCAGCGATTTTTTTGCAAGAAAAGGCACTGCTGACACTCGGACCCGTCATGAGCAAAATCGCAATCGCCAATGTGAAGGCAGTATAAGTCACAGATTTCTGCTGCGCCCATTGACATGTAAACCCATGAATCTGAACGTGGATTTAGCCCAATTTAATGCGTGGGGAATAACCATCATGGAATCCGCATCAAGTTAGTTTTTTTCTGGATTTGAAAACCGCAAAAAAAAAATCAAAAATCTGTTATTTACACAAAGGCATGAACTGCAAGTAACGAGGCATGGATTTGCCATGGATTCCACATCAAATCCGCAGCAAAATTCCACCATGTGAATATACCCTAAAGTAGTATTCCCATCTTGGCCAAAATGAGAATACTGCTCTGTACTCTACAGCCGCGTCGGCTAAAAGTACGGAAACAGCCAAGCAGGATGTACTACACTGTTTCTGCAGTTACGGGAAGAACGCGGCACAGCGAGCTGCACTGTTTCCAGAACTCGAGGGTTGCAGTAACAGCTTAGCTTACTGTGCTACGTAGTTTCCGAACTCCCATCCTCTTCTGGGAACTGCGCAGGCAGCGCGCTTGTCCGTTTCTGTAACTCCTGGCCATCACATATAGTCAAAGCAAGAATGATAGAGCCCCGTTCTTGAGATCGGTGCGATTCCCACCTCTAGAACCCCCATTATCAGACTTTTATGGCATATCCTGTGGATATACTATTAAAGTCCAAGATAGGAATATTCTTTTAAAAAGGGGCTTTCCCAGGAAGATGCCCCTTTGCGAATAGAAGTCCCCCCTGTTATCATTAGAGGAAGCCCTGTGCCACTTTACAAATGAATGATGGCCATATAATTACACGGTCTAGCAGGATCCACCAGAACGGCACTTTGTGAACGGCCTTCAGATCTGGTTCAGTGCAGGAACCCCAGGTGACCAAATATAGGGACCTTGTGCCCCAATAAGTTGCAAGACCTCTTCAATTTCCTTACATATTCTGTAACGCTTTACAAACGATTAAGCATCCGAGGAACCTGATTTTTACCACCGGCTCCGACATCCTTTCGGGGAGAGAGGATTTCAAATGGCGCTGACCGGTTCCCTTTAAGCTTCATCTACTTAAAAGCCGCTAATACAAACCCGCATCTCCCCAGCGGCAATATGGGGGAAGCTGTAATCTGAGACTGTGCTGATGCCTGTAATTAGATGTGAATGCAGTGGGTGGGCACGGCTGGTGATGTCATTTGCCAGCGTCTGCTCACCCACTCCATTTTCAAGCGGAAGCGGGGTTAAAGTTGCTTTAAGTTTCCATTTACAGTCTTTACATCCACTTCCCAAACAATCAGATGTTAGGTCCCCAGGTCCTTTCAAGCAAATCTTTCACAAGCATCACCTGAAAAAAAAAAAAAAAAAAAAGTAGTCGTCGCCTTGAAGGTTGATCATTGGCCACAAAGTTTGGATAAACTCCCAAAATCCAACAGCACATCGCCGGGCGACCGCAATTTGGCTCACCGTTGGTAAAGCTTTAATCATATCCTTGTAGGAGACTAAACAGTCAAGGGCACCCTGCAATAAAACCGTACTTCGCGTGGCAGCAGACTTCAGGAAAAACATCTTTAAAAGCCAATTAAAGCCCGCACAATATAATTTCACGGCACTTGAAATAGCGTATGATTGTAGTGTTAACCGTTTGCTGATTTTACAGTAATGTTATAGCCGCGTTACAGAAGTAGTTCACCTCATTCCGTGGTTTTGAAAGTACGCCATAAGTAGGCCTATAATACGCGGCACTCAGAAGGGGAAGGCCCACACACAAAAAAAAAAAAAGTTAAAGAAAAAAAACACACCACCAATTCACAAGATGGGTAATAAATGTATGATGTTTGGGTCTGCCGGCTAGGACCAGCATAATCACTAGAATGGGGGCCGAGCCCATATTACAGAGGAGTTTGAACCGCGTGCTGATCATCCAAACGCAGGGCAGCTCCATTGATGGTCTATAGAACTGATGGAGATAAAGCACTATCATTTGCTTCATCTATCGGCCCTGTAGGCACTAAATGGTTCCGCAGTTTGTATATGGGACCATCACTTCCAGAGACAGAATAGACTTGGGACCCCCCCCCCTTTAGAAATCAATGGTAGTCCCAATAGTCAGACCCCCAGAGATCATACATTCATCGTTAAAAAGGTTTTGTACGAGCAATGTTCTTTAAAGCCGGATGCAACTTAGATGACACAAGTTCCACCCTCTGAAGTTGATATCTCCTCTGCTCATCCATCCCAAAGACTCAATAGTGCTTATTTACTAAAGCCATGTTTAGACAGCGGAATCGGATGTAGATTTTTCAGCCTAAATTCCACCTTTAAAAACTACGGCAGAAATGGGCAGCAGAGTTGCTGATTTCCATCATGGCTTTGCAGATACGTTTCCCCGAAAATAAGAGCCTGTCTTATATAATTTTTTTCCCCAAAAGAGGCGCTAGGTCGTCTTATACTTACCTAGCAGGCTCAATCCAGGTCCCTCCCGCCACTCTCCGGAGCTCTGACGCGCTAAGCTGCAGCATTAATTGGCCAATTCATAAATCCCGCCTCCACAATGTGATGACCGATTGCTTCATCGAGCGCATTGATTGGTTCTTTGACCGCTGCTTCCTGGAGGCGGGATTTATGAATTATTATGATCTGTGGGGAGATCATCATAATTCATCCTCCGGACAGCAGCAGGAGGACCTGGACCGAGCCTGCTAGGTAAGTATTCTTTAATGTAATGCAGCTACGGATTTTTTTTTTTAGGTTAGGGCTTATATTTCAAGCCTCCCCAAAAATCCTGAAAAAAGCAGGGTTGGGCTTATTTTTTTTTAGGTAGGTCTTATTTTCCAGAAAACAGGGTAATTGGGCATGGAGCTGCAGGCTGATTTAGCCAAAGTTCAATGGCAAATCTCTGTGGGGAATTTGCATGAAGAAGTGACATGTCTGACTGCCAGGATTGCCACATATCTCAAGAACTGGGGTCCTAAAGGTCCCTGGCATGAATGAAGTGGCAGTCAAGCACGAGCAACTGATCCATTCACTTCAATGACATCGCTGGAGACTGCCGAGCGCTGCAAATTTCAGGTAATCCCACTGACATTAATGAAGTGGTGATACACAGATGCGACTGCAGCTTCATTTATGTGGGGACCCCCGTTCTCAAGATCGGTGGTGGTTCCAGTGGGTCGTCGTAGACCATCAGAAAGTCACAATTTTCAGCACTTGAACCAAACGTCTGACCTTAAAGACAATTTTGGCACATGATAAATGAGTCCCAATAGTTGTGGTAGTTCAGCATTGTCGTAGGACATAAAATCACCATCCACATGCTGCCACGACTCTTCCACCTCGCTAGTATGTGGATATTGATGTCAAGGGCAATTTGGAACCAAACAAGGGCCCTATGACAACACTGATCTACCACAGCACAGTAGGAAGCATTTTCATGGGGACAGCAAGCTTTTTTCCACAGAAAAAAGTTAAGAAAAAAAATCTCATCTGTGAAAACCGTACATAAAGCAGCCTGCAGTAACGACATAAATGTATTCCAATGCATTTCATTCTCACATATTTACGGCCATATAAAATGCAAACACCGAGCGCTTCCATCTACGTACCCCGCACTGACAGAGCCGGCCGCTGCCTGTAGTCCCAGATATCCATGTACCGCAGTCTGGGGAGGAGACGTCACATAGGATTAGCCATGATGGAGGCAATACGAGGCGGGATGCAGGAAACCATGAGAAGAGACTGACAGGCAGCTGTCAGATGTGGCGGTGAAGGGATGCGGCGCACGTTATGTAACCACCTTCCAGGGAAAGTCTCAGAAAAGATACATGACATTTCTTCTGAAGGCTGACAGAGGGGACGGTCACACGTTCATCTGCTGGTGCAGCGGGGGCATTAGTGATCGACAGCACCAGCTTATCTGGTAGCAATCTATTTAACCATCATTTATTACTGCTTTTACTGCAAAGAAGCCCGTTCTATGAGAATTGTGAAACCATTCCTATAAACATACCATAGTGTATGCGAATGTGTTACAACAAAAGCCCCTTTTCATCTGCCGGATCCCCCTTATCCTGTCCAAAAGCAGAGATGGCCCCTTTGCAAAAGTTATTTAGGCTCCTCTTACCACCACTTCCTACACAATTATTACAGAAGGACGAAAATTAAAGGAGTTCTCTGGGTCCTTTACTATTGATGGTCTAGCTTGAGAAATGAATTCAATGGGAGCTGTGCCTGCAGTACCAAACCAGGCCACTGCAAGATGGACAGCACTACCTGCTTCCAGCACTGCCCACACTGAAAATAGGCCTGAGAAGTTGATCCTGAGAATAGGTCACCAATTGTAGAAGTCCTGGTGAACTCTTTTAAATATAATGTCACTATAGCAAACAAGATTTTTTTTTTTTTAATTTGTCTCAAAAAATTAAAAAAAGCTATTTTGCAAGACGTTTTCCCATTTCCTATAGTTCTTTATGTACTGCTCCTTTACAGACCTACACATCTCACACCAGGTATTAGCACTCCACCCAATAACATCTCACCTCCTGTTAGTATCATCTACCTGTCTTTCTCTCCCCCCCCCCCCCCCCCCAATAAAAAAAATAAAAATTCTCTATCCAGTATAATTTCACCCCCAAAGTATCATCTGCCCCCATCCGGTATCATTTCCATTCCCCAATATCATCTCTCCATCAAGTATCTTCTGCTTCCACATCACCTCTCGCCTCCATTATCAGCACGTCGGCACCCCCTGAACGCTGCAGCGGTGATTAACGTCGCACAACCCTAAGGCCGGTCCTGTCCATGTGTTACATGGTCAGCCATTCACATAGATGGCCAGCATCTATAGATGGCCCCCTCAATTATACAGGCTTGCTGCCGAGGGGCTCAGACCTCCTACAGCACAGCACCCAGTTACCCATTGGGGGCTTTCCTAATAAAAGTCCTTGAAAACAGGAAACACTTGCCGATCCTCTGACGCGCGTGAAACAAGTGCTGTAGAACCGGAATTTCAGGGACGCGATGCAAGGTGTTTTTGTATGAAAAGCGCTTCATCTCTTCGGGGAAAACGCACGTTGCCGAGCGCGATAACCTGGGCGGGTTTATCAGCCTGATATCGCACTCGCCCGTGTGAATGTAGCCTTATGCTGTATTCGCGCAGGCAAGTGCGATGTTAGTCAGTAAAAAACGGGCAGCTTCCCCTCGCCATTTTCACGTGCGTCTTTCTCAGCTCTGCACCTCCTGATTCTTTTTATCATGTGGCCCGTATAGTAACGGATGTTAAAAACGCTCAAACATTTTATGCAAACGCCCGCACACGATTGGGAATTTAACGCTACCGTAGATAAAAAAAATATCCCAATACAAACAAAACTTGGGACACGCAGCAATTTTTCTAACTTGGACTATACGTCCGAAAAAAATAGCGCTTGTGCGGGTTAACCCTTTCCTTTCAAATGGTGTTCTTTTCCCGTGCGAAATCTGACCATCTCAGTATCGGACAGAACTCGCACGCGAGAAAGAAAAAAATTGCTTAAGGCCTCATGTCCACGGGGAAAATCGGGCCCGCTACGGATTCTACATGTAGAATCTGCAGCGGGTCCCTCCTGCCCCGCGGACATGAGCGCTGAAAATAAGAATTTATAAGAATTTACCTATCCGTAGCGGGCGGGGACGCTCTGCTCTTCTTCACGGCCGGATCTTCTTTTTCGGCCGGCGGATGAATTCCTCACGCCGGCGGCACGTCGCCGGCACGTCGTCGACGTGCCGCGCGCATGCGCCGGGCACATCCGCCGAGCCGAAGCAAGGGAGATGCGGCCGTGAGGAAGAGAAGACCTTCTCGGTCCGCTGCGGGTGAGTAAATTCTTTTAAATTCCTATTTTAGGAGACCCGCATGAAAATGGAGCATGGTCCAGATTTTTTCATGCTCCATTTTTTTTAAAATCCCTTTTATTGACGATCCGCGGGTATGTATCTACCCCGTGGGTGGTCAATGCATCCCTATGGGGTGCGGATCCGCGCGCGGGAGAAGAGTTAAAATCCGCTGCAGATTTTAATTCTTATTTTCCCCGTGGACATGAGGCCTAAAAGGCCGCATTCACACAATATTCTCACGCATGTTTTGTGCGATGCACAAATACAAAATCCGTTTTTTTGATTGCAGCAGGTTCTATCTTTGGCCATTCACCGGTGACTGCACTTCTGCTGTATTCTTACAGCACATGTTCTCACCAAGCCTTGTTTTCGTAATACATCCCGTAATATAACTTGGCTTGGTAGCAGCTTACTGACACCGATTGCTGAAGTTCATTAGGCCGTTCAGAACAGTCTAACCCAGCGATGTCATACAAGAACTAACATTAGAAAAATGTAGTGAAACGCAAAGTATAAAACTTCTGAAAGCGCCCGTTATGCGTGCGAAGACTGCAACATCACCACGAATCAGCCGCAGCACATCTCATGTCAGTTCGGCACAATTAATGGCATTTTCCCCCCCATTTAGTAAAGAAGCCACTTGACAGATTCTCCGCAGGATAGACCACGGGGCATAAAATATGTTCACTGAAGCCAGAGAGCGACACGTATAAAACGGTGACGCGAGTAACAATTACTCATTGTGAGGGGCATACACTCATGCCCATCAGCTGCAGAGATCTGCCATGTGACAGTGCTGGCACCACACGAGACGGGTACAGTATGTCGTCATGTATCGCTCTACGCAGCAGTGAGCAATACCTCCCGGAGCTCACCGACAGCCGGCAACGGGAACTCGGCACTAGGAAGGAGGTTTAAAGGGCCACTGCTCTTTACAGGGTACAAGTGGTAATGGGGTGGATAAGACGACTTGCTCCAAACAGTGGAATCTATTTAATGTCTGAAAAACTGGATTAGGCTGGCTCCGCATGGGCGAGGAAAAAAAAACGCTTGATTTTCGCCTGCTGCGTTAGTCAGTAAGACAGCAGATTATGTAACCAACGATAGTCAATGGTTTTCTTGCCATCTGCGATGTTTTTATGTTAAGAGAACCATTTGCGGCATGTTCTATCTTTTTTTGCGATATGTGATTTTTTTATCTCCCATGTTTGCTATAAAGCCTTCTTTTTATCGCATCGCAACGAACGCGCGTTGCGACGCGATTTGAACATTAGAAAGTCCTATTGACTTTTGTGAAAAAAAAATGTGTGATTTTATCGCGGGCGGCAGGGATGTAATGCGAGATTATTCAAAAAAAAAAAAACACGCAGCGCTGACGCTCAAAAATAACGGAGACGAAGACACGATTTTCTTGCAGCAAAATCGTGAATGCAAGTGTGAAACCAGCCTTATTGAGTAAATGTAAATTTGAATACCGCGTTGAAGAACGATCCTCCCCAGCCACGATCCCATCAACATTAGACCGCTGCCGGTGTAAAGTTTTCTGTGTCGGCGGTTGACCTCATCTGTCCTTTTTCAGCAAAGAGGGATTGGCCAGTCCGCTACAGGTTACTGGCCACGGCATCAGTCCCTTGTAGCCGCTCTTGCTAAGCAACAGCCATTAAAGGGATATTCCCCATCAGCTTTTCATAGCCATGATGGAAACAGCTGCCAAGGCTACCCAGAAGGAACCCATGGAGAGAGCCAAGTTCTCATTGAAGTGATTGAGAGCTACGGAAACAGCGCAGTACAGTCCGCTTTACTGTTTCGGTAGCGCCCATTAACTTCAGCGAGCGTTACGGAACTAGAGCTGCACCAAGCACTCGGCTCTCCAACAAGTGGATGGAAGAGTCGCCGGGTTTTCCCATCTCAGCCATTAAAAGAAGCAATGGGAATAACACTTTAATAATTAACTAACGTGGCCCAGTTTCAGGACAAAATTCTGCCCCGTGACTAGATGGGGAGGGGTAATACCATCAGGCCTCTGATCCATCAGTTCCAGAACGCCCTTTCAGTCATCCAAGATGGCCAACAGTCTTCAGGCTACCTAATCCCCCCAGTACATTGCTAGGGCTAGACTACTAATACACTACACCTGCTCTCATATTTGCCAGAGCTGCTCATGTGATCAGCACTAGCCAATCAGAGCAGTTCATTAGGAAGATTAGAAAATTATTAGGAATTAGAGGAAAAAAAAAAAAAACTTAAAAAGTCTTGAACTGCTGCAGCCATCGTGGACAACTGAAAAGGGGGCCTAGAACTGGTGGACTGGAGAGGCGGCAGGGAAGACCAATATCCCCTCCTATCCGGGGCAGAATTTTATCTCAAAACCAGAGGGTCGCTTTAATTGCAAATGAAATCCCCATTTCAGAGAGAGAACCTGTTGCAGATTACATACACCGGGTTCGGGAGAACTGGTCACTTCGCCTTGTACCTCCCTCACAACACACGCATGCCTCGTGCCCAGAGTACAAGCCTTTGGCTGCGGAGAGAGTCGGGGTGTTTTCTGCATTACAAATAGAATGCCAAATGCGTTCTGTGCAAGAAAAATGTAAAAAATAAAAGTAATTAAAAAAAAACAAAAAAACTGCATCTCATAAAATGGAGCTGCGGATGAGAAGTAACTTCCAGCCGCTACAAAGACCCAACCGCCATCGATTCCCGCAGCACCGCACACCTACTCCTGATAAGAAATAGGAGTAAGGGAACCTGTCACCAGGATTTTGGCACCTATACTACCATCACCGCCATACTATATGTGATTAGGGCATCTTGAGAAGTTTTTTTTTATACTTTAGTAGGTTTATGTTCTCTAGAAATCATGATGCTAAATTTTCCCACCATGTACGCAACTAAGGCACAGATGAGCTGACTGTGCCCCAGCATATTCATACTACTCCCCTTACCTTAATCAGCAGCTCTCACTAGGTCCTGTGTTCTTGTAAATCAAGTCCCTGGTCCTCGTTTGTGAGATGTGGCGTTAGAGTCGCTGAGGATCCCATCTGGGTCATGGGTCAACCGCACATGCAGCAGGAAAAAGGGCGGCATTGGCAGCATTGTAAGACATCACAGATGTCCTCCGCGATGGATGTCTTGTGGTGCTGCACAACTTCTGTGGTTTTTCCAAGACCACCTCCTCTCCCGGCAGACACATGATGGACCCATGAAATCGACCGGAATCCTCCGCTACTTCTACGTCACATCTCACACACAAGGTGCGCAATTTGTGGCCAGATCAGCCGAATGCGGGCTGGAAGAACTCAGTAGTGAACAACCCAGGGACAGGTTCAAGAATCAGGAGAGACTCCCAAGTGATGTCATACTGCTCACCAACATACGTGGCGGGAAAAATTACCTTTGTAATTTCTGGATACACGAACGGGTGGGATTCCACATGCGGGAGGCTTATAAAAGGCTAATAACTTAGGACTCCTTTGCACGAAATACACAAAGAATAGAACCCATTGGTTTCAATGGGCTCGTACACACTTTTGTATTTTGCGAGCATTTCCTGCATGCAAAGAAAAAAAAACATGCAGAATACGTCCCCATAAGTCTATAGGGGTGCGCAAATGTGCACGTATTATTCTGGAAACATAACACATCTGGAACTCAGACTAAACAGCCATTTACATCGGGGAATGTTTGTCCGCCACATACACATGAACATGCCCTGAGGGCGCAGATAGTGAAATGCGCTGACAGGCGCACAGAAAAAAAAGACCTCTCATAGCACAAGAACATTGCGCAGAGGCATGCGCAATTGCGCATACGCCTGTGTGAAGGAGGCCTTGGGCAAGTCCAATATAGGTCAGAGTAATCTGGCCTGTATTTCACTCATTTAATTTATTTTCATGCATCCGACGTGTTTCCGTATTTAAAAAACTCGCAATTCCCCGCTGAATGTGAACTCCTCCTTATAAGCGGCTGATAGCCGATCACTTGAGGTTCAACTGTTTAAAGGGGACAAGGTGCTCTGTTCATGGGTTACATTGCCTTTCAAGAAGCTCAGTTCGACTAGTGAATGGGATTGAGCTGCAATACCAGGCACTGCCACTGTGCAAAGTACAGCACTGTAACCGGCATACAACGATGTCAAAGTCAAATCACAGATCATCATGTGATATCGATGACCTAAGGAAACATTTGAATCCTAGAAAACTCATTTAGCATCCAGTCTTAGGAAGCGAATGCCATACAGCTGAGTTGCAGGAGAGATCCAGCAAAGAACAACGCCATGATGGAGATCCGTGCCGCTTGCTAATACAGCGTTGTTTTATGTTAATGTACGTGGAGTTTGCATAAAAGTACATTAGTAAGGAACAGATAGAACACTGAAGAGGGTACTCCATGTTTACTATTGAGGACATACCCTCAGGTTAGATTAGCAATTGGTGATAGTCGGGGGCCCGCCTCTCAGGATGTCCATAGATCATCTGATCCTCGGCCCGCTCTGTGGTCATGGCTGAAAGTGTAATAGACAGCTTCACTCCCACTGTAGTCAATGAGATCGATGCCTTTTATTACACTTCTGGCACTGACCACTGATGCGGCTGTCCGGACCCGTTGCAATTACGGCACGCTGGAGGATTCAATGATCTGTGGGGATCCAGAGCTGCGAATCCCCACAGATCAACTATTGACCTATCCTGAGGATAGGTCATCAATAGAAATGCCCGAAATACCCCTTTAAATTCATAAGAAGTCCACAAACATGCATCACCGAAAGGCTTCTCAGCGACCGCTACACGGATCCGTATCCCTAATCATCATTAGGCTCTAGAGCGACGCTCTACAATATAGACCCTTAAATGACTCCATATTACAAAGAAAGCCTGAAGCTGCCCCATGCAGAAGACCGAGACAAGGTCCTACCTCTGCACATCTAATGACGGTCCTTAAAAGGGGTTGTCCACTTGTAAAAACTATTGATGACCTATCCTCAGGGCATCATTAATAGATTGTTGATGATCTGCCACCCAGGATTCCCGCCGATTAGCAGTTTGCCAGACCAATGTGCTTATGCACTGAGCCAATTTCCGCAGGAAGTAGACAGCTCCGTTCCCACTGTAGTGGCCAGGCTTGGTATTACACTCAAAGTTCCCATTCTCTTCAACAGGAATACCAACAGCTAATCAGCAGGAGTCCCGGGAGGCAGACCATCAACAATTTATCCTAAGGATATTCTATCAATAGTTTACAACCACTTTAAGAACTGTCACCAGCAGTAAGTGACTAGAGCGGTGGCACACAGACGTGGCCATTGTTGCCAAAATTGCCAGGGATGATATTTCAGGATTGGTGAGGATTCAAGTGGTTGGACCCCACCGATCGACGATCTATCTAGATGGGGGATAACGTGCCGAGATGGGAATACCCTATTAAACAAGCTTTCTCAGAAAAGGGTCAAATACATTGATGAAGCAATTATTCCATCATACTACTACTGTCCTGTCATATAGACGTGACACTTGTCACTCTCATGCCAACACGGGGGCATTTACTCGCTCAGGCCCCTACCATTCTTGCAGATTACACCCCCATCATAACAGCTGTACAGCTCCCCCACCAGACTGACTCAGAGTAAGCGATCTGTTTACCACTTGTCAGTGCGCAAAACTCATGATGCTTCAACTTGGCAGCAAAGCGGGTACCTGAAATAGTTATAAGATACAGTCACTGCTCTGTACCAAATACAAGCCCTCCGTACGCCCATCTGCCCATAGACAACACTGCCGGCAGCGATGCATGTATTGTAGACCTAACCTGAGAAGAACCACATCATAGATGAGTTGGAAGAGCCGTACAAAGGAAAGGAGACCTCAGCAACTACTATAGATGGAGAGGACGAGAAGCTGAAAGACCCAAACAGAAGACATTTTTGGGAGAGTCGCTGGTCCTATGGTCACCAGGAGCAGGAACGGACCAATAATAATGTATCATATCCAACATCTAAAACCTCAACCAACTGTGCCACGACCAAGAATCATATTGTATACCCACTCTAACCAGGACCCAGACCCAACACTGCTCCGTCACACTGACAATAGACCAACTTCATATTATTATACGGCACCAAACCATCTTCAGAACATGTTAACCCAACGCATTTCATGAGTGCACAGGAGTTATTACGTAACCATCACTTCCTCCACAACCGCCGTCCATAAAACCAACACTGACCATCCACCAGTCATATCACCCAACAGTGGACCAGATGGCCATTTAAGGCCCGGTGACTCGGTGGAAGAACGCTGCATGGCTTCAGTGTCACGGTCAATCATATAATTGTATTGCACAACTTTTCTCTTCAGTAGCTCATGTGAAAAAGTAGCCACAGTCGTCACCGGCGTCTATGGAATCACTTGAGTCAACTATGACATTCAGCACCTTCCAGAGGTCTCGAGAGATGCGATATTAACCTACATGTCATATTACATAAAGGCAGTTATTGACATCAAGCCTGAGACTTTTGCCAATAAATGGTCTTTAAATGCCTCCGACGCGATATAGCCCCACAGACTTTTATAGGTTTTGTAACGAACGCAGTGGAGGCACACAGCTTGGACTCAACAGTATACCAAAGCCACCATATACCCACCCTTGGTACCCAACCGCCAACATGGGACCATACAAATCCACAGAAGTGCCTCCACCAGTCTTGTAAACCGCTAACCGTCAGTTCCTCCATCACCCTAAGGATACAACGTTACAATCTGACCCACTTAAGGCTAGATAATACCATGTTATCTCTTGCCAGCGCTCTACTGTAAGTCAGCAGTGAGGGACATCTGCACGGAGCTCTGCCACAGCCTCCCCTGCTGCAGAAAATGCCAACAGACTTCCAAAGAGGCAGTCTGATCTGGGAGTACCAACCAGCTCTGCAGTGCAGCACTGGTGAATTGCCCCTATAGATGCCAGCGTGCCTGCATATAAACAGGTAGACAGAAAGAGAGAAGCTGCCCTTCTTGACGGCATCACCACGAAAGCAGTGCGGGCAGGTAGATGCCAATACTATGGCACTTGCGGACAAAATCCATCTGGACCCCAGCAGGCCTCCCCAAACCAGCTGCTATCAGGGCCCACTAATCGTTGCAAAAACTACAATTCCCAGCATGCCCTGTATGCCAACTGCTGAAGGTCTACAGGTTGGGCACCACTGTTCCACACCATCGGCAAATAGAGGCAGTGCCATCCGAGTCATGCCATCCAGATGTTCTTGCCTAATGCTGCAACACACTCTTCTTGCCAGTTTTTGCACAGGGCAGCTGCCCCCTTCCTAGTGCCACCCTCCTCCCCATGTGCTTGCCACCCCTGCAGCTGGCATCTACTCACTTTCTCTGCAGGGTGGTGGCCGGGCTGTTAGTGGTGCTGTGCCCGGCTCCGGGGCTGGAGCTGCGGGAGGTGGCCCGGTTAGATCGCGGGGTGTCCCGGGCACGGTGGTGGTGCGGCGGCGTGGAGTAGGCTGCCTGGTAGCCCGCTTGGGTCTCCCCGCGGTGGTGGTGCTGCGGATGGTGGTGATGGTGCTGCTGCGGGTGATGGTGATGCCCGTAGCCCCCGCACCCTCCTCCTCCGACGGCTTCTCTATAGTCTGAGCGGTGCTGCTCCACCCGGCTGACCTGGTTGTCCCTCAGCTCCCGGTTCTCCTGGCTGACCCGGTCCAGCTGCACCTCCAGCTCCTCGATGCGGCGCCGCTGGGTCTCCAGTAGTTTCTGCTGGCTCTCGATGATGTTATTGAGCTCCAGCAGATACTCAACGGCCCGGTTCGGGGACTCCTGCCCCCCGGGGTTAGGGCCCGAGCCGGCTCCCCCTTCCATAGCCGCCGGGTGGGATGACGGAGCTCGGCTGCGGGGCTTGCTCAGGTTGGGCGGCCGGGCATGGTGCCGGGGGCGGAGCGCACGATGCTACCGCGGCGACTGCTGCAGAGTCACTGCGCATTGACAGCCGGGAGGAGCCGGGGGCCAGAGGAGAAGCGCGTCACTCTCCGCAGGCAGCCAATCAGCGACTGGAGGCGGGACCCAGCCGTCCAATCCAGTGAAGTGTAGGCGAAACAAGCGAGTGCCGCCCACCTTCGACCTGTCAAAAGTGACACCTGTGGGGGTGCGGGACGGATGAGAACTACAACTCCCATGATGCTTTACTGCCCCCAAAAAATAAATATAAATAGCAGAGCCGGGACGACCAGTTTGGGAAACACGTGGCTACTGCAGCCTTTATGCTTCATGTTTACACTGTCACTATGCAAATATTATCATGGGAAACACAGCAGCCCGCCAGAAGTGCAAGTCCAAACACACTTCACTGCAATCCATTTCCCTCAGCTACATCGTAAAGACAATAAAAATAGGTCGCTGTAGCTAATTAACTATAGGACTGCAAACTTTCTTTCCATCATGCTTCAGGATGCAGCGCAGATACTTTTTGCCATTGCTGGAACTCATTTTTGTGCTCACTGTCGCCCCCTGCTGAGTGATGTAAACAGTAGAAGATGCCAGGATATGTGACAAATGGTTGTCACCTATCAAACCCATTGGGCCCACAAACTACAGGCAGGTGTGGGAAAAAATGCTGCACAGTAAGAAAGCTTCCACAGATAGAAGTGTTAACAGTTTTTTGGTCACTTAACAAAATACAAAGTGACGGACCGAAAGAAAAATCTAAATCCCATCAATATTTGGTGTGAGCGCCCCTTGTCTTCACAACAGTATGAATTCTTTTAGGTACACATACACACAGTCAGAGATTTTGTAGGATTATAGCGCCAAATATTGATGTAATTCACATTTCTCTTTTGTTCAGTCACTTTGCCTTTTTAGTTGTCCAAAAAACTATTAACACTTCTATCTGTGGAAGCTTTCTTACTTTGCAACACTTTTTCCACACCTGCCTAAAACTTTTGCACAGTCCTGTATGTTTTCATAAGCCATTGGTGAAAAGGTAAATCGAATAATATACACAGATCAGCCATAATATTAAAAGCACCTGCAGGTGAAGTAAATAACATTGAGTATCTGTTGACAATGGCGCCTGTCGCAGGGATGGGGGGATTTAGCAGAAAGTAATCAGTTCTTGAAGTTGATGTGCTGGAAACAGGAAAGAGGGACAAGTGTCAGGAATATGCTGAGTGTGTGGTTTAGGGTTCCTTCACAGGAGCGATTTTGTGGGCGGTTTTGTGCACAGAAATTCAGCCACCGGAACCGCAACCATTAAAACCCATAAGTTACAACGCAATCACTCACATTGGTTTATTTTCTGGGTGCATTTTCACTGCTGTGCACAAAATCTGCACAATTTCACAGTGTTAATTACTAACACTGGTGACTAATTATTAGACTGCCCCGCCTGTTCAAATATGGTACGGGTGTGTTTTGCGTCGATGTGAACTGGCCGGCAGCGGGACAAAGTTCAGTAAGGAGCGTCGATCCGCTCGCCAGAGGATGTGATTGGGCTCCATTCATGACCAATCATGTCCTCTCGCGAACGTGAATACACTTACGCTCACGTGAAGGCACCCTCAGACTCCATTTTGTTACTCTCAGCCATGCATGAACTTTGAATTATCTTCTGTTCTCGACAAAGAGCTACAGTATATGCTTATGGAGTGTCTGGGAAGAGGTATTTATGGTTGTATAATAAAGTGTAGATGTGTATGTCTTAAGAGAAGGTTAGCATACAAGGAAGAGTCATGTTATCGTGTGTTTGGGAGGAGGATCAGCTGTGTACGCTTTACATAAAGATTGCAGACAAAGTATTGTGCATCTGGGAGGAGGATTAGTATTCATGGTTGTATAATGAAATTTGGCTATATGTTTAGATTAAGTTTGCACACAATATGTTAGTTTTTCTGTGTCAGGACTAGGAAATCGAAAAGTAGATATTTTGTGCTAAAATAGTATAAAAGTTCTACTTTCCAGAGCTAAGACAGAAGCCATTCAGACCACTTGTAGGTCTAGCTTCCCGGAGAAAGGTTCTCTGTCTTGGTGCCATTAAAAGTGAGCTTCCCGGCTGCTGTTATACAAGTCAGATGATGCTGCCAACCCAGTGATGTGATGTAAGTAGTAACCTTTATATGTAGATAATGATATGATGCAAGTTGCAAACTTTATCATTTGTAAATTTGCAAAAGAAGGACAACTATTCATCACTTTGCTCAATTATCACTTAATTTGAATAAATTATTCCTGTTAAAGGGGGTTTTCCAGGGTTAATATTACTGATGACCTATTCTTAGGATAGGTCATCAATAGTTGATTGGCTGGGGTCCACCGCTCGGTACCCCCACGATCAGCTGAGCGGGCGTATGCTGTCAGCTCCGCAAATACACAGAGGTCGGAGCAGAAGGTGGGGGAAAGAGAGTGAACTGTCTTAGACTCTCTTTTTTTCACAAACAAGGAATGTGCAAGTTTATCACCCAAATTTGGATATCGCCTATAGGAAATCATCGGTGGGGTCACAAATTTGTCATTTTTGTTGCTAGACAATTTAAGTAGAGGCCAGATTTTCCTCAGAATGCTCGCAACCTGTTTCCTAACGGGACCGAAAGTAGGCACGAATGGTATTTGTTTTGAAGTTTCAACCCTCCGTGTTGGCTCCAATAAAGACTCACGTCTGATGTTCTTAGCCCTTTGTGCAGACTCCAATACCAAATAACTAGGATACCCTCTATCAAAAACTTCTTGCACATATGAGTGAGCCGTAAATCAATTATTTCCTTGTTGTTAATGTGCCTCACCCTGAGCATCTGTCTCCAGGGGAGTGAATCTATTATAGTACGAGGATGACAACTTTGATATACTAATAGGCTATTCAAGTCCGTTTGTTTGACAAAAAG
The DNA here is from genome assembly GCF_035609145.1 of Eleutherodactylus coqui. NCBI lineage: Eukaryota > Metazoa > Chordata > Amphibia > Anura > Eleutherodactylidae > Eleutherodactylus > Eleutherodactylus coqui. The sequence continues at coordinate 24,838,363 of NC_089846.1, read as the reverse complement.
GTCTGTCTCAAAGGTGTTCCCCTGTCTGGATAGCAATACATCCAGAAACTGAATGTTCTCTTTGGAATAATTCAAAGTAAACTGAAGTTCAGGAAATATCCAGTTCAATTCCGTCCCTGTCCATATCAAGAAGACGTCATCTATGTATCTCCACCAGGAAGCCACATATTTCCAGTATAGTGAAGTATATACACGATCGTCTTCAAAAATGCCCATATAGAGGTTCGCATATGTGGGTGCCACGTTTGAACCCATAGCGGTCCCTTGGCATTGTCTGCAATAATTACCCCCAAAAATGAAGTAATTGTTAGTCAAAATAAATTTTAACAGTATGGGAATCACATATTCACATTGTACAGATAAATCAGATGTACCGATCTGATGCCTTACCGCCTCCAAACCTTTCTCATGGGTAATAGATGTATATAGAGATACTACATCGAATGATGCTAAAATAACATTACCCAAAACAGTTACTCCTCCAAGTTTTGAGAGGAAATTGCTTGTATCCCTGATATACCATTTGCCACTATTAGAAAAATTCCATAATACTTTATCTAACAATCTGGACACATTGTTAAAAAGTGAACCACGTCCAGAAACAATAGCACGGCCAGGTGGATTCACTAGGCTTTTATGGATTTTAGGCAAAACATATATTGTGGTTACAACAGGGAATTCTGTTCTTAAGTAGAGATGAGCGAGCATACTCGCTAAGGACAATTACTCGATCGAGCATTACCCTTAGCGAGTACCTGCAAGCTCGGGACCAAAGATTCGGCTGCCGGCAGCGGGCGGGAAGCTGCGGGGGAGAGCGGGGAGGAAAGGAGGGGAGATCTCTCTCCCCCTCTCTTCCCCCCGCTGACTGCCGCAACTCACCTGTCACCCGCACCGGAAGCCGAACCTTTTCTCCCGAGCGGGCAGGTACTCGCTAAGGACAATGCTCGATCGAGTAATTGTCCTTAGCGAGTATGCTCGCTCATCTCTATTCTTAAGTAGTCAAAAAGCGGCTGATCAATATTACCTACTAATAGGGCGTCACTCAATATGGACAGTAAGGCACCAAAGGCTCCTGGTCATCGGTACTACCGTAGATTAGCCGGGGCCGGGATTTCACTGCTGTTGGAGTACTCCTTTAAATTTAGAATGAGTAATAAGGCTACCAGGATCCGCGTTCTCTCATGTGTCCAAATTAATTAATGATCATCATCAGAGAAACAACAAGAGACATCAACTGTGTGAAGTCACTGCGGTCCTCTTTCTGAGGGACCAATTCAGTGTTAACTTTCTTTATAGTGGAAAGGTATAGTGTCCAATCACAAGAGACGACACCTTAAAAGTAATGAGTCATTACGAAAGTTTTAGTGCTGATGAGTCAATATATGAAGTGTACACCCCTTAGCTTAGACTTTTAACAGTAAATAATTTGAATACATTGACTAACTATGGTCTCCAGGAAACGCTCAACACTCCCCTCCCCCCCCCCCCCCCCACCACCACCAAGGACAGCTCAGTCAGGTTCGTGCTGCTTTAAGAGCTTCAGGCTAAGCAATATTAACCCCTGAATAACAAGTGTAAGGGCTTATTCGGACGTGTGTACATCAGCCGGGTTTTCACGCCCGGCCGATATACGCTGTCTCTCTCTGTAGGGGACTTGGCGGGTCAGGCCGGGAGCAGTGCACTGAGTTCCCGCCCTTCTCCACCCCTCGACACTATAAAGGTGCGTAAAGTGGGCATTCGGTGTATCATAACCGCAGTTTGCCCAGTTTCCTGCATGCTTGGTTGATGTGACATTGCTGTATGCCCCGATTCTTTACTCTAAGTTAAATGCATAACTGTACAATTCCCATCATTAATGGCGTGCCACGTACCGAGGGGAGGTTCACAGGTTCAGCAGCCAGTGTGGGGCACTAGTGACTTGTGCCATTATATATCAGAGAGCGCCCCAATCTATTATTATGACAACACAGTGTGGGTACTTTTACACGTAGTGATAATCATTCGCCCGAGTGAACATTGCCACCGTTTGCTCGTTCGATCAGGCAGATTAAACACACAGACAAAATTATTTAATTCTTTTTATACAGAATCTTTCAGTTCTCTGTAACGGTGAATGAGAACGACTGAACGATCGGTGTTTAAACCGAACGATTAGCGAACGAGTCAGCGATGATTTTCATGCTTGCATGAAAGGAATGCTAAGCACACAAAATATAGTTTGTGGTTCAATGATAATTGTCCCGTGTAAAAGCACCTTTAAGCTGGCAGCAGGGGGAAGGCTTCTGCCTGTTGGTGGTGGCCGAAGTATCTCTATATATGTATTATGTGTGTATGCATCTGTATGTGCATATAGGTGCTTATACAGAGCCGAATCACATTATTATGACCACCAGCTAATGTCCAGAGTAACTGACGGGCCAGGAGTGACCCCATAAGGTGCTGGTAGGTGGTCTCCGGTATCTGGAGCCATGCTGACTGCAGTGCATCCTATAGTTGTTGGAGGGTGAATCATAGCGGATCCATAGAGCGAACACGAAGTACTTGGACGTCTTGGTCGTTTTCTTCCAACTGCTGTCGGACATGTCGCATTGATTTGCTGCAAGATCTCATCTGCCCCAGGGAAGACAATCAGCATGTAGGGGTGGACATGATCTGTAAGGATGGATTCATAACCAAATCGGTTCGGAGTGACTTTCACACAGATGAGGGGATCCTAGAGAATGCCATGAGAAAACTTCCCCAGACCATAACACTGCCACCAGCTTGTGTTTTCTGATGTTTCTCACCTGACACGCCAATGTCCATCCATTCGATGAAGTAGAAGACATGACTCATCTGAGAAGGCAACCGTTTGCCAATCACCGGTGGTCCAATTCTGATACAGCCGTGCAAACAGAAGCCTTTTCTTCCGATGTACCTTTGTTATCATAGGTGCAGTGACCATCCGTCTGCGCCCCATAAGCAGTCGGGTTCGCTGAACTGTTTTATACACACGTCTGGTAGCCCCCTGGTTCATTTTCATTGCTGCTCCACTGTAGCTTTTCAGTTGCTCCACTGTAGTGTTCGGAACGCCGCGTTAATCGCAGTAAAAAGTGTCTGGCGTGAGAGCGGCCTTAGATGTGACAATATCAGGACTCTGACAACAATGTAACTATATATACAGTATATACTCGTATAATCTATGTCAAACCTAGAATGCATCGTAAACTTGTATATAATGTACAGGAATGGGAAACACAGGATGTATTACTGATATGGAAGGAACTACCACCCATAGTAGCTATAGTGGGGCCATCACTCCAGGTACTGAAATGTATTTAAGTTAATCTTTATGTTGACCTATAGAAGGTACAGCGAGTGCATTGGACATCCATATGGCTCAATGTTACAGCAGAAATGCACTATTGATGAAGCAATCTGCAGGAGATTTAGATTGGATTGCTTGAATGCGTCTTTATAATGTATAATCTATATAAATATATTTATCAATTGTATATATTTCCCATAGCAAGGGCATGTTATGCAGCGCTGTACGTAGAGAGTAACAGCCCCATGTACTGAGAATAATAGAGCTACTAATGTGCAACTGTTAAATAGGTTGTGCCAAGTTGTAAAGTTGTCCCCAATCCATAAGGTAGGAGATAACATTATGATCACTGGGGGTCTGACTGCTGATTTCCCACTGATTTCCAGAACGAGGATCATAAGGTCCCCGTATAAATGAAGCAATGGTCGTGCAAGCAAACCATAGCTCCATTCATTTCAATGACAGCACCGGAGATTGCCAAGCGCTCGTTCTCATCAATTCCCAGCAGTTGAAATGACTGGAGCAGCATACATGGCTTCTGCTTCATTCATTCGGGACCCCCGTTCTTGAGATCGGTGGGAATCCCAGCCATAAAGTTATTCTCTATCCTGTAGATCAAGTGCTAACCAGTGTGACCCTGAAGTCAAGCCAGGCCTGCTGTGTATTTAAAGAGACTGTAACCTGATTCTGCAAGCGCTGTAAAGAAGGGTTGCCAAGTTTTAAAGAACGGCGTGCCAATTCTTCTAAGTAAAGGCTATTTACCGTGAAGTGCGTTCCACATCATAACCTGCCTGGGGAATCCCACAAGCCACTTATAGCAGTCCTGACCTCAGTGGAGATCACACCTTTAAGATCCCAGTATAGCCATATACATTCGATGGGCAATTTCGCAGGAAGTCGATTAACCTTTCAGGATGTTTTTGGAGACTGGAGGAGAACCTAGAAACTCTTTACAAGTGCTGCCCCTAGTCGGATTTGATCCCAGGACCCTACTGCTATAAGTCCCCTGTGCTAACACGATTTCCCTTAGAATCTGTATATACAGTATTTGAGCACCTGTGTATATCTTCTATGCATTTAGTTTATAGGCTACACAGAGGTTCGAGTCAAAACTCTCAGTGAACAGTCAGATCTCTTACTGGAAGCGTTTAACGCGGCTTCTAGGGGATGCCCATTCCCTCCTCATGCGTTGCAGGCCCATATAGTGATGATATTAAAACCAGGGAAGGACCCTCTTTCTTGCAATAGCTACAGACCCATCTCCCTTATCAATAGCGACCTTAAAATATTCTCCAAGATCTTGGCAACCAGGTTGAATTCCCTTATCCCTCACTTGATCCACTCGGACCAGGTTGGGTTCGTCCCTGGCAGAGAGGCCCGGGACAATACAATTAAAACACTGTCCTTGATCAATAAGGCACGCAACACCCATGTCCCCCTGTGCCTCCTGGCCGTTGACACGGAAAAGGCCTTCGACCGGGTGCGTTGGGGGTACCTGGAGGAGGTGCTGCGGGGGATGGGTCTGGGCTCGAGGGTCCTTTCCTGGATAATGGCTCTTTACAGCTCCCTGTCTGCGCGAATCAGAGTTAATGGACTCCTGTCAGAACCCTTCAAAATCCACAACGGCACTGGACAGGGTTGCCCACTCTCCCCGATCCTCTACATCCTAGCAATGGAACCCTTGGCAGAGGCCTTGAGAAGGAACCCAGACGTGCGGGGGGTGGTAGACCGGGGTAGAACCTATAAATTGTCCATCTTTGCAGATGATCTACTGCTATATGTCACAAGTCCGCGTATCTCCTTACCGGGGATCATAGCAGAATTATCCAGGTACGGGAAGCTCAGCAATTTTAAAATGAACTCCCAAAAGTCAGAAATTCTCAATATTTCCCTCCCAACGAACGAAGCCAATATTCTGAGAGAATCCTTCCCCTTTATCTGGAGAGAGAAATCACTAAAATACTTGGGGATTCATATCCCGGCAGACATAGCCGACTCCTACGATCTAAACTTCAGACCTCTGCTATCTGTATTTGAGACGGAATTGGAGGTCTGGGCAAAAATCAACATTTCATGGAAGAATCAACGCCCTAAAGATGAACATCCTCCCTAGAATACTCTACGTCTTTCAGACAGTCCCATATGACCTTCCTACGCGTTTCTTCACACAACTGCGGAGGGCTATGATTAGATTCGTCTGGAGAGGCCTCCCCCCCCCCCAGAATAAGCCACAAATATCTAACTAGACCCAAAAACTTACACGGAACTGGTTTGCCAGATCTTGAACTATATCATAAGGCAGCCGTGGGAAGGTGCATCTTAGACATTAGATCGAAAGGCTTGGGTACCGTTGGAAATAGGCCAGAACCAGTTCAACTTGGGGGGTGCCTTTTGGATTCCGGGAGGGGTAGATTGGAGAGGAGCGGGAGCCTCGTCACTCGCCTTGAGCATCCTCGGGGTCTGGACCAGCCTGAGCAGGAATGGGAGGGTGATGACGTGCCCCGGGCCTCTGACCCCCCTTACCGGAAACCCTCAGATCCAAGCTACATTGAGGACAGAGGTTCTGTCCTTCTTACCAAACCATCCCAGGCCTCGCGCCCGCAATGTCTTGGATTTGCAGGGCATGTGCCCCTTGAGAGACCTAGGAGAGGGTCAGGAAACGAAACCAGGAGCTTGGATGCAATACCTCCAAGTGAGGGATTACCTAGGATCACTAAAAGCCCCTGTCTCACTAAGAGCAGTACTCACACCCTTTGGAAAAACTGTGTGTGGCCTCGGAGCCTCCCCCACATGTGGTCTCTCTGCTGTACGGGTTGCTGTTGGACGCTAAGAATGGGAGAGAATGGCCGAGATGGGAAGCGGTGTGGGGGGAGTCGCTCGGAGGACGTATCCCCGAGGAGCTCTGGAACAAGTCCTACACTCTTATACACAAAATGTCTATCTCGATTAAAGCACAGGAATTAAACTATAAAATAGTATCGCAATGGTACAGGACCCCGGACAAACTTAACAGAATCTTCCCAACAATCCCAGGAGAATGCTGGAGGTGTGGCCTGGATACGGGAAATATGCTTCACATTTGGTGGAGTTGCCCATTAATTGCTCCGCTCTGGGGCGAAGTTGCCAGGCTATATGGAGCGGTGTGTGGAGTATCCCTGGTCCTCACTCCTGAGATCGCTCTCCTGTCCATGCTCCCAGGCTCTATCCCACAGGCCAAGAAGGGCCTCCTGAGGCACTTTATTATGGCAATGCGCCATATTATCCCCCTACATTGGAAGCAGAGAGGAGCGCTAACTAGGGCTATGTGGGCAGAGTCGCTAGATTACATCAAGTACATGGAGGAGCTCAGGAGCTCCGACCTGGGTGAGGACCAGGGAGTGGTTGGCGGCTTCTTTAATACCTGGACAGCGTGGATTGTTTACAAGGGCTCCGTGGCGTTCGACAAGTGGCTCGCAGATGGATTAGTTTAGGAGCTGGGGCGGCGAGCCCCCCTCCTCGATTCTGGAACGGCACCCCACCTCAACTCTAACAGACGCAGGTTAGAGGCGGAGAGTCTTGTTCCCCTCCCCCTTCACCCTTTCTCCCTCTCCTTGTCCCTCCCCTGTATCTCGAGTCTCACTACCTCCTCTCCTCTTATCCCCTTAGTTCTCCTTGTCTTCTTTTCTTATCTATTTCTTAAGTTGTTTTAGAATGTTGTTACTAGAGGTCGATGGCATGCGACAGGCTCGCCCATATAAACATGTACACCTTTGCCCCACATTATACCCCGGCCTTATCTAGCCACGGGATTTTTCCATCCATTAATCCTTAGGGCGCACCAGCCCAATATTGGAGGGGCCCTTAAGCGGCCACCACTGAGGGGGTATGGGCCACAGGTCGCATGGTACATCCTCATGTTCATTGAATACGTTTCGCTATATATCCCAATTTATGCAATATCTTGCGATTAAGTTCAGAGCCAGGCCACGGCCTGATCCCGGGATGTTTTTCCAGTGTTATCAGCAAAATTTCATTCCATTTTCCCCTCATCCTTAGGAATGCCATTAGTAAGCATCCGACTCTGTCACTCAATCCTCGAATGTACTTCTTTGTATTACTGATAAGTCGGTCTTGTTCAAGATATTGTGTTGAATGCGATGTACTAAAGGAAAACCAATAAATACATTTTGAAAGAAAACTCTCAGTGAACAACTACCAGCTTACACAGACTGATTCATCTTTCGGTTTTCTGCATGCAGAAACTGTACGGCAAACAAGAAGCGAACAGCTCGTTAGTCGTTCAGTCGGTGCATGCATTTACACAGAACGGTAATCGCTCAGATTCTCGCTGGATGGCAGGAATCTGAACGATTATCGGCCCATGTAAAAGCACCTAAAGATGACAGCATCTTATGTGAAAATTTTTTGGGTGTCCCTACATCCTAAAAAAAAGCATCAAGGCAACAGCATAGGCAGCACAGAAACGACACGGCTGACCCGCCGGCTCTGCGCATGTGCCTGATGGGTGGCACACAGCAGAACGGAGGAGATGGCGGAGCAGGTGAGCCGGTCACTGCAGGGGCACGACTTGCGTCCCGCTGGGAGAATTCTCGCAGCAGGATCCGACCTGGCCATCTGCAGGAGGCGATACCCACGTAAGAACTGCTCAGTGAATAAATACGGTACTAGACCAAGCTCATAACAAATACAGTCCCATAACCAAGCTTAGTACATACTGTACCACAATCAAGCTCCTTACATAAATACAGTCACTGAATCAAGCTTATAAATACAGCCACAGAATCAAACTAATAATCAAGACATTACGAGCCAACCTCAGTATATAGATACAATACTACAACCAAGCTAAGAACAAATGCAGTTGCAGAACTAAGCGATTGTGTTGCAGGGGGCTGATAGCTATGCTTTGAACATCAGAAGAGAGGAGACAGAACCCTAACACAATCTTCACACTATTGTTACTTGTCACAATGTGCATTAATTCATACAAGTCCCTGGCCATCTGACCGGTAAATAACATAGATTTTCATGCTGTCTACCAATACATAACTACTGCCATCAAACATATCAAAAGTCCTTCACATCATACTCTTCATGGCAGGAGTTCACTAGTGGACCATAGTTAACTCTGCAATGGACTTCTCAGGGCAGCCAGATACCCAACCTCTACCAGGGCCTTGGAGTTTAGTAAAGGTGCGTTTACTCGGATCCAGCGAGACTCTGAACGGTTCTTGTTCACTGTAAATGCATGGCCCAGCAGAACGATGAATGAGAAGTCGTTTGCTTCTCGTTAGTCGTTCAGTTTCTGCATGCATTTACACTGATTGACAGATTGGCCTGTGTAAACAGGTAGTATCACTTATGAATGACTGCCTGCTTACTGTGAATGGAGACTGCTGGCTGGAACGATTCCCGACCTGCTCCGCCTCCATTCAATCAGCGATGCTTCTTCCTATGTAAAAGCACAGTAACAATGATTGCCGGGATGACCTGTCGGACCTGCTGCACCCAACAGTTCGTCCCGTGTGAAAGCAACTTAAGGGTACATTCACACAGGTGAGTGCGATATCGCTCTTGGCAACATGTGTTTTTCATTCAAAACTGCCTCGCATAACTTTTGTGAAATTGCCACCCTCAGGCGCGTGTTTCATGCGCATCAAAGGATTGCAGGTGTTTCCTATTGATTTAATTGGGAAACATCACATTGCACTGTTTTTTAAGGACCCATTGAGGAAACGCCAAAAAATAGAACATGCTGCGCTGTTTGTCCTTGCAGCATCGCTGAGATAGAAAAAGAGATGTGAATTCAAAAGAATGGAGTTCATATTCGTGCGAGTTTTGTGAGTCTTCCCATGTGAATTAAGTCTTAACTCAGAGGTATTTCTGTTTTGCAGCCAAAATCGAATCAGGTGTTGGCTGATGAATTAGCCACAGAAATCTCATCTAATCAGCCCATAAGCCCCCTAATGGGCAACACTGACATTGTATGGCAGCAGTATATATACGCACCTTGTATAAATGTAAACTTTGCAACAAAACCTGTGATTACACACTACACAGTGCACCCCTGAAATGGTTGTGGGTTATTACTCACATGAAACCTTTGACTGTTCCCCTACTTTCCCCGGTAGTCCCTGCTGCTCCCCTCACCACTCCGATCCCTGCTGTTCCTCTCACCACTCTGGCCCCTGCTGCTCCCCTCATCACTCTAGTTCTTGCTGTTCTCCTCCTGTTCTTCTCATCACTCTGGTCCCTGCTCTTGCCCTCACCACTCTGGTCCCTGCCGCTCCCCCTCACCACTCTGGTCCCTGCCGCTCCCCCTCAACACTCTGGTCCCTGCCGCTCCCCCTCACCACTCTGGTCCCTGCCGCTCCCCCTCAACACTCTGGCCCTGCCGCTCCCCCTCAACACTCTGGCCCCTGCCGCTCCCCCTCAACACTCTGGCCCCTGCCGCTCCCCCTCAACACTCTGGCCCCTGCCGCTCCCCCTCAACACTCTGGCCCCTGCCGCTCCCCCTCAACACTCTGGCCCCTGCCGCTCCCCCTCAACACTCTGGCCCCTGCTGCTCCCCCTCAACACTCTGGCCCCTGCCGCTCCCCCTCAACACTCTGGCCCCTGCCGCCCCCCCTCAACACTCTGGCCCCTGCCGCCCCCCCTCAACACTCTGGCCCCTGCCGCCCCCCCTCAACACTCTGGCCCCTGCCGCCCCCCCTCAACACTCTGGCCCCTGCCGTTCCTCCTCACCACTCTGGCGCCTGCCGTTCCCCCTCACCACTCTGGTGCCTGCCGTTCCCCCTCATTATTTTGGTCCCTGCTGTTCCCCCTTATCATTCTGGTCCCTGCTGTTCCCCCTTATCATTCTGGTCCCTGCTGTTCCCCCTTATCATTCTGGTCCCTGCTGTTCCCCTCACCACCCTGGTGCCTGCTGCTTCCCCTCATCACTTGGTCCCTGCTGCTCCCCTCATCACTCTGGTCCCTGCTGCTCCCCTCATCACTCTGGTCCCTGCTGCTCCCCTCATCACTCTGGTCCTTGCTGTTCTCCTCCTGTTCTCCTCATCACTCTGGTCCCTGCTTTCCTCTCAACGCTTTGGTCCCTGCTCTTCCCCTCACCACTGTGATCCCTGCCGCTCCCCTCAATACTCTGGTCCCTGCCGTTCCCCCTCACCACTCTGGTCCCTGCCGTTCCCCCTCACCACTCTGGTCCCTGCCGTTCCCCCTCACCACTCTGGTCCCTGCCGTTCCCCCTCACCACTCTGGTCCCTGCCGTTCCCCCTCACCACTCTGGTCCCTGCCGTTCCCCCTCACCACTCTGGTGCCTGCCGCTCCCCCCCCCCCACCACTCTGGTGCCTGCAGCTCCCCACCACCACCACCACTCTGGTCCCTGCCGCTCCCCCCCCCACCACTCTGGTGCCTGCCGCTCCCCCCCTCCCCACCACTCTGGTCCCTGCCGTTCCCCCTCACCACTCTGGTCCCTGCCGTTCCCCCTCACCACTCTGGTCCCTGCCGTTCCCCCTCACCACTCTGGTCCCTGCCGTTCCCCCTCACCACGCTGGTCCCTGCCGTTCCCCCTCACCACGCTGGTCCCTGCCGTTCCCCCTCACCACTCTGGTCCCTGCCTTTCCCCCTCACCACTCTGGTCCCTGCCGTTCCCCCCCACCACTCTGGTCCCTGCCGTTCCCCCCCACCACTCTGGTCCCTGCCGTTCCCCCCCACCACTCTGGTCCCTGCCGTTCCCCCCCACCACTCTGGTCCCTGCCGTTCCCCCCCCCACCACTCTGGTGTCTGCCGTTCCCCCCCCACCACTCTGGTGTCTGCCGTTCCCCCCCACAACTCTGGTGTCTGCCGTTCCCCCCCACCACTCTGGTGTCTGCCGTTCCCCACCACCACTCTGGTGTCTGCCGTTCCCCCCCCACCACCACTCTGGTGTCTGCCGTTCCCCCCACCACTCTGGTGCCTGCCGCTCCCCCCCCACCATTCTGGTGCCTGCCGCTCCCCCCCACCACCACTCTGGTGCCTGCCGCTCCCCCCCCCCACCACTCTGGTGCCTGCCGCTCCCCCCACCACCACCACTCTGGTGCCTGCCGCTCCCCCCCACCACCACTCTGGTGCCTGCCGCTCCTCCCCCCCACCACTCTGGTGCCTGCCGCTCCCCCCCACCAATCTGGTGCCTGCTGCTCCCCACCACCACTCTGGTGTCTGCCGCTCCCCCTCATTATTTTGGTCCCTGCTGTTCCCGCTCACCACTCTGGTCCCTGTTGTTCTGCCACCACCACTCTGGTCCCTGTTGTCCCCCCCACCACCACCACCACCACCATTCTGGTCCCCGTTGTTCCCCCTAATCATTCTGGTCCCTGCTGTTCCTCTCCTTTGCCCGGTGATCCCTGCTGCTCCACTCATTACTGTGGTCCCTGCTGCTCCCCTCACCACTCTGGTCCCTGCTGCTCCCCTCCTTTGCCCGGTGGTCCCTGCTGCTCCCCTCCTATGCCCAGTGGTCCCTGCTGCTCTCCCTTATCACTCCGTACTCTGCATTGTTGTTTCTACCTGATATCCTTCACTCATCAGGCTATACTAATCTCTAGAAGAAGGCAAAGAGCTCACACTACACAATGTGCCAACTCCCACATGCTTGCAGAAAAAGGGGGGGACGAGGGGTGTGAGAGAGGAAAAAAAAAAATACACCCACCCACACGCTGACAGACGCTAGCAGAAAGCAGCTCAATATATCCCTCTAATGTTTTTACAGCATTAATTCTGCCAGGCTCCTTCTCATCCATGAGGGTCTTCTTTTACCTTGTGTAAAGGAATTTGCATAGGACCCCAGAATCCTGCACATCTGTACACACATATACGCTGGCACATCTCAATATATAGGATATCTCATATATCCATATGTGGAAGTGTAAAAAATGATTGTGCCGTGTCTATAATATCAGGGGTAAGAGACTCTCCGCTTCTCCATTTTGGGGCAACCTTTCCCGTATTTCAGTAGTTCAACTTCTCTCCACATACAGTATAGCGCTGTCACCATATATAACACCGTTAGACTCACGCCAATGTCTTTCAGAGATTTATAGTGACACAAGCCTGCCCTGATTTAAAAAGCTATTTAGCCTAATGAGATACAAATATGTTCTTTTCCCCACGGTTTTGCACAGTGCATTGCGCGTGTATTTGCGCACTTCCCATAGACTTCTATGGGGCCCTTTGGTGTGCAAATACGCAGAAAAAGCAGGTCCTATTGTTTTGCACACAAAAAAATAGTTTATGAGATTGAACCCATTGTCTTGGATGCGCAAATAAGTCCATCTGAAGAAGCCTTAAAGGTTCTTTTATAGGTGTGGTGGCAATGACAAATGCCAATCATGGAGATCTACCTGGGCATTACATAGGCCGATTCAGACTCTATGAGGGACGAACAGTCCTGCACATAACTGTTCATCCTCCATGGAGTTTCATCACTGTTGGCAGCAAATCCCCCATTCACATAGGAAGATGCGCTGCCGACAACATTGATTTTTGGCGCTACATGAAAGATATGATCACCCGATGAACGAGCGTTTGGCAAATAGACATTCCTAGGAATGTTCTTACCCGATCATCAGGCCGTGTAATCCCATAATCCCAAATGTTATCGCCATTAGAAGCGCCATGCGTCTGCTTATTTGTAGTTTTATATGACTCTTACTGAAATTAATGAACGACAATAGATGGTTGTGGTAAGTCAGAGATGGAGCCGCTCTGCCTTGATTCTCTGCTCTCGCTTACAAGAATCCTAAGAGAAAAAGCACATGTAGGAATGGTGCAGCGAGCAGGAGTTGGCAGGAGTAGCTCGAGTGGATGCGACAACTCTGGTCATGGTGGTGGCTACTCTACCTAAAAATTAAGGGTTCAATTGCAATAGGGATTCTTGGCAAGCTTAATTAGTGATTAGTGTTAGTTCGGTGTGACGTCAGAGCCTTTGAATGAGGGTGTCTTTGTGATAACGAAATAAAGAGACAAGTCCATAGCAGTATCAGTGAAACTGAAGGCACACAGTTTACTGAAGCTTAAGAATCATGTACAAGGTGCATGTTTTTCATTTGGCAACCAATAAATTCTTCAACAACTTCTTGAGAACATGCAATGCAGTACATATACACTTTGGTTCTCCCCTGAAGAATAAGGCTGCCAGACTAAGTTAAGTGGGCGCTGTACTTGGAGGTTATTTGTGGAGGCATGGAGGGAACAGTAAAGGCTTTCCTATGTACGCGCTGACTTCTGACTGTGCAGAAACAAGTTAAACTCATGATTGTGGTGGCTGATTTCCTTCCAGCTTCTGCAGGGTCTGCCCTGGCTTAGGTTCCTTCTGGCAGGGTTGAAGAAGACTCTGCTCCCGCTCCTGATTCTGTCAGATCGCGACTCCCGACTCATGTACCTCTCCAGCCCCTTGCTCTGCAGTCTTTCAGTTCTCCTCGTTTCCCGCACTCTTCTCTTCCTCTTCTGACTCAATCTGACCACTTCCTTCCGCTTTCCCAGGCTTCGCTCGACTCCTCCTACTCCAACCAATCCCCGGGGGCTCTCTGGTCACGTGTTCATTTTTCTCCAACCACATAAATTCACTCCAATGGAGAGGATAACCAAACAGATAATTGGGGGATGGCAGCCAATCAGAAAAGGCGCTGTTTCTGGGCAGATCACCCCTAACACGCTATTCAGGTAAAACAGGGGTTTCCCTTGAAGGATGCCTCCTATTTACCCTTTACCTACCCTGTAGGACCCTCCCGGTCACTACAATGGTGGTTCGCAACACTTAAAGTCCCTGCCATTAAGTATAACAGATCTGTAATAATGCCGCCATATAGTGCTGCTGTGAAGCACAGTACTTTTGCCTAGAAGCAGTGCTTAGAATTAAATAAAACCTCCATACTACGCTGTGTTTCAACGTGCCACAATTTTTGCAATTTCTTTTTTTCTTTGCATGTAATTGGATGTAGGCAGAAGTACGGTTTAGGCCCATAGCAGTATACAGGCGCTGCGTTACGGATCTGTACAACACAGACCGATTATATGGCCATCTCCATCAGCGCTTACACCCATCTATGGAGGAGGAGAACATTCCTACACATAATATTAGCTGCTTGAGCGTTATTTACTCAATGAGATTTATACAAAAGACCTTAGTAACCTATTAGGCGTTTCATCTCATCTAATTGATGTTTGGTTGCTATGGTTTTTCTTTTTTGCACTTCACCAGAAAATAACCGTACGCTGCAAACAATCATCGTTATTACAGTCTGTGTCTTTGTTATTCATTCTTAATTTTACTTGGAGGTCTGATATTATGATTGCATCAGAACTCCTTTTAATGACTGATTTCATTCGTCACAATCCTCCCCGTCACCCTCTTACGCCCAGCTTTCTGATGGCACCTCTGTACCCGGCATTTGTCTAGCAACAATGCACCCTCGGAAATATATTAGCATTGCAAATCCTGTGTCTATGCAAGCAGAAGAGTGCTTAGCCTACACACTGCAGCAGCGTACACCCGCGACAAGCACTGACTGACTCAAAATGACTCATAATGCAATACACCCCCCCAATGCAAGGGACCCTGTGGAGGAAACTCTCTGCTGAACGACTGCTGAGGTGAAAGGCTGCCACTGCGAGGAGATGGGTTGCTTCAGGCATGAGGCACGCAAGGAGCTCACCAGGAATTAGCCGTGACCTTTCAAGGCTATAATTACTGCTAACTATGTACAAGAATGAGAGAAGATGATAGACAGATGGAAGGGTGGCTGCAGGAAGGAGTGACGGAAAGGGGTAGTAATGCTATATGACAGTCTCAACATTGGAGACCATTTCTTTTTATATTCTGGATTGGCTAAGAAGGTAACAGAAGTAGGAGGATTTCTGCCAAGGCTTCTTTTATTACAGGGGCATATTTAGTGGGCACTTTCAGGGTCACACAGATTGTACCAGCTGCTTCTGCTGAAGGGGGTACGTCATATGGCCTGGTACCCAAGGCTTGTGACCATCACAAATCTTAAAGGGTTCCCCTGGACTTTTACACAAAGCATCAATAGTTGATTCATGGGGGTCCGCCTCTCTGGATCCATGCCGAGCAGCTGATTCCGGGGACCGCTGTCAGCAACAGACAGCACTGGAAGCAGATAGCACTACCTGTATTGCAGCGGCCCAGTTTGGTACTGTAGGACAGCTCCCATTGTACCGCCAAACCAGGCTGCTGCAATGCTGACCGCCCTATCTGCTTCCAGCACTCTTCACATTGATAGTGGGCCTGGGGATCAGCTGATTGGTAAGAATCCCGAGAGACAGACTACAGGATAGGTCATCAATAGTAAAAGTCCTGGAGAACCCCATTAAGATTCAGGCCCAATGTCCACGGGCGGATTTGAATTATGGGACACCCGTGTGGACAAGCCGCAGTTCAAGCTGCCCATAGGAAAGCATGGGGCTTCCGCACTTCAATTAACCCCTTCAGATTTGATTTGAGGATGCCAATGCGTGGAAAAGAAATCGCAGCATGCTCCATTTTACCGCGGTTTCCGTAAAGATGGGCTCCATTCATCTCTATAGAAGTGAGCGATCCACAATGCATTCAGATTTGTAGGTCGATACCTCTCTGGTTGCTTGGAGATCAAGCAGGGAGGTGGGGAGGATGGGGAAAGGCAGGCCTTTAGGGCTTGAGAATTTTTTTTCTCCCTGCGGACGATCTGCAATGCAACCGTGTACATCCACGCGGTGAAAAAAAAAATACGCATCCGCGATTGCCGGCAAGCATTTAAAAATAATCTCCGAACTGACACACAGTTCCTCCGCTGCAGAAATCCACATGTGCCGTGGACATGAGGCCTGACTGTATAAAAGTATCAGTGCTAAGTCTAGGGCCAAAAAAATTAATTGCATAGTTCAATTGAAATCCATATCAGAAATCCACGTTTAAGCATAGATTTCTAATACGAGTTTGCGTTACAGCTGAGGCGGATCAGCAGATGATTTAGCCTTCTTTGGGATATGCCAATGTGGATTCTGTGTGCGCAATCTGTATATATTTTAGATATTAGTTCCATGCATCTAATTATATCGTTATAAATATGAACCTAGAACTAGTCCAATTATCAAATTAAAAGTTATGCACGCAATTACTCCTATTTAATTGGTGATTTAATTAATTGCTTGTTTGTATTCTTCTACTTCTTATCTCTTATAAATTTCTTTTTTCACTATCGTAAATTTTACATGTTATGTAATAATTACCCCTCTATTTATCAAACATATTGCCCATTGTATGTACAGTGTGTCCCCAGCTAAAATACTGAGGAAGGGGCGCACCGGCCCCGAAACGCGTCTATTATTATATGCTGGATAATTTTTTAATAAAAACACGTCTCGTGCCTCTTTGAATACAAAGGGATGGCGCCAACCACCACACTTTGTTCCTACATTTATCTCACACCTCAAACAGTACAACATTACGACTTTTACAGTCTCAGAGCTTATTGCACAGCAGCTCACGTCAGCCCTTCTAGGGTGGTGCGGCACCTTGTCTGCTACTCTTCCCTAAGGTGACGCACCTTGAGTCCTCTTTCACACGGGCGACAGAGATATTGCCACTCCAAATTTGTTGCGATATCGCAGCTTTATTCCCGCTATTTTGTAGCATCACCGAAGCATTTTCTTGAGAATAATCTCGCATTGCTGCCCAGGGAAAGGGGGACATGAAATTTGCTCAATACTATCCCCCCCCCCCCCCCGCCCCCATCAATTAGAGAGCATATCACAGGACTTTTACTATTGATGACCTATCCTCAGAATAGATCATCAATATTTACATAGTAACATAGTATGTAAGGCCGAATGAAGACAATATCCATCTAGTTCAGCCTGTCTATCCTCCTATGTTGTTGATCCAGAGGAAGGCAAAAAACCCCAAGAGGCAGGAGCCAATTAGCCCTTTTGGGGGGAAAATTCCTTCTCGACTCCCTGATGGCAATCAGACTATTCCCTGGATCAACCTCTAATAATTCCTACCTGCCTGTATACCCGGATTAACAATTAACCCAAGATATATATCCTGTAATATCCTGCCGCTCTAGAAAGACATCATGTCCCAAGCAGAGAGTTCCACAGTCTCACTGCTCTTACAGTAAAGAACCCTTTAGTTAGTTGTCTGGGGTCCACCACTCCAGATCTCTGCCAATCAGCTGATCGTCTGTCCGGCTGTCAGTGCAGAGGGCTGGACATTGTCATTCCAGAAGTGTAACAGATGCCTTCACTTCCATTGAAATCAATGGCAGCAATGTTTCTCATTACACTTCTGGCCTTAAACACTGATGACAATGTCTGGCCAGCTGCACTGATGCAAGGAGTTAATAGTGTGACGCTGCTGCCTCTAATTACCACCAGCGGTCACCTGACTTTCGTCTGGCCTCCGCGGCGGTGACGCACCTGGGGAGTTGCTCAGTTGTGCCCCAAGGGCCCAAAGACAGGTGAATATGCTTTCTTTTTCTATTTTAACTCATGCCCAGCTGGTTTGTACTTCTAATGACAACCCCTTTGGTAATAAAAATGTATTTTTTATAAATTATTAAAGTACAATAATACATTTCTTTGCTGAAAGCATGTATGCATGAATGCAGCAAAGACATCATTTACAGTATATATATATTACATTGTATATATATATACACTTATATAACAGTGCAAATCATAGTGGTGAACAGTCAGCTACCCACAGTTCAGGGACACACTGATGAGCAGTTGGGCGTACTGACAGTCCACATCAGTTTGCAATCCTCATATAAGTGTTATTTAACGAATGTAGGACATTGAGTCATACAATATTTTTTACTGCACTCATGCACTGTGTTGTAGGTTTATTTATACACTGTATGACATGTAGGTGTCGATCCAACATAAGGTCGACCCTGGACACATGCCACAGGTGCTAGGTGGGGTAGGAGGTGGAGAGAAGGTGAAATGAGATCTTTGGTCAAGGTGAAAGAGCACCTACTGTAGCTAGGTCTTCCATGATGGGCTTTTGATGGCCTCCATGATTTCATGTCTTATTCACTGATGTCCTCCACTGTTCCATACATCTTTCTCTAACCACCGATGTCATCAGACCTTCTCTTGGGACATATATGCTGGGACTGTCGCTAGATCCAATACAGACAGGACTAACATAACTTACATAACATTTTCTGAGAAACAAAGAAGCGGACGCCTGCAGACATTGTGGAACGTGTGGTCAGAGGCGGTGATAACAGTGGTGACAAAACAGGGAAGCACCAGCAATGACACTGGAACTCGTAGGGACGTCTTAAAGGGGTTGTAGACACAGGAGAATTTTTTTTACCTGAATCTTGACTGGATGCTGGGCACTTTTGCCAATGACTACGATGGGATCACCTGCAACATTTTCACACCAGTTTACCAAATTTATTGAATGGGAGTTTAAGAATTATATATTTTTGGAAGGATACTTTAATTTGTAGTTCCCTGAATATGACATTTTTGTGGAATTTCTTTTAGGGTGACGGATGCAGCGATTACAAATCAGTTTTTTTAATTAAAAATTCGAAAGGGTTTTTTTACTTTTAAGATCTTTTTTAATGTTTGTAATAATTAAACAATCTGTATTTAACTTTTTACTTTTTTTTAGTCCCATCAGAAGACGTGACCTTCCAAATGTTTAATCTCTTCTACAACATACTGCAATATTTAAGTATTGCAGTATATTTTTTTAGTGTGTTATTTTGCCAACATCCTAATAAGACCTGCCAAAGGTAGGATTTAATAGGGAAAAATCCATGGCAGGCCTGGGGCCTTCACAGGACCCTAGGCTGCCATGGCAACAAAAATGGCACCTTGTTTTCTTGTCACCGGAGAGAGGCCATTTGGGGGACAGAGGGAGCCTCTCCTTTTGCCATGCTATTTAAAGGCCACGGTCAGAACTGGCTGCAGTGTGTAAGGGGTTAATGGCTAGAATCAGAGTTCTCTTTGAACATGGATGCTACAGTCAGGTGTCAGCTGGCTTTGACAGCCAGCACCCGCTGCATATGGAGTGGACTTGGCTCTCATGCCCACTCCATACAAACTCTGCACACACACTGTACATGTACGGCAGATGCTATTAAGGGGTTAACGCTGTGGTGCCAGAATACACAATGCATTGCAGTGTATGGGGCTGTGTAATGCACAGTATTAGGCAGGTGGTTTCAATGTTGTACATGATTATTGCAGATCAGCATTTCACTTTCTACTGGGCAAATGCAGATCTGTATTTGTCCAATAGAAAAACTACCAGATCCTCCATGCCGCCCGTATCACGTCTTGTAAACCAAGCTAGAGGCGATACAACAGGGTACTAGAGCCTCCATATCAGCCCGTATCACATCTTGTATCCAAGCTAGAGGCAGTACAACAGAGTACTAGAGCCTCCATGCCCGCCTGTATCAGAGCTTTTATCCAAGCTAGAGGTGGTACAACAGGGTACTAAAGCCTCCATGCCCACACATATCACATCTTGTATCCAAGCTAGAGGCGGTACAACAGGGTACTAGAGCCTCCATGCCTGCCCGTATCACATCTTGTATCCAAGCTAGAGACAATACAACAGGGTACTAAAGCTTCCATGCCCGTCCGTATCACATCTTATATCCAAGCTAGAGGCGGTATAACAGGGTACTAGAGCCTCCATACCCCCCTGTACTACATCTTGTATCCAAGCTAGATGCAGCCCAACAGGGTATTAGAGCCTTCATGCCCACCCGTATCACATCTCTTATCCAAGCTAGAGGTGGCACAACAGGGTACTAGAGCCTCCATGCCCGCCCATATCACATATTGTATCCAAGCTAGAGGCAGTACAACAGGGTACTAGAGCCTCCACACTCACCCGTATCACCTCTTGTATCCAAGCTAGAGACAATACAAGAGGGTACTAGAGCCTCGATGCCTACCCGTATCACATCTTGTATCCAGGCTAGAGGCGATACAACAGGGTACTAGAGCCTCCATGCCGACATGTATCACATCTTGTATCCAGGCTAGAGGCGATACAACAGGGTACTAGAGCCTCCATGCCGACCTGTATCACATCTTGTATCCAGGCTAGAGGCGATACAACAGGGTACTAGAGCCTCCATGCCGACCTGTATCACATCTTGTATCCAGGCTAGAGGCGATACAACAGGGTACTAGAGCCTCCATGCCCGCCCGTATCACATCTTGTATCCAGGCTAGAGGCGATACAACAGGGTACTAGAGCCTCCATACAAGCGGTCAGTTTTCTGCAATAAATTATCCTTTTGCTCTGATATTACAAACACACAGAGAAGGTTTCATTCTAGTCCAACAACTTCTTCCAGGGAATGTATGTTTTTAATAAGGAGTATACATTATTTCTGTATTACGGTCTGCAAAATATGGACCAAATACAAAGGTAAAATATGCTTGTCTGAAAGCGGCCTTAGTACAAACTCTGCATTTCAGATGTGGTCTCAATTATGTGTACTGTAATATGTTCCTAACATCCATTACTGCACTAATTAGGATGAAGAGAAATCTTTTAGCGCATGTACATATGAAGATACATTTCCAGCTCTCTAGAGATCACAACCTTTTATACAACAACATTTTTTGTTTTATCTACAAATGCAATCGTCATATAGAGAATTCTGCCACCTGGTGGCGAATGATAAAATTAAAGGGGATCTCTTATTTTTTTAAACAAATGTCACTGAATTTAAAGAGTGATTGTTCCCAGCAAGAGAAACCAAGTAACCTTGTAGATATGATACCTTTTAATGGCGAACAAAAATACATGATGTTACTGCGAGCTTTCGAACCTACTCAGGGTTCTTCTTCAGGCAAGTAAGCAACTAAGTAGGTTCGAAAGCTCGCTATAACATCATGTAATTTTGTTAGCCATTAAAAGGTATGATGTCTACAAGATTACTTGGTTTCTCTTGCTGGGAACAATCACACTTCGCTCTACTGGCTATCACGGTACTAAACTCTTCCCGAATTTAAAGAGACACAGATAGGAACACATGCAGTTACTTGAGTGCTACAACATTGCTACATATTATCTGCCATTTTACGTAATCTAATAATTTACCCCTAATGACCTCCGCTGTAGTGCTGGTTTTCTATCGCTTGCATTATGAATAATTTCTATTTAGCAACTGCTGATGGGGCTTGTATGGACAGGGTAGACTCCAACTTTACAACTGGGATTACTCTCCACTCATCTTGTGATCGGTGGGGGCCTCAGCAGTTGGAGCCCACTGATCAAACACTTACCACTTAACCTATAGATAGGGGAGACATTGTAATCTTGGCATAACTCCTTTAACTGTTACCCCCTGAGTTTATAATGTGGCTAAGGCCCTTTTACACACAACGATTTTCGCTCAAAATTCGCTCAAAAGCCATCTTTTGAGCAATAATAATTGTGTGTAAACGTCCGCCCATTGTGCTCTTACCGTGCACTTTTTGTCCATCACTGAGTTCAGCTCAGCTTAAAATCCATCGGAACTGATAAGATGGACCGCATGCCGAGTTCTCCGTGGGCAGCGCTGATAACATTCTTTCAGCAGCTGTCCTGCTGGAGAACAATAGCGAGGTACTTAGAGAACAGACCACCAGCTGTTCTCTAAATCCATGCAAATGAAGCTGGTTAGCTTCTAATGGGCTGATTTGCCCATTAGTAGCGAATGCAAAATGATTGCTCAAAACTGTCAGTTTCTGACTAATTTTGAGCGATCCTCTGTGTGTGTAAATGCACCTTTAGTTGCACTAATTCTGTATTGACCAAGGATGGTGAGAGTGACACTGACCCCTTGTCTGCAGCACCATGTCCCCCTATGTCTAGGATAAAGTCCTGCTAAAAGGTTTTACCTTATATTTCCCTTAAGTTTTCATCTTTCTTTATTAAAGTCTACCTGTCATTTCCGAACATTTTTGACATTCCATAGAGACCAGTCAAAAGTTTTGATAAGTGGGGGTCTAGGTTCTGAGACCCCACCGATCGCTAGAACAAGCCAGCTGAAGCGCTTATCCAAGCAATGCCTCTGCTCGTCAGCTGAAGGCAGAATCAATAGAAAGTCTATGAAGATACATCAACATTGTAGACAAAAGACATGAACGTACATCCACATATTATACATTGATCTAGTGCTTCTTAGCAATATTTACAAACATGAGGTTTTTTGTTACACTTTGATTAAATTGTATAAGCTAGTAGCTACTCCACAGGCTCTTTTTACTGGCTCCTTATACTAGTGGCTGCAGCACCGCCGCAATACAGCACCCACAAGAAAACTAACAGATACATCAACCTAGTAGACCTAGACATGGACCCACATCCACAGAAAGTCTATGATCCTGTTTTCAGCACTCAGATCAGTACGTCTGCTGCATCATTCCAGCCATCGGTGGGGATGTCCGCACCGTACTTCCACTGATCAAAACTTATGACTTGTCCCTATGGTGTGTCAAACGTTTTTGGCAAGGCCTTATTCACACAGCCGTATATATATCTGGCTATTTAGCCACCTCATAAATTAGCGACTATCTGAAGCATTGTATTCCAACCAACTGAAATGGCTAATTAGTTTCAGATGTATTCTTTTTTCAGCAGATTAACGTAGCATCACCTAGCACATTGAATGTGCATTTGCACAACCCCCTGGTACTGTTGTATCTCGTCTCCACCAGAATAATGGATGAAGACATGCTTTGGCAGTGCTGAGTTGAAGGAAACGCCGCCAGCGGCTGATTGGCTGCTGCAGACGTGCCCTCCTGAGCTGGACCTCCTGCCTCATCCTCTCGGGCCCCACACAGATATATGCCGCTGGAAGCAAGCGGGGCCAGCCCTGAAGCTGCGTTCCCCCTCTGCAGCGGCCGCAGGGAGAACGGGGAGAGCGACAGCGTTGCCAGCAGCAGCGCCGATGAGCCAGCACAGCAGGGCCCTGAACAGCGTGGAGGCAGCTTTGTGCGGACAGCATGGGACCATGTCAGAGAGGGCGGGAGGGGAGGTGGAGGGGCATGCCCGGCTTCAGCGGACACAGACGATGGCATGGATAGAGGGGTTGGCGGCCCGGCTTCAGTGTGGACGGAGGACACCATGGGAGACGCAGCAGTAGCGGTCGCAGCTTCAGGGCCGGCCCTGCTTCCAGCGGCACATGTGGGGTCCAGGAGGATGAAGCAGGAGGTCCAGCTCAAGAGGGCACGTCTGCGGCAGCCAATCAGCCGCTGAGGAAGTGTCCTTCAACTCAGCATTGCCAAAGCATGTCTCCACCCATTATTCTGATGGACACAAGATACAACAGTACCCAAACCCCTATTGACTATGGAGATTTTGGGCGCAGAAAAACAGACCATGCTGAAGGGTTATTTTTTGCATGACAGAAATGTGCAAAATACAGACATGTGAACGAACCCATTGAAATTAATGGCTTCTATTATCTGCGTAAATACACCTGTGTGAAGCCGGCCTGTTGTTTTTGCTTTGATAAATGTTTACTCATGGTTTGCTCCTTGTCTTGTTTCTATTTGGGGACCTTCTCCGCATTTTTGGAGAGGGCAGTTACAATGGAAGGAGGCATAATTCATTACCTACATGATTATTTATAGGCCCTGCTGAATCTCCAGTTTGTTGTATGTATTTGCTGAGATATGTGCTGACTTTGGTGTTTTCCCGGCGTGTAAGAAAACGGTTTTATCCACTGCTTGTATTGAATATTTCAGTATAGTCATCGGGGAATCTGAATGGGAACAAATAAAAATATATTATGGGCAAAGTTTATTTAACCTTTATATAGCAGTTTATACACATTTTTATATGTTTTTATTTTGTATATGGCAGTTTTGCCATTTTTTTTTAAATTACGAGGCGATGCAACAGTGTTTTAGGATTGTAACTATTTATATATTTGCTCTCATTACAATAATTAATATGTATGTTTATGACAGTATTATTTTATTGAAACAGTTATAGAAGTGTGGAGAATCCTTTTCCTGATAATTGTTAATAAAATTAAAATACTACATGTCTGTCTAAACCTGCCTGTTGAACATTGAACTTGTTTTCGCGGCTTCTATAGCGTCTTAAAGAGGTTCTTATTGTTGTTAATGTTTTAACCCATTAGTGACCAGCCGTAGATGTTTTTACGGGAGCGAAATCTAAAATTGGCACTGTAGTCCCATCTACTGACAGCCCAGCTCCTGTGCTAATAGCAGGAGCAGCAAGACCTCCGTTCCAAAAACACATTCTTTGTAAAATGGAAATATTAATGAAAAATATTAGCACTAGAGATGAGCGAACGTACTCGGTAAGGCCGATTTCACAATTGAGCACCGTGATTCTCGAGTACTTCTACTCGGGTGAAAAGATTCGGGGGGCGCCGTGGGTGAGCGGGGGGTTGCAGAGGGGAGTGGGGGGGAGAGGGAGAGAGAGAGAGCTCCCCCCCTGTACCGCGCTGCTACCCCCGCTCCACCACGCCACGCCCCGCCCCACGGTGACCCCCGAATCTTTTCACCCGAGTAGTGAAGTACTCGAAAATCGCGGTGCTCAATTGCGAAATCGGCCTTACCGAGTACGTTCGCTCATCTCTAATTAGCACCTCAGCCAATCACAGGCAGCTCTCGCTGAATGACTGACAGGTGAGGGCTGCCTGTGATTGGCTGAGGTGCTCAGCCAATCACAAGCAGCTCTTTCAACAGCCAGGGATTTTAAATCCCCACCTACTGAAAGAAATGCATTACAGAGCCGGGGAGAGCGCTGAGAGGACGCATCTGAGCCCCGGCAGCTGAAGGAAGGTCAGTATGTGGTGTTTATTATTTTTTACACTATTTTGCCTTGTTTTTCAGGGAAGGGCTTATACTTAAAGCCCTTCCCTGAAAGACAATTACTGAGTAGGCAGCGTGATCCGCTACCGCAGCTGTCATCTGTAGCTTTCATAGGTTAACCCTTTGCAATGCAATTTTGGACTCAGGGCTTCCTAGGGGGCTTTCTCTTTCTGCCATTATACAATTGTGCCATCTGCTGGCTAGAGCCAGTACTGCAGTATGTGACATCCCAGAGAGGCCCCTGACAACAGAGCAGCCGGCGATATACAGTAAGAATACCCTGCCGGACGTCTTCCGATATCAGAGCTGCACAGGTTTCAGTAAGTATGTAGGAAGACGTCAGACAGTGGATTGGAAAAGGTTTATCACCCACCATACTAGATCACGATCTGCGGGGGCCAGTGTAGTCGCCACTTATACCATACGTACCGATGAATGCCACCAGCACTTTTGCCACAAATTTCTCATGAGAAGATATGATAATATGTAGGATGTCAGCCTGCAGAGCAAGGGTTATAGCAGCGGACATAACACTAACACTCAGACACCATAAGAAGAGAGCTGGGATAAAATAGAGAACATTACTATATCAACAGAGTTTAGAAATGTGGAAGTGGACTGTGTCATGATTTCCTGGTAACAACCACTGGGAAAATATATGATTGCACACGTAGTAACAAACAAAGTCTAAATCAGCATCAGCAAAATGCGTCAGCAGATGCAGACAATGTACCACATGGAAACTGTGATTTGTTTGCATCAACTGCATAAATATTCCATGGGGCTTATGATGCATTCTTTGTCATTTATACAAATACCCCAGACCGAGCAGGGTAGAGGCGAATAATGGAAGAAATAAGAGAAAAATATGTATATTATTAGTATTCTTATTTTAAAGGGGAATCCCAAATAAAACTAGAAATGCCACATAAGAGAAAAATTACATAGCTGAGGTGTAACTTGACTCTCCTAAGCCGTAATGCAAATCTGTAAAAGGATTGCCATGCTCCATTATAAGTAGTGTCTTATGTGGTAAATGGGTCTTTGGGCCGGGGTATGACTGCTGCCTCTGCACTCTCTTGCTAGGGTGACTCTGCTATAGATTTTATATTGGGCCCAGGAGCTTCAAGGTAACAGGGTTTTTCTAGTTCTTAAAGGAAGCAAAGAGAATTACCTATATCCCCACATTTCCTATACAATTGTATGGAAACGACCATTTTTCGTTTCAAGGAGTTGTCCCATGAAATTAACCCCTTAGTGACCAGCCTATTTTGCACCTTAATGACCAAGCAATTTTTTTTTTTGTTTTTACATCATTATATTCCAAGAGCTATAACAATTTTAGTTTTTTAATGACATAGCCGTATGAGGTCTTGTTTTTTGCAGGATAAGTTGTGTCTTCTAATGGTGTCACTTTGGTGTACATATAATATTTGTTTAACTTTTATTAAAGGGGTATTCCAATCTCAGAAATCACATTTCAATATGTTTGAAATCGCAAAAAAAATGCACTCACCCATAAGATGTTTATTTGCAAAATGCTCCGTTCTCCAGATATTGCTGATATTGATTCCTCTGTTCTCTGGTTGTTTACTGCTTGTTGCCAGGGAAACAGACCACCTCTTATAAAGGAGCAGTGGACCCATACTGATCTAATATTAACATGCTATTCTGAGGATAGGTCATCGATATCTCAGTGCCAAAAAAACCCAAACTTTAATTTACTGGGGGAAACCCGTTTTAAGAGCCTTTATCAGTAAATATATGTGCATGAGTTGACTTCCTTGTTTGTAAGAATGAAAAACAAAAAAGTGTAGAGGGGTTTGATAATAGACAGATCGGCTGGTGCCAGGAATTATGTTATCTGGATTGGTTGCGCTCAAAGAGCCTATAAGCTACAACCTCGCTGGCCGGAGTGACGAGGTACTCCAGGGAGGGGATTTTGACGCTGCTTGAGGAACAAGTAGATACCAGCAGGTAGTTTGAAGACTTCATTGAAGCAGGCCATGGGTTTCAGAGTTGGAATGACTCTTTCTTCAGGCCATATACACAAGAGTGAATGCAGTTGCAATGACTTTACACGATCAGCTGATTAGGACAAAACCAAAATCATATGTAAAAATATACCATAAAAGGTTTGTTTGAAAGTTCATTTGATATTTTTAGATATTTTGGTTTTGTATATTAAAGGGGTTGTCCCGCGAAACAAAGTTGGGGTATACACTTCTGTATGGCCATATTAATGCACTTTGTAATGTACATTGTGCATTAATTATGAGCCATACAGAAGTTATTCACTTACCTGTTCCGTTGCTAGCGTCCCCGTCTCCATGGTGCCGTCTAATTTTCAGCGTCTAATCGCCCGATTAGACACGCTTGCGCAGTCCGGTCTTCTCCGTGTTGAATAGGGCTGCTCGTGCTGGAGAGCTGCTCCTCGTAGCTCCGCCCCGTCACGTGTGCCGATTCCAGCCAATCAGGAGGCTGGAATCGGCAATGGACCGCACAGAAGACCCGCGGTCCACCGAGGGTGAAGATCCCGGCGGCCATCTTCGCAAGGTAAGTAAGAAGTCACCGGAGTGCGGAGATTCGGGTAAGTACTATCCGTTTTTTTTTTTCAACACATGCATCGGGTTTGTCTCTCGCCGAACGGGGGGGCTATTGAAAAAAAAAAAAAACGTTTCGGCGCGGGACAACCCCTTTAATTCACAAATGTCGCGGCTTGCATAGTAATAGTAGACAGGCTGCAACATGGAAAAGGGTAAGAGCTGATGTCGTGACCTGAGCCCAGCCCATATAATTGTGGCATCCTAATATGCCACCAATGTGTTAATACCCTTCTGCTTGTATGGGATTTGATTCGCTGGCAGGGAGATTGTTTCCCCAGCCAGCCACATAACCTTTCTTGTAGTATATGAATTCTTGCCCCTCCTTTCTGAGGGTGCAAGTTATTCCTCCTTATGGTGGAGTTCTGGTCCGGTCCACATTAGTCTGGTGTCGTCTTACAGTCCATTTTTATAATTCTGGTGTAATATCTGCTTTCTTACTGTTGTTATCATTGGTATTACATCTGACAATTGATATCCCCTTTTCCATCTAAGAACAGTTTAGGTAGCCCCCAGGTTCCGGACATGGGGCCAGCCTCATCAGGGCGATCGCCCTGCTTTTAGACAGAGTTTCCCATTTACGTTGACAGAGTAATATTTTCTTTCCACATTAATTTTGTTATTGTCCATTTTGTTCCCTGGGATTTTACACAGCGTACATATTAGTCCTTTTGGATGATTACTATGTCTGATCCAGACAAGATGTGCTGGCGTTCAGCTCTGACACGATAACAAATTCTTGATCTAGCTTTATTTCACCAATGCAATGGTTTGCAGCACTTCACATTTGCCAGTAATTGGTACATAAATCAACACCTGGCCGTCTGGCCTCTAACTATACATTATATTTGGCCCTAACTCACAGGCCTAATGCCATCACATTTTAAATCTTCATAATTAAAGTCCATTACCAATACTCGCTTCAGAATAGTGGGCGGCTCTTCTCATGAATGGGAAAGGCAATAGCAACCCCCCCCCCCCCCCCCCCCGGCAACAACAGTCTGCCAAGAAAACGTCACCCTAGAAGTTAGTCATGACTCGGTTCTTGCACCAGGGGACTTTATCTTACCTTTTCATATAGCCTGGGTGGCAGTATTCCAGGAACTCTCTAAGAGAGGCCTGCCACCTCCTTTTCACAAAATCCTCCCAGGTGCCTCTTAATTACTAAGAAGACGCACCGTTTCTCTGCCAGACAAAATTTCACATAGACCTGTAGTGGCCCATTCTGGTACACCACTAAAAACAAGAATGACAACCATAATGTCTACCATTCACACAGGGCTTTTCCAGAATCCTGAAAGGTAAATGAGCCGCATTATTGACTCATATGCCCTATGAACAAGCAGTTGCATAACTAAGCAGATTTGCTTAGGATTATAGAACATTTGGAGGACAAACTCCAGTATTGGTGGTCTATGGGCTTTCACCCAGCGTTCACTGAAACCAATATAGTAAAGAAGCAGCTGATTACATTATTGAAATGCTTAATGCAATTTTATTGGAGGGACAGCTATAATAAACTAATGAATTTTTCAGCTCCGTAACCATTTACGTCCTCAACAGGCCAGAGTAGTAGCCGTCTCCAAAAATAAAAAGCTATCAAAAAGGTGTATGTTCCCCAAAATGGTACCAATACAAATTAGATTTCCCTGCAAAAAATGAGCCCTTAACATAGGCCTGTTGACAAAAAATAGAAAAAAAAGCCATTTAAACAAATGGTTTAATTGTGTTTTTTTTTTCCAATTTATCCGCTTAGTTTTTTTTTTTTTTAAATCTTCCAAAACAGTATATGGTGTGTTGAATATAACTTGCCCTGCAAAAAACAAATCTTCATCTAGATGCGTCAGCTGAAAAATCAAACATATTTTTTAAGTGAAGATATCAGAACTGCATAATGGGCCCTGGACGCAGGAGCATCAATGACCCTTGGTCATGAAAGAGTTAAACAACATCAGCTAAGTTTGTCTTAGTCCCTCTATTAATTTATTCTTTGTTAATGAAAAATTGAGGCATCCATGCTGTTCAGGGTAGGCGCTACCACTCAGCCGCTGCCACCTGTGGGCACATAATACCAACTCAGACGCGCTGAACAATACTGTATAGAATTGTATGTATATTGCTAATGCATCCACCACGCACTATAATAACCTGCAGACATTCTGCTTCTCCAGTCAGCCGTACTCTGTTCTTAAAAGAGATGCATGGAGGCTGTAAAATATTCGCTTTATACATTTTATCATTTACTTGTCATTTTCTATTATTTTCCACCATCCATTTGTGGCCTGCAGCATATCTCTTGTGTTTCAGGTCAAAGGGGTAGACTAGATTTAATAAGAACAATTGCTCACCAATTACTGTTGTGATGTCTTTCAGTTCCAGTCCGGTGGGCTCCCTCCTGGTTAATTGCATGTGCTGACGCCATTGAACTGATGACCTGTCAAGTGACTGGGTCAGTCAATCATGGACCCCTTCGATGATGAACACTGTGGACAACAATGCAAACAAAGTTAGACAGCATGTCCTAACAAAGGAGCGCTGCAGGTGCTAAAATATATGCAACCACTGGATAATTGTAAATTACATCGCTGCCAGATGGGATGTCCTTAGTCACTCAGATCCTCACAGATGCACATTTTTCCTACTTTCAACTCCTCAACTTCAATAACTGACTGGTCACTTGCTGCTAAATGGCTAACAACAACAAAGCGCAAAAACCTCCTGGAGATCAGCTTTTACCACTAGGAGGAGCTGCAAACTGACAGGAGCAAATTTCTCCTGCAGGAGAAACGTGGTATTACAAGGCATGATCTCTGAGTCCTCTAGAGCAGAAGGTGATTGTTCTCAGCAAGAGAAACCAAGTAATCTTGTAGATATGATACCTTTTAATGGCTAACAAAAATACATGATGTAATAATAGCGAGCTTCCGAACCAACGCAGGGTTCTTCTTCAGGCTTAAATGGATTGGATCTGAAGAGGCATGCATATTTATACACACTTATAACATACATACTTATGACAAGGCACAGATATGGATGTGATTGGTTCGCACTTAAAAGGAATTCTGCAACAGCAAACTAACTTTTTTTGTCTAGGCACTGATAGCGGAGAGAAAGTTTTATGGTCCCTAAATTACTGTTGGGGGAAGGGGGGGTGTCGTCAGGCTAGAAATGGTACAAGAGGTGCTCAAACATTTTTAGCTAAACACTGATAAGGGAGTGAAAGTTTATGGTCCCTGAATTACTGTTGATGGGTGTCTTATCTGTATAATAAATGTCTCACACTTCCCATTCACGCATAAATCCAGGGGAATAATTTAACCCAGTATTCAGCGTGTCAAAGGTTGTTATCAATTTATATTCCCAAATTCTTCTGTGGTTTTGTGACTTGAAACCACCCTTCAATATCAAAACTCTCATATCTCCTATGTTATGTCCATGGTTAGAGAAGTGTTCGGCCACAGGCAATTCTCTTTTTCTGTGTTTAATCGTGTGGCGATGATATCTCATCCTTGCTTTCAGTTTCTGTCCTGTTTCTCCAACATAAAGACCCCCAACAGGACATTTACTGCACATGATCAGGTACACAACATTGGACGAGGAACATGTGAATGTCCCCGGGATCTTATAGTCCTGCTGTGTGTTGGGGATCCGTATCCTGTCCGTGCTCCGTACATGTGAGCAGGTCTTACAGCTCCTTACATTACAGGGATAAGTTCCTTTTTGTGTGTCGGAGGGTAATGCACTCCTGATTATAAAGTTCCTCAAGTAAGAAGGTTGCCTGTAACACAGAATCGGAGGGTCCGGGAATATGGTTTTCAGACGGTCATCCTTGTGCAGGGTATGGTGGAGTTTCTTTGCAGTTTTCCTTAGTACCTCTAGTTGTAGGTCACTACTAGAGGCACACGGTTGTTTCTTTCCTTCTCCTTGTATTGGAGTCGTTGATTCCTCGGTATCCTGGTGGCTCTGTTGATTTGGTCATCAATTGAGGTGGGATGGTAGCCCTGATTTATAAATGTCCTTTTAAGATGGTACAAATGTTCCTCTCTGTCTGTTGGGTTGGAGCAGATCCGGTTGTATCTGATGGCCTGGCTATAGACAATGGACTTTTTGATGTGTTTAGGATGGAAACTGTCCCATCTGAGGTATGTAGGCTGATCAATCGGTTTTCGGTACAGGGATGTCTGTATTGAGTTGTTTAACATCTTTATGGTGGTGTCCAAAAAGTTGATTCCTGTATGGGAGTAGCTTAAAGGGGTTGTCCCGCGGCAGCAAGTGGGTCTATACACTTCTGTATGGCCATATTAATGCACTTTGTAATGTACATTGTGCATTAATTATGAGCCATACAGAAGTTATAAGAAGTTTTTCACTTACCTGCTCCGTTGCTAGCGTCCTCGTTTCCATGGAGCCCGTCTAATTTTCGGCGTCTAATGGCCAAATTAGACACGCTTGTGCAGTCCGGGTCTTCTTCTTTTCTCAATGGGGCCGCTCGTGCAGGATGCCGGCTCCGTGTAGCTCCGCCCCGTCACGTGCCGATTCCAGCCAATCAGGAGGCTGGAATCGGCAATGGACCGCACAGAAGCCCTGCGGTCCACCGAGGGAGAAGATCCCGGCGGCCATCTTCAGCAGGTAAGTAAGAAGTCACCGGAGCGCGGGGATTCAGGTAAGCGCTGTGCGGTCTTCTTTTCTTAACCCCTGCATCGGGGTTGTCTCGCGCCGAACCCGTTTCGGCGCGGGACAACCCCTTTAATGTGAGGTTTATGGTGGGGTGGAATGCATTGAATCTTTCATGGAATTTTATTAGTTCTTGTTCGGTGTTGGTCCAGATGATCATGATGTCATCAATGTAGCGGAAGTAGGCCAATGGTTTGCTGGGGCAGGAGGCCAGAAAGTCACTCTCCAATTTTGCCATAAAAAGGTTGGCATATTGCGGTGCCATTTTACTGCCCATGGCAGTCCCCGTGAGTTGCAGGAATATCTCTTTGCCAAAGGAGAAATAATTGTGTGTGAGAATGAATTTTGTGAGTTGTAGCACTGCATCAGAGGCGACCCCATTGGCCTCAAGGTGCGCCTGGCAGGCAGTCAGTCCATCCTCGTGTGGGATGTTGGAATACAAGGATTCCACATCCATAGTGGCCAGGATGGTGCCATTGGGGAGGGGACCTACGGATTTATGCGTGAATGGGAATTGTGAGACATTTATTATACAGCTAAGACCCCCATCAACAGTAATTCAGGGACCATAAACTTTCACTCCCTTATCAGTGTTTAGCTAAAAATGTTTGTGCACCTCTTGTAGCATTTCTAGCCTGCCCGACCTACCCCCCCCACCAACACTAATTTAAGGACCATAAAACTTTCACTCCGCTATCAGTGCCTAGACAAAAAAAGTTTGTTTGCTGTTGCAGAATTCCTTTTAAGTGCAAACCAATCACATCCATATCTGTGCCTTGTCATAAGTATGTATGTTATAAGTGTGTATAAATATCCATGCCTCTTCAGATCCAATCCATTAAAGGGGTTGTCCCGCGGCAGCAAGTGGGTCTATACACTTCTGTATGGCCATATTAATGCACTTTGTAATGTACATTGTGCATTAATTATGAGCCATACAGAAGTTATAAAAAGGTTTTCACTTACCTGTTCCGTTGCTAGCGTCCTCGTCTCCATGGTTGCCGTCTAATTTTCGCCGTCTAATGGCCAAATTAGACGCGCTTGCGCAGTCCGGGTCTTCTTATCTTCTCAATGGGGCTCCGTGTAGCTCCGCCCCGTCACGTGCCGATTCCAGCCAATCAGGAGGCTGGAATCGGCAATGGACCGCACAGAAGCCCTGCGGTCCACGGAGGGAGAAGATGCCGGCGGCCATCTTCCCCGGGTAAGTAAGAAGTCACCGGAGCGCGGGGATTCAGGTAAGCGCTGTCCGGTGATCTTTTTTAACCCCTGCATCGGGGTTGTCTCGTGCCGAACGGGGGGGGGGTTGAAAAAAAAAAAACAACCCGTTTTGGCGCGGGACAACCCCTTTAAGCCTGAAGAAGAACCCTGCGTTGGTTCGCAAGCTCGCTATTATTACATCATGTATTTTTGTTAGCCATTAAAAGGTATCATATCTACAAGATTACTTGGTTTCTCTTGCTGAGAACAATCACATTTTGCTCTACTGGCTAACACGGTACCAGATCTTTGTTTTCATTATACCTAGAGCAGAAGGTAATGCTCTCCATGCCTACTAATGAAAGTACAAAACTACATATTTACATGGGTTATTTCTTACAGATCATAAAACAAGTTACCAAATTTTCGAAGCCCAAACTATGCTGCTCCGCTCCCATAACCCCATGGCACAGTGTGTTACCCCTAGCCGTGTCTGCAGCTGTAGACGCGTCACTATGGGGGGACAAGTAGTTTGGTAAATGACCTCGTTTGTGTACAAGTTTTAAATGAAGAAAGCCATTCTGTGCGGATCCCACTAATGACCAAGATGAATGTAATTGACCAAAAGCTCCTGCCACTAGAGGGTTAATACTAGATCTTCCCGTGTGACATTGATTTTTCAGTGTTCCCTCACAGCACAAGACACGCATGATCAGCAAATCTGACAAAATAAATGTCAATTTTCCAGACAGCAACGTCGAAAGTGCAAATAACCCAGAGAGCAAATCCCCGTACGATGCCAGGGAGCGCCAGCCATGTCCTCACTTATGGCTTCGTGACATGTCCACTAACACGAGGATATGAGGACAAAAAACAATAAAACAGCTACTGCAGCTGCGAGGGTGATCTCATGTGGATGAGCATTTTCTCTCATATCCATAAGGCTTTATTCACACAAGTGTAAATTGGCCGCCGTTTTCACAGCCGGCCGATATATGCTATCATCTGATACATTGGGTTCCATTGTATCATTTCAGATGGGCGTATTCCCTTGGCGTAAAAGCGCTCGGCCGGCCAAAATAGCGCCGGGCGCTTTTACACCGACCAGAAAAGATAGTCCTGTATCTTTCTGGCCAAATACGTCAGCCGCTGCATGGGCTCCTATGGGAGGCAATGAGAGCTGCGAGACTGCTAAACTCCCTCCCCCTTCTGTCTTCTTCTCTGCCCCTTGCCGGCTGTTTGCAATGGGAGGGGGTGGAGCTTAGCTCTGCTAAGCTGTCTCCACCTTCCTTCCTCGCTGTCTCTCAGCAAGGGGAGGAGGCGGGAGCTAGTGTGCTAAGCTTTGCCCACGCCCATTGCTAACAGCGGCAAGGGGCGGAGAGAAGCAGGGAAGGGGGTGGAAGTTTAGCAGTCACGCTGCTACGCTCCTGCCCACATCCCTTCTCCGGCAGCTGTCATTGGCTCCCATAGGATTCTACACAGCCGGCCGGGCGCTTTTACGCCACGAAAATAGGCCCATGTGCACTGATGCATTGTAAACCGGGCGTGAAAACCTGGCCGATATACGCGGGTGAGAATCCAGCCTATGGCTCATCTGTTCTTTGCATGAGGCTTCTGTCAGGAGATATACACAAAATAGATCTAACATGTTCATTTCAATGGGAAGCCTCAGATGCGAGCGCCATGCGATGTATTTAAGATCCCACTGAAATCAATGGGCGATGCATTCGAGGAACGTGAAAAAAAAAAGGCCATGCAGCGATTTTTTTTTTCCCCCCACAGCATTGCTCATGCCTACGACTCCATTCAAAAGAATGAAGTCATGTTCATGTTTGCTTGGTGTTCATGTGAAAGTAGCCTATGGCTTCTTTCCCACGAGAGTATATCTGCTTGCAGTTTTCACGCCCTGCCGATATACGCTGTGATCTGATGCATTGGATTCCAATGCATCAAATCACATGGCCGTATTCTCGTGACATAAAAGCGCCCGGCCGACCAATATAGCGCCGGGGGGTTTTACGTTGGGCCCAAAAGATAGTCCTGGAACTGTCTTTTGGGCCGGAATACGTCAGACGCTGCATAGGCTCCTATGGAAGCAGTGTGGCTGCTAAACTCCCTCCCTCTGCTCTCCTCCCCGCTGGCTCTTTGCAATGGGAGGAGGCAGGATGGGGCGGTGCTTAGCTCTGCCCCCGTGCCGCCCCCTCCCATTGCAAAGAACGAGCAGGGAAGAGAGCAGAGGGGAAGGGAGGGGAAAGGGGGCGTCGGCATGGTGACTTTGGCATATCTGCGCCGGGGACCATGCCGTGTGAACGGACGCACAAACTGATTTGTGCGCCCGTTCACGAGCTTCTACGCCCCAGATGGTAGCGTATATCGGCCAACCGTGAAAATGCAGCCGTTGTACGCTCGTGGGAAAGAAGCCTGAGGCCTCATGTCCACGGGGAAAATCAGGCCCGCCGCGGATTCTTCATGCAGAATCCCGCAGCGGGTCCCTCCTTTCCCTCGGCCATGAGGCCTAAAAATAAGAATTACTCACCTGTCCGGGCGCTGCGGATCTTCCCTCCGTCGTGGCCAGATCTTCTTTCTTCGGCCCGGCGGATGTCCTCGGCACGCCGGCAGCGTGCATGTGCCATGCACTCTTTTTTTCTGAACTCCTGCTCTCCCGCGCCAGAGAGCAGGAATTCAGCTGCGGGTGTGCCGCGGATCCAGACGGCTGCCATAGAAGCCTGCGGGAGCCGTCCCCGCGGGACACCCGCACTAAAATGGAGCATGCTGCCGGTGTTTTCCCGCACACGCAATCCGCGCCTCAAAGGAAAATGACATCCGCAGGTATTTAATTACCTGCGGGTGTCCAATGCATCCCTATGGGGCGCGGATCATGCGTGCGGGACACCCGCTGCGGATCTGTTCCCGTGAACATGAGGCCTAAGGAAGCAAAAACTGACAAAAATAGGTCATGCCGCATCTTTAAAAATGGCTTCTTAAAAATCCGTCCCTGTGAATAGATACCTATATTTACGTTCGCTCCGTATAAAGATCCGCAAAACACGGACCAAATATGGAGTTACAGTAAACTCGCTGTTACAGGAGTAACAAAAAGGGTGCATTCATCCCGGCGACTGCCCCGTGCGCGGTCTGTCCGCCTCCGAATCGTACGAGAAACGAACCCAATCATCTGAATCCATTAATTCACACACGGACCGATAGTCCGACTTTAACAAAATTGCTCCCTGTCCTATTTTTGCACAATTCTTCAAGAATCGCCATTATATTCTATGAGAATGTCAAAGGGAAAATACATCGCAATCGCAGGCATGCGTTTTGCGTGTCATCGTCACGCGAGCAAGAAGCGGTTTTAATGCAGGTTACTATGGAGACCACGTGACGAAAAAGAACCACAAAGCGCAGAACAGAGAAAAAACGTATGGAATTACTACGAAAACTGTATGAAAAATGGCTGGTCGTTCACAGACCAAAACCGCACCTGCCCGTGTGAGTACCGCCTGAGGGCCTGAACAGGCGGGCGCAGGCGCTAAGACGCTCGCCGCTGCGGAGGGTATTAGTGATTGAGGCTGGGTTTTTTTACGACGAAACCTCCGACCGCCTTAACCGGCCATTTTTAGGGCATTTGGAGGCTCCGTTAAAGAATGGCGCAAAATACCGGAGGACATAGTGCTGCGATTAGCGCGTTTTCTGAACGGACGCCATTATAGTCAATGAGGTCCGCTAGGCGATGCGTGGGGGTGTCGTAAGGCGGATTTGTTTGGCCGGGCGATTCCCCTTTCCTGCTCCCCTACTACACCTGGGCAGCAAAGGGGAAGAAAAGGCGGGATAGCAAGACAGGATAGTGATAAACGCCCACTGCTGTTCCTGACAGGACGGAGGCCACCAACCTCACAAATTACCTCACAAATCACCTCACAAACTGCGCAGAATCGCGCGCTACTGAACCGTACACAGCGCCACCTGCCGGTCACTAGTAGTTCTGCAGCAGAGGGAGAAACGTTACGTAGAAGCCCCGCCTACGCATACTTCTCCAACAGGCGTTGTCGCTCAAGCTGACGTCACTCCCTTCTTGGAGGACTTCACCCCTGAACTTTCAGACGCTCTAGCGGTTGTTAGAGACTCTATGGTGATCCCGGCTGGACCCGGAGATGCAGCTGACAGTGAAAGCGTTAAAAGGAAAGGAGACCAACCTGCAGGTACCAGCGGTGGGGAGGGGTACTATCTACAGGGGGGCATCCAGCTGTGCGCACACAATTCCTCACTGGTTGGGGCACTGCCCAGCTGGTTCTATAGTAAACCTATGTTTCCTGGTAGTGCCCAGATTGCTTTACTGGCCTTCATCTCCATTAGCTAACTGGAGGGCACAGGGGTAACCAGGTTTGGGCAGGGGTAGCTGTGCCAGGGGCACTATGTGCAGTTTAGGGCAGAATATAGAAATGCATGGAGTCACATGATGCGCGTTTCCTCGTGGCGGCGGTGCATTCGCCTGTTGTGTGACAGCCGCACATTGTCTGGGTCCGTCACACCTAATGTAACTGTTGATCATAGTTTCCATTGACCCCGTAGAATGTGACCCTAGGAGGCCGCTGAGTTGTAGACGCGGGGGGAGATCGGCCTTCAGCAAAGAAGAGCTGACAGCGTCGGTTGCACTGTGTAAGGACACCCTTGATTAAAAAAAGGGGCACCGGATCAGCAAGTTGTCAGTTTATACATTTTCAGGAGGAATAACAGAGGAACGTTGCAGTGCCAAGCTGTAAGACAAGATGCCGCGCGGGTGATCTTTGAGGAATAGGAGTACTTACTAAAACTGACCAGTCGGGAGAGCTTGATGGGTGAAGGAGAGGTTAATGAGCCCGGGGTCGCACCTTGTTTGTGGTCTCTAGTTAAAGGGACTCTGTCACCTACTTTTAGTCCTATGAGCTACGCTTATGGGCTGCAGGTAGGTGACCGCTGAGTCTAAGGATGTAAGTGTTAAACTTGCCTCCCTGTGCTTCCCCCGATGTGTTTGCTGGAAGCTGCCGCTCAATGCTCTGAGCAATGGCCTCCAGCACCGATGGGAGAGGTAAGTATAAAGCCTGGCTTAGACACAACGCATATCGTTCACAAGATGTCTTTTGAGCGATAATCGTTGTGTGCCTTTAGAGCGCAAGGTGATCGCTTAAACGGGGACACTTGCCTTCTGCATCCCGCTGTTCTCTGCTCGGAGCGCCCGGCTGTTATACAGCCGAGCGCTCCGAGCGGGGTATGGAGAACAGAGCTGGACCGCTCATACCCAGCCTGTGTTCAGGGAGCGTAATACAGCTGAAACAATAGTATCAGCTGTATCCTGCTGTGAATCCCGATGGAACAAAAGAGGAATATAAATCCCATCAATACTTGGTGTGAGCGCCCCTTGTCTTCACAACAGCGTCAGTTCTTCTAGGTACATTTGTACAGAATCGGGGATATTTATAGGATTATAGTCTGGTGTAGGATTAAGCAATTATAACAAACAGGTGATAATGATCATTATCATACGGTATGTAGGCTGAAACAGTAATATAGTATTTTGGGCTGAAAAAAAGACTATTTCCTGCAATGTTGATCCAGAGGAAGGCAAAATACCCCAAAGAGGTGGAAGCCAATTTTCCTCATTGAAGGGAAAAAATTCCTTCCAGACTCTAATCTGGTAATCGGAGTAATCCCCGGATCAGTGATTCTTCTGAAGTAATCAGTGATATAACGTGTAATATTGTATCGCTGAAGAAAGGCGTCCAAGCCCCTCTTATAGAATTCGTCATCACCACATCCTTAGACAGAGAGTTTCATAGTCTCACTGCTCTTACAGTAAAGAACGCCTTTCTAGGTCGTGCAGAAACCTTCTTTTCTCTAGACGCAGAGGGCGCCCCCTTGTTACAGTCCTGGGTATAACTAGATGATGAGAGAGATCTCTGTATTGTCCCTTGATATATTATACAAAGTTTTAGGTCGCCCCTAGGCCATCTTTTTTTTTTTTTTCTAAACTAAATAATCCAAACTTTGATAAGCTCTCTGGGTATTGTAGTCCACCCATTCCATTTCTAACTTTAGTTGCCTGTCTTTGTACCCGCTTAAGCTCTGAGATGTCCTTGAGTACCCCTGACCAATATTCCTTGTGTGGTCTGACCAGTGACTTGTAGAGAGGAAGAACAATGTTCTCATCATGCGCCCCTAGACCTCTTTTGAAGCACCTCATGATCCTATTTGCCTTGGCAGCAGCTGACTGACACTGGTTGCTCCAGTTAAGCTTACAGGTAACTGCAATCCCCAAGTCCTTTTCTATGTCAATATCGGACAGCCTTCACACTAGTGATAAAATCGTGTGATGCGAGAGTGAGTGAAAACGCATGATTATGAAACCAATAGCTTTCTAATTTCATTCCCATTTGTGATGTTTTCACGCACGCCATATTGCGATATCACCTATTGTTTTCAATGGGGCCAGCAGTAGCAGCTCTGGCCCCATTGAGAACCGCGGGAGAACTCTGCGTTTCTCTGCCGCGACTGTGACAGCCGTGGTAGGGATGAAGGGAATCCCTGCAGTGACTCTTGGCGGTTTTCACATGAAACCGCTTCACACACACGGATTTCACATGGTGCCAAGTGCGATATTGGCCTGTGAATCACAGCCCCTATATCGCCCTTGCCAGTGTGAAGGAGCTCTTTCCCAGTGGTTTCCCATTTAGTGTATAATGGTGACATGTATTTCCCTGCCCATCCGCAGAACCTTACATTTATCAGTGTTAAACCTGATTTGCTACTTTTCTGCCCCCCAACTTATCGAGATCCTCTTGTGTTAATTACTTTACATAGTTTTGTAGCACCTGCAAATATTGGTATTTTACTGTGCAATCCATCTACAAGGTCCTTATATCAAACCGCTGTGTAGGAGGCTTAAAACTAGGTGAGGAAAGGCCAAACTCTGCTACAAAGGTGAGGTTGTGGAAGACAGTTTCATCTCACAGATCCTACACCATGCCAATACTGAACACAAAGCAAACACAAGTTAGTTCTACTGCATCAACAAGGTCTCTCACAAGCAAAGATTTCAAAGTAGACCGGGATTTCAAGATGTGCCGATCAAAGTCTTTAAGAAGTACACATCTACTGTCCAGAGAGGATGGCCAGAAGTGGTCTTCATGAAAGACTATTGAAAAAGCTATGTAGAAACCAGGCCAAGTGACTCAACTATGCAAAAAAACATAGGAACTGGGGGAAGAAAAATGGCAGGGAGGCGTCCGATTGACTTTAAATTTATCCTTCAACGGGACAACGACCCCAAACATCCAGCCAATGTCATTAAGAACCATGTCATTTCAGCCCCAGGAAGAACATTCTGTGGATTTAGCCCTTTCAGTAGCAAAATCCATGTGCGAATTACCAAAGCGGATTTTGCGATGGTCTGCGCTGAGAAGGGACATGCGACGGCTGAGTCTTAAGAGCGATACAGGATTGCAAGTGTATCCTTTTGATTTCAATAGGAAACCTAACCTGAATATCGCGCGGTATGCCGGAGCGATGCATTAAAGGTCCTATTGAACACAATAGGATAGGACATGCTGTGATCGCTCAGATATGACTCCATTGAAAAGTATGGGGTTTATATTCGTGCGTCATGCTACGCACAAATCTCGTGCAAGTTTCTCGGCTGTGTGCACGGCACTTGGATAACACAAGCAAGTCATAGTACGTCACTGCGGATGTGACATTACGGTCTGCAGAGGCCAAACGCAGAATAGAGGAGAAACGGTTAGGGTGCATTCGCTTGTAGCGGGTTTGTCGCAGATTTCATCTCTTCAGTTGAAGGGGTGAGTTCTGCTGCAGATCAGCTACGTGTGAATGCACCCTAACGGTTTCCCATCTATTCCGTGTTGGGCCTCTGCAGGCAGTGATGTCACGTGTGTAGTGGCGTCCCATGATGTGATCATGTCCTGCAGGATATTACTGAGGCCCAGTGTATACAACACTCCAAGCACGGATCCGGATGGTGTAGATAACAGTGATAGGTCTGATGGCTTAGTTTTACATCTCTCCTTCATTCTTCTTACCAGGTCTCTGAAAGTGACACCGTTCTTGCCGTGAAAAGACAAGTAGAAGAGAAGTTGCAGGTGCCGGTATCGCAGCAGAGGTTGTTGTTCCGGGGTAAAGCGCTGTCAGGTACGGATCACCATTATATTATATGGGTTTACTTGCTGCTTTTGAACTTTTGCTTTTCCTTTTTGAAGTCCAAACTCCATATTATTCAGTGGTGTTATGACGGAGGGCGGGGGGTACATGACAAAGGAGTTTAAAGTACACCAAACGGAGGGTCCTGGGGTCCTACGACATCTACACAGTGCGTCAGGGATAATTGGACAGTATCTCAGAAGTGGACTTGGGGTCTGTTTGAATTCAGTACAGTTACAGTCCCAGATGAGGAGCCAGTCCAGGACTGTGATAGTGTCGTTTTCTTGGCTTTCTGAAAGGGGTCGTACGAGGATCACAAGTTAAACCCTATACACAGGATAGGCGATAACTTGCTGATCAGTGGGAGTTTTACTACTGAGACCCCCCCCCCCCCACCTATCCCAAGAATGGTGGTCCCGTCTGCGCACAATTTTTATCGCCAGTGTGAAGGCGCCCTAATTCTGACAGCCGTCACTGCGAGGGAAGAAGTAACCTCACAACGACAGGCAGAGGGCGGTAATGGGACCCCTGTTCTCGAGATCGGTGGTGTGACCTCTACCGGTCATTACGTTATCCTGTGTATAGGGAATAACTTAGGATCCTGGTAAACCCTTTTAACCACTTAACTTCCCAGGAGGCTCGGAATTTGTTTGGAGCTGGATTGGAAGCTGATCCTACTCCATACAATCTGGGTGCTAACTGTCTTTACCAGCGTGAATACTGATGATGGCTATTAACTAGGGATGAGCGAGCGTACTCGGAAAAGCACTACTCGCTCGAGTAATTTGCTTTATCCGAGTATCGCTGTGCTCGTCCCTGAAGATTCGGGTGCCGGCACGGAGCGGGGAGCTGCAGGGGAGAGCGGGGAGGAACGGAGGGGAGATCTTTCTCTCCCTCTCTCCCGCCCGCTCTCCCCTGCTCCCCGCTGCGACTCACCTGTCAGCCGCATCGGCACCCGAATCTTCAGGGACGAGCACAGCGATACTCGGATAAAGCAAATTACTCGAGCGAGTAGTGCTTTTCCGAGTACGCGCGCTCATCTCTACTATTAACCCTTTACATGCCACTGTCCATTCTCACAGCTGCATTTAAATGCTCCAATCTGTATTTTGGGGTCCCAAACAGCTCCCCTTGTGATGAGATCGCTAGGTGCCATTCAGTTGCCATGGCAGCCAGGGGCCTTCTGAAGGCCCCCAGGGCTGTTATGAATGATTGATTGCTTATCAACTGTGCCTGTGATGTGGATGAGTGATCAAACTATCACAAGTTCAAAAAACGAAACAAAACTATTATGAAAATAAATTTAAGGTATTAAATGTAAAAAAATAATAATTTCCCCATCTTTATAATAAAAAAACAAAAACAAACCTATTTAGTATCCCTGTATTCTAAAAGCCCGATCTATCAAAGTAACAGATCACTTACCCCGTACGGTGATGGTCATCGGGGAAAGAAAAGGCACAATGTCAAAATTGCCCCCTTTTTTCTTTGGGTCATTCTGTCTCTAGGAACAAACGTAGTAGAAAGTGATCAAAAGGTCTGGAGAAGCTGTGCTGGTCATAAGTTGGCAGCAGAAAATAGTTTTTGTTCAAAGATATTTAATTTTTTAAAAGTAGTAAAGTAAAAAAAAATAAAACTATAAAAACTTGGTATTGTCATAATCGTACAGACCCACATGATAAAGTTAACATGTCAATTTTGCCGCAGTGTGTATGGCCTAAAAACTCGACGCACCCACCGTAGAGATGGCAGGATTGCTTCCCCCCCCCCCCCCC
Organism: Eleutherodactylus coqui; assembly: GCF_035609145.1. Taxonomy (NCBI): domain Eukaryota; kingdom Metazoa; phylum Chordata; class Amphibia; order Anura; family Eleutherodactylidae; genus Eleutherodactylus; species Eleutherodactylus coqui. The sequence continues at coordinate 24,794,758 of NC_089846.1, read as the reverse complement.
CCAACCTGGAAACTCTTCAAGGTTTTTATGGTACCATTGAAAGATGCAACTCCTCCCAGAAAAAACTCTCTACTGGTGGTCTGTTGGGGGCGTCCTGAGCCTGATTGCCTTGTGTGTGTACCCTCGCACATCCACTGGTCCCAACAACCCTTAACAGTCTGGTCAGAACGGCCGGTGGGGGACAATTCATCGATACGACCATCCAGCTTCACACATCCCAATAATGCGCCCCTCTCAGACTCTGGTAATGGGCTGAAATCTCTTCTCTGCGTCGTAGAGGCGTCTAGTGGCCAACAAGCGGAAGCAGAGGTCACTACACATAAGGAGCCTCCGAGAGCCTCTTATAGGCCAAGGGGGGAACCATTTATAGGGCCTCAGGTAGCAAGACCGTTCATCTAATCACCACAACTCTCATCATTTACATATCTGCCTGAGATGGAACTGCAGTCAGAGTTTTGCAGGAAAACGACAACTACTAGGGGCACGACCTTCCTTTTTTTTTTTTTGACAGCATGTATAATTTATTGCGCTTCTTGTTTTGTTAAGTACAGAGCGAGCACAGTGTGCTTCTGTGTTCAGTGTGTGCTTCTGTGTTCAGTGTGTGCTTCTGTGTTCAGTGTGCGCTTCTGTGTTCAGTGTGCGCTTCTGTGTTCAGTGTGCGCTTCTGTGTTCAGTGTGCGCTTCTGTGTTCAGTGTGCGCTTCTGTGTTCAGTGTGCGCTTCTGTGTTCAGTGTGTGCTTCTGTGTTCAGTCTGCTCTTCCCGTTTCCAGAACTGGCACAGAAGTTTAGCCCAAGGAAAGGGAAGTTCTGCAGCCCGGGTCACTTTGCATGTTCTTTTACATTTCTTTTGCACACACAGTGCTTTGCTTGTAGTAATCCCCTTGTCTATTATTGTACGACAGATCCTTTTGGCTACTGTTAGGTCTCATAACTTTTTTGCAGCTTGTTGTAGCTGGTGTAGCATTTGTGCTTGGTGGGAAGCTACATCAGACTACTGTACATCTTCTATGCAGTGAAGTAGCGCTGGCAGTTTGCAAAAACTTTTTATGGCTGTATTCAGACTTTGTGAATTTTGGTGTAGATCCAGACCAAATGCATGTCAAAATCCATACCTTTTGGTACGGTTTTTGATGAGGATCCACATCACATTTCACCCTTGCAATTGAAGAAGAAAATCTGCACCAATGTGTGAAAAGTTAAGGCCCATTTACACACAACAATTATCGCTTAAAATTCGATCAAATGATGGCATATGAGTGATAATCGTTGCGTGTAAACGCTGCCATCATTCACACTTCAGCTGAGCGATGATTTTAGGGTGAGCTTAAAATCCATCATTCAGCCGGAGAGAGATAACACAGAACGCACGCTGTATTTTGCCCTGGAGTCAGATTACATTGTATTCTGCCTCCAACCCATGGAAGAACAATGGAGCTGTGTGCAGATCTCAGACCACATGCTGTGCTCTGCAAACAGCTCCTGGAGGCTCTTTTACATGTAAATGAAGCTGATAAAATGTTAAGGGACATTAGTGTTCATTAACACTTTATGCAAAACGATCGCTAAAACTGTCAATCTTTTTTTTTTTAAATTTTTTTTAATCATTTGAAAGTTTGTCTTTGCGTGTAAATGGGCCTTAACTCTTATCCTGCTTTGAATATGAATAGTGATGGCAACAAACAGATAGATAAGAGGAGGTCAGGAAAAATATATCTCACTATTAAGGCCCATTTAGACACAACGATATTGCTCAAAACTCGCTCAAAAGCTGTCTTTTTGAGTGATAATCGTTATGTCTAACTGCAGTGACATTGTGCAGTTTTCGTTAACCAGTTGCTCGTCGTTGTCTTTCAGCATGCTGAAAGACAACGATGAGCCTTATCAGGAATTCACAGCTGATACTATTGTTTCAGCTGTATCCCGTTCCCTGAACACAGGCGGGGTATGAAGAACACCGTGGTCCAGCTGTGTTCTTCATACCCGGCTCGGAGCTCTCAGCTGTATAACAGCCGGGTGCTCCGAGCAGAGAACAGCTGGGTGCAGAAGACGAGCAGCCCTGCTTGTCTTCTATATACCCCGCTCGGAGCACAAAGTGATCGCTCACCTTTTGAGCGATCACCTTGCGCTGTAAAGGCACACAACGATTATCGCTCAAACGTTGCTCCAGACATCTTTTACTGTAGACTTCAGCTGTAAATTAAAATGGTATTGTAAGGGTACGTTCACGGGTAGCAGAATTGTTGCAGATATTGACGCCGCTCTGCAGCAGACTTCACCTGTTGAAATGGTGCAGATTTTGACACTGATCCGCACTCTCCCTCCAGGTCTTAGTTTGCAAGCGGCCAGTCCCGTGCCATACTACTGTCACCATTTAGAGATGGAAGCCATGATGCCAGTAGTACAGCACATGACTGCTGCGACCCCTGATGGGTTGCAATGCTCACGAAACGTCACTGCTGCCTGCATGTAAATAGTGACCGGCAGGGGAGCGTTAGCGCTGGGAGAGAGGGGGAGTATTGGTTCTTTTATGTTTTATAACAAGAAGTGCTGTTTTTTTAATACTTCTATAGTTATAGTTGTCTGCCCATTTTTTTTTGACTAATGACCTACCCTCTGGATAGGTCATCAGTAATTGATGGACGAGGGTCTGCCACTTGGGACACCCACCCGTCAGCTGATTGTCTGGGCCACTGTTCAGTGCAGCAGGCCTGATGTTGTCAGGGGGGAAGTGCCGGCACCGGCTTCAGTCCTATTGAAATAAATGGGAGAGCTGCGCTGCTATGGCACTTCCTATTCCTCTGCTGGACGATCAGCTGAAGGACGGGGGTCCTGTACAGCGACTGTCATCCATCAACTATTGGTGACCTAATTAGAGGTTAGATCATCAGTCAAAAAATTGGCAGAAAACCCCTTTTTAAGTATTTTATTTTTATAATTTTGGCCTTTTTCAGATGAACACAGTCTTTCTTTTTACTGCATTGGTCCCGGTGCAAGACTGAACCTAATGGTGAAGGAACGATCATCCCTCGAGGTTGGAGGAAACACAGTCTGGAAGTCCCTGTCTGTCATCTTGGGGAAGCACTTTAGTCCCTCAGATGCAGAGCGAATTCTGGAGTATGTACAAAAGGTAACTATGATATAAATGACCTGAACCACATGGTGCTACAGCCAGTTTTGTCCTTATTAATGTTTTTAACCCAATTAGGACCAGGCACTGTAAATACATGGCACCCGGTCCCAGGCTTTAACCCTTTCCAATCCAATGTCGGGCCTGTCCTGACATCATTTTCCTCCACAGCTCCGATGTCGGGACAGGCCCGACACTGCAGTGCAGGAGTGCATCTGCACCCGATCGTCAGACACATCGGGTGCAGATGCACTCCTGCACTGGTCCTCGGTTAGGTTAAAAACCCTTTCTGCCTTCTCCTTTACACATTACATAGTGCTCAATTAGCACTATGTAATGCACAGAGATTCCGCCCGGCGATCATATGACCACCGGGTGTCACCTGACCTCAGCTATCACATGATCGCCGAGCCGGGAGGCTGAAGGGAGAATGCGGAAGTATTACTTCCGCATTCTGCCCGGCGATCATGTGACCCCCGGGTGTCACCTGACCTCAGCTGTCACATGATCGCTGAGCCGGGAGGCTTGAAGGGAGATTACTTCCGCGTTCCCCCAAAGGTGATGTGACAGCTGACACCCTTCTGAACTCTGTCAGATCAGGAGGGTGAAGGGAGAATTTATTTTTTCTCATCTATTCTCCCCAGCTCCAATTTATTTGGAGCTGGGGAGAATGGATGAGAAAAAATAAATGGATTGGTTAAACCCAGCCATATGTAAAATTACGGCAGGATTAAAGCCTCCTGCTTCTGCAATCAATCAGAAGGATCGGTTGTCAGCTGTTAGTAACAGGTAATAACCCGGAGGAGAAGGCAAGAGGGGTTTTTAACCCGTTCTGTCTTCTCCTTCCCCGAGTACACAGCAATCAATGAGCGCTGTGTACTAAAAGGTGGAAGTGTAACTTCCACTATGGGAGCCCAGGGGGGGTTACGTGACCGCTGGGATTTCCTGCTACAGCAGAGCTGCAGGATCCCAGCAGACCCTGACCAGCTCTGCCAGTGACTATTGTCACTACAGGGGATGTTTTCCCTTGTAACTTGGGCTCCTATGGATGCCCCAACTACAAATAAAAAAAAAAAAAGAATGTCCCTCAGACGTCTTGTATGACGTCATGAGGGACATAGATAGTAAAAAAAACATAATTTCATACACAAGTAAAACAATATTACGGAATAAAACAGCAATAAATACATAAAAAAAGAAAATAACCCAAAGCTGGTGCCAACCAAAACCGTCGCTCTAAGCGCCCTGTAATCCAAAACCGTACATATTTTATATGAAAATGTCCAAAACAAATTGAGGCACCCGTTCTCCTACTTTATTTTAGTACTAATTTTAAAAAAATAATTAGGCATGTTAAAATCATTTTTATGATAAAATTAAAAAGCGTGAAAAAAAAAGTCAGTGGAAAAGATATAAAAAATCGCCCTATATGTCACTGGAAAAAAACGCTGCAAAAATAATTTTGATAGCTAAAGGAAAAAAAAATAGGACAGAAAAAACGCCACGTGGGTAAAATCCCTAAAGTGTCTGGTCCTTAAAGGGGTTGTCCCGCGCCGAAACGTTTTTTTGTTTTTTTTTCAATAGCCCCCCCGTTCGGCGCGAGACAAACCCGATGCAGGGGTAAAAAAAAACAAAACGAATCCCCGCGACTTCTTACTTACCTTAGTAAGATGGCCGCCGGGATCTTCACCCACGATGCACCGCGGGTCTTCTCCCATGGTGCACCGTGGGCTCTGTGCGCTCCATTGCCGATTCCAGCCTCCTGATTGGCTGGAATCGGCACACGTGACGGGGCGGAGCTACAAGGAGCAGCTCTCCGGCACGAGCGGCCCCATTCGGGAAGGGAGAAGACCGGACTGCGCAAGCGCGTCTAATCGGGCGATTAGACGCTGAAATTAGACGGCACCATGGAGACGGGGACGCTAGCAACGGAACAGGTAAGTGAATAACTTCTGTATGGCTCATAATTAATGCACAATGTACATTACAAAGTGCATTAATATGGCCATACAGAAGTGTATAACCCCACTTGCTTTCGCGGGACAACCCCTTTAAGGGGTTAAAGGGACATTAACTTTTTAGACAGCTTGTTGATCTCTTCATTTCTGTAATATCCTTGCATTCAATTTTTTTTTTTTAATGCTTGGCCACGGTAAATCATGTTTGAAGTGGCTGCCACTAGGCGTCTCTATTCCAGCTTCTCTGCAGTCTACTCTGTCGTTGGGTATAGAGCTTCCTTAGTGACAAGGATAAAGGGATGTTTCCATAGCAACAGAGGCTGCTATGTAAGTGTTGTTGTAAGTGTGGGTTTAGCGGTGTGTGCGCATGCACACATATACACTATAGTGGGTTTACTAACCATTTGGCTAGAATATCTCTAAATGCCTGATCGTCCTGGGAAAGCAAAGGTGCAGGGATTCAGATACTGCCTCCCAGCTGACTGCACCAGAGACAGTGCTGTGCAGCTTGGGAAATAAGGGAAGTCAGGACAGTAAACTACTGGCAGAATGCTAGGCTTGATACACACCCCATCCCTGAAAGTTGATTGTAGAACAGCAGAAAAATGGGGAAGACCACCTGAAAATCAGAACTTGCAGACTTGAAACAGGGTCCAAACAGCAGCAAATGAGGGTAAGAAGAACCTGGAGTATTTTACAAAACCCAGGTACACTCTTACCAATATCTTGTTCTAGGAGGGAAAGGGGGGGGGGGGTTGGTTGCGGGAAGGGGGGGGGGGGAGGGTCAAGACAGCAATCCTGCCTTTTTTTTTTTTTTAATGAGACGTTCACTGTGTGGTATAAAAAGTAAGATGAAGGCCTTCTGCCTATGGGCAGATTTGCATTGCGAAATCTGGAGAGGGATTTCGCAGCAAATCCAGCCCATAGCATGCAATGGAAAAACCCAATTTCCTGCCTACAAGCGGAAATCAAATGTGATTTGCCCCGGGATGTGCCTGGATGGGAAGCCATTTGTGCCGCTGCCATTCTGCAATCATCATCAAATGCGCATGTGCCGGCTGGCACATTCGCAGAGCAGGAGGCCACGTCCTCGCCATATCGATGGTGCGGTGTCCCCTGTACTGCGCATGTGCTGCCTCGCACATTGGCAGCAACAAAGAAGACGCCAGGCAGATAAGCAGGCCTGGCACCGTCGAACTCCGCTGCAGGAATCCCACATGCTGGGTCCGACCTGCCCGTGTGCCGGAGGCCTACCTTTAATCTGCAGGTTGATCTAATTATGGCTATATGCCTAATTTTTTTTGTTTTTTGCATAATGCTCTTTAAAAAAACTTTTTGTAACTTTTTTTTTTAAATCTTCTGTTGATGTAGCTGTATGAAGACTTCTTTTCTGTATGACGAGTTGTATTGTTTTCAATGGCACCATTTTGGTGGACACAAAGCTTTATTTATAAACTTCTAGTAACTTTTTTTGGGGGGGGGAGGGGGGGGGGACAATAGAAAAAGACTATATTATACACACACAAGTATGAGAAATTTTATTTTGATGGGGTTCAGTCTGCGGTATAAATGATGTTAACTTTATTTTGTAGGTTGATACTATTATGATGATTTACATTTTGTTTTAAATAAGCGTTAGTATCACTGAGGTCAGCGATTATTCGCAGCAGTCACACAATTGGGCCAATCTCACACGGCGAGATTTGTGCGAGATGCACAAATATGAACCCCGTTCTTTTGACTGTGTTCATACACGAGGTTTTTTTTTCATGCATCCCCGAAGTGGTGTGAAGCTGTTTTCACGGGGCTTTCACATGCTACCAAGTGCAATATCTGGCTGTGAATCATGGCCCGATATCTCACTCGCCTGTGTGAAGTTGGCCTTAGGTGGCATGTAACTGTGCTACCCAGAAGTGAGTGGACAGACCACGGCGGCAGGGATGAAACGGGTGAGTATAGGCTGCTTTATTATTTTTTAAAAAAAGCCACTGAGCTTGAGCCTAAAATATTTTACTGCCTAGACAAACCTGTTGAGGCCCAAACGCCTTAAATATACACTGTTGGTTCTGGCCCATCTCACACTATTGTAAATATATGGTGAAGGTTTAACCCTTTCCAATCCAATTTGTATTCTGGTTTTCCTAGGGGGCTTACTCTTTTTCTGCTGTTATACAACGGGCGCTATCTGCTGGCTAAAGCCAGTACTGCATGAGGTGACACGTTGGATAGGCTCCAACAGCAGAGAGGCTGGCAACATACAGAAAGAGAACCCTGACCGATATGTCTTCCAACATCGAAGCCTTAAATCATAATGTCTTCAGAGATCAGACAGTGGATTGGAAAGGGTTAAAGTTCCTACAACCTAGCAGGACTGGTGCTCAGCTGTCATCAGAGACAGCCGAGGACCCAGAGGAGAAGACAGAAGCAAATTCTAACTGATTCTGCCTTCTATTTTCGAGCCTACATAACGCTCAGTGGAAGTCTCACGGACTAATATCAGGCTTCCCTGTATGTAGGCAGCCTTACACGGCCAATCTAGATTATCTTCTAGCAGCCATAGGTGCACCGTGTGAGCACAGACTTGTGGAGTCCCTTTTAGTCATCTAATCTTTTGTATTTCCTCTCTTTCAGGACTACGAGCGCAGTCTCTCTCTTCTCAGCCTGGATGACATTGAACGACTGGCTACACGTATTCTACATCCGCAGCTGCCAGAAGCCATAGATCTCGGATTCCTGGACTGACCTGATAATGCCCCAGCCCCTAAGCACTTGTCCTCTCCTGTAGTTACTGAATGGGATCACAGCTCTAATAAAGATACCAAATGACCAGGAGCCGAGTTCATGACTTTATTTCAGGAATTTTTTTTTTTTTTTTTTTTAATTCAGTTTACCGTCAAGCTCAAAAGCTGTAAAGTGACAAATGGCCAATTTCCATCAGTCTTTGGCATACTGGTTGGCAGAGCATGGCACATTGTGTAATATTTAAGGCACTTGTCATTAGATCAGCTGCACAAAACAAATCTTGATTATAAAATGTTTTTTAACAAAAATAACAATGTTTTCCAAAATTTGGCATCCACTTCCTGAATGTACCATGACTAAATACAATTCATTAAAATGTATATTATTTACATGTAAACAGAATCGTTATCACTATATACAGAACGGCTCCTGTATCCAAACCGATTCGGAAATAATGAACACTGCAATCTCATTGGCTTCTATAGGCGAGGCGCCAATAGTTGTCTGCCGGAAGTACACCTAAAGGCTCATTCACATCTGCAGCTTTGTTTTTGCATTTAGCTGTTCTGTCTGAGGAGCAGCCAAACGGAAAACTGACCGGTAACCAGAAAACGTCTCTACTATGGGTCCAGCTGTGCTAAAATAAAAACCGGAGCAGTACTTGCCTGCCCTCAGCCCCCGCGATCTAGTGCTGCAGCCCTGCCGTAGTCGGTGTTTATTGTGGAGGATGACATCACCGGAACGCTGTAGCGTCCTAGCTCTGAACTCCTGGCGTCATGGCACCCAGGATGTGAGTGCTGATGCCAGGAGTTTGCCGGTGATGTCATCCTCCAAAACAAACGGCAGCGCTGATTTGTAAGGTCTGAAGACAGTTAAGTACAGCTCCTTCTTGTTTTAGCACAGCTGGCCCCACCGAAGAAAGAGTGTCTGCCAACCGGACAATCCCTTAAGTTCCCATTGATATTAAATGGGCAAAGTGATTCAGTTCGGCTTGGTGTGCCTCCGTTTGATTTCCGTATTTACACATAAATAGTAGCGCAGACTGCAGTGCTATTGTTTCCGAAAAATCTAATGGGACACTTCTTTTTGGAAACGGAAACCAACTCAAAAACTTACGGTGCTTTTGCTTTATGACCGTTTTGATATGAGGCCCAATGTGAGATACTTAATAAATATATATAAAAACATTGCATGACGACACGTGTGTATATATAATGTATAAAGCATACAAGTGAGGCATTGGCTTCAGTCCTGACACAAGCTGATGTTTCAAGCAATGGCAAGATTATAGAAGCTTAGGCAAATAAGAAGCAATACTTGTCTGTTTGCTGGATGATGATTTGTTGAAATTTTTTTTTTTTATTAATTAATATTTTTTAAGGGGTTTTTCTAGGACTTTGATATTGATGGCCTATCCTATGTGTAGGATACCCTCGCACTGGACAACTGTAGAGCTCATAAGTGCCGACTATCGCTCCCGCTTTACAGAGGAGCAATAGTTGTTCAAGTGATTGGACAGTCCAGGATTGAGCGTCTCCTGTTCACACAGCACAACAGTCGGCACTTGGTTTTTAGTTCTGCTAAAAACCAAGCGACTCTGACAAATGACCGACTTCCTGCTCCGTTCCCTGTCGGTGGCCACGTGTAAAGGTTCTTTAACTTCACATATGACAGATTTGTTGCACAAAGTTCTGTGAAGGAAAACCTGTTGCATCTTAAAGGCACGGGTTTTGGAAGTCAGCACATGGATTTCTCTTAAGGCCCCTTTACACGCAACGATTATCGCTCAAGATTCGTTAAACCGGACAAATATAAGCAATAATCGTTACATGTAAACGCGGGCAGTTGTGCACTATTCATTCAATTATCAGAATCCAAGGCTTTTAGGCTGGCATAAAATCCAATGTTTGATCGCTGGAAATTCTTTCAGTTTGAATGCAGTTCATTCAGTGTTTCCAGCAGCCAGCCATGGCTTTGTTTTGCAGTGTTAGACATTGTTAGTGCAATGTCTACTCAGCCATCAGGAGGAGAACAATGGAATGTGCCATCCAGATATTTGCTCAGCTGGGTGAAGTGTTTACGCAATAACAATCGCCTAAACACACGCCCAGCTGAGCAAACAACTCGTGGAGGAAAACACTGATGATTCATTAGCTAATACAGTGATTATTTATGTGTATGCAAAACCATCGCTAAAACTTTCAATCTTTGGGCAGTTAGAGCGATTGTCTTTGTGTATAAAAGGGCCTCAAGTTTCATTCACACAAATAGGACAGTCACTGAAATCTGAGCAACAAAGCTGCCACCTTAGGGCTCCTTCACACTGGCGATAAGATGGCAGGACTTTCATGCAATGCGAGAGTGAGTGAAAACACAGAATTATGAAACCAATGATTGTCAATGGTTTCCTTCACATTTGCTATGTTAGGTGGTGGTCAATGGGATGGCTGTCAGGCTCCTGACCGTTGTCCTGAGTAAAAGGGACCTTAAGGGTGGGTTTACACCGGGCACCAACTATCTGAATAGTCTGTTTTAAATAGTTGCTGTAGTGAGTTGTTAGCGTATGAATGCGGGTTCGTCACAGCGGCGGCGGACGTTCTGTTTGCAACCTCTGTTACTGATTTCTGCTAGAAAACAGGACAAATTTCATCCTGTAATTTTTGGCGAAAAGCTTGACTGCTAGCCGGAAATCGAATGGACCCCATAATAGTCCCAAACGGAGATGGAAGACAGAAATCCCCAGCCCTGATGTGAACGAGCCGGACAAAGTTTGTATGCCTTTATACAGTAATAGTTTTTCAATTTTGGTCGCTGAAGTGCAGAGCGAGTAAAAGACAAGCGACGGCCTGTTTACACCAGACGATATTCAACCATCTAGTATTTTTTTTTTTAGGTGAGCTGAAAATTAGCGATAGCGACTACTGAATGAATTCACTGTCGTGGCCATTTTTGCGCAGAAGAAATGTTGCTTACATTCGCTTTATCAGCGACTATTCAGACAATAGTTATCCCATGTAACGCCACCCTAAGGCCTCATGTCCACGGGGAAAATCAGGGCCGCCGCGGATTTTCCATGCAGAATCCCGCCGCGGGTCCCTCCTTTCCCGGGGACATGAGGCTAAAAATAAGAATAAACTCACCTGTCCGGACGCTGCGGATCTTCCCTCCATCGCGTAAGGATCTTCTTTCTCCGGCCCGGCGGATGTGCTCGGCACGCCAGCAGCGTGCCGCGCATATCCGTCGGGCGGAAGATGGAAGATCCGGCTGCGACGGAGGGAAGATACAGTGTCCGGACAGGTAAGTTTTAATTCTGGTACGGGTGTTCTGCGGATCCGGATGGCTTCCATAGGCTTCAATAGAAGCCTGCGGGAGACCCGCACTAAAATGGAGCATGTCGCGTTTTTTCCCCGCACACGCAATCCGCGCCTCAAGGGGAAAATAACATCCGCAGGTATTTAACTACCTGTGGGTGTCCAATGCATCCCTATGGGGCGCGGATCCGCGTGTGGGAAAAACACTGCGGATTTTAAATCATCTTTTCCCCGTGGACATGAGGCCTCAGTCCTAGAGTTCTCCGACTAGCTGGTTGCACTAGTCCTGTTCTTGGGACTAACGGAGATGAGTTTTATTCACCCAGGTTACCGCTTTAGGAGGTTTTCCAGTTTTGTATACAAAAGGTTGAAAGAAGCGCTTCATGTGTACCTTCCTTAGGTGTTATGTAAATAAGTTCCGCAATAATGTGCTCATTATGCAGGGTTGTATTTTTACACATCACTATGTGTTTGTTAAATACGGCCCTGCGCTGCTGCCAGATTTGCACGTACAGCGTAAGTGAAGTGACCAGATGAAACACTGCGGAGTTTCAGAGCTCGTTCGGCGTTGACCAGGGAAGGGTTCATCACAATATAAACAAGTAGATTTATGGCTGAATGCACATGGGCATGCACGAAATCCGCCCATGGACGGGGGTCCTGCGTACCTGTGTCTTCTTTCTTCTGTAGTGCAGATGTGCTGCGGATCGGACGCCTTCCATTGAGGTCAATGGGAGCCGTCTGTGCGGAAAAGGCTCCAACATCGAGCAGGCTGCAATTTTTCCTCCGCGAGCGGAAATCGCAGTTGATTTCCGCTCGTGTACGTGGAACAATCACTTTTGCATTGCACCCTATGGACGGACATTGCTGCGGAACCCACGGGCAAGACGCCCTCCGCGGATTCTGCAGCAAAAATCCGCCCGTGTTCATGAGCCCTAAGTCCGTATACGGGGTTACGTTTCAGATCTACACCAGACCCTTCCTCAAATAGGTGTACCATATGGTTTAGTGCCTGGGGAAGAGTGGTGTAGACTTGTAACGCATTGTAATCCGCTATACCTGAATAAGGCAGCTTATATAGATCACAACGAGCCCTTTATGGCCAGCGTTGAATGAGCTCTGAGCCTCAGCAGATCTGGAATACAATAGGGAGCATGTGACATACCAAACTCTAATATATATATTGTGCCGTAATTCCTGTGGAATGTCTGCAGCAAAAGTTGTCAAAATCTGCAGCAGATTTCACTTCTTCAATTGAATATATATTGAAGGGCTGAAATCTGCTGTAGATCTGCAACAACATTCACATCAAATGGTGCAGCTTTTGCTGCAGAATGTCCACTTCAGACAATCCGCAGCAAATTCTGCACTGTTTGGACATACCCTTAGGCCTCATGTCCACGGGGAAAATCAGATCCGCTGCAGATTCTACATGGAGAATCTGCAGCGGGTCCCTCCTGCCCCGCGGACATGAGCGCTGAAAATAGAAATTTAAAAGCATTTACCTTTCCGTAGCGGGCGGCGAAGGTCAGCTGTTCCTCACGGCCGGATCTTCATTTTCGGCTGGCGGATGAATTCCTGACGCCGGCGGCACGTCGTCGACGTGCCGCGCGCATGCGCCGGGCACATCCGCCGAGCCGAAGCAAGGGAGATGCGGCCGTGAGGAAGAGCAGAGCTTCGCGGTCCGCTGCGGGTGAGTAAATGCTTTTAATTCCTATTTTAGGTCTCCCACGGATCCGGACGGCTTCCATAGGCTTCAATAGAAGCCCGCGGGAGCCGTCCCCGCGGGAGACCCGCATGAAAATGGAGCATGGTCCAGATTTTTTCATGCTCCATTTTTTTTAAAATGCCTTTTATTGACGATCCGCGGGTATTTATCTACCCGCGGGTGGTCAATGCATCCCTATGGGGTGCGGATCCGCGCGCGGGAGATCCGCTGCGGATTTTAAATCACATTTTGCCCGTGGACATGAGCCCTTAGAGGGGTTTTCGAGTCCTGTAATACTGATGATCTAACCTCCCGATAAGCTATCAATATCTCTTCAATGGGAGAGAGCTGCAGTACCCTCACTGATCTGATATTGATGATCTACCCCAAGGATAGGTTATCATTATTACAGGACTGGAAAACCCCTTTAAGTAACACAATTTGCTAAGTTAAAAAAAAAGCCGTGCATCCACCAATTTTGTAGCCTATTATCCTGCAATGTTAATCCAGAAGAAGGCAAAAAACCCTAATGAGGTAGGAGTAAACTTTTCTCATTTTAGGGGGGAAAAAAATTCCTTCCCGATTCCAAATCTGGCAATCACAATAATCCCCGGATCATCGACCCTTCTGACGTAATCCAGTAAATAGAACTCGTAATACTGTTGCAATAAAGAAATGCATCCAAGCCGTTATTGATTTCCTTTAGTGAGTTCGCCATCACGACATCCTCAGGCAGAGAGTTCCATAGTCTTCACTGCTCTTACAGTAAAGAATCCCCTTCGCTGTTGGCATAAAAACATTTTTACTTCTACCAGATTCTTAATAAGTGGGCAATACTTAGCCAGTCCAAGACTGCAGCAGAGGTGTTTTCTATTGGTATCTGCATGCCAATCCAGTGAGCTGCAGGGTTGAAGTTTGTAATATTGGATAACACGTGGACCCTACACCTTTTATAATTCTGTAAAACACTTTCTTGGGTGATGTGCTTTGCCGTGTGATAATGCCCCTGCATGTAATATTCCAATTGGGGGTGAGAGGTTCATGAAATACTCAATATATAGTTATTAGAGATGATCGAGCGTACTCGGAAAAGCACTACTCGCTCGAGTAATGTGCTTTATCCGAGTATCGCTGTGCTCGGGTCTGAAGATTCGGGTGCCGCTGCGGCTGACAGGTGAGTCGCAGCGGGGAGCAGGGGAGAGCGGGCGGGAGAGAGGGAGAGAAAGATCTTACCTCCGTTCCTCCCCGCTCTCCCCTGCAGCTCCCCGCTCCGTGCCGGCACCCGAATCTTCAGGGACGAGCACAGCGATACTCGGATAAAGCCAATTACTCGAGCGAGTAGTGCTTTTCCGAGTACGCTCGCTCATCTCTAATAGTTATCCTCCATAAAGAAAAGCAGTCAAGTTTTCAAGTGCAAGGAACAAAAACAGTCATTGCCTTCTAGTTTTCTGAAGAACACTATTCATACTAGATGGACATGGGCTGGATGGGACGACTTTACATTCTTGCTCTTCTTCTTGCTTCTGTACTTGCGCCAGGCCCTCTGAATAACCATAGCAGCTTGTTTTTTGCGCTGAAAGAGTTGCTTCCTCGCCTTCTCCCGCTCTACTAATTGCAGCCTTGCTTCTAATGGAATCAGCTCAATGTCAAGCTGCTGCCAGTCAGTAGTGCTTTGACTGAGTCTTGAAGAGTCTCTGGGAATCGGGATTGTCAATGATCTCCTGAAGTTAATATCGCTCGCTGGAGAGCAGGTTACAATTTTCCTTTCTATTTCTCCATGTTTAATCCCTCTCAAGTGTGAACCGGAAGCACTACGATGTACCTTTCCCAAAAACTTTTTGTCTTCGCACTTGGACAGTTTTCCACTCGCACTTCTCCGTCCAGTTCGGGCAGACAAACTTCTTTCTTGATGTTTTTGCTTCTCTGATAGTTCTTTGGAATGGATACATTTATCTGTATTTTCCATCGGGGCTATTAGATCTTCCGGTTCCCTTTTTCTTCTAGTTGACCTTGGTTCTGCAATATTATAAGCTCCTAGTTTTTGGGTAACTATGTCCATATCTTCACTTTTATTCTTCTGCATACTGGTGCTTTTTATTTGCTTTTGAGTGACGTCCTTCTTATTGGTGTTTTCAGAAGCTTGTTTTTCCTGTACAAGAAGTCTCTTTCTGCCATCTTTATCACTATTCTCTAGCCGTAGGGAAGAACCAGACCCTTCTCTGATCTCCTTATGTGATTTCCTACGACCTTCTTTGTGGCCAGGCTGCACTTTTTCCAGTGTGGTGACATTGCTGCCTTTTTCTTTATGTCTACCACATTTCTGACTGTCATCTCGCTTGTTCACTGGATCATCCTCATGATACTGCTCCTCGGAATGTAGAGTTGGCGATGAAGGACTTTGAGAGTTACAAGCTTTTCTGGAACTCGTTCTGCTGGGCACCACACAAATCTCTCTGTGCCTTGGAGATATTTTACCATCCTGGACTACTTGGTAAACTTGGCTGTGGTGTTCCTTAAGTTTTGTCTTATTGGTAGCCTCTTTCAGTCTTGCCCCTTTGCTTTCCTTATGTTGCTCCTCATTAGCACTTTGCCCTTCGTCCTGGTTCCTTACGACCTTGGGTGTTTTAACTTGTTTTTCTTCTTTCTGCCCTTCTTTAGCTTGTTGACCAGTTCTTACCTTCCTCTTATTTTCTCCTTCTCTTTTTTTGGCAGCGGCATCTTTTCGCAGTTGCTCGTGTTTCATTAGCAGATTTTTCCTCTCCCGAAAGGCCCTCCGCACTTTGTGTCCTTTGTAAACCGCTTGAATTTTGGAGGCAGCAATATCTTGTATCGCAGCAATAGAGAGGGCGCCATGCTCAAGCATGAACTGTATTACCTCCTGATGCCCGCCGAGCAATGCGTAATCCAGAGGGGTGTATCTTTCTTCCGTGCTTTGCATTTGGTTGTGGAAAGCATTATAGTGTAGAAGTAGTTTTACTGCATCCAGGTAGCCGTTGTTGCATGACCAGTGCAGAGCCGTGCGGCCGTTCTTATCCTGGATGTTGGGATCTGCCTTACTTTCCATTAACACTTCCATGCAGCCAATATAGCCTCCGTAGGCTGCACACTGCAGTGGAGTCCGGCCTTCATAGTCCTGGGCATTTGGGTTAATATTATTTTCTATAAGTATCTGGCATACATTGGCATTCCCTCCTAACGCTGCCCAATGTAGTGGCGAGCGCCCATCCTTGTCCACAAGATGAACTTTCGCACCGCCTTTGATTAAAGTAGAGATGACCTCCCTGTGTCCCATTTCGCATGCTCTGAAGAGCGGCGTATGCTTCATGACATCAGCGGCATCAACTTGGGCTCTGTTTTCTAAGAGAACGCGTACGGTACTAATCTGCCCAGATAAGGAAGCAGCATGAAGGGCAGTGCCACCGTATTTATCCGTCCTGTTGATCTCAAGTTCTCGGTCAAGTTCCAACATAACTTTTAAGACCTCGTCACTTCCTTTCCCGGCTGCCCACATAAAGGCAGTCCGACCCTCTAAATCTGCTTCATCTCTCACGGAAAGGTGGGTGAGCAAAACCCGTACCGTATCGGGGCAATTGCCTTGGGCGGCATAATGTAGAGGCGTTGCTCCTTGACTGTCGGAAGGGATGTTAGGAGAACGATTTCTTTCTAGAAGGAGATTCGCAATAGGCGTGTGACCCAACAGGGCTGCCCAATGTAACGGGGTGCGGAAGAGATTGTCATACGGCGCTACGTTGCATCCCCGATAGGAAGTAAGAAGATTAACCACTTCTTGATTGCCATCCCCGACAGCCAGATGAAGAGGAGTGCGGCCTTCGTAGTCTTGCCAGTTCAGTAAAGACTCTGTTGGCGCTGCTTCCAGCAAGCAACGCACCGTTAGGGCGGCTTCCGGGTCTTTATGTCCTGCTGCCCAATGCAATGGTATTTTCCCCTCTTGGTCCGGGATGCCGATGTTGGACCCATGCCTCACCAACAACCTGACGTGGCGCGGGCGGTTGTAATAGGCGCTCCAGTGTAGGGCAGTTTGTTTTCGTTGATCTTGGGCATCGACTTGCCCGGGTGGAGTGTGTTTCAGGAGAAGGGCTAGACAGCGGGTATCTTGGTGCCGGGTGGAGAGGTGTAACGCCGTGATGTCCCGTAAATCGCGGTGTGTGCAGTCAGCCCTACGAGACAGGAGAAGTTTCAGCAGACGATGGTTGCCGGTTTGAGCCGCTAAGTGCACCGCCGTCCTCCCGCTTCTATCAGAGCGATTCACAAGGGCCCCGTAACGGAGGAGAGCTTCTGCGCAAGCCCTACGATCGCCCAGGACGCTGTACATCAGAGGAGTCCTCCCTAGCTGGTCCTCCTGGTCAATCAGATCTGGGCTGGAGCCAACGAGGCGCAGCAGAGTCGCCTTGTCCCCTGTCACAGCAGCTGCATGGACAGGAGAGGCCAGGGAAGAGCCCTGGGGCGGGCTGCTCATTCTTGGGACAGCTGAATTCCCCAGCACAAAGTCACAGGAAGCCAATTTCTTACAACCTCATATGGTCTCCATGGAAACAGCAACCGCTATTTTTCACACGAGCCGGTGTTCTCATCTCTATGGCAACGTCCGAGCTATCCACCGCGGCGGCTCTCTATGGTTGTGGGCTTGCGCATGCGCTCTGAGCAGGCGCGTCAGGTCACATGACTTGTGCAGTCTGACCTCGGAAGTATCAGTCTGCAGGCAGCTGTCATGGCGGCCGGATCTCTCCCAGCCTCCATGGCTCCGTACTTCCCGGGATACCGGCCGTTTGACCCGGAGTCTCTGGGTTTGGGGGCCGCCTTCCGCCTCACCTCTTTCTCGGACATGAAAGGCTGAGGCTGTAAAGTCCCGCAGGAGACGCTGCTCAGACTCTTGGCGGGACTGGAAGAGGGGGAACCCAGAGAGGGAGGCGGCTTGGAGCCGGGGGGCTCGTGTGCGGTGCAGGATGGAGGATCCCCAAGGCTGGGTGAGCAGGGAGGGTCTTATAGGGGGTTATGTGCATGCTGGCATTCCGGTGCAGTGTGTCAGTAGTGTGCTAGACCAGGACTTAAAGGGGAAGTGCATACACGTGGGAAGACCCCATTGGCGAGGTGTGCCATCTGGGAACCCCATTGGCGAGGTGTGCCATCTGGAAAGATCCCATTGGCACTGTGCGGAGACTTCTGACTTGCTGCAAGTTTAAGATCATTCATTTTTAAAGGGGGTTTTGGCCATTTAACCCCTTGCAGTATTTAAAACTTTGGCCTTAGGCTAGGTCAATAGTTGATCAGCGAGGAGGTCCACCAGTTGGGACCCCTGGCGATCACTGATCTCAGTCTCTGCACTTACGGCTGGATGTTGACAGCTCTGTCCGTGTTGTGGTCGAAGCCGTAACTGCACTAGGATATATACAGCAGCTTCCACTTATTTCCATGGCCGCTATTATACTTTCTATCCGGCATCGATGTGGACGTTTGGCCACGCTTCAGTGAGTGCGGGGGCTGAGATTATCACACTGGTGGACTGATCCCTACTGATCAACTATTGATGACCTTTTCTAAGGACAGGTCATCAATACTGCAAGGGGTTAAATGTCCAGAATACCGTTTTAGCCTCTCTCTTTAAGGGTTCACTCACATGGGTGTATATGCGCCCAATACTTAGTGCTGAATCCCTATTGATTTGCATTGGAGTATTCACACGTGTTTTTCACGTGCATCAAAAAAAAAAACACGCAGCATGTTGTATTTTGGTCCGTGTTGCCGAGCGAAATAGCCCATTGAAGTCTATGGGAAGGCGTGAATACACATGGTGCACGCGTATTCACTGCATAGTTAGGTATTAAATCAATGAACTTGTTTTGGGGATTTTTTTTTTTTTGCACATGCGTGATAAATGCAGTGTTTTGGTCTGTGAAAATGTTGGGTCGTCACGGATCGAAAACTTCATACGCCTGTGTGAATGAGCCCTAAAGAGAACTACTCAGCAATGAGTTACCATATGACCGCTCACGGATCTCAGGCTGCGGTTGTGCTGCTCTTACTTGATTGTCGTATCGCTCAGCGTGCGACATCAGTGATGGCTCTGACAGCGGGCGGACAGTCAAGAGTCGATGCGATTATCAGCTAGGAGCCGTGACTATTCGCCGCAGTGTTGTACAAAGAGGGGCGACAAAGTGTGGCAATCGCTAATTTCAGCAGGGGCGCACCTACAAAAGTACAAGCACTATAACATGGTGGCGGGCGATGGATGCTGTTGTTTTGACACCCTGTACATAATACAAGTAACAAGAAGAAACTTTGAAATATACCGAATTAGAGAAAAATCCCTTTTTCTCTACTTTTGAGTCACTTTCGAAATGATCTTTGGCAGTTTACACAGAACGATTATAGTTCAAATTTGCAAGAACCACTTTTTTTTAACGATATTCGTTCCGTTTAAAAGGGCCAATTTATGTGTGACAATTATCGCTCAAGCGAAGTCTTTTGAGCGATAATGGTCGCGTGTAAATGCTACCATCGTTTGCTTTTCGTCTGAACGATGACTTTTAGTTGAGTTTAAAATCCATCGTTCGGCTGGGCAGTTGATGGCAGGGACCACATCTTGTGATTCTCCACGGTAGCGCTAATAACATTTTATTCAGCGGTAGTCCCACAGCTGAACAAAGGGCTGTATGCCGATAACAGACCAGCTGGCTGTTCTCTGCATACAGCTTAGGGAGGCTTATTTGCATGCAAATGAAGGTAATAAGCTACTAATGGGCATTAGTGCCCATTAGCAGCTTATGTAAAATGACCGCTTAAACTGTCAGTCATCCTAACTTTTGAACGAAGTTTGAGCGATCACCTTTGCGTGTAAATGGGCCTTTAGTCCTCAGTTCTTATCTTTTCTCTCCTGTATGTTCTAATTTAGCTATTTTATGCATGGAGTTTCTGTGTTCTCTCCGTCCGTGTGGGTTTCCTCTCGGTACACCGGTTTCCTTCGTCATTCCAAAAACATACAGATAGGTGATTGTAGATTGTGAGCCCCAATGGGGACAGAACCCAACATCATATCATGTGCATGCGCTACATAAATATTGGTGATTATTATGGTGTTGTGGTTGCTGGCAAATGATGTTGAGGGATGATATAATTAATTATATCATAACCTAATTCCGTGTTGGATATGAGAGCCATGTGAATTGCTCATGGCATATCAGTTGCTTTAAGCCGGATTGCTGCAGTCAGCTGTTGGCTCAGGCAATATCACACGGGCGGCACAAGGTTCACCAGCTGGATTGCAAATTAAACAAAGGTAGTACTCTACTCGAGTACTTGACTACAATGGGAGACTCGAGCATTTTTGTATGTGGGCCGCCGTGTCCCGAGCTCTTTTTTTTCGTGGTTCGTGTTTTCTCTCGCGCGTGCTGCATCGGGGAGGGGCCAAAACTGGGGCGGGGTTGAACACAGCGTCATGCTCGTTTGAGTAACGAGCACCATCGAGTATGCTAATACTCGAACGAGCATCAAGCTCGGCAGAGTACGTTCGCTCAACTCTAGCTATTACTTTTATTTGCCACTTTTAAAAAGGTCGTCCATTCGTAAATAATTAATGGCCTATCCTCAGGTTATGCTATTAGTAGTAGATTAGCTGGTGTCTGCTGTGCGGGACTCTGCTGATCAACTGTTCACAGGGCCACTGCAGTAAGCAGACAGCTCCATTCCCAATATAGTGGTCAGGTTTGGTATTACACGTGAAGTTCCCCATTAAAGTGAATGAAAACTTGGCCTGCAATACCAAGTCTGGCCACTACAATGTGAACGGAGCTATCTGCTTCTTGCAGATATCAGCTCAGTGCATGATAACATTAACCCAGCAAACGGCTGTTTAGTGGGGGTCCTAGGTGGCAAAAGTACTAATGTGCTATTGATGACCAATCCTGAGGCCAGGCCATCATCAGTTTACAACCAGACAACTTCTTTAATGTTGAGAAGCAGACATTGTCTAAACTAAAGCCTCTTTTGTGTGCTTTCCTTGCAGGTATTGGTATGGATTCGTGTGTAATCCCTTTAAGACACAGAGGACTTTCCCTTGTTCAGACCACTGACTTCTTCTATCCATCTGTAGAGGACCCCTATATGCAGGTGAGGAAAGGGTTAACTAGTAGTTTTGCATATTCGTCATCCTATCTATCGCTGGTTCTTGACTCCCACATGATGGCTCTACATGCTTGGAGCATTAGTATCTGCTGAGTCGATATGGTGAAGCTTCGGAGTGAGCGGGGAAGGAGTCTGCTTGCAGGGCATGTCACGCGGCCGCCGCACCGGTCTTGTCTGCACTCGTAAACGCACTTTTTGCATTCACTTTGTTCAACTTTTTTATTTAGCTTCTCTTTTTAGACGGTGGACAATGTCCTAATAGTCTGCACTACGTGTATCCGGAGCTGAACTCTTTGCTTTCTTCTGCAGCAGAGGTTTAGTCTGGAATAAACTAAAGAATCACTCTGAGCAAAACTGATGACGCTGCCTAATGCAGGGCCTAAGGAGCGCGATGCATGACTTGGGGCATTCTGACTAGTCAGCCCTGAATCTTTGTATTACCGCTTGGAGTGCATATTCAAACTTAAGGGAGTTTTCTAGACCGCACCGCTGGGATACACTGGAGTTGGAGTGGATGTGTTGCTCCAACCTCTGTGTAGTGGCCGGCGCTTGTAATTGCAGGTGCAGCTCTCACTAAAATCAATGGGACCCCAGCCTGCCATTATAAGCGCAGCTCCCTTTTAAGCCTTGTTCACACGGGTAATTTACTGTCAGTTCCACGCCAGATTTTTCTGATGTGGAGCTGACCGTTTTATCCACAGCAGAGCTTTGAGGCTGAGCGACAGTTCGGTCACAAATTTTCATGTGGATACACACACTGATATAATCCCAGTCAATGGGCAAATCAGTATGTGGCCACCTAGATTGAAAACTGTGCCAAGAATTGACTTGACAGAGTTGTTTTTTTTTTTAAAACCTCTCTCTCCCCAGCAAGCCATTTTTAGGCCGGTCTCACATGGGCAAGTTTGAATTGCGGAATCTGCAATCGTCAGCCGCACGGACGATCCACCGCATTCCACACGTTCAAACAGAGTATTCGCATGGCTGCTCACATGAGCGGGCAACAACTGCGATTTTTCACTCGCGAAAAAAAAATTGCAGCATGCCGTATTTTTGCGCAGATTTAATAGAAGCCATCTGACCCAGATTGCTTCCATTGAATTGACATAGCAGAAAGGTCGCAGACTCCACATCATTGCCTAGCGATGGCATGGGAAAAGCAGGGATTTTTAAACAAATCTGTACTATGCGGACCATCTGCAGTACAGATTTTATAGGTACGCGATGACGCCGGCCGGACACAGGATCAGATTCCGCTATGTGCTCTTGCATGCAGAACCTGACCCACTTGTGTGAAACCGGCCTCAAGTTCCTTAACACACACTCCCAAGAAAATGCACATAAGAATGAGTAGTACCTGCTATTTGTTTAGCGTTTTATGACACATTTGTAACGCATTCCCCTCCCCCATATACTATAGAAAAAACGCCAAACCTACAGCTTGATGTGCCTGCAAAAGAAAAAAACAGACCCAAAAAATGCACAATTTTTTTTTTTTTTTAGTGCATAGTTAATAATTCCCTATTGACCTACAACTAACCTATGCCTGTTTTTGCCATGGCTGCTTGTTTTTTTTTTTGTTTTTTTTTTTTGTTTTTGGCAAGAACGGCAGCGGTCAGACATTATCCACGAGTCAGTAGGGAAATATTACATGCACCACACTCAATGGGACGGACTTAATAGTCCTGTCTAATAATTACACAGTTCAGACATAGACCAGACCGTCTTAAAGTGCAGCAGATTTATCACAGTGGCGCGGCTGAAAGACAAATCTGTCAAATCTTAAGACTGTCTAATCTGAGTTGATACCACCTATTAGTTGGTTTAGTTTACAACAATTTGCACCATGTTGTAGTCACAATGTATAACACACTATGTCACATTTTCGATTTCAATGGGACCTTTTATTGCATAGCATGGCTCTCGCATGCCGTGCGATGTGAGGCTTCCCATTGAAATCAATGGAAAACATTTCCGATCCTCAAGCGAGGATGAAAATCGGAATTTCACAGATGCAAGGCTTTTTTTGTTCGCCCCAAAATTGCCTGGCATCCGCGGGTGTAATGCAGGTTACCGAGCATAATATCGCACTCACCTGTGTGTAGGTAGCCTCAGCAGAAATGTTGTGAAAAATCGGCACCAAAATCCATGTCATAATTCACCCCGCTGGTGTGGATCTGCAGCTGATTTCACCTTAGAAAGGGTGAGGTCTACTCTGTACCCGCACCAATGGGGTTGATTTTTGGTGCTGATGTTCTGCCACAGAACATGCTTGGGCTGCTCTCACAGCGTTTACCGCACCCATCATTGCAAGATAAAGCAGACAGTGTTTGAAAATCGCAGCGTTACAAATGCCACGCTCGTCTGAGCAGCCCCGTTGAAATCAATGGAGCCGTTTTACAGAGTTCAGCGTGGCATTTGAAACGCCACCCTAAAGGCCACTCTCGCATGGGCTCAGCAAAATGCTGCGATTTCGATCGTGGAGTTGTGCCGTGATTTTACTATCTCTTTCAGATGCAGGTTCCCGATGCCAACAGTGGGTTTTAGCGCACCCCATCATTGTGATGAGGTGCTGGGAAAATAGAGCAGGGAGCGCTCGAGGAGCGCATGTCTGCAAGGCCCCTGTTTAAATCAATGGGAGCCTTGTGCCGCGGTAAAAAACTTATCTGTGTGAGCGTGGCCTCAGTCTGTTTCTTTATGAAACTGCTTCAGCCTTTTTTGAAACCTTATATCCTGTTATGAAATCCCCGTTTGGCAGAGTCTCCTGAATTTCCAGTAATATTTCACAACCAGCTATAAACCGCTGATGACCGTTGCAGCCTCATGGCTCCGGCATCATTAGCTTTCATGGATACGGACTGTGATAAGAGAAGTTCATTATATGCAACATTTAAAGGGAACCTGTCACTAGGTTCCTGCTGCCTGAGCCGCGGTCCGCATGAACCCGGGACAGGAAGATACATCGCAAGATTGTAGGTGGTGTTCCAAAACTGCTGCATTTTAGATTAAACATACTTTGAAGATCAACAGAGCGGAGCCTGCGATCATGGGTGCTGCACCATACAACCGCCTTCCATGTGAATCATCGAGAATGACGGGTCACTTCCTGTGTGTCCTGAGACCTGCCAGTCTGTAATGTGGGCGGGCAGAGGCTGGCATGGCCCGGTGCTGACTCGGGTTCTACGCAGCGCCTTTTCTTGTGTCCCAAAAACGAGTAGCTGTGTGGAAAGCGGACGGACCCCATTATAGTCAATGGGCTGTTTAGTTCCATCCAGCCGCAGGGATTCCCCTTTCCTGCTCCCCGAATAGAATAGGAAAGGGGAACCCTCAATGGAGATGTGAAACTACCCTAAGGGCTCTTTCCCACGAGTGTATATCGGGCTGCCGTTTTCATGGGCGGCCAATATACGCTGTGATCTGATGCGTTGGATTCCAATGCATCAGATCACATCGCCGTATTCCTGTGATGTAAAAGTGCCCTGCTGGCCAATATAGCGCCGGCGTTTTTTTTACCTCAGGCCCAAAAGATAGTCCTGGAACTATCTTTTGAACCAGAGACCGTTGGCCACTGCATGGGCTCCTATGGGAGCCACTGACAGCGGCCGGAGAAGGGAGGGAGCTTAGCAGTGTGACTGCTAACCTCCCACCCTGGAATCAGCCAGAGGGGAGGGGAGAAGAGGTGAGCCAGCGAGGGGGAGGGAAGGCTCAACCGCATGGCAGCCTCGGCGTATACGCGCCGGGGCCTATGCTGTGTGAACGGGCGCACAAACGTTAGATGGTAGCGTATATCGGCCGGCCATTAAAACGGCGGACGATATACGCTTGTGGGAATGAAGCCTTAGGCACCCTGTCCACGGGTGAGGCGGAATATCGCTAGCGATATTCCGCCGCCGGGGAGCAGGGGAGAGAACTGACAGTTTTCTGCGGTGAGCCTATCTGACAGACAGGCTCGCTGCGGAGAATCGAAGGCATGCTGCGATTTGACTCCTGTGAGCGGACAATCGCTATGATTCTCCGCTCCTGGACAGGGGGCTGCGCTTTCCATAGCAACACTATGGAAAGCGTGCACTGCGTTACTCATGGCCGGATTATGGCCGTGAGTAACACAATGCACTATTGTCCGTGGACAGGAGCCATAACAAAGAAATTGTCCTCAGATTACATCCGATCACTGGTGGTTTTAAGCAGTAGGACATCCTGTAAATTCGCTGAGGGTTATTCATGACCGCTAAAATACGGAGTTTTGTCTGTTCTTACCGCACCCCAATAATTTACTGCTCCTGAGGCATGTATGATGTGTTATCAGCCGACCCTGACACCACTTTTTTTTTCGTTCCTGATTTCAGGGTCGTATTGCGTGTGCCAACGTGCTGAGCGACCTCTATGCCATGGGAATCACAGAATGTGACAATATGCTGATGTTACTGAGTGTCAGCCAGAAGATGACGGAGGAGGTGAGCCTGTGACATTTTCTCAAGTTCATTTTGAACCGTTGTGACTTCTTCCTGCTTACCTCAAGAGTCACATGTTATCTGATTGGCCTATGGTAGCAGATACTTGCTTAGGTGCTAATGAAAGTAGTGCAAGCCAACTTGATTTCCACCATCATGGCACTTCTTATGCCCTAATAAACGTGGCCATACGCAGAAGTCTTAAACAGTTGAAGTTGACGAGAAATGCACTTGTGCGGAGAACTAATGTGCTGCCAGAAAAAAAAGGTAAGGGTGGTTTCCATTGCTCAGATTAGGTTGGCCTCAATTTAGGTCACTAATAATCTAAAAGGACATGGGGCAGTTCACTGGGGGCTGCTCGAACTTTGTTTTGTTCCATTGAATGGAGCGGAGTTGTAATACCACACACAACCTTTGGACATGTGTGGTGCTGTTTGTACAGTAGAAAGGAGCCATGGTTTTCTAATTCTGGCCAGTCTCTTTAATGGCATGGTTGTTTCCACTTAGCAGTCTACCACTATATCATGATGTATGACTTCCAAGATCCATAGTATGATTGTTACCTACGGCTTACACTGGTTGTAAAGTATTGATGGCCTAGCCTTAGGATAGGCCAGCAATTGTAGATCAGTGGAGTTTTGCCTCTCGGGTGGTACTCTGATCAGCTGCTTGAAGGCCTGCACTCATGCACAGACTGGGTTACTACAGAAAGCAGACAGCTCCGTCCCCACTGCAGTAGCTTAGTATTGCTGTGAATGGGAAATTTGCCTGTAATACCAAAACCGGCCACTGCAGTGGGAACAGAGCTGTCTACCTCCTGCGGAAATTTGGTTTGGTGCACAAGCAAACATCTGATCAGAGAAGGTCCTGAATTGCAGACCTCTGCTGATCTATTATTGATGGCCTATCCTAGCTATTGCTGGTTTACAACTTGACAAGCATCTCTGCCCCGGGTTCATGCTGCTCATGCATCAGGCAGCATGAGAACTGAACAGAATCCCTTTAAACAAAACTGATATTACTTCTTATATTTGTTCCAGGAAAAGGAGAAGGTTACACCCCTGATGATTAAAGGTTTTAAGGATGCAGCCGAGGAGGGGGGCACCTCTGTCACAGGGGGCCAGACTGTGGTTAATCCGTGGATCATCATTGGAGGAGTGGCAACAGTTGTCTGTCAGTCAAATGAATTTATCATGTAAGTTTCCCTTTGCATTTCTACATTGAATCTCAACAGTTGTAAGAATTAAAGGGCCCATCTGAATTTTATTTTTGACTTTTTTGACCATTTGGTGCCTTTTTAAAGGTGATGTCCATCTGTCCAATCCTCCGGTGGTCTCTCCGGTCTTTGTTTACAAGCGGGTGGTTGCAGCGATCACTTGCCGATCAGTGATCATGTACCATACTCTTCTTTGTACAGATGTTTAGATATGGAATTATAAAATGTACTATATACAGTGTTTGGGCGCATTCAGACGACCGTATATCGGCCGATATACGGCGTCTCTCTCTGGAGGGGGTGGAGGCTGGAAGAGATGGGAGCAGTGATCTGAGCTTCCGCCCCCTTTCTGCCTCCTCTCCGCCCCTCTGCACTATTTGCAATGAGAGGAGGCAGGGATAAGCTATGGGAATTAGCCCCTCCCTCGTCCCGCTTCTCCTCATTGAAAATAGTGCAGGGGGGTGGAGAGGGGGCAGGAGCTCACAGCACTGCTCCCGGATTTTCCAGCCTCCACCCCCTGCAGAGAGACGCCGTATATCGGCCGATATATGGTCGTCTGAATGCGCCCTTTTTGTGCCATTTTACATTGTTTTGCATGTTTTTTTGGTTTAATTGTGAATCTTTGTTTTTCCAAAGAATTCTCCGTTATGGGGGAGCCCCCTAAAAAGCTAGTTTCAAAAAAAGTATGAAATTCATGACTTTGTCACTTTTTTTTTAACAAACTACAAAAAACCCCCCCAAAAACTGTAGGAAGCCTTGGGCTATGCCCACATGGGACGGGTTTGCTGCGGAATGTCCGCAACCGACGTTCTACCACAGATCCACAGCGGAGGATCCGCAACATTTGGTGCAGAATTCACTTCTCTCACCAAACATCCCGTGGTACAATTGACATTCTGAAGATCTAAAATTCCCACCGCTTGTCAATTTCCGCATGAGTTTTGTATGGATTTTTTTTTTCTGCAGTGTGGATGAGACTTTGAAAATCTCGTCTACTTTGCTATTACTGCAAATGCCATGAATTTTCCATGCAGACGTTCTGCGAAATCCGTGGCAAATCTGCCCCGTGGGGATGTGGCCTAAAGCTGCTGGCTCAGACCTGGCTTGGTGCAGAGAGTTGTCAGCGGTACTAATTTATTAAATATCTTGTTTCACTTGAATGCTTTTAAACATGATCTAATATTCTTTCTCCAGGCCGCACAACGCTGTTCCAGGCGATGTCCTCGTGCTGACGAAGCCTCTGGGGACGCAGGTAGCTGTGAACGCCCATCAGTGGTTGGACAATGTAGGTGATAGTTGTAGGACGCTGTATCTTTATAAGGACCCTTTCATGAATTTACACCAATTAACATTATTTAATCTCTCGTTAGCCTGATCGCTGGAATAAGATCCGTCTGGTGGTGAGCAGGGAAGAAGTTGAGCTGGCGTACCAGGAAGCCATGTTTAATATGGCTACTCTGAATCGCACAGGTAATTACGGGTGCTTATTATGGTGTAAGGGGCCTCTAAGATCTTATGTAATTATATTTTTCGCCCTTGTATAATTAAAGCTGAATCTTATGTACCGTTCTCATATACTTCTGTAGATTTAATTTTCAAGCTCTCTGCTTCTTGTCAGTGAATATGAATACGTTTGGTTTCCTGCAGAGGCTGAAAACCTGTTCACAGCTGAGAGATTGGTACAATTGTATTCAATCTTGACAGTCCTGTAATGATGACTTTGCATCAATGCAGGCAGACTGGGATAGGACTGTAGCAAATTCTCGGTTGTTAGAAGTACAGTACTTACAGAATACATTGATGACAGTTTAAACCTCCGGTTGTTAAAGAGCCGATTATTGGAACCTCTCTTATGGTTCCCCTGAGGTACAATTGCTGTACAGAGTATACTAGAGGAGACAGCTAACAAACACTATATTGACTAAGTAACCCTACTGCTCCAGCGCCCATCATCCCATATGATGCACATTGTCCTGAATCCTCCAGACCTGCAGTGACTGCCTCTATTCGTTTGTATGAGACCGGCAAACTCCGTCTCATAGGAAAGAATAGAAAATCGCTGATGCTGACGGATTCAACTAATCATAATGGAGGTCATGTGGAACGATGGGGAGCAGAGCACCTATTTTATCAATATAGCATTAGGTAAGTATGGTTTTAATCCTAGCATGCTCTGTATACAAATTGCACACTGGGGAAATAAGTTTGCCTGAAGAGGCCCCTTTAAAGGGATTCTCCAGGACTTTTACTATTCATGGTCTCTCCTCAGGATAGGTCATCAATAGTTAAGCAGTAGGGGTCCATTGCTCTAGATCCCTGCCAATCAGCTCATAGCTGGGCCCCCTGCTGTCCATGCAGATGGGAGCTGTGCTTGCAGTACCAACCTATAAGCTTCCAGTGCTGTCCACACTGACAGCAAGCTCAGTGATCAGCTGATCGGTGGGGATCTCAAGTGCAAAACTGCCAATAATTAACTATTCTTGGGATAGGTCATCAATACCCAGTCTCCCCAAAAATAGGCCCTACCATGATTTTTGGGGAGGCTTGAAATAAGGACTACCCCAAAAATAGGTCATGGCTGCATTGCATTAAAAACATGCATTACCTAGCAGGCTCAGTAATACCAGGCACATCCAATTCATAAATCCCACCTCCACAACGCGATAGCTGGGATTGGTTCATAGAGCGCTGCATTGATTGGCTGAGCAGCGGTCAAAGAACCAATCATATCTATCGCATTGGTTCACTGGCTCCAGAACCAATAAATGTAGACCTCAATCAGAGCCATTACTTCCTCAAGGTAGGATTTCTGAATCCCGTAACCAGGAACTGATCTTCTGTGGGCGGTCAAGAACTGCAAGAAGCGCGTCGGAGGTCCAGAGGAGGAGCGGGAGGGACCTGAACTGAGCCTGCTAGGTAAGTATAAGACATCCTCTGAAAATAAGACCTAGCACCCCCTCGGGACAAAAATGAATATAAGGCAGGGGCTTATTTTGGGGGAAACTCGGTAGTAAAAGTCCCAGACGATCACTTTAACATCAATGTTCCCATCCCAGGACTGGTTTTCTTAACCAAACTCCCTTTTGTTTTTTCTTGGTGACAGTCATATTTAACCCCTTCATACTCCAGGGTGTACATTTACGTCCCGGGCATGCAGGGTT
Organism: Eleutherodactylus coqui; assembly: GCF_035609145.1. Taxonomy (NCBI): domain Eukaryota; kingdom Metazoa; phylum Chordata; class Amphibia; order Anura; family Eleutherodactylidae; genus Eleutherodactylus; species Eleutherodactylus coqui. The sequence continues at coordinate 24,764,945 of NC_089846.1, read as the reverse complement.
TGTAAGGAGTGGGATTGGAAGCCAATCCCACCCCATACACTGTGGCTGATAATGCTTTAAATGCCCCTGGTAATTCTGACAATGGTATTTAGATGCACTGATCTGTGTTTGGTGTCCCGAATGTCCCCGCCATGATGAGATCGCAAGGTACTGTTTGAATGCCATAGCAGCTTTTGATGCCTTCTGAAGACCACTAAGGTTGCTGTGACTGATAGGCAGTCTATCAAAATGTGATATAATGCAATACTATGATATATACATAGTATTGTGATATAATGCAATACTATGGTATTGCATTATATTGCATGGGCGATCAAACTATCACACGTTCAGGTCCCCTATAGAGGCTAAAGTTAAAATGAGCGTAAAAATAAGCGGTTTTTCCAAGATTTAAACCTATGTCCTTGCCACAGGATATTGGGTAAGTGATTTGTGGGAATCTGACAACTGGGATATCAACCCACCGTTTGAGAACAGCAGAAATAGGACCCCAATTCTAAGACTGGCGAAGGTCCCATGGGTTGGAGCTGCAAAGATCATGGGATAAGAACACTTATCCCATACTCTGTAGGTAGGGGTGAAGTTTAATTCTTGGGACAACCCCTTTAAGGCAATGAGTAAGTGCTTTTAAATGTCACTAGGTATGCCTATGTCTTATATTTTAACTCTTCTTCCTTCAGCTGCGGCTTTGATGCACACATTCAATGCTCATGCCGCCACTGATATTACTGGTTTCGGGATCTTGGGCCATGCTCAAAACCTGGCACAACAGCAGCTCTGCGAAGTCAACTTTGTTATCCACAATTTGCCCATCATCGCCAAGATGTCTGCCATCACAAAGGCTTGTGGAAACCGTTTTGGTTTACTTCAGGGAACATCTGCAGAGACTTCTGGTGAGCGTTAATTCGGTAGTAGCCGCTTTATGAATTTTAGATTGTACTGGGAACAGGTGGAGAGTTTCGGAATGAGTAAGTCGGACTAATTGGGATCAGTTGGGTGACAACTAGTGGACATGAAGTTGGATGATTGTCAGATGACCTCTTTCTAATCTGCATGTTTGCTTATATAGGTGGCCTACTCATTTGCCTACCGAGGGAGCAAGCTGCTCGCTTCTGTGCCGAGATAAAATCACCAAAGTATGGAGAGGGACATCAAGCCTGGATCATTGGGATAGTAGAAAAAGGAACCCGGTCGGCCCGCATTATAGAAAAACCACGGATTATTGAAGTGACTCCGCGTGGTGCTGGGACCAGTGACTGTAGCACTACAAGTCTAGAACCACCATGCTAAACTGGAACGTCAAAGTGCCTCAGGTTTCTTGCTTCAACTGGAGCTTCTTCTGTCTGTGCAATGGGGTAAAATGCTTAAAGGTACTGCAGTTGATTATCATTATCTGAATCGGAGAAATTACAAAAATGGCAGAATTAAATTGTTTTTGTTAATTTTGCTTTCATGGCGGACAATGTGCTTTCATAAAGCCCTTCCATTGTTGTTGCCTCCACTCCTAAGGTCCAGGCCTGAGCAGCTGGATCTGTGAGTGATGGAGAAGGGGCTCCGGTCGCCATCCGTACCCTCCTCTCTTAATGACGTCTCTTCCTATAAAACCACCAGAACTGGGCTGGAGGTGACTGATGTAGATTCAGATGAGGGTGGGAAGGTTGCCGCGTCCTTGGATTGGGCCTGTAGATGGCTTTTCAATAAAGATAATCTTTTCGTGAACAGATATTGAAGGCGTTTTTGCTATTTTATAGCAGATTTTATTTACAGAGGCACAAAACACATTCAGTGGTTGACAAGTTGAGTAAAACTTGCAGCAGATACAGTCTTCCTTCTGGGTCTTTTGTTAGGGCCCCTTTCCAAGGGATGGCTGTCAGGCGCAGGAGCATCCTACAGCCATCCCCGCGATAATTGCGCCTGTGCTTTTACATAGGGGCGATGATCGCTGTGCGAATGGAGGCGGAGTGCGCCCGGGATCGTTCCAGCTGTCCACCTCCATTCACAGTGCATAAACGGATGCGCTATTGCCTGTTTACACAGGCAGACTGTCGTTTGATACTCATGTCTGTACGGTCTGGATGACTAATATCGTTCCTCGTTCAGATTATGCATTTACACTAAATTATAGTTCACATTCCCACGCTCCTGCAAGAATCTGGATGATCAGTGTAACAGAGGCTTTCCCTTGAAAAATGATTCATAGATTAATTTGTATTGGCCTTAAAGGGAATGATCACAACTAGAGATGAGCGAGTAGTGCCTTAGCCGAGTATCTCCCCGCTCGTCTCTAAAGGTTTGGGGGGCGGCGAGGGGGGGGGGGGGGGGAGGAGGGGGAGGAGGAACGGAGGGGAGATCTCTCTCTCCCTCTCCTCCCCTCCCTCTCCTCCCCTCGCTCCCTGCCGCAACTTGCCTGCGCCGATCCCCGAATCTTTAGAGACGGGCGGGGAGATACTCGGCTAGGGCACTACTCGCTCATCTCTAATCACAAACTTTTTTTTAACTAGTTAAAAGCAGAGTCTGATATACAGTAACTTATTTCAAATTTTCTGATGGAATAAAAATCCATTCTGCACATGACTATGGCGGTGGCCATCTTGCCCCGAGCTGCTAACAGCATTCACAGACATGCTTTACAGCAGCCACATAGACTAGCTTGTACTCGGAAGATGACTTTCTATAGGAGTCTCGTTGACCTCTACAGGAGACTGCTGTGGGCATGCTCTGTGACCTGTGCAGGGAGGGGGAGGAGATAAGCTGTGACAATCGCCTATTGTGACTGGTGGACAGATCAGCGGTGTCTGTACATAGGTGTTACTTGTCACTGTAATTCCGCTTGTGATGAGGACTGTTGAAAAATTCTCTTTAAAACAGGATGTTTTAGACTATTGGGCTTAGTGATTCATGTAAAAACTGCAAGATTTCAGGATAGTTTAAGCAGGAAATGGAAACTTAAAACCACCAGAAGCTCTTAATCTATTTAAAAAGGTTATATTTTTTGACACATTCCCTTTAAGATCTACTTAAAAAATAAAAATAAAATGTACATTCATAAATAGGTTATCCCCCTCCCCTATTGGTATCATCCTTCAGCTTCCAACAGTAACATTGCATCAGTGTACAGTCAGGTAAGTGTGCATTTGTTAAGCAGTCCATAGTGTTGAGTTATTGTATGCAATCCATCACATGTATCTGCAGTGTGTCGATGTCGGGGGCTTTGTACTGACACTTTGGGCAACAGAATTCTTGTCGCTCTACCAGTGGGTGAATGGAAGGAGGTGGTGGAGTAGCGTAGGGTGGCTGGTACAGCCCTATAAAGAAAACAGAAGTATTAGTAGTAACATACTTAAAGGGAATCGGTCACCAGGTTCATGCTGCACGAACCACGTGTGGTCCAAATCCAGGACCATCCACCCCCAATCCGAGACAACCCCCCCGTCATCATTGAATGACAGCTGAGCTCAGCCATTCATTGAATTCAATGAATGGTTACAGCGCTCAGCCATTTTCAATTCAATGAATGTTTGAGCGCTGTGACCAATCAGATTGCACTTGTGCATATAAATGGACCCTCATACTGATGAGACTAAGCTGCAATACAGTGTGGTGTCTCGTATATAGAGGGGCCACGGCTGCTTCAGACAGCTGATTGGTCAGAGAAGAGACAGAAGCAACCTGGAGGAGGCAAACAGGTTAATATGTTGAGGTAGAACGTAGATGCATGCATCCCTGTGTATACATGCCTAGTTTCCCTGAAAATAAGACAGGGTCTTAGATATATTTTTGCTCCCCAAAAATGTACTTTCCATGTATATAGCTGCCCGGACACTATTTAAAATGACTTAACTTTTATTAGGGCTTATTTTTGAAGTAGGGCTGATAGTTCACGCATCCTGAAAAATAATGCTAGGGCTTATTTCTGGGGTAGGTCTTACTTTCAGGGAAACGGGGTGTCTTCATTCACATGTCTCTTCTCTTCTTAAAGAGGTTGATGGGTACCTCTTAACAGGTACAGCCAACCCAATGATTGTCTGAGCCCAAAGGGGAAAAGAGTGTGATTTTTATATTGGGCGTGGGGGTGGGGGTGGGGCGGAGAACAAGAATGTAAGCTCCGCTTCTCAGTTTTATTAAACCAGCATGAATAGATGTGTTTTGGGGCTTTGGCACTGGGCACACACATCCAGGTCTTTTTAGATGCACCAGAATGTGTGTCTGCAGGTGAAGAGGAGCTTTGAAACACATCTATTCTTGTAAGTGCAATCTCTCTGGCAGAAACGGCATGTGTAATAGTCTGGACTATCCAGTCCCATCCGTATGCATCCTATTTTTGGTGGCACACACAACTGGCTAGGAGAAAACAGCCAATTGGGGCTTTCATTTGGGTCTCCTTAATGGCTCCTTCACGCGGGGCGATCGTGATATCACCGCAAGAAAATCGCGACTTTGCTCATGAGATGTCTGAGCCTCAGATGCTTTTTCCTGCCGCTTGTGATTTTCTCGCAATAGACTATAGACATTTAACATTAGAAACATATCACATAAAAATTGCAAGTGTGTACGTTGCCCTGAAAAGGAGGCTCCATTAGGAAACATGGTGCGATTTATTTATTTTTTTTTTTTTAGTGAAAACATTGTAAATGGGAATGAAACCATTGACACTCCTTGGCTTCATAATTCTGCATTTTCACTCCGTCTCGCATTGCATGATTTTATCGTGAGTGTGGAGGCACCCTCAGGAAAGGCTGACTACAGTGAGAGAGGACCGTGTTCTATGATTGGCTGCATAAAGTGACGTTAAGTGCCAGCTCTGCAGTCCTTGAAGAATAAGCTTCAGCCTGGCAGAGAAAGCCAAGACTTTTCCAATGCTCATATTGTCAGCCATAAATGCCTCCAGGGTAGTGCCAGTCCCAAATGCTGCCTGGGTTACAGCTCTGGTGGCTGAGCCAGGACTGGTTTAATCTGTAGTTTTATGCTTTTTCTTCAATCCTCCTTTTTTCAGATTAACATTTTGGGGGCTTTAGCCCTCATCACCAGTGTGGCATAGTTATGGTTTCAGCTGTATATAGGGATGTTGGAGCCAATTAATGTGTGTTGAGGGATCATTCTATATTAGACTTAAGGCCCTTTTACACGGGCCGACAGTCTTTTCAGCGACTGCACGAGCGTCACCGCTAAGGTCGTTGGCGCTCACGCAATGCATTCAAACTGAAAGTCGTGCTCGCTGCCTTCTCGTCATCTCCCTAACGAGGTCATTTAGGCTGACAGAAGGGTCAGCTTAAATAAAGGTTGTGAGCGATACTTTTGCTTTCACATGTATCGATAATTGCTCATTTGAACAATCGTTATGTATAAAAGGGCCTTTTTAAAGGGGTTGTCCAGTTGTAAACAATCAATGCTCTATCCTTATTGATAGACCATCACTAGATGATCAGCTGTAGTTCCCCTCTTCCCCATCCTGAATTATTCACTGGGTGGCTGCGCTCATGTAGTAAGATGATTTCTGCAGACAGCTCTGTTCCCACTGCAGGGGCGAGGCTTGGTATTACATGAAAAGTACTCATTAATATGAATGAGAACTGTGCCTGCGGTAGCAAGCCTCAGCACTGCAGTGGAAAGGAGCTGTCTGCTGAAATCAGTTCAGTGGATGGACACATTGGTCCACCTTGTATGGTAGTCAATTCTGTTGAGGGGGATACAATTTGACCTCAATTCCAGCAGGGTGTAATAGGTCTAAACGTGACGGGAGAGGTGGAGGAATGGGTTTTTACAAAGGCATGCCCTCCTCTGACCATTTTTATGCTGTAGTTGGTTTTGACTGTGGCATTTGAGGCATTAACCCTTTCCAATCCACTGTCTGACGTCTAAAGACATTCTAATTGAAAGCTGTACAGCTCCGATGTCGGAAGACATCCGGCAGGGTATTCTTACTGCATATTACTGGCCGCTCTGTTGTCGGGCAGCATGTCCCATACCGCAGAACTGGCTCTAGCCAGCAGATGGCGCCATTGTATAATGGCAGAAAGAGCCCCCTAGGAAAATCTAAATCCAAAATTGGATTGCAAAGGGTTAAACAGTTGAAATCTGAGTCCTCTCCCCTCCTGGCAGTTGCAGCAATATCGGTTGCGGGTACAGATGTAGTCTATCCGATACATATTGCCACTTACCGGGCATGCTTTGTCGTAAAGTGTCAGAATGTCTGTTCCTCATCTCTTCCATCCTAGCCCTGTAAAAACAGACTGCATTAATAGGAGGAGATAACGAAGCATAGCCAACAAGAAGCGGGACACAGACAGACCTGGTCCCTTCAGATTCATTCCTCAACCTTTCTCGCATTAGTTCCTCTAGCTGTTCCTGCAGCTTCTGCTTCTCTGCATGAAGTCTCGCCCGCGCTTCGCGTTCTGCATGAAAGTCCGCTCGAAATATTTCTGCCTGAGTTGAAAGAAACCTCAGCTTTAGTTCACAGTGATGGAGGAGTTGACCATAGTAAGACATCTGCACCCACTTACCTGGGCCTTGAGCACATCAACGGTTTCCTTCAGTCCTTTTTGCTCATCTGTTTCCACCTTCAGCTTATCTATAAGTTCTTGCTTGGCTACGAGAGCTTCTTCTGCCTCCTGGAGCTGCTGTTTTAATTCATCAATCTGAACTTCCCAGCTCTAAAACGGAATGCAGCAAGAAGTCAATGAGCCTCAAGCTTTGGAAAATGCGTCTGCTCCTACTTACCGTCATCTGCTTCTCCTGATGAAGGCTTTTGATGTGGACGTCGTATTCCTGAAATAACTTGTGGTATGCAGACTGGAGTTGGGCTAACTTCCTCCTAGGACAAGAGAAGGTTTTGTGAGAAATTGAATTTCAAAGTGTTTATGCATAAATTAAAGTTGATTTTATTCCTGTGCCATTACTTGTAAGCGGCAGCTGTATTATACAGGGGATTGCTGTATCTAAGTAGTTAACACAGGGAGGGAGGTTCCCTCTGTCACCTACTGGACAAGCACAGGGGGCCATGGGGCAGGCAGAGATCAAGGTACTCGTAAATCTCTGTCCCATAGAAGTGAATGGAGCACTACCACTCCATTTATACGGGGCATGCCAAGGCGCTGCTCTAACGATCGCTGAGTAATGTCACGGAACTCCTGTTCTCAATCACTGGGGGTCTCAGCAGTGAGACTCTCACTAGTCAGCAAGTTATTCCCTATTGAATTATAAATTGTGATCCTGGTAAAACCCCTTTAAATATTCCACGGATCCCCTGTGAAAGCAGGAGTTTGAAAACAAAAAGCTTCTACTGCACATGTGCGCCAGAACACATCCGTCATGCAGAAGAAAGAAGTTCCGTCCAGGACGCAGTAGACCCGAATCAGGTAAAATAATGTCCTCGGCTGCGGGCTCCTGCCCGTGGAATAACAAAAACGACATGATACCTTTTATTCTATGGGTCGGTACAATTACTAAGATACCAAACTTGTATAGTTTTTTTTTTTACTATACTCTGAAATAAAAAAAAAAGAGACATTAAATTTTTTTTCAATTTTCTGCCATCATTTTGTGCGCGCGATCTTTTATTTTTCCGTCGAAGTAGTTGAGCAAGGTCTCATTTTTTGCGAGATGTCCTGTAGTTTCTGATAGTACCATTTTGGAATACATACAACTTTTTGATCGCTTTTTATTGCGTTTTTTTGGGGAGACAGGGTAACTAAAGTGCATTTCTGGTATTTTTTTTCGGACGACGTTCACCGTGCGGGAAAAATAATGCGCTACTTTGATAGTTCGGACTTCTACGGATGCGGCGATACCAAATACAGATTTTTAATTTATTTAGATTTTTTAATAGATATGGCAAAAGGGGGGTGATTTAAACTTTTACAACTTTTTTTTTTCAATGAAAAAAAACGTATTTTTTTTTTTTACATTACTTTGAAGCGATGCAGTATGACGTAATGCTATTACGGGCAGGCGTACGGATTTAAATGCCGCTGTCAGAATTGACAGCGGCATTTAAATGGTTAATAGCAGCGATCGGCCGCGCGCGGCTATTGCCCGCGGGTGTCAGCTGTTATAAACAGCTGACGCCCGCACTGTATGAAGAGAGGTTGCATCGCAACCTCTTTTCATACATACCCCGTGGCCACATGACGTACCGGTAAGTCATTGGTCGTGAAGGGGTTAAAATGTGGCAAAGACTTTCCTACCTTTTGCTGTAATATATTACAATCAGTTATCAGCGCTGGGTTAGACTTGGCTACATCTACAGCAATGAACTATTGTATGAACAAACTTAACCCTCTCCAATCCACTGTCTGACATCTAAAGACATTATGATTTAAGGCTGTACAGCTCCGATGTTGGAAGACGTCCGTTGGGGTTCCCTTACTGTACATTGCCAGCCTCTCTGTTGTCAGAGCCTATCCAACGTGTCACCTCATGCAGTACTGGCTTTAGCCAGCATATAGCGCCATTGTATAACAGCAGAAAAAGAGTAAGCCCCCTAGGAAAACCAGGATACAAATTGGATTGGGAAGGGTTAAAAGCCACCCTCCAAGCCTGGACAAACAAAGATGGCCTCTGTGCTTCTCTGACTACCCTATGCACACTGTGCAGTGGTGGTCTATGACACTACATGCTGCTCTGCCAGGCCAGTGCCACTCACATGGGCAGCATTAGTCAATCCACGCAGGTGTAGTAGCTTACATTAAGGCCACTTTCAGACGAGCCTATTTTTGTACCATATTGATGTGTAATATAAAGGCAATATAAATCCAAGTCACACGGCTGTAATTTTGACAGCAGTTTTTCAAAAATCCACCATGATTCATTATTTGCCTCCGTATTTGCATTCTTTATACAGCTCTGTTTTTTGGAACACATCCGTATTACGTGTGTTTTCATATACGCATCTGAAACCAGCCTAAGGATGCATAGTAATGCACAGTGCATCAGATACACAGGCAGCTCAGCCATATTTGTTTGGCTTGGATCGGAGGGTTGCTTTAATTTTTCTGTCCCTTCAATATCTGGGCAGAAAGACAATGGGTCGTCAACAGAAGAGAGCGCTGCAGCGAGAGCAGCAGCACATCCAAGAGGAGCCGTCAGACTCCGAAGAAGAGGAGCAGAATCCCCTGCAACAACAGGAGGGCCACATGTAGAGCGGATCTCAGGTAAGCCAGGCAGGGGGCAAGACAAGAGGGTGGCAAAACATAAAAAGGCAACATCCTCACGGTAGTCACTCATTTGCCTATTGATCTCCACTTCCTGCTGCAGTGAGGACATCACCCGCTCACTTCAGGACAGCAATGCATCCTGCTGTGAGGACAGCAGCAGAAAGTGAAGGCCAGGGGGCAACCAGGTGCTGGAGGGAGAATGAATGAGGCACATGGCTTTTAGGCCACTTTCACTTGGGCGACAAAATTGTGTGATTTTTCTCGTGATGCGACAATGCTACAAAACTAATGTATGTGAAGCCCGTGCTTTCCTATGGGTTCCTTCACATTAGTGATGTTTTGTAGGCCGCTACATTGCAAAGAAAAAAAAAAAAAATTCGGCATGGTGAACATTGCTGCAATTTGCTACGTTTTGTAGCCAGTGTTTCCCTACGGAGCATTCCTTTCTGTTGCATTGCATGAAAAAGTGGTTTTCGTGCGGTGCAACTTTTACAGTAAAAAGTCCTGCAGTTTGTCCCTGAAATAAGCCCCGGCTGCATTAACCCCTTCACGACCAACGATGTACCGGTACGTCATGGAGCGTCGGGGTATGTATGAAGAGAGGTTGCGTGGCAACCTCTCTTCATACAGTGCGGGCGTCAGCTGTTTATAACAGCTGACACTCGCAGGCAATAGCCGCGAGCGACCGATCGCGGCTATTAAGCATTTAAATGCCACTGTCAATTCTGACAGCGGCATTTAAATCCCCCGAACATCGTTCGGGGGTCCTGCACGGCCCCCCCCTCCCCCCAGCGGTGAGATCGGGGGAGCCGCACAGGTGTCATGGCAGCCGGGGGCCTAATGAAAGGCCCCAGGGCTGCCTTAACAGACTGCCTATCAAGCCATCCCTGTGGGGTGGCTTGATAGACTGCCTGTCAAAAAGCAGTATGACGTAATGCATGACTTTAAAGTAATGTAAAAAAAACAAAAAAAATCAAGTTTTTTTTAATTGAAAAAAAAAAAGTTTTCCAAAAGTTTAAATCACCCCCATTTTGCCATATCTATTATTAAAAAAATCTAAATAAATTAAAAATACGTATTTGGTATCGCCGAGTCAGTAAAAGTATGAACTATCAAAGTAGTGCATTATTTTTCCCGCACAGTGAACGTCGTCCGAAAAAAAAAAAAAAGAAAATGCCAGAAATGTACCTTTTTAGTTACTCTGTCTCCCAGAAAAAAACGCAATAAAAAGCGATCAAAAAGCCGTATGTATTCCAAATTGGTACAATCAGAAACTACAGAACATCCCGCAAAAAATGAGCCCTTGCTAAACTATGTCGACAGAAAAATAAAAAAAAGTTATTGCGTGCACAAAATGACCGCAGAAAATAATTGAAAAAAATTAAATGTCTTTGGGGGAAAAAAAAAAAAAAAAACTATACAAGTTTGTTATCGTAGTAATCGTACCTAGCCATAGAATAAAGTTATCATGTCGTTTTTGTTGCCGTTTGTGCGCCGTAGAAACAAAACGCACTAAAAGATGGCGAAATGTTGTTGTTTTTTTTCCATTTTACTCCACTTAGAATTTTTTACAAGTTTTTCAGTACATTATATGGTACTTTAAATAGCACCATTGAAAAATACAACTCGTCCCGCAAAAACAGGCCCTCATACAGCAACGTCGATGGATAAATAAAGGAGTTACGATTTTTTTTTAAAGGGGGGAGGAAAAAACGAAAATGAAAAAAGAAAAAGGGCCGCGTCATTAAGGGGTTAAAAAAGGATAAAACACAATGAATCCCCTAACAGGTGCTGTCCACTCCTCCGCAGGTCCTCGGCACTTGTTTGCAGTCTTCAGTCAGCGCTTCCTGAATTGGACGTTCAAAAACTCTGGTCTCCAGGAAGCACTGGCTCTGATTGGTTCTCGAGCACTGCAGCTGAGCCAATTAGAGCCAGCGCTTCCTGAAGGCTGGGTTTTGGAACCTCCAATTCAGGAAGCGCTGATTGAAGACTGCAAATAATTGCCTGCAGAGGAGAAGTGTCTCTGTGTGTGTTGTAATATTTACCCCCCATATCCAATCTCTGGCCCAAACATGGCACATGCACTTCAGAAATATTGCTAAAATACGTCCGTTCCTAACCACGGACACGCTAAAGACACTTGTGGTCGTCCTTATCCACCCCCGGCTTGACTACTGCAACTCGCTACTCATTGGCCTCCCCTGTACTAGACTCGCTCCACTCCAATCCATACTGAATGCAGCAGCTAGGCTCATTTTTCTATCCAGCCGTTAGTCAGACGCCTCTGCATTATGCCAGTTGCTGCATTGGCTGCCCATCCACTGCAGAACTAAATTTAAACTTCTCTACATCACCCACAAAGCTCTGCATGGCGCTGCGCCACCATACATCACCTCCCTACTGTCAGTACACCACCCAGCCCGCTCACTCCGATCGGCTAACACACTCAGACTAAACACCCCTGTAATACAAACCTCACATACTCGCCTACAGGACTTCACCAGAGCAGCACCCATCCTCTGGAACGCTCTACCCCAAGGCATCTGGACAATTCCCAATGCACGAAATTTCAGACGTGCCTTAAAAACGCACCTCTTCAGGTAAGCATACCAAATCTCCTGACCTCCCTATGGCGCCCCTCCCCATTTGCCTTCTAATAACGGATTTCCACACGAAATCCCCTTTTGCCTGTGTTCCCCATGTCCCCCCCCCCACCCGCACCTCCTGTACCACCCCCAATCCATTTGTTTCAACCCGAATGTACCTCACATTGTAATTGTTGTATTGTTTTGCATTTATCCATGCCTGAAAGGGCTGCAGAATAAGTTGGCGCTATACAAAAAGATTATTATTATTTCAAGCCCCCCCCCCCCCCCTTTGAAAATCCTGGCAAAAAAGCACTACAAAGTCGTGTGTCTTTGTAGCAACACAAAATTGTGATATCGCAGTGAGAAAACGCAGCGATGGCCCACAGTACACAGCTGCAATATCGCTGTTGCCCGTGTAAAAGATTTTGCAATCATTTTGAGCTGTAAGCAAAAAATACAAAATTCTAGTAGAGGTTGCACAAAATGTAAGAGAAATATCAGCTTCCTTCCAGAAATAGCGCCCCTCTGGGCTGTGTCTCATACTGCAGCTCAGTGAATTTCAAGTCAATACTGCAATACCGGACACAACCCATAGACTGGAGTGATGCTGGTCCTGGGATTTCTTTACCCCATGTGCTCAGCTATCTCTTGGAGCCCTATTGAAATAAGACGGGCAATGTGCATGTGTGACCGACCATCCAGTCAGTCAGGGATGTTGACAGCCCCCAATCGGGTGATCGATAGGGGTTCCAACAATTAGACCCCCATGGAGCAGTTAAGGCAGAACCTCTTTTCACGGGGCAAATCCATTAAGTGGTGCACGCTTCTTCATAAATTTGATGCATCTTAGACCATGTTAGAAAATGAACTTCAAGCCTGCTATGAACAAGTGTAGATTTGTGCTATATGGGCCAAACTTTGATAAATTGTTCCCATTGCAAGAAAACAAAGTCAATATCAAAATATTCACCAAGGACTGTGACTATGTCTATATTGTCAGCCTCCATTGCAGATATAGAAACAAGCTCGCACATTTATATATACACTCATATTTCCTATAACGAACACTGGCTGGATATATGCGGCTACTACTCCATTGAGATCAGGCACCCTTGTTTGCCGGTGGTCTGGCCACTAGGACCCCTCACTGATCCAGTCTTATGAACTATGAAAGATAGGTCTAGGTATAACCCGGATGTACGCTGCACCCCGCCACCTCCATTATCTTTTGTTCAGCTGTTGAGATCTATGATTGGCTATTGTAGCGGTGCAGTGCACAGGGGGGCCTGTAGAGGGCCAGAGACAGGACTCCTGGTGCGAGGGTTAACCAAGGGGTGGAGCAGGAACCAGATAAAAGCCAGTTCCTGCCAAAGACAGGGGGGGGAGAGTGTTTGGCTGAGAGAGCCAGAGAGACAGCTGAGTGGAGCTGGGAGGGCTGCTAGCCCTGGTGCAGACCAAGAAGGCCAGAGGTTGACAGGGTGACGCCCCTAACCTTAACACTTGAGAGAGGACCAGCGCAGCACAGGAAGGTGTTGCAGGCTGGTGGCCTGAAAAGGCAAGAGTCGAACAGGGAAAACCCCTGGACTCCCACCCAAGTTGGGGTGCTTATGGACATGATGTGATGTGATATGCTGTGCTGTGGAATAAATGCTGGCAGGAGCCAGACAAAGAGATACGCTAGTCCTGAGCCGTGTTTACCCATGTGGGGCGCCATTTCTGGTATGAGAGGTCAGCGATCCCGAGGCAAGAGTACCCCCCTTGCTACACCATGTAAGCACAGACCTGGCATGGAGAACGGAGGTTGGCGCCAGACATGTGGAGAGCCCAGAGAAGCGAGAATGGTCTTTCAATCGGTTTAGCCATAGGCAGCAAGAAAAAAAAAGTAACTCGGACAACCCCTTTAATGCACGATTCCGGCCATATATGGGCAAATTGTAGCTTAAAAAGCGATTATTTCATATATCTACATACAGGGACCCTATGCAAGACGACTAGAATAGCATATTAGGTTGTAGGATATTAGAAAACATAACCGCGCCACTCTTGTCCATGACCGGCGTTCGAATTTAATCTTGTGGATTTTGCATGTGATCTCCACCTCTAAAAACCGAGCTGCGGGTTTATGCTATGGTTATGTGAATGTAAGGCCACGGATCCGCATGCAGATTTAGCTGCTGTCAATAGGAAAACCTATGTGCAGAATCCCCAATGCGGAAACAGATTTTTCTTCCAGATTTGATATCAGAAAAACTGCAACGGATTACAATACCGGCCATGAGATAGATTTTTTTTTATTTTTTTCACGTGACACCCGACATGCAGCATGGCCTTTTAACACCTCTATTTAATCCCTGCCGATAGCAAAAAAATAAAGCCTGGCATTAAAGCCTCTACTCAAGCAGGAGCAGGTCGGGACCTCCGCTGTCAGACAGAGCCAAAGACCCACATGAGAAGGCAGAAGCGGTTTTCTTCTTTTCAAGCTACATAGCACTCAATGAAAGCCAAGTACTAAAGAGCGAAAGTGGAAGTAATACTTCTACTATGCGATCCAGCGATCACATGACCGCCAGATGCCTTCTGTTACAGTAGAGCTGCAGGGTCCTAGCAGACCTTCATTAGCTCCATTAGTGACTGATGTCCCAGCTGCAGTGGAAGAGTATGAAATTTAAAATAAAAAATAAAAATATGAGTGTCCCCCAGAGGTTTTATAGGACGTCAAGGAGGAACTATTTTTTTGTAAATACTTTTACCATCTAAGTATCTGTCTCTATCCATCTCAAAACGTCCACAAACAAAATACATGAGGAACCCATACTTTAATTTTACCATAAATATAACAGTTTTTAAAAAAAGTTTAAAAAATATATATATATTTTTTTTTAGCTTTTTGCCCCCTAATAAAACGATCAACAGATTAGATAGATAAAAATAGCCCTGTGTGTCATGGAAAAAAAATAAAAATACTACAAAAATAAATTTTTGTAACTGAAGAAAAATGAATAAATAAAAAATTAGGGCAGTAAAACCACCACATGGGTAAAATCCCTAAAAAGTGTCTGGTCCTTAACGGGTTAAATCAATATCAATATATTTCTGCTGTGAATTTTTACAGTAAATTTCTCCCCTTTCATGTCAGCGGGATGATTCTGAAGGTGAATCGACATTTGTATTTTGTGGTGGATCTTTCTACCCCACAGGCCACTGGCCTTTGAGGCATCAGATCCTCGTACTATACATTACTGGGGGCCAGCATACATCTATAACCGGGGAGGTTTCCTGCATCCATGAAGAACAAGTGGATGGTACAGCAGATACTTACATCTCTTCTCTGGCATTCTGTCTCTCCATCTTCAGTGCGGCTTCCAGGTTCTGCACCTGCAGTCGGTGCTGATCCAGCTGGAGGACCTGCTGCTTCATCTGAGCCTCCCATTCCCGCTGCTGCTCTTGGGTGCTCCGCAGGCTGTAAGAGGAGAGGCAGAGGGTTACAATACACGCATCTTACATGCACACACAGCTACATCCATGTTCTCTCAAAGGGTTATCTATGAGCTTGTATCTTGGGGTTGATTATTCTTGGGATAGGTCATCAATATCTTACATTGGTGGAAGTCCAACTAGCAGCACCCGCATCAATCAACTGTTGGAGGGACCATGGTGCTTGCTCGAGTGCTGCTATCTCTTCATTGTATACCAAAGTACAATGCCGTACACTGCATAGCAGCGGTGCCGGGTGTTGTGCTACATCCTACTCACTTGAACAGGACAGAGCTGCAAAAAGGCAATGTGAGCAGATGAACGTGACATCACAGGCCCAAGGAAGAGGCCTCAGCCAATGGCATAGCACTAGGAGTCACAACTATGACTTTACCCCTAAGCTTGGGGGGCCCAGAGGCCCATCATCATGAAATCACTGTACTGCTCCCACTGTGCCCCCTGTCCGTCCAAGTCATAAAATCACAATAGACTTGTTACGCGAACAGCAGTGCTGCCCAGTTAATGCAACCAGAGAATAGGATGACTCCTCCCCTTCCTGTTCACTATGGAGATTAGGAGAAGGGGAGGAGTTATCCTATGCTCTGGCCGCATAAACTAATAATAGTTTGTTACGGTGATCTTGCTGCTTGGCCTGATAGGACACGTAAGACATTGTTGTTTGTTTTTTTATTATGGGGAAGGGACATGGGGTCCTAGCATTCTATAGGGGCACATGGAGACACTGTTACTTTAAAGGAGTTGTCAAGATAAAAAAAACTAAAAATCAATCTATCATGCTACCTATGTATAAAAATAATCGTAGACCTGCCCTTCCTGACTCCACTGCTGCTCCAGTGCCACAGCCTCAGGTATCTCCTATGGCGATGTATCGACAGCCTGCAGCAGCCTGTGTACAGGACATGACAGACTGCTGCAGCTAATCAAAAACCTCACTGTTCAAGCACGGAGGTCTGTGATTGGCTGCAGCAGCCTGCTACATCCCATAAACAGGCCAACTGCAGGTTGTCAAGACAGACCTGGTGGAGAATGAAGCAGCAGCACTGGAGTTGCGGGGAGCCGTAAGAGTCAAATATAAGATTATTTTTTTATATATGAATTTAAAAGAAAAAAATGTAACAACTTCTTTAAAGAGGCGTTATTACTTTTCTGAGGGGAATTACTACTATGTGGGGCATAAAGAAGTGTTATTACAGTGTGGGGGCAGAAAGGAGGTACTATTTCTTGCAGTGATCAATACAAAGGAATTGTTAGTGTGAGTAGTATTTTGTGAGGCACAAGAAGGGGCACTTTTACTCTGGGAGACACTGATGGGCAATAAGGTTAGGGGAAGAATGCACAGACTCAAGTCACAGCTTTAAGAATCTTCACAGTGGTCTGGGCCGGACAGAGAAAAATAAGTGAAAGTTGATGACACCAATCAGAGAAGCTGTAAAGAAATCACCAGCGGCACATCAGAAACCACACAGGGGTAGGAATCCTTTAAGATGCAACAGCCACCAGGAGACGGACCAAGTCCAAAAAGTTATACCAAAAAAGAATGAAGTTGCAGCATCAAGTGGTGCAAGAATATTTCTCCAATCTTTATTCTACTATAACAAGAATTTACAGCGACGTTTCGACCTGCAATGAGGTCTTTGTCGAGCTTGCTATAGGAGAATAAAGACTGGAGAAATATTCTTGCACTAATGGATGCTGCCACTTCATTCTTTTCTGGTACCAATCAGAGAAGCTGTCATGTGTAAACACCTTGTAGACAGGTTAGCAGAAGCAAAAGGAGTTTGTACTGTATCATAAGGCGCAAAATCTTTAGAAAAGGACTTGAAAGCATTTTGAGGAGCATTTTTCCAAAATTAGTCTTTTGCATATGCTGCCCAAATAATAATAATTATTTTTTAGACGGCAGACCACAGCTGGTAACTATGCAAAGTAGCTGGGGGGTTAAAGGGGAAGGCATGCAAAAAGGGGCCCCAAGCTGAACTTTTGTACTTGAGCCCATGAGACTTTTGCTAGAACCCCGGCCACCGTGATTACCCAAGCACCACGGCCACTTCAAACAGCTAATGGAGGTGGGAGAGTCGCCCTCTCATCAATATGATATTAAATGAGATAATCAATATGAGTCCAGAACAACTCTTTTCAATGTGGCATTACATTGTAAACTGCCATATGACCATCTAATGCATGTACTTAATGGCCCTTTATAAGACTAAAGAAATTAGCACGACTCCCCCATTAGTTCCTTACTTTTCCTCCACCTTTCTTTTCTCCTGCTTGCAAACCTCCAGACTCTGTTGGCTCTCACGCAGCTCCCCCAGCAGGGATGTCACCTGGGCTTTTAGGGACATCTTCTCCTCAGTCAGGATCTATAAAAAGGTAAAGATGAATAACTACAAACGGTCTCTAACAAACTGTAAAAGTCTTCTATGGTCTCAATAAACTTAGTATATTCTAAAGGCGTGTGATAAATTTAATATTTCTGTTTCAAAAGACCATATTTTTGACTTTATAAGATGCACTTTTTTTTTACCCCCACAGTAGAGGTTGGGGGGAGGGGAGAGTCAGTCCATCCTATAAAGCGAATGTGCCAAAATTCAAATTAGCCGGCATGACTGCACGTCCACTCCACAGCAGGGGAGGAAAGCAGTTCCTTCTCCTCCCCCACTGGAGCTCACCACCACCGCCGATTGGTGGTGAGCACCGGCAAGAACTACCCCGCCTCCACCAATCAGCTTCCTCCCACAGTACACGAGAGGCACTGTTAAAGAGCTCTGCTGCTCCTGCCATGGAAGAGAAATGAAAGAAGTTATAGTAGCCCTCTGTTGTCCTGTACTATCCCCTGCACTGTCCCCTAGAGTGCCTGGGCGAGTTCAAAATATTCTTGTTGTCTGATGTGGAGGTTGTCCCATTCTAGCTGTTAAAAAAAAAAAAAAAAAAAAATCCAACAAGGAAGATCCAGGACTGTTGATTTCATAATGCGCCAATTGTTTTACATTGGTGGAAGGTCTAGACTGCAGGCGGCCCTTCAGCTACCGGACTATTGTTCTGCACAGCCATGCTGTTGTAATGGATGCAGTATGTGGTTTAGCCTAGTCTTGCTGAAATATGTCTGAGGGAGACATTGTCTGGATGGGAGCATATGTTGTTCTAAAACCTCTATATGCTGCTCAGCATTGACAGTGCCTTTCAGGATGTGTAAGCTGCCCATGCCATAGGCATTAATACAGCCCCATACCATCAGAGGTGCAGGTTTTAGAACTGTGCGCTGAGAATAAGCTGGATGGTTCATCTCCTCCTAAGTCCGCAGGACACGGTGCCCGCGGTTTGCAAAAATAGTTTGGCCCAGAGAAGATGTTGGCGTTTCTGGATTGTGTTGATGCATGGTGTGAAGAAGAAGCCATCTCACTATACCTTGTACTTGTGGATTGTGTTCACCGACAATGCACACAAGGGCACAGACAGACCCTAGGATTTTCTGCTAATTCATTGTGAAGCAAAACTTCAGGTTTATAACTCAATAAATGTATACAGCATCGATTGGTCACACGTCTGGCCTTATCAATTTATTGAGTTATAAACCTGAAGTTTTGCTTCACAATGAATTAGCAGAAAATTGTTCTCCAGCAGAGAGACTTTGTACCCATGGGCATCCACCCATACTAGACACTCAACACATTCGCCACAAGCTCCTGCATGCACTGTTATTCGCAAGTCAGTAACTGCTGCAGGACCTTTGGCGACTGCTATGCCTACACTCAGGCTTTAAATTACCCGTTTTCTTTGGCTTACACAACACTCTATAGCTCGTTAACCTTCTGAAGACCCGCAAAATTATTGGTGAAACGCGTCAAGTATGTTTAGCTTAAATTGTCTGAGCCACCGTATTAAACCTAGACCATGAGTCGACCTACAATTGAGGGAAAGCCAGTATCTTTAAGGGTCTAGGCATTAGAGGAACCAGAACCCATCGTTAATCAGTAGGGTCCATAAAGACTCGTCTCTTATTAAAATATAATACTGAATCCCGTTAAGGGAGCCATCAGTGTACACAACTTACTGGTCTTCTAGTCATTGATTTTATATATGTTTATGTCTGAGTGTGTACCAAGTTTGTTGTTGTCCATCCTCATTGAGGGAGCCTCCTCGGGTCTGTCTGTGCCCTCATTGAGGGAGCCTCCTCGGGTCTGTCTGTGCCCTCATTGAGGGAGCCTCCTCGGGTCTGTCTGTGCCCTCATTGAGGGAGCCTCCTCGGGTCTGTCTGTGCCCTCATTGAGGGAGCCTCCTCGGGTCTGTCTGTGCCCTCATTGAGGGAGCCTCCTCGGGTCTGTCTGTGCCCTCATTGAGGGAGCCTCCTCGGGTCTGTCTGTGCCCTCATTGAGGGAGCCTCCTCGGGTCTGTCTGTGCCCTCATTGAGGGAGCCTCCTCGGGTCTGTCTGTGCCCTCATTGAGGGAGCCTCCTCGGGTCTGTCTGTGCCCTCATTGAGGGAGCCTCCTCGGGTCTGTCTGTGCCCTCATTGAGGGAGCCTCCTCGGGTCTGTCTGTGCCCTCATTGAGGGAGCCTCCTCGGGTCTGTCTGTGCCCTCATTGAGGGAGCCTCCTCGGGTCTGTCTGTGCCCTCATTGAGGGAGCCTCCTCGGGTCTGTCTGTGCCCTCATTGAGGGAGCCTCCTCGGGTCTGTCTGTGCCCTCATTGAGGGTGCCTCCTCGGGTCTGTCTGTGCCCTCATTGAGGGAGCCTCCTCGGGTCTGTCTGTGCCCTCATTGAGGGTGCCTCCTAGGGTCTGTCTGTGCCCTCATTGAGGGTGCCTCCTAGGGTCTGTCTGTGCCCTCATTGAGGGTGCCTCCTAGGGTCTGTCTGTGCCCTCATTGAGGGTGCCTCCTAGGGTCTGTCTGTGCCCTCTTTGAGGGAGCCTCCTCGGGTCTGTCTGTGCCCTCATTGAGGGAGCCTCCTCGGGTCTGTCTGTGCCCTCATTGAGGGAGCCTCCTAGGGTCTGTCTGTGCCCTCATTGAGGGTGCCTCCTAGGGTCTGTCTGTGCCCTTAAGTGTGTTCTTTTAATCGTATTTAATAAAGCAATCATTTAGTAATAGTCTACTCTGTGAAGGGTTATTCAGAATGTCTTAGACTATCCTGCACTCTGTGACTAGTGTTCACCGACAATGATTTCTGGAAGCATTTCTGAGCCCATGTAGTGATTTGCATTACAGAATCATCCCCATTTTTAATGCGGTAGATCTTGAGCATCGGATATTGACTGTCAGCCTTGTCCCTTGTGCACATGAATCTTTTGATGATATGTACTGTAGATGGTGGGATATTTAAAGTCTTCACAGTTGTACGCTGAAAAACATTTTTTCTGAAATTGATCCACAATTTTTAGATGCAGCTTTTCACAGATTGGTGAATCTCCGACCATCTTTGCTTCCAAGAGCCTCTTAACATTTTCTATTTATACAGTCATAGTGACCTAGTACAAAATTGATCCTCCAGCTGTTTTTCGTTAGTACCACTTAAGGCCCATTTACACACACACACACACACACACACACACACACACACACACACACACACACACACACACACACACACACACACACACACACACACACACACACACACACACACACACACACACACACACACACACACTCGCTCGCTCAGAATTCACTAAAAACCATCTTTTGAGTGATAATCGTTGTGTCTAACTGCACTGACATCGTGCATGCTGAAAGAGAACAATGAGCCTTTTCAGGAATTCACAGCGGGATACAGCTGATAGTATTGGTCCAGCTGTGTTCACAGCGGTCCAGCTTTGTTCTGCATACCCCGCTCGGAGCACTCAGCTGTATTAATAGTCAGGCACTCTGAGCAGAGAACAGCTGGATGCAGAAGACAAGCGGCCCCGCTTGTCTTCTGCATACCCTGCTCGGAGCGCAAAGTGATCACTTAACGCTTGAGCAATCAACTTGCGCTGTAAAGGCACACGATTATCGCTCAAAAAAGTCACTCTAAAGACATCTTTTGAGTGATAATCATTGGGTCTAAACCAGGCTATAATCTTTCAAAAGATTGAAAGATCAGCGATTGTTTTGCATAAAGTACTAATAGCCACTAATTGCTATTAGTACATTATCAGCTTCATTTGCATACAAATGAGCTTCTGGGAGTTGTTGCAGAACTCAGCAGGAGGTATCAGCTCTGTAATTATCTCCAATGTTCAGCCACAGGCTCCCCATGGGGAATTCAGCACCATGGACAGTAGACACAGCCTGCTGTCCTGCTTATCAGCTGTTCTGTGGAAGAATGGTTTTCAAGCAGAACTAAAAACCGTTGTTCGGCAGAAAACTGAAAAATGGGCACATTTAGACACAATAATTATCGCTCAAAAGCCATCTTTTGAGCGATAATCGTTGGGTGTATATGGGCCTTTACTTTTGCAACCTTTTGTTAAAGGGGTTCTGACACAAATAATGTTTTTATGCTTTAGCAGCCATTGTTCCCTGGTGTGCCTAATGGACCCAGGGAACCAATAGTTTAATGGCTGCTAAAGCATAAAAAGATAATACTTACCTGTTCTTCTGTTGTTGTTGACATCGGGGGGGGGGGGGTCATCTCCCAGCAGGCGCTGTTCCTCCTCTTCTGTCTGCACGAGCCGCGCCGCTCCGGGATCGCGCGCATGCGCAGTGGAGAGGTGCCCTCTGACAGGAGTCAGGACGGGCTGCGTCTCCACTGCGCATGCGCAGCACTCCAGAGTTCAGCAGGACGGACGGGCCGCCCACAGCAAGCACTGCTTGTGACGTGCTTGCTGTGGGCAGTCCGTCCGTTCACCTCGGAAGTGCCTGACGGACGGAGCAGAGCCGGAAGCGGTCTTTTTGACCGCTCCTGCTCTGCTTTAAAGGCACAGAAGAAGATGCCGGCTGGATGGGACAAATCTAACGCTGAGGCCACCATGCTGTTGCCTCCCCTTTCCTCTCCCTCGCGTTTGAGAGTTATATGCTAAAAGTCATCGTTTGCCACCATAGGCTTTCAAACTTGAAAAAAGTCATAACCCTACTGGATATGTCCTGCCTGATATACATGCACTTTGCATATTAACATACATTGGCATGTCCTAATTCTCATCTGTGAAATAGGCAGGAATAGGACATGCCATGAGTTTCACACAGACCATTGGTCTATGTGAAAAAAAAACAACCCATCCATATAACATTAATACATATAGCCTCATAGGCTATAATAGAGCCATTTGCTGTTCGGGGATTAACACACACAACACACGACCTCAAATACCCAAGTGGACCAGAGGATTACAGAATTAGTCATAGAACCATATAATGATTTGCACCTGCAATTTCCGCTGGGCTTCCTCCGCCTGCTCCGTCATGTGACATGTCAGACGTGAAACCTGCTCTTCCAACTCTTTCATATGTTCTTGAAGCTGAGCATTCCTGCAGCAAAAATAATTCTGTTATCAGCTCTATACTGGTCATAGCAACAAATGAGAAAAGTTGGTGAAACTTCTTTCTACCCTAATCCCCCATTTCCTCCCACAGTTTCATTTACCAGTTTGCCATATATTCTAACAACCTGCACCATCCTCCAGCAAGCCTCAGCCAAAGTCTGTGCCCACCATTTCTACTGGAATTGGCATTATCATGAGCTGTATGGGAACTGACCCCCCTATGCTGGTCAGCATGATTCACCACATTAGCTGTCATTGCTAAACAGCAGATGGATTCATTTGCTATACTAAAAAAGACTGAACCAGCGCTAAAATCTCAATACTGGTGTCCGATATTGTAATAACAATAGCATACTTTAAAAGGAAGGCATGGATGCTCTACGCATCTCTCTAAAGGCCCGTTTACACGCAAAGATAATCTTTCAAATGATTGAAAATGTTAGCGTTCTTTTGGCATAAAGTGTTAATGGACATTAGTGTCCATTAACACTTTATCATCTTCATTTGCATGTAAATGGGCCCCCAGGAGGTGTCTGCAGAGCCCAGCATGACTAATCACACGCCCTGCTGTGCAAACAGCTGCACTGTTCCCATTGTGGCTGCCGGCAGAATACAATGTAATCTCCTGTCTCCCGTGGAGAACACAGCATGTGGTCTACTGAGCGATACTTCATCTCTCTGCGGCTGAATGATGGATTTTAAGTTCACCTTAAAATCATCGTTCAGACGAAAAGTGCACAATGGCAGCATTTACATATAAACGTCTATTGCTCATTTGAACGTATTTTGATCGATAATTGTTACGTGTAAATGGCCATCAGTCCTGTGGGACGGCTACTATGACTGAAGCACTACACCCTGTATAGACCCCCAGAGTGCTTGCAGAGTATACGCACTGTCCTGCTGCCTCCTGTAGCTTCTTCAGCAGTTCTTGCTCAACTCTTGCATTTCTGAAACAAACAGATTAGGAGTTATACACAATATGAGGCTACGCTGCAGAAGTAAAACCACCAACGCTGGACACTTACCTGTCATCTGCTCCCTGTAGGATGTCTACTTCTGTCGGTGTCTTCCTGACTTCAGGCTCTTCCTGCAACAATAATACATAGAAGTCATTAGATCATGGAGGAGAGCAAGATGGCCACCAGCAACAACAACTTCTGATCCCTCACCCGCATTCTGACCCCATTGGTAGCTGCAGAGTCAGTTATCCGATTTTTATCTTTTTCCAGTTTCAGGTTTGTTTCCATCAACCTCTGCACTTCCTTTATGATATCATTCAGCAGAAGAACGTGACAGAAGGGAACCACATCCATGAATATCAAGGGGAGAGAAAACATACAAAAAATAATCAAAAGCGGCAAACACTAAACTATGCTACTCGGTTCAACGTCCTGTCACTGAACGAGGCAGAAGGACTTCTATCATCTAACAGGATTGTAGCAGCCCTGTCTAGACACAATCATGAATTAGCGGATTGTGTGAGCCTAGTAAAAAAATGGTCTGCACCATCTTTCTAAGAAACAGCTCCACTCTTGTCCATAGGCAAAAGTGTGGTATTGCATTTACTTTAATGGGGTTGAGTCTGAATACCTGACTCTACCAAATGGACAAGAATGATGTTTTTTTGGGAAAGAAAGCACACCTTTTATTGTAATGTCATACAGCCCCTTTAAGACAGCAATGTACACAAGTGACTAGACACTGCATTTACTTCTTGAAGGAGATGTGCCAATTTTAAAATGTATTTCCCCCCCTCAACAGGATAGTAGACACCTATCTTATTTATGGGGAGGGAAATCGACTAATCATGAGAATGGTTACCTCTGATCAACCTAAAGAATGGTGCTGTGGTCGAGCATGCAAGCTTGCTGCTTAATTCATTTCAATAGGACTGCTGGAGACAGACAGATACAAGTGGCCAGCAATCTCCAGAGTCTCATTGCAGTTAAAGGAGTATTCCATAGGTGGTAACTTGCTGATTGACATGACTCGGATGCTGGGACCCCCACCGATCTAGAGAAACTCTACCTTGCATACCTTCCCACATGTAACTCATGTTAAACATTTTAGTTGTACCCTATCATATATTCTTATTAATTTTGGAGGTATGTACTTTTCCTGTGATGTCATTTATGGTATACAAACCACATACAACTTTGAATACATTAGAAATCATTTGATATCGCAACAAGGCTGGCGTGATTTGTATTTCTCCTATGGGCCCAGGCTTCTACACGAGATCTAGGATTGTCTTCTCCTTGGTAAACACATAAATTCTCCTTACAGGGAGGTGGCATGCATGGGTAGTCACTGTTCACAAACTTCAGGGATGCACCGGGTAAGGAATACCCCTTTAATAGAGCGACAATATGCATGCTCGACCACAGCTCCACACATTCAGGGATCATTGGTGGGGCCCCAGCAGTTAGACCTCCATAAGTCAGAGATTTATTTCCTAGCCTGTGCAGAGGAAAATGCGTTCAAGTTGGCACAACTCCCTTTACTGTTAAAAGGATGGTCACCTTTCCCAATATATCGGTGTTGGTAAATACTTGCATTTTCCATGAAGTAATTCTGGAGCATCTTCCCATAGAACCCTGCATTGTGCTGTTTCTCAGTTATTCTTCCTGTCAATTTATTTATAAGCTTCCAACTGGGCATTACAATTCTCCTTCTGAATAGAGAGTAGTGAACTGCACAGTGTCAGTGTGTAAAAACAGCCCCCCAAAGCAAATAGTAACACTCGGTTGTCATGTTAATCTAACTTTACAGGAGGAGTATCAGAGGAACGGTACAATGCAAAAAAAAAAAAAAGCTTTACTAGGAATTCAGGCATTTACTTGAACAGATGTCAGGAGAGATGACAGCTCCAGCTGTATCTCAACAGACGCGTGACAGACACGAAGACTTGGTCTCACCTGCTCAGCTCGGGGTGGCCCCACGTGATTTCGTGCGGTCTCTCTCACTGTTTCGCACATACTTTGGGTCAGAGTTTCACAGGAGGACATAGAGCTCCCAGGGCTGCTATTAGCCTAGAGACACACAGCACAGCAGTCAGGCAGGGGCCAAGCCGAGAAATGAGGCAGAGGAGAGAGAGCGACACGGCTAGAGCTGAACAGAGAGCACCAAGGAAAGCAGCAACAACCCCAACAAGGGAAAGCTAGCAATGACACCACTTTTGTCTTAAAGAGTAACTACACATATATATATATATAAAAAACAACTTTTGGCGTGTCAATAGACTTGATCAGTAGGGGCCCAAATGCCGAGACTCCCACTGTTCGTTGAAATGAAACGGCTGCAGCGCTTACCGAATCGCTGTGCCCTTTGGCTATCATTGTTGCCCGTTGGTTACTCTTGGCAACTGAGGATGTGAGCATAGACTTAAGGCCCATTTAGACCACGAATATCGCTCAAAAGCCATCATAAATGTGCCCATCTTTTACTTTTCTGCCGAACGGTGGATTTCAGTTTGGCATGAAATCCATCGTTCAGTAGAACGGCTGATAAGAAGGACCGCATGCGGTGTTCTGCCCGATTCTGCGCTGATTACATTGTCTCAGCTGTCAGCCCCATGGCAGAACAAAGGGAATGTATTCAGCGAACAGCGGGTGGTCTGTTCCCTGAATACAGCTCCTGGCGGCTCACACATTACTAATTATTACTAATCGGCATTAGTACCAAGCAGTAGTTTTATGCTAAATGATCGCTCAAAAGCCATCTTTTGAGCGATCATCTATGCATCCGTCTCCATCAGCAGAGAGTAGCTGACAAATAATAACCCCCACTGATCAAACTTTTAATAGTCCCTCCGACACGTCAAGTTTTTTTGTTTTTTTTTTAAGTAGAGGTACTCTTTAAACGGTGGCCATACACAGTCTAAAGTTGATCGAAATAGACAATCTCAGCCAAAAGGTTTGTTCGTTGAGTGAAATGGTTGATACGATAATTTTGGCCGACAGATGACACACTATCACTGGAAAGAAGTCGGTCGCATTTAGAATTTTCAATGGTTGCTAGCATTTCATTGTTGCAGTTGGCCGTTACGTAAATGATCATTTTGTGAAAGAGGATTTGTTGATCACCCGGTGATATTGAACATGTGCAGCCAGTATGAACAACCGTAACGGCCAATATGGACTAAAATGTACATGGCGGTGTCCGTGTAACCATCATTCGCCAGGCAATTGTTCGAGCATGAACCTACTTCAGTCTGTGTATGGCCACCTTTAGCCTCAGCATTACACAGAAGGGCGTGCAGCAAAACATTTAAGGTGGGATGGTATCGGCACACATTTGTAGAATTACAAAAATATGGATGAAAACTAATGATAAAAAGTCTATACAGCGTACATTCAGCACACGTACGGAGAAATGCTCCTAGCTCACATGCCGAATGTATCCATAGACTCTTGTAGCCCTGACCTCCACCATGCTGGTATACACTGGTACATTTTTGTATCAGTGTACAGAACCTTGACAGAGCTTATTAGAAGTCAATGAAGTTGGTCAGTCGCTGCTTGACTTTATCAGACAGGATACGGCGCAGGGTCATGGCTTCTGTTATAAATGGAAGCATGACGCCAATGTGAACTGAGCTTTAAAGGATTATTCCCATCTCAGCAAGTTATACCTTATCAACAGGATAGGGGATAAGTTGCTGATCGGTGGGGGTCTGACTGCTTAGGGCCCTCACTGATCCTGCAATATAACCCCAATGCATCCTGAATTTTTTGACAATGGTGACCACACATGTGCACTCTCTCCATTCACTTTGATGGGACCGCTGGAGATTGCTGAGCACTTGAGCTTAACAGAGTGGTGGCGCACTTGCAGAGCTCAAGATCGTGGGGGTCCCAGCAGTCAAGACCCCACTGATCAGCAAGTTACCCCTTATTTTGTGGTGGGCTATAGTACATGGAATGGCTGCATATCATGTGTGCAGGTAGCAGCAGGCACAGGTTAAAGATCAGTAACGGGAAGACATGTTTAAGGGGTAGTAACCTCGATCTGTCCTTTTGCGGGCTCATCATGTCTAGTCGTCACCAACGATGGATGTGTCTTTGCCTCTTCTAATTGACCTTGTAAGGAATTCCGTTCTTTTGTTAACTTCAACACCAGGCTCCTTGCTTCGTCGAACTTGAATGCGATGAACTTCCGCTCTCTTTTCTGCGTCTCCTGAAACTCCAGCATCTCGCTGTGCCTCGTCCTGAGCATGACGTTACTCTGCTCCAAAGCCACTGGTGGGGAAGAGCACATCGTCATTACAGAAGACAAGTGTACACGGGCGTCATAGTGGTGCATGAAGACAGGGAAACAAATGACACGTATCGCCCTGTACAGAGCGCAATGCAGTGTATTGAAAAGATGTTGCCCCAATAAATAAACTTACCCTGTGAATGTATTTGATCAATGGGGATCTGACCGCTGGGACCCCCACCCATCAAAAGAACAGTGGACCCCCAAGTGACCCTAAACAAATGAATTGGTGGGCATGGTCCATCCATTTTAATGGTACAGCTGGGGATAGGCAAGCCATTGTACTAGTCTATCTCTAGCAGCCCCATTGAAATGAATGGTAGTGCACACACAGGACTGCAACTCCACTCATTCGGAGACACTCCTGTTCTCATGATTGTTAGGACCCCAGTAGTTAAAGTCCACCGATCCAAAAAGGAATTCCCATCTTGTACGAAAACCCCATAAGCACGGATTATAGATTGAAGGATGGTATACTAAGGGCCTTTTACATGGGTAGATATTCTGCCAGTTATCGAATGCCAATTGACCATATAGCATGTTGATCACCACTACTTACTGCTGTTCAGAAGCAGCAGTGGATTGCTAGTATGGGGATGATCGTTAATACGATTGTTCGTTCTTATGTATTTTGCATTCATTAGCAGCCCATCCTGGTTTGTATGGGAAGAAGTGCTTGCAATAAACGAGCAGTTTTATGCTGCCACAAAAGATCTGATCAGCCAGAAAATGAGCGTTTACTATTTGCAATGGGAGGGGCGGAGCTAAGTTCTGCATCTTAGCCCCGCCACCTCCCATTGCAAATAGTGGAGAGGGGGCGGGAGCTCAGTGTACAGCTCCCGACTCTTCCAGCCTACTCCCCCTGCAGAGAGTGACACGGTATATCAGCTGGGCATGGAAACACCGCCGATATACAGTTGTCTGAATAAGCCCTTCAGCATATAGGGCTATATTTTTAATATCATTTTCACTGGCTTTTTTTCCGGTTTTTAGTTTTATTGGGGGTAAAATGCAATTAGTATATTTACGCTAAAATAAAGTATAGGAAGGGGTTCCTCATTTTGTTTCGGACGTTTTGATATATAATATGTATAGTTTGGGATTATAGGGCGCATATGGCGACAGTTTTGGTTGGCATCCGCTTTGGGCCATTTTCCTTTTTATGTATATATTTTTATTTTATTCTGTAATTTTTTTTTTTAAACTTATTTATGTATGGTCATTTTTTTTACCATCTATGTCTCCAATGACATCATATTAACCCCTTAATGACATGGCCTATTTTGGGCTTTAAGGATGCAACGATTTTTGGCGGGTTTTCATTTCCATTTTTTCAAAAGCCATAACTTTTCTACTTTTCAGTCATCGCAGCTGTATAAGGGCTTGTTTTTTGCGTGGTGAACTGTAGTTTTTGATGGTGCCATTTTTGGGTACATACACTATATTGTAAAACTTTTATTATTTTTTTTTTTATAACAGGGAAAGAAAACGCATCAATTCTGCCATAGATTTTGGGGGGGGGGGGGGGGGGTTTACAGCGTTAATTATGCAGCATAAATGACACAATCGATTTTTTCTGCAGGTCGGTAAGTTAAAACTTATGCTTTAAAATATAATGCTGTAGTTTTTTAGGTTTTTCCACTTTTCTGCAATAAAAACCTTTTTGGAATGCCTTATTGCTTATGCAGCGATCATAGGCTCTGACAACACAGGACGTCGGTATCTGTCGTCCTGTTGCCATGGCAACCAGCCGGGCGGTACCCAATACTGTAGTCCGGTGTGGGTGTTTCCTGTTCAAATCCCCAGTATTTCTGCAACGTGTGATTTCACTCTAAGGCCTGTCTATGGCACGTGCGACCTCCAGCACTGCCCGCGGCCAGATAAAACATAACAGGTTTGTTTTTTTCTGCATGGCATTGCATCACGGTGCAATGCAGGGGGAAATCGGGGCCAAATTTTTCAAAAGAACGGGGTTCATATTTGTGCGTCTCGCAATGCACAAATCTCGCACGATTTTCTCACCTGTGCGAAAACTGCTTAAGAGCAACTTCACATGGATGATTTTTCACATGAATTTTTTTTAGGTTTTCTGCACTAAACTCAGTGTGGAGGCAGTTTGAATTCCATCTCCCTTTGTTTTAAGTAGGAATCCGTGCCATGTCAACCACAGCGCAGACTTTTCCTCATGTGCACTTGAAATTTGCATTGCAGAAAACAAAAAAAAAAAAAGAAATGACAGATCAATTTTTGGGGCAAAACCCTGCAGAAACTGTGGAGGGATAGCTACATGCGGATTAGCCTCATTAAATGGGGTTATAGTCGCATGCGGATCTGTGGCAAGCCCAGCTGAAAATCTTCTATCTCATGAGGGTTTTTGACCGCAACCAAACGTCCGTCTCAACCATATTGTTGAAGCATATTGTTAAAGCAATTGTCCTCTTAGAAGGATATCCCCCCTACCCCCACCGACCCCCATGTGCCCAATCAGAATGTATGGCCATAACAGATGATAAATCCCAAATGGGGTATCGACATCAGCTAAAGTGAAGAAGCCCTGCAAAGAGCAGCTTGTGTAATACCTGGTTGTACAAAGTCTACAGTCACTCATTCACTTCATTGAGTTCTGTGTAATACTTAGCCTTCAACTAAATGCCTGGGCACCAGAGGCTTCTGATTATGGGCACATATTTGAAAATCTCCAGCAAGCTTATGGTGCTGTTCAGAGGTGATAGACTCCCTTTAAAGGAAACCTTTCAGGTCCCAAATGGTGCCCAGACTACGGGCAAAACAGTATAGTGTCAGAAACGTTGATTTCAGCAGTCTGGCACTTATAGTGATCGGGTAAGTGGTTTTGGAAAACTTATATTTAAAGGCGGACAGATACGAGTCTGATGTGGCTCATTAATATTCATATAGTCATTGCTACTCCTGTGTATGAGTGACCTGTCAATCAGAGCGAGGAAGGAAGGGGAGCAGTGAATATATGAATAGTAATCATCTGTATTGGACTCATCTCTGTGACTTGCTGAAAACTTGCAACTTTAACTATCAGTATAAATGACTGACTGTTGAAATCAGAGGGTCTGTTACTAGGACTGTAATGCCGGGGACAAATGGGGATGTGACAGGTTCCTTCTAAATGATAACATATGTACCCTCTTCCCCAAGCTGACACAAATGGAAAAGCAAACAGGAACTTGCATTAGGAAAGGCGCACGGCATGCAGCGGGTACACAACCGCGTGCAGCAGGTACACAACCGCGTGCAGCAGGTACACAACGGCGCGCGGCGTGCAGCGGGTACACAACGGCGCGCGGCGTGCAGCGGGTACACAACGGCGCGCGGCGTGCAGCAGGAACAATCCATCGGTAAATAATACATATACACATGCAGAAAACGTACAACTTTCTCACCTCGCAAGTCCTGGTTCTCTGCTCTTAGACGTAGGAAGGCCTCGTGATTACATATTTCAGCTGGAATGGTCTCTGGCTTCCCCAAGGACATGTCTCCAGACCCTCCACACGAAGGGGCGTAGCTACCACCGGGGCCTTCATTGGGTTGCACCATCCTGGCGGACTGCCCTGGGGCGCTCATTCACTGCCCAAAATCTTCTCAGGTCACCAGTCTGTAAGCAAATGAGAGAATAAAGTCAGTTCACAATCCTCCATCATCATCGTCGTCATGATCATCTCCTTCATAAGACAGATGTTTCTTTGTGGCATCTGGTCACCATATTGTTTGCACAGACAGGGAGGACACTATTCGGCCCCTTGGAGCAGCTTTAATTATGGGAAAGACAAAGATTTATGACAATTATGGCCCCCCCCCTTACCCAACCCACTCACCCCCTAGGTGTCTCCACACAACGTTTGGGTGCTCTCCTTAAGGAGAGACAACGCACCTCAGAGGAAAATGGTGCTGAATTAAGTAAGAATTCATAGATTCTAAGACCTCTGGGTGTAAAGAAGGTTTCCAATCACTGGCAGGAAGCAGGAGGTTTGGAAAAACATTAGAAATCAAGAAACCAAGTACGAGGTGTTCCACTCCGACCGCCCACATTTTAGCAGTTTGCAGAGCGGAAAGAATGAATGGTAGGAAAATGAAAATGAAACTATAGGAAATGTAAGAAGATCTCAGGAAATGTTGGCCCACACTTATAATCATATACTTGTGCTCCAATACGTGGGACCCACATCCAGCCGGCAGAGGGGGATGATGAGTTGCAGATCGGCTACTTGGGGTATATAGGAATATTCCAAAATGGCAAGGTATATGCGGCCTGTTACTTTACATTCCCCAATAAAGAACCGATAATCTTATCCTTCATTACACCAAACAATTAACTTTGGGCCATCTTGGGCACATTCTTTATAGACATGGGGGTATTGGGCCCTCCATATTTGCACATAATGCCGATCGACTCAATAGGGAGTGAATATAACTAGAGATGAGCGAGTATACTCGAGCGAGCATTGCCTTTAGCGACTACCTGCCCGCTCGAGACAGAAGGTTCGGGTGCCGGGCAGGGAGCTGCGGGGGAGAGCGGGGCGGAACGGAGGGGAGATCTCTTTCTCCCTCTCTCCCCCCCGCTCCCTCCTGCTGACTGCCGCTACTCACCGCTCCCCCGCGCCGGCACCCGAACCTTCTGTCTCGAGCGGGCAGGTACTCGCTAAAGGCAATGCTCGCTCGAGCAATTGCCTTTAGCGAGTATACTCGCTCATCTCTAAATATAACCCATTGATTTCAATGGGCTCGTTCACAAGCAAGTATTTTGTGTACTCAATTCCGTCACGGAAAAAAAAAAAAAAACGCAGCTTGTTCTATTTTTCTGTGAAAGAGAACATCTTGAAGTCGCGAAACAAACTGGCTATTTCAATGGCTGAGAGCGTTATGTTTTTTTTGGACACGCAAATGCGCACACATTCGCCAAGAGGCGTCCATTGTTGGACATTTTGCACCTTCTAATGATACATATGAAGCGGCACATCGGATTGTGTTGATGCTCTGCGAATCGCTTCCCCCAACCATCTTCCGCTTTCACACTTCTATGAGCCCCCAGATTGTTTACACTTTCAGTCACGAGAAACTTCTAGAACGGCATTTCCGTTTGTTTTTCTATCCGATGCGTCTCCTCTGTAAACACGTTAGTAAATTCTCTGCACTAAAATTAGTGATTTTGCTTCGGCATACCGCACTACTATTTATATACGCTGCTGCAGAGTCGCCATTTTGCTTCATGCGACCGTGCTGCTATGTAATGCGCCAAAACTTCAAGATGAGACAACGTCCATGAGACAGACAGCCTCGTTTATTAAAACTGCCCCTAGCAACCAGTCACAGTCGCTTCTTCTACACTGCTGAGGTAAAACGAAAGTGGAGCTCTGATTGGTTGCTAGGGGCAACCAGGGCTGTGGAGACGGAACCTCAGACTCCTTCATGGAGGACTCCTGTTTACGTAGTGAATTTACTGTATTCCCCGACCGCAGCAGGTCTACTCTCAATGGGAGCGCACAGGACACAAACACGCACCAATTAAAATGGCTAATCTGTCCAGTGAGTTCCAGCAGAATTAGGCTGGGTTCCATCTGGAATTTCGCAGCGGCAAATCCACCTGCGGCCGCTAATCCTGGGATTAGCCAGCCATTTAGACGAGATTTGTCAAAAATCTCGTCCACACAGGACTGCCAATCTGTCGCGGCAAAGCCGGTGCTGTGGCGCGGATTCCCTGACCGCAGCATGTCTACTTTTTTTTTTCCATTGCGGCCGTGCTACTCCCAATGGGAGCGCCAGCCGCAACGGAAAAGCATCTGGCCAATCCACTCCAAAACCCGCAGCTAAGTGCAGCGGGTTTTGAAGCAGCACTTTCCCAGCGGAAATCCCACGATTTTTCACTGCGGCAAAACCGCGAGATTTCCGCTGGGATTCCGCCCTGCGAGAACCCAGCCTTAGTGTTTCATGCATATCATACACATTTGCGCACCCTCATTGACTTCTATGGGGACCTTTGATGCTCAAATATGCAAAAATCTATATTTTTTGTGCAACTAAAGTACGATAATTTGAATGAAGCCACTGACCTCAATGGGTTCTATTCTCTACATATTGTGTGCGCACAAGTTTTGTGCACGCAAATATGTCTGTGTGAAGCCAGCATAAGGGTACTTTTAGACTAAGCAATTTAGCGTTTGAAGAGCCAGTGAAGTCATCGCTCGCTCGTTCGCAGATACATCGTTGGCTCATTCAAACAATAAATCGTTCAGTCTTTCGCATTCGCTATATAAGTGATAACGACCGAACGAGCGCCGTTTAAAACTGAACGAGCCAACAATGATTTTTATGCCTACATAAAATGAATGACGAGCGAATAATTATCGTTCGGACATTGCTTGTGTTTAGACTGAACGATTGCTCACTTTCGCTCGTTGGAATGATAATCTCATAGATCCACTTTAAGGAGTTGTCCCAGCAAATCAGTTTACCACCTATCCACAGAATAGGGGATCAGTAAGTGACTGGTGGGGTACGTCCGCTGGGACTCCTACCAGTCATGAGAACGGGGCCCCCGAGTGTCCTGGAACGAATGAAGCGGCGATGACACGTCCGTAGCGATGCTTCATTCATATCTATGGATTATCAGATAGTTGAATACAAGCACTTTGCAACTGATGAATGTAGCGCAGTGCGAGCGCCACTCCATTCATACAGGGGCACTTGGGACCCCTGCTCTCGGAATCTGTGAGCATGCCAGCAGTCAGACACGTGGCAAGTGGTGTTGGTGAGACATGCCCTTTAAACAGAGGTGCAACTTAAAGGGGTTGTCCCGCGAAAGCAAGTGGGTCTATACACTTCTGTATGGCCATATTAATGCACTTTGTAATGTACATTGTGCATTAATTATGAGCCATACAGAAGTTATCAGAAGTTTTTCACTTACCTGCTCCGTTGCTAGCGTCCTCGTTTCCATGGAGCAGTCTAATTTTCAGCGTCTAATCGCCAAATTAGACGCGCTTGCGCAGTCCGGGTCTTCTTCTATTCTCAATGGGGCTCCGTGTAGCTCCGTGTAGCTCCGCCCCGTCACGTGCCGATTCCAGCCAATCAGGAGGCTGGAATCGGCAATGGACCGCACAGAAGCCCTGCGGTCCACTGAGGGAGAAGATCCCGGCGGCCATCTTCAGCAGGTAAGTAAGAAGTCACCGGAGCGCGGGGATTCAGGTAAGCGCTGTGCGGTGTTCTTTTTTAACCCCTGCATCGGGGTTGTCTCGCGCCGAACGGGGGGGGGGGGGGGGGGTTGAAAAAAAACAAAAACGTTTCGGCGCGGGACAACCCCTTTAAAGCTTCTGAGCCCCAATGCTAAATCTGTAACGGGGCCCCAACTATAATGCTTTATTCATAGTACTGGGCTCCCTATATGGAGAAGAGAGGCCTTATGGGCCCCTAAGGCTCCTGGGCCCGGGTGCAACCACATCCCCTATAGTTACGCCAGTGCCTTTAAGTAGATTAAGCTCTAAATGTTGGGTCAGGCAGTGGCATCACGTTGGCAGCCGTTCACAGCGGGCCTGCTTTCAGTTTTATTTCTCTGCTCCTTCATTCACTTCCTGTTCAGTTTACAGCCCAGACATGGAATATGTCCAGAGATGGCACCGCCAGCCACAGAAGACGCATGCTAGGCAGTCAATAAGGCACTCAGAGGCGTTGTAAAACAATTACTTAGTCAAATGAAGTGCAGCAATCATGGAAGTAAATATATAGTTAATAGTCCACACATGGCCCAGCTGGGCAGATTACAAAGTGCCGGGGAGACGCAAACCATTTCCAATAAGGTGCGTCCTGCTGCCGGGACTCATCTGCGATCAGGATCATTCCAGGACACCGATCACCCAAGGGATGACACCCGACCAGCTCAGATTTTTACGAAACTTTGCAAATTTGTTCGTTACTAGAATGTTTATAAATTTCTCTAATTTTCAGAGCCATCAGGTCAAGAAATACATAAATCTACATATTATCAGGTCGGCTTCACACGAATGGGTGGGATACAGCATGCGGGATCCCGCAGCCGATTCTGGCTGGGAAGCCGGCCGGGAACCCTGCGCACCTGTGATTTCTGTATTGCGAAGAACTGCGGCGGCTCGCTGTTGGTCATCAGCAGCACAGATTTTTGTTGTTTTTTCTTTTTCAATATTTGTATTTCCCACACCATCACTAAGTGATAACGTAGGTACCCGCAGCCCAAATGCAATTTTAATTGCACATGGGCTGCGGGTTTGACTGCCTCCATTGACTTCAATGGAGGCTCTATTTGCTGCGCTCGCAGAATACGCAATTCGTGTCCGCAAGTGTGAGCGAAAAAACAAAAGTACATGCCTTTCAACACGTGCGATTTGCTGTGAATCCTCCGCACAGATGTCGATGTCAGATTCTGCAATAGAAATCTGTTCTTACAAACAGAATGACACTTTGCACATTTTCCTATGCCAAAAAGATTCAGAGATAAGAATTATCAAAAATGATGGTTCTCGGTGACCTTCAGAAAATTGCCCCCACCTGCATGTCTTCACCCCATGACCTGATGGGCCTGAAAATTTAGATTTTTTTTTTCTTTAAATACATTCTAGTACCTAACTCCGAGCACCACCTGATGTATTTCCTTATGGAAACATCGCTCTGGATCCTCCTGGAAAAAACAGGACTAATGACTAAACAAATGCTACCCATCCACAGACTCGCAGTGAATGTGTGGCAGACATGTAAATCACTAACTGGACAGGATGACACCCCTCTGGAGATTCCCCTGCATTACCACACTTGATGAACCTACCGGGCAAGCAATTCTGGATCAACTCAGGAATCACCACACTAGAGCATGTATACATGGACCAAACACTGGCCTCCTTTGAACAACTACAACAACTATACCAAATCCCAAGAGCAGGATTCTTTAGATACCTGCAACTCGGACACGCACTGACTGCGCAGTTCCCAGGGCCTAGACAAACATTCTCCCAATATCCATTAATAGGCATATTGCGAACACAGGGACCTAAAGGCCTGATATCGGTACTATACACCCATCTACTGCAAGCCAAAATCCCCGACAACCAATGACAGTAATGCAGAGATGGAGAGAACTCATTCCCACCTTCACTAATGAGGATTGGGAAACCGCAATGTCCATAAATATCACAGTATCACCGGCGGCAAACAACAAACTAACACAATTATATATTCTACACCAGTGCTACCTAACACCGACCAGACTCCACAAAATGAATCGGATAACCACCAACCATTGTCACCGGTGCAGAGCACCTAATGCAAACTTTAACCACCTAATGCAAACTTTAACCACCTAATATGGAACTGTGCAGACATTCAGGCATACTGGAGAGAGGCCATAGAGTTTCTAACGCAAATACTGGGAATACCAGTACCACACGACCCAGCAGTGTGCCTGTTAGGTATTCTAGACGAGGAACAATGGCAGTACCATGACAAGATATTCCTTACTAAAGTATAATTTTATGCCCGTAAAGCAATAGCCCTGCGTTGGATGGACAGACGCCCCCCGACACTATCAAAATGGCAGAATATCATTAACGCCGTTCTACCATACGAAAAAAAATTGTATACAAAAACAGAAAATGCCCTGAAAAATTCAATAAGGTGTGGGAAAGATGGTGTGGGTCGACGAGTACAGTGTTCACACAGGACCAGTTCCATAACTTGCTGAGGACAGCTACACCTAGAAACGCCCAGTAAAACCAACAAAGAACCATACCCTCTACTGGCACTACGAAGAAACCACATTATCATAAAGAATCCAACAACTGTATGTGTTCATGTAACGTACTAAAGTATTATTAACATGATTGTAATGAGCCTATGATGTAACCAAGGTTCTTTATTCGGTTATTGTACAAAATACAGAGTTTTCAATAAAACGAGTTTAAAAAAAACAAAAAACAAAAACATTCTAGTAACAAACAAATGTGCAAAGTTTAGTAAAATACTTTAAGACAGTTTGGTGCTACCCCCTTGGGCGATTTGTTTTGGAATAACCCATCAGCAGAAGAAGCGGACGCGCCTCCACGGGGAAACTAAAGCATTACATAGTGGCCATTGATATCACTAGATGGTCCATGTAATGAATGGACATGAATGGTCCTAAAGAGATGTCTGAAAGTGCCGCCGATCACCCAAAGAACGGGTGCATGGTGGATCGCTCACTTCCATAGAGATTAATGGAGCTCCTGCACACAGAATCCACGCTAAAAATGGAGCATGCTGCAGTTTCTTTTCCGCACGGGGCATCTGCAAATCAAATCCGCATGTGCTAATCGAGGTGTGGATGCCCCATGCTTCCCTCTGGGAAGCTTGAAGTGTGGATCTTCTGCGCAGATTCAACAATTCATATCTGCCCATGGGAAAGTCAGAATTAGGTTTCCCGTATATAGGAGCCAGTAAACGAAGGGTGTAACGAGCAGTGATGATGGGAATGTCAGCAGCAGTGCTGTGTACACACAATAAAGATAAGGAGTAGGAAGTAGTTGGCACATCCCTGCTGATAGACATCCTCACTACCCTGGGCATGTAGAGAGGCACAAGCCATTGAAAAAAATTCCTAGCTGTGTATGACTGTAGCCACAGATACCACAGGGCACCTTCGGAGGTCTTGTGGAGTCACTGACTCAACAGGTCAGATCTGTTTTGGTGGCAAGAAGGGGACCCAAACGATGGTTTTAATGGTATGGCCGATTGGCGCAATGGTCTACACGACCAGATTTGGATTGCGGGATCCGCGATAGTCACCCGCGCAAATGATCCGCATCCATTAACAAGAATAGAAAATTGGCGTGTCTACTCAGATGAGCGGACAGCACCATCTTGGCACATATGCACACAGAATACGTGCCAAGACAGAACATGCTGTGACCTTTATTGTGTGCGTATTTGCGCAATATGCGTTAGTGGCAACATGGCAGCCGATGTCAGATTGGTACAGCATATTACGCTATATCCATACGTTCACCTGAAGGAGCCCCAAGAGTAACAGAAAGACAAGACTCCAAAACAGCACACGTTTTTGATCACTGAGCAGTGGCCAGACTATTCTGGTTTTCTGTTGCCCCGTGCTGACGAAAAGTCAGAATTTGGCACAAGCAGCCTGAATCGATGACCCCTTCCTGTCAGCTGGTCAAAACATGCCAGCACCTCCATGTAACTTGCGGCAACTACATGAAGCTTCCTGTCCGCAAGGGCCGATATTTCTGTAGGACAATTTTGAAATCCAGTGAAATCGATGCAAAGATGAATAGCTGCGGTTCTGAAGGCCAAAGGAGGTCCAACACACTACTAGATGGGGGTCTCTAATAAAGTGGCCATTTAGTGTACAGCAATATTCTAATTTTCTGAAATTTGCAGCTAAAAAGGGGGGCTACGGAATGCCACCCTCTCTAGAAAGAGGCCCCTGAGGTGCAGCCGCACCGACCAGACATATCCTGTAGTAGCTCACAGTTGTGGTTGGAAGGGGGATTTCCAATAATATTTGCTTTGAGAACATCAACCTTCAAATCAGCATTTCCCACGATCAGCAAAAAGGGAAAAAAAACAAAAAAAACTAAAACTCAGAAGTAAAAAAAAAAAAAAAAAAATTTGCAATATCACAGCTTTTATTTTTTTTTACCGCAAATGTCAATAGGACTTTCTAATGTTGAAAACGCATCACGCAAAAATCGTAAAGCACAAACTTGCGATTTTTGGGTGATGCATTTCTAACATTAGAAAGTCCCATTGACACTTGCTGTAAAAAATTTTAAAAAAAATTGACGCAGCAATATCGCGATCGCACATGTGAAGGCACCCTTAGACAACCCTCACTATTGTGGTATATGGGTATAACAGCGGCAGCCCACACCCCTCTATAGGGGAGCACTATATGGAATTACCAGCATCCCCATGCTTTCCACGGGCACCCTGAGCTGGGTAACCCATGGTTTCTCCTCTGGCATTAGGACATCAGCTCATCATATGGAAACCGGGAGAAAGAAGACATCCGCCGAGGCCACTATCACACAGCGGCGGGAAAACGCCACGACTTTACTGCTGTTTTCTAATGCGGGTTACTGCATTCCACAGCAATTTTTTCATGCACGCCATCATTGTGATGGGTGATGAGCTGCGTTAAAAAAAGCGCAAAAATGCTGCAAAATAGAGCAGACCGCACTTGAAAAATCGAAGCATTAGAAAATGCCGCGTTCAAGCGCAGGTCTGTGGGGCCCCATTGAAATCAATGGGAGTGTTCCACCGCAGCGGTAGAAACAACATGTGTGAGTGTGGCTTTAGAGCGCCATCACACTTGCGAGAGAAATTGCACGGTTTTCGAGCGACGCGAGGGTGAGTGAAAACGCAGAATTATGAAACCAAGGATTTTCAATGGTTTCCTTCACATCTGCGATGCTTTCACTCGTGCGATATTTGTAAATTGCAGCACGTCCTATTCTGCGTTTTGTTTTTTAATCCCCCACCTTTCCCTATGGAGACTTTATTTAATCGCAGTGCACGAACTTGCAATTTGCGCAGTATGCGTTTTTAACATTAGAAACTACCCTAAAAACACACGATAAAGACACAAGAAAAAGCATCACTGACTCTTGAGCAAAATTG
Source organism: Eleutherodactylus coqui (assembly GCF_035609145.1). Lineage (NCBI taxonomy): Eukaryota > Metazoa > Chordata > Amphibia > Anura > Eleutherodactylidae > Eleutherodactylus > Eleutherodactylus coqui. The sequence goes on along the minus strand of NC_089846.1, from coordinate 24,724,330 downwards.
ACGCAATTTTCCCGCAGCGATATCACAATCACCATTGTGGAGGACCCCCTAGGATAACTTCACACAGGCAATGGTGATATGGGGCTATGAATCCCGCCCCCATATCGCGCTCCACACCATGTGAAATCCCCGTAGAGGTTTTCATGGGAAGAGGATCGCGGAGTTTCTCCCATCATTTTCACTGGGGCCGGCGCTGTGAGATCACGCAGAAAAATAGAAGACGCTGCAATTTGTTTCCTGAATGGCATGGCGCTCATGTGTATGATCGGAATCAAAAGAATGGGGTTCATATTTGTGCAACTCACAAATCTTGTGCGATTTTAATCGCATGTGAAGTGGGCCCTAAAAGAATTTTCCAGAACCTTACTATCCTCAGGATAGGTCATCAATAGTAGATTGTTGGAATCGGGTGTTCAGTACCACCAGCAATCAGCTGACATTAAACCAGCTGTCAGTGGGGACGGAGTCGGAGGAGGACATCTCCGTCCGCACCGCAGTGGCCCAGGTCGGTATTGCATTGAATTCAATTGGAGCCGAGCCTGCAAATACGAAATCAGGGCGCTTCCAGAGGTCCCAAATGGAGGACTCCTGCTGATCAACTACGGTATTAGAGTATCTTGACGCCACCAGGAAGCTGTGGGTTTCACAGGAGGAACACCCCTGTCACACCCCCAGCTCCTGAGTGGCTCAATAATACCGCTGCTGCCAGTGTACTGTGTCCCTCGCTCCTCCCCACCTGCTTACCCCGAAGCCCCTGGCTGCTTGGTGTCCCCGCCGCTGTGCTGCCCCGTTCTGCAGCAAAGCAGAAAACGGCGCCGGTGTCAACCTTATGCTGCTGTGTCACTGCTTGGCGGAGCTCCGGCCACTGACTCCTCGGCTGGGGATTGTGGTAGGGCCGCAGCAGACGCTCGGCGCCGATTTCTCTCGCTGCTGTGCGACTGGCCGACGGAGCTCAGCTCACTCACTGCTCTGCTGGGGCTTATGGCAGTGCCGCTCCTCGCGCTCCCCACCAGTGCTGTGTGACTTCTGTGCTGGCCGTTCTGCTGGTGACGCTCAGGGCCGTTGTCCCGCTGCTTTCATGGCCTCAGCTGTCAGTGGGTCCGCAGCTGTAGCTTCACCCCTCCATGCTCCGTCAGTGTCTCCTCCATGACCTCTAATTATATGAGCAGTAGAACAGCGCAGGAGGCTGCAAAGGCAAGAATGGCCAGCGGCGGAGGGGGATTTCTGTGGAGCCTAAAGCCAACATTAACGCCATGGCAGATGATGGCCACCCATTCTCTTGGGAAGCCAATCCTGGTAGGGGCGTTGGTTGGGGAGGCGTGTATTTTCTGCTGGTGGCGTCAAGATACACTAATACCATCAACTACTGTCTATCCGGAGAATAGGTCATCAGTAGTAAGGTACCGGGAAACCCCTACAAAAACACGCAATATGCGGGCAAAAGCGATTTTCGGTCACGTAAATACACAGAGTATTAACATGACCGAAATTCGCTTACTTTCGTATGAACAAACCCTTAATCAACAGTCATCCAAATTGACAGATTTCAGTGGGGCTGACCGCATATCGCATGTGTATGGGGGGCTGAGGACCTCGACAACCTATCCAGGTCTTCTTTTTTTCTCTACTACGGATGCGTGCGAAAGTGCCCGTCACCCCACACGTGCAGTACAGTATTCTTTTTTTAAACTCCTGCTTTCCCGCGGAATCCGTGACATTGCGAATGGGCTGCGGATCGAACGGCTTCCATTGACTTCAATGCCAGCCATCCTCATTGAATCAGCACTAAAACGGAGCATGCAGCGATTTGTTTTCCACCTACACACAGATCCAGGAAACGAATCCACGTGTAATTTGAGGTGCGGACGCCCTTGCTTCCCTATGGGTGCCTTGAACTGCGGATCTTCTGCGCCGATTTCGCAAATCAGATCCGCCCGTAGATACGAGGCCTTAGGGTTATTCACACAGGGTGAGTGCGATATCAACCTCGCTTGTGTAAACCTGCGATGTTACCCACGATCGTGATGAGTTTTCGTTAAAGATGCATCGCGGTACGTGCGATTTTCACGTGTGTTGTTTCAATAAGCAAAATAAAAGTCGCATCACACTTGCAAGAAAAAGCGCTTCAATGTGCAAGTACGACTTTCTTTTGCTCCCATAGAAAATAATGGGCGATATCACCCAAAAATCGTATGTGCTGCGATTTTTCTACATTGGGCAGTCATACCCGGCGATCTCCGTCACTCCAAGAAATGAACGGAGCAGCAACAGCATGCATGGGCGCTACACCAATCACACAGCCGGCATGTGACCCCCGTCATCATGATCAGTGAGGTCCCAACAGTCAGATGCCCCCCAATAAGATGCATCTCACCTATCCTGTGACCTACCATACCTCCCATATATTGCACATCTACTTACCTGCACAGTAGTTATAAACAATGACTGTCGCTACTGTCCAAAATAGTCTGAAATCCACCACCCGTGTGATCAGAGACGCTCTCCCCCATACTTTACACTGAAGCTCTGCTTCTTCTGATCAACTTGCTGGGTGTACTTACCAGGAAGTTAGTGCATTAAAGTCTTATCTTCATTACAGGACTGGATCAACAGTGAGATATAGAAGACTATAGGGCGACTACCACACACAGGGGGCAGCTGCATGCTATTTCTCACCTACCGGGGGGGATAGAAAGTAAGGTGACAGCCAGGACTCTACTACTTACCTGCTGATGTTTTCTCACTTGTTTCCTTATTACTTCCCAATTGCGTGACGTCATCACGAAGGGACTTTTCGCGTGACACTAACAGCGGAAGTGGGGCACAGTTCGCAGGGACGGAAGTGGGGCAAGTTAGACCTGTCCATCATACTATGCGCTCTCCTGATACCCGGCATACGGCCCTCTGATTGGTCAGTGTTTGCTTACGCGTGTTCTTATTGGCCCAGGAAGAGGGTGTGAGGACAAGTTCCACCGCTGGACACGCCCCTCTGGGAATGATTTGGCTAAAGAATAAGTAGCTGGTGGGCGGAGCTTAAGCAAGTGGGCAGAAATGGGGAGCAGACCCAGTGTGGGTGAGTGAGAGGCGGGGAAGATCCTCGCACTCCTCCTGCTGGTTGTTGTAGGTGGTAGGTGTAGAAGCAGCATCGTTTTCGTATGTCTCGTGAATGTTGTCATGATCGTAGCTGCAGTGCTAGAAGTCCCAGAGTGCTTGCTCTTGCAATCAGGACATGCTGGGATTTGTACTTCTACTGCAATGTAGTCCTTGATGTGACTCCTTAACTGGTACTACAAGTCCCAGAATGCATTATAGTAAGAAACTGCCTAAAATGCTGAGGCTTGTAGTTCTATAGGGTAGGCAGCTCCTATTTCAGAATGGCATGTTGGTCAGAGCTGTCTGTGGCATGCTGGAACTTGTAGTTCTGCTGCAGTAGGTATCAAAATATAGTTTTTTAGCATATCCCACTGAAATCAGAAGCATGCCTGGCCATGCTGGGACTTGCAGTTCTGCTGTAATATACCAGCAAGATAAAGTGATTTTTCAATATGTCCAACTCCAACTAGAAGCTGCATAGGCCTTCTGAGACTTGTAGTTCTACTGAGTAAGGGGCCGTCCACACTGGCTTATGTTCATCTGTGAAGCGCATGTGGTTTTTTTTTCTTATCTGACATACGCTTTCATGCGGGCGAGTTCCATCTGATGGCGCTGTGGTTGGCGCTCACATGTGTGAGTGACACATTGGTTTCAATGTTTCTATTCACATGAACGATTGAGAAATTGCAGCATGTTGTATATTTTTAGGCAATTCCTTGCAAGGAGTCTCCCATTATTTCCTATGGGAATCATTAAAAAAAATTGTGTCGCACTTATATGCCACGCAACTTACATGCAAGTGGATGCAACCTGTAACATTGCGACTATTGCAAGCATTTGCAAATTTTTTAATTTTTTTTTTTCCCATGTACGTTACTCGCACACATGAAAGTGCCAGTGTGGACAGACCCCGTTCATATATCAGAAGGGCACTCCAATCAGCAGCTGCTTGCACGTTCTGGGACTTGTAGTTCTGCTGTAGCAGCTCTCAGACTATACTTTTTCAACATGTTCCACTGCAATCAGATGCTGCCAGGGAATGCTGAGGCTTGTAGTTCTACTGCAATTTTTCTCTTAACTAGAAATAATTACAGGATTTGGTATGCCCTCTTGTTATATAAATAACGTAACGTAACCCCGCCCTTCTGCCATCACACTAGGAGAGGTCCAGGAAGCTGAGGTATGGGGTGCTATTTGGTCGGGTCGTTGCTTTTCAGCATGGGTGGTCACCGAGGATTGACGCTTAGCCGAGAAAGTGGAGCAGATATTTGTAGCAACCGCTGCTATAGGAAGAATGAGAGTTGTAGTCCTAACGATTGCTGGGGATACCACTCCATTATTGGGTGCACCCCTGTGTGATATCAGGTGAGGAGGAGGCTGCAGAGCAAGTAGGATGGCTGCAGGGTAGGGGAATGTTGTCTTGGGGAGTGGAATGGGGAAGTGGGAGGAATATACAACCCTCCCTGTCTAGATCCTCCCCCATCACATATATACACAGAGCTCCCAGCATCCAGGGACACACCAGCTGACCCCACAATCTACCCAGTGTGGACCCCAGAGCCAGTGCCAGTGAGGACCCATCCAGGTCGGTCATTGTTGGGGGGTCTTTATTTTCTGATCAGATTAAATAAGGGAGTCTTTATCTTTAGTAAATTCCATCTGACGCTTGAGAAACATCAACACGCACTTTACACTTCGCACAAGGCGCACTGACAACCCAGTGTAGCAGAGATGAGTTTGTCTATTACTCATGATGTGTTATCTGTGGTTTTCATACTGCAAAGACTTATGTCACACAATGCAGACAAACTCAGCTCTGCTATATCTGTATGTGCTGCAATGACCTAAAACAAGACAGCTGTGTATTTGTGTTATAGAAGGGTCTTCAATGGGAGGAGGTATTTTTATTTCTTTATACAGTCACTTGTAAAAACTGCAGTAGTGACGGACCTCGTATACGACAGGTACGATGCAAAGTCTTCATGTGTCGCTACTGTCTCATCAGGTGATTGAAAGTTCTATGTAAATAATGAAATGTTGTGCAAATTTTTAATATACTTCTGTGTTTCTATTCTTTACTATTCTCAAGATCTCTGCTGGGTGTCAGTGAATGGAAACCATTTTATTTATGTGCTGAGGCAGAAACCTAGGGCTGGGTTCACACGGGACGGAATTGCTGTGTAGAATGTCTGCACGGCAATTCGGCCCATGGCTCCTAATTCCGGGATTAGCCAGCAAAGTGGACAAGATTTTGTAAAAATCCCGTCCACGCCGCACTAAAAACAAAGACGCAGCATGTCAATCCTTTTTTTTTTTATTTCCACAGCAGACACTCTCCTCTCTATGGGAAGAGATGGCCGTAGCGGAGATGCAGGCAGCGAAGCCGCTCCAAAACCCACGGCTAAAGGCCGCTGGTTTTGAAGCTGTGCTTATCCCGCGGTTTTTCGATGCAGCCAAGCCGCGGGATTTCCGCGTTCCATGAGAACTCGGCCTAAGGCTACATTCACATTTGATGTAGATTGTCCGCTGCGGTCATTGTGCAGTAGATCCATAGCTGAAAGTCTGCATCAAAACCATGTGGTTTCTAATACGGATTTTTGGGCGAATTTACCCCCTCATTGAGAAGAGGGGGATTCCACAAGCCTACTGCTTCTCGCGGCTGAACCATTGCTACATTTGTATCCAGTTCTCTAAACACATTAACACAAACATTGATAGTTTGTGTGTGTGTGTGTGTATGTGTGTGTATATATATATATATATATATATATATATATATATATATATATATATATATATATATATATATATATATATATTAAGCTTGGCTTCCAGGCTTGTTAACTCTTAACAGACTGCATAGACTGAATGTAATTGCTGCAGACTCTCCGCTTTGAATTGGGTCTCAGCCTCTGGATGTAAACATCAATTTTTTTTATATGCTGACAGCAAGCAGAGATCTTGAAAATAGTAGCAAATTGAATCAAAGTATGTTAGAAAGTTGCATAAGCATTCATTACGCAGTGTTATGCTTCCAGATATCCCTTCATTGGGAATTGGGGCATTGTATGTGGGCACTTTTACAGTCAAAGGGGTGTTCCCATCGCGGACAAACATGGCTGAGATTGGAGTACTGCAGAGTTGGCCATGCGGCTAGAAAGATGGAGACCTTGAGTGACACTGTTCTATACTGTTTCGGTAACTCCTGTCGATGTCAGAGAGGTATGGAAATAGCGTAGCTTGCTATTCTATTTGTGCATCTCCCATTAACTTCTATGGAAGCTAGGAGTATAGCACAGGGTGCTTGGCTACTTCTGTCCTGCAGTGGTGGCCAGACTCAAGGTAGGTGTGGGTGCAAGAGTTGGGACCCGCACCTATCTGACTTATATGGCATATTACTGGATATACCATAAAAGTCTGAGGTGGGAATAAACCTCTAAGTTGCAGATGGTCCCTGAGGTCTGTCTCCCTAATAGGCCGCCCTTAAAGGGGTGGCCTGGGGAGGAAAAAAATAAAATTCAGACCTGCTCAGCACAATATAAAAACCTAAAATCCAACCAGATTTCCCCGCTACACTCTTCTACTGGCTCCAGCGTTGACCTCCTGTTACAAGGTCATGTGACCATTGCAACTACATACAGCTAGTAATTGGCTGCATTGGTCACATGACCCTGTGACGGGACGTCATTGCTGGATCCGGAAGACTTGTGCAGCCGGGGTACGGGCGTCCGTCGTTGGAATGGGAGTAGAACTATTTTATGTTTTCTTTATTCAGCACTGAGCACAGTTATATTTAATTTTTGTTCCCTGCCCCCCCCCCCCCCCCCCCTTAAAGTATTGTTTCCATTACCAGTGATTGGAGAAGCCATAAATGCAAGGCTGCTGGGACCCCCAACCATTCCTAAAAATGGGGGTGCCTTGTCTTCCATTTCTGGCTGCTCATCATACTTGTGCACCCCTGTTCTCTGTTTCAGCAGGAGCCCAGTGGTCAGGCGCCCATTAATCGGACGTTTAAAGGGAACCTCCAGAAGCTTTGGGGCCACTACACCACCAGCATGCCGTTATAGAGCTTTCTTAAGATTCTACTTTGAGAATCAGCAGATTTTGGCATTAGCTAGGGAGAGATTTATAACATAGAGATGAAGCCAGGATCGCCTCTAATGGCGTTGGGCGAACATGACCCTAAGAACAGTCCATCTGCAAGTGCAGTGAAGCAGTTTGTATCATCCTTGGCTTCATATGTGCAATGAGCATGGTTGCACACTAGCAAGTTATAACTTCCTCTTCCAATTAAGAAAACTAGCTACAAAATAACAGCATGGGTTACTGTCCCCAAAGCTACAGGCAGGTTCTCTATAAGGCTTATCTAGCAAACAAAACCCCCTGTGGGCACTTATGACCCGTATTTCCCATTCTGATTTGAAATCAATAGAGGGTATAATTGTGTCCAGTCACAGAAATCTTCCACCATGCCAGCGAGCACCGAGGCCGCTACAGTATGGGAAGCCGCAGAGGACTGAGCCGGATTGATATGTTTAGAAGTTAATTGAGGGTGGACTTCCCTTTAAACCAGCACTAAAGGTAACAATGGTTTGCACACCCAGAAATAATTATTATTTCTGGGGTGCCAAAACAATCAGAAGTTCAAACGTATTATTTTTGTAATTTGCCACTACTCTATAATATGAATCCGGCCTTACCAGGACAGGAGGGATCAGCATGGAGTAAAGGAGTAGGGTTAGAAAACAGGTTAGACAACTGTCTCAGCTATAAAGGGGTTAACATAGTTGTGTACCTGCTGGCGATGGATAGAAGGTATATGGGAGAGGCCGCTGCCATTTGCTGTATCATGCTGACTCTGGGCTGTTGCCTTTTGTTTGACATGATCGTTGGCTGCACTGCTTTGTGTGTAGTTTGCATGTATGCCTTGGCAGTGCTTAGCCTGCAGAAAACGCCCCAACGACCTGCCAGGGCACGTCCGATATGCCAGCTGCAGGCGCTGGGTAGAAATTCTCTTTATTTGCCATTAAAGGCCTTGGATTATCAAATACTCTGGATTATCAGACAGTCATAGAGTATATCAAATTTACTTCTAAGGGTGGCCATACGTAGTCAGCAGGACCGACTGACCAGCCAACATTCAATAAACCAATGGTAGGGATGAGAAGGATCGGGCATGTTGAATTCAAGGCTGTGTTCACATTTGCAGGTTTTGTTCAGGATTTTTTAGGTGGCTTTTGAAGTGAAAACCAGGTGAGGATCATAAAAAGGAGCGAATAAAGGACGGATACAACTTTTTGGGGGAATCCTTTCTGGATTTGGCTTCAAAAACTACATTAAAAAACTTGAACAAAAACTGCACTTGTGAACGCTCGCTAAAACACCCCATCCGTTGTTCTCAGTAGAGCTAAGCCGCCACCAGAGGCGTCTCGTAGGAGCTCTCCCCATTAACAAGACACGCACGCTTGGCCCGAACCAATGACTATGGGGAGGAATAGCTGTTGACCGGACGATTGTTCACTGAACCAACGAATGTAGAAAATATGCTACTGACGCAAAAAATGTTCACTACCTGATGTCAAGTATGAGAACTAGAGTTGAGCGAACATACTCGTTCGAGCATTAGCGTACTCGATGGTGCTTGTTACTCGAACGTGCATCAAGCAGTGTTCGAGCCCCGCCCCAGTTTTTGGCTCCTCCCTGCTGTGACGTGCCTGTTTTGGCCCCTTCCCGCCGCGACGCAGCGCTCGTCATTGGCTAATTTTTTGGCTGGCTGGCTAGAGAGTGAGACAACCTAGGGGAAAAAAAACAAAAAGCTTGGCACCCGGTGTCCCACATATAAAAATGCTCGAGTCTCCCATTGTAGTCAATGGGGTTCGTTACTCGAGTAGAGCTCTCGATTTTTACGAGAAGCTCGACTCGAATAACGCGGACTCGAGCATTTGGGTGCTCGCTCATCTCTGATGAGAACCATTTACATGTATGCGTGTAATATTGCAGATTATCCTCCACGTGAGAATTCAGGCCGGTTTCACACGAGTATTACAGGCACATCTATACACCCTTAATATGGCCAAATGTCCCAACCGCACGTTTACTGACCCAAATACCCATAGATTCCTACATTGCTGTGAGTTCGGTCGGGCCAGGACGCTGGTCCGTAATAGATAGAAGCTACCTAGGCCAGTTTCAAAGTGGGGCATTTATCGCCATAACAATTGCTGGAAACTGGTATTTCAGGCAATAATCATCATGTGTACATACGGTAGTAGGTTAGGCTGAAAGAAGACAATGTCCATCTAGTTCAGCCTGTTTCTCCCCCCCCCCCCCCCTTCCCTGTTGATCCAGAGGAAGGCAAAATGCAGCTGCCAACGACGTACTGAGCAAGAAATCGCTCACTTGTTGGAGTCGTTTGGTTTTTAGCGCCCAACACTCATTCTGTGTAAAGGTACCTTTACTCTTGTAGTCTAGTGGGTACAATATATCTCTAACAGTAACCCTTTGTCTTCCTCCACAGAGCAGAAGATGACTGCAGCCCAGGAACAAGTGCATCTAAGCAGGTCGGAGGTCTGTGGCATAATGCGGGAGGAACTCTACAGCGAGGAGGACTTTCAGCAGACTCAGACGCACATATTCATTGTAGTTGGCGCTTCGGTGAGCCAGCACAGCTCTTGGTGCAAATTTGTTTTATGTGTTGTATTTAAGGCTAATCCTGGCAATGGGGACCTGAAGAATCCCTCGTGACTGGGGTGACTGTCGAGTCTGCGTGCTGCCGTTCCATTCATTTCAGTAAGACTGCTGGATATAGATGAGTGCTTGAACCCTGATACCCCCGATGGTCCCAATGAAATGACTGCAACTCCCTTCATTCGTAGACAGAGTGAATCCCTATTTTCAGGGTCAGCAGGGGACCCAGCGGTTGGCCGCCCACCGTTTTCTTTTGTTTGTAAGGGCCGACTGTCTGGCACTTAGGCGCCCGACAGTCCTCCCACCAACTATTGCTCCTAGGCTTTCACACAGAAGCTATAATCACTCAGTGGATGGAGGTCGTGCGCACGGAAGTTTCTTCCGCCTACCTCTGTTCGAAGTAAACAGGCAGTCGTTCATAGATGAATGACTGCCTGTTTACACAGCTCGTCGTCTGATTTTTTTCTTTTTTATGCCTGCACTAATGATAAGCAAATGAATTATTGTTTGTTGTTCAGTCGCTAGCCATGTTTACACTGAACGATTATCGTTCAGATACGCACAATCCAGCGAATAAGGCCTCATGTCCACCGGCGGGTCGGATTCCACATGTGGGAGCCCGCAGCGGAATCCTGCCCGTGGCTGAGGACTGTGCGCACCTGACCGGGTCTTCACTGCGGAAGCGTTGACCACCGCACATGTGCAGTAGAGTTTTATTTTTAACTCCTGCTTTCCCGCAGAATCCGCGGCCCATCCACAATGTCAATCGTGGACGGGCTACGGATCTGACAACTTCCATTGACTTCAATGGAAGCCATCCGTGTGGGAACTGAAAAGGAGCATGTTGGGATTTGATTTCCGCATCCAAAGATCCGCAAATTAAATCCTCATGCTTTAATTCAGCTGCAAACGCCCATGTTTCCCTATGGGCGGCACCCACATGGATTTTGCAATTCAAATGTGCCTGACTGTAATGTTCGCATGCTTCATTAATCAGATGCGTGCAGATACAGTATGGGCCCATAACGGTCAATTGGCACTATATTATGGATCTATAATATGGCCATGTGTTTAAAGGGATATTCCGGTTGGAACAAATTATTCCTTATCTACGGGATAGGGATAACTAACTGATTGGTGGGAGGCCAACCACTGGGACCCCCACTGATCCTGAAAATGGATGTCGCGTCGGTCCCCAAATGAATGGAGAGAAGGTCATGTAGAGCTCCACCACTTCATTGGTTTCAATGAGAATGCCAGAGGTTATCGAGTGCTTAAACTGTCTAATATACTTCCTTCATTAATTCCGCTCCATTACAACCCCCCCTCTTCCTCGTTCATACAGCAAATGAATCTAAAGACCCTTATTCACCTGACTGAGGCCAACTTGGAATCCGTTCAGGTGGTTTCTGTTAGGGTTAGCGTTTTATGTTATGATAGAGTCCTAGAGGAGAGAATATAGTATTTACCATAATATTCGCTGTAGGGCTTTTTAAGAGCTTGTGCCACTTTGTGTTCTCATTGTGTAACGCCATAGAGGAAGAAAATGCCTTACTTAATTCCAGTGAAGTAACTTGTTGGGTAGCTGTGTAACATTCATCTGGAGGGTGCTCTGCACAACATCCTGCTCTCCTCACACATACTAGGATGCCATTTCTCACTCGTTTCCTTGAAGCAGTTATGATATACACAGTATTATGGAAATCCTATATATGATCTCATCCTAGTTTTTTGTACGAGCACTTTTGCATTATAAGGGTTAATCTGCCCCCAGCCCTAAACCACGAGATACACACAGGTCTACCCTGGTATGGGCATGTGATTCTATGGCTGATTGCAATGTGGTTTTAGCTTACAGCCAGGGTATGTTCACAGGAGGCAGCCATACTTACTGGTATAGCGATACAAGTGCACGGTAATAAATACCACTTCCCAGCATGCAGAACAGGCAAAATGCTGTATGGAGGAGCACACACAGATATGTGAAGCGCACCATGCATTAATGCTCCCCATACAGTTTCTTCCACTACCTTAAGATGCCTTAGGGGCCATTTTACATGTGACTATTATCCTTCACATTCCTGCACTCCCACGGGAATCTGATCAATAATCGTTCTATGTAAATACATACAGCAACTGCAAAAGGATTGTTCGGTTTCTGCATGCAGAAAACTGAACGACGAGCCATTCAGTGTAAACAGCAGTCGTTAACTTTAGTTTACTGTAGAAGGAGAACGCTCTCCGGCCCGCTTCACCTCTATTCTGCCTGTGAGTTTTGCCAACGATACAGGAGCGAGCATCACTGGGACGAGTGTCGGCAAACTTATACCGCCTAACGCAGGACAACTGCCTGACTACCGCTCCTGTGCCTTACACATGAGTGATAGACCTTCTACGAATGGAGGTGAAGTGGGCCAGAGACCTGCCTGCCTGCCTACATTCGCAGTAAACAGGCAGTTGTTCCTAGTTGAACGACTGCCTGTTTACACCGTCCAACAGTCGCTTGGTTTTCAGTAGTTCTTCTAAAAACTAAGTTACTCCAACAAGTGAGTGATTTCTCGCTCCGTGGCCTGTCGGCAGCCATGTGTTCATGGGCCGATGATCGCCTGAATTCACTGTTCCCAGCCATAATTTGCTTAATAATCGCCTCACGTAAAGGTACCTATAAAGGGGGCAACAAAATAACATACTAACGTCCGCAGGCTTCTGCAGCATTTTCTGCAAAAATAACGATAAATAGCGATTTAATAATTTACTGTGGCAAATCAACCATGCGGATTGATCCATTCATTCTGATAAGGATTATGTAACAGACCAGGTCCTTCTCCCGACTCCTCCGCTCTCTACAGTCGCTGGCTTTGTCAGTGTTACTCAGCAGTTTATCCTGATGTAAACTCTGCCTGTTGTGTGCCAAACTCTTAGTGAATGTGCCACTCCCAGCATCAGATGCACTGCACTGGCATTGCCAACTTATGTCTCTGCCCAATATAAACTCCACTCCTAATTGTCAAACACAAAGATTTGTTTTCCTTGTTCATTCGGCTGTAATGCTACTTATGGAAGACATTTTTATGCATTTTGCTAACTATGGAAGGCTCTGCCAAATGGGGTGATAATTCAATGAATACAGTGCTGTGCCTCGTCAGCTTAATGATCAATTTATCGTTTGAACGAGCGAGTGACGTCACCGTTGGCCCGTTCGCTCTCGTGCAGCCTGGTGCTCTCGCTGAAACGAATGGAGCGGTGGCCAAGCATGCTTGTTGCTGTTCCATTCATTTTGCCAGTCTTTCTGGGGACAGGGGACCCCCATTCTGGTGACTAGTGGGGGTCCCCAGGCAGACTCCCAATAACCTGCTAATTATCCCCTTATTCTGCCGATAGGTGATTGTGTAATGTCACCGGAATACCCCTTTAAAGCGGCTGACTCATTATGGCGACTCCCCCGTTTCCTTCCTCCCAGCCATGAATTGCTTCTGAAGAGAAAATGTAATATATTTCGCTGCCAGTTTAAATGGACGGGCCAAACCCACCCAGTTCGGAGCTGATCTTATTTAGTAATTCTCTTTTCTGGGTCATGGCGAGGGAATCCTTGGATGTCCCTATATCGTAATTGAACATATGATCAGGGATGGTCCTGATGTGACAACCCCTTTAAAAAACAGTGTGACTTGAAGCACGTACTTATTTAACTGAGTCACTCTGTAAATGCTTTACTTATTTGTATTGATTTTGAGCTATGTGATAACTTCTCTATTCACATCAGGTGTTAATTCAGATAGCACCGTAATGTCTGAGCTCATAGGACATGGTCACATGTCTGACAGCGGTGCAGAGAGAAACTGCTGTCTGTTTCCAAGAGCAACCAGTAGGTGTTTTAGAGTTAATGGAAAAGACTTGGAATAAATCGAAATCAAGACAGATTATTTTCAGCCTTCCTACTTCACTGACCAACTTATCATTCCATGTAAAAGGGCTGTCGTTCACTTATGACCGACCACCTGCTTACTGTGAGTGGAGGCGGGTAGGAACGATCATTGACCCGCTCCGCCTCTGTTCAGTCAGCGATACTCGTTCCTGTGTAAAAGGCCAGGAATGATTATCACTGGGGTGACATGTCTGGCATTTGTTGCCCGACGGATCATCCCGTGTCTGAGCACCCTAACTAGTGCTTGTTCACCTGTGCAATACGCAACGGGACTCTTCATTTTAAAGACTCGCTGTTCTTTCAATAAAATTTTCCTAAATCAGTAGTACAAGATAATCTAATAAACTTTGCAATATATGTTTTTAGAGAAAATGCCTCATCCTCTACTTATCAGACTTCTTTTTCAATCTTTCTCTCCTGCACTGATCATTCACTCTCAATCCACTGCTAAAATCTATTTTGAGAGCAGACAAAGTTTCAGCTTCACTGAGGGATCATATTACATGCTACTCATAGAATTCTTTAGAGAGTGAAAAGGAGGAGAAGGAAGGATGAGTAGCCTCAGAGAAAGAGGGGGCAGACACACAGATATGCTGTTGCAATTTCTAGTAAGTGTTTTATTTCACCCCAGTGCTGGATTTAGTTATACTGCTTTGTATTGCTGTATACTATCCTCTATGCTGCCACTTTTGAGCGTGCGCTACAGAGTAATAGGGGAGCAAGATCTTCTCTCTGGTCGATGCATGGGAGACAGCATAACAGCTGGTCTACACCGGCCAGTTGAGGGAAAACTAGATGAAGGTTACAGAAAGGGAGAACTGGTATTTCTTGTGTACATACTACACAACTGAATCTAAAAACTAATTTGAAATGACAGGTAGTTTTTAAAGGGGTTGTACCAGAATTTATTTTTATCACCTATTCATAGGATAGGTGATGAAATCTCCAACTGATCAGACTTTTATCGCTGAGACCCCCATCGATGTCAAGAATGGGGAACCCGTGGCCCCCTCCTTTCACTGCAGGCATGCTTCTCCCACCCGCAGTGACCTCCCATTGAATGGAATGATGGCCGCCCCCTTCATTTCATTGTGGTAGACAGAAATTGCTCAGCGTCTGTTCTCTGCTATCTTCAGCAGTCCCATTGAAAATTTAAAGGAGCTGCACTGCCCATGCGTGGCCATTGCTCGATCAATATCCCCCTCACTGTAGGTAATGCAGTAAGCCATTTCTTGTGATCGGTGGGGGTCGCAGCAGTGAGACCCCTGCAGATCAGACCTTTATCACTCGTTCTATGGATAAGTGATTAAAAGTTAAAGGGGTTGTATGGTTACCAGACAATTCCACTTCAATAAGGCTGAAAATGTTTAAAATAATAAACGTAAACATACTTACCCCTACGCAGCTGCCAGGATCCAGCGCTGCAGGCCCGCTGTGGTCCCGGTGGTTGTTGTCATCACTGATAACTTTAGTGACTGCTGCAGTCGAGAAGAGGCTGCAGCATCACGTTCCTGAACTCCTGGATTCATGGCACTGAGAAAGTGAGCGCCGATACCAGAAGAACGAGCGGTGATGCTAAATACTTTGGTTGGCTGCAGCAGTCAACTGAATTCCTGTGACATTAGTGATCACAAGAATCACCGGGACCACAACAGGACTGCTGCGCTGAATCATTGCGGCCACAGAGGGGAAAGTATGTTTCAGTTTATTTTAACTATTTATTTGAGCCCTATTGAAGCGGGATTGTCCGGTAACCGGACAACTACTTTAATTTTGCTACAACCCTTCTAAGTCATGCCTACGTACACAAAGATCAGGGGTATAGCTATAGGGGCTGCAAAGGTAGCAGTTGCACCTGAGCCCTGGTGCCTGGGGCGGCCTCAAAGGCATTTATAGCATTGTAATTATAAATGGTACATGGTAAATGAGTCTCTTTTTTTTTTTTTGCATTGGGGTCCAGGATCTTCAGGTTTTGCCTCTGACCGAGACAGTAGCCATACTGATAATTACCCATAACTACTATAATAGAGGCGTAATATCTGCATCTTCCCCTGCATGATTACTGCAGTTGATTTCTTTCTACACTGCAGCCCTAAGGAACTTGAGGATACTATGATGGATAATAAAAGTGACGTCTTACCTTTTAGCCACACTCCAAGTCTTGATTATAACGCTTAGCTCCAGGCGACAACTCGCTGAGCAGCCCGTGAACCAGACAACGCTGCTTTTTGCCAAAATGTCCAGTTCAGGGGTGGACAAGCGAATAGAGATGGAAGGGGAAGTACAAATCAACCTGAAAACAGGTGCAGTAAGCCACACAAAGCCCCGAAAAGCTTACAAAACAAATGCCATTGTCTTGTCCTGGTACGTTAGGAACGTGAGCGCTGTGCTACCCAACCTGCAGGCTATTTAGGGCCTTATTCAGATCTGCGACGGACGCTCTGACACAGATCCAGTCAAAAAAGCTGGACAAAATAGTGACGCATTCTGCGCTATTTAGTCTGCTAACGTGATGGAGCCTAATGCTGCATTTAATCGGAACATAATGATCATTCAAAAATTAATTCAAATGAGCGAAACTGAACAATTGTTGCGTTTTTGGTTTTTTTTAACACAAGCCAATGACTGAATGACAAACGAGAATTATGTGGTTCTCGTTCGTCGTTCCGTTTCAACCAGCATAAAAATAATTTTTGGCTAGTAATGTGCACCCCTAAATGAGAACTGCATAATTCTCAACAACAATTGTGCGGTCTTATCAGGCTGCGCAAACGAGAATCGGACGCTTCTCGTATGTGAAAGGAGCAATATGTTAAAGCTCTTCAACAGGATTAGTGTCAGGAAGTCCAGAAAAATCCACACCTCCTCAGTCACTACAGTCTCCTTTATCTCCAATTCTGCGAACCTCCTGGAAAGCTTTTACACGTGTGAATGGCAAACTGCGTATTTATGCTTTAAGATTACTGGGCCCTATTAACATGAAACATTGCATCCAAAGAAAAAGCAAAACTTTGAGATCTGTCTAGTGCAGGTCCTGGGGGGCGGAGAATGACAAGGATCCTTATTTGGTATTCCTGTATATATTGCCCCACCCCTGCAGAACTTGCACTAGTCAGAACAGTGTATGAGCTTTGCTTGGGGTTTTCCTTTTAGGAGAAAAGTAAAGATGATATGTTTTGGATTTGCTTTTGAAATGTGTTGCTCCATTATCCTGAGTTAGTTTATATAATATTGATACACTGACGCCGTACCTTTTTTTTAATAAACATTTCTCCTCCTTTTTATTATACAGGGAGATTTAGCAAAGAAGAAGATTTATCCCACCTTATGGTGAGTCAATATAGACCTTTATACATTTTCCACATTCATGACGGGGGCCTTAATTGCATTTGCTTGAAATGTAAGCCCTTGAAAATGAGCCGTAGTTGCACTACATTAAAAAAAAAAATTATATATATATATATATATATATATATATATATATATATATATAATTTATATTAATTATACACACACAATGAAGTGCTGGATGAACCAATGCGATAGCTGGGATTGGCTGTGGTTCAGCCAATTCATAAATCCTGCCTCTATGATGTGATGGCTCTTGATTGGCTGAGCAGTGATGGAAGAACCAATCAATGCAGAGCTGGATAAGCCAATCGCAGTCATCCCATTGGTTCATCCAGTGCTGCCTTGATTGGCTGAGCAGCGGTCAAAGAACCAATCATAGCCAGCACTTCCTAAAGGCGAGACTTATGAGCGGCCGAGGACTGCAGGAAGCATGTTGGAGCTCTGGAGAGCAGCGTGAGTAACCTGGACCGAGCCTGCTAGGTAAGTCTAATAAGACCTAGTGCCTCTTTTGGGGCATAAATGAATCTTACAGAGTCTTATTTTCTGGGAAACACAGTACTACATAGTGCCACCTCTGCAGCATGGCTAGTCACACTGGGTGTGCACCAAGGCATACGAATCCAGAGTAACCGTAACCTCTGCTTATTACTAGGTAGCCACTCAAGCTCCTTCTTAAGCTCTAAAGGACTCCTAGTATGGTTCCTACTAGTTTAAAGCTACCCATACACATGATGCAGACTTTGCCCATTATGGCTGAAAGTTGACCACTATGTCGAATACCAACTAGATTACCACGTGCTCTATGCTGCCCACCTTCCCATGTGTATGGGCATCTTATTTCTTCATGGGCATCTCTTAGATGTCCCTATTACACGTCTTCTATCAGGAACGCCTGTTCTGTAGAATCACATTCTATCTGGTAATACTGGCTTCAGTGCTGAATGCAGAACGCTCTGTCTGCTCGTGCGTCGATAATGAGCGTCCTGCGGCACGGACTGCGGCCACTTTATGCTATATAGAAACAAAATTTGCAGTATTATATAGAAAGATGATTCTTGTGCACTCTCCAGGACTTTATTCTTTATAATCTATAATTGGCGTATTCTGTATTGTGGTCTTATAGGTGGCTGTACAATGATGGTCTCCTCCCTGAAGATACCTACATAGTTGGATTTGCACGTTCAAAACTGAATGTACAGGACATCCGAAAACAGAGCGAGCCTTACTTCAAGGTATGGTGATAATTTCTATAGTTAAGGTGGTAATTACACAAAAGTCAGATTTTAGGCTGTTAAAGGGTTTTTCCAGGCAGTGCTGGGATACATCGGGGTCGGAGAGGAAGCCGCTGCTCCGACCCCTATGTAGTGGCCAGTACTTGTAATTGCAGGCGCAGCTGTCACTGAAATCGGTGGGACCCCAGCCTGCAATTGCAGCAGTTTTATTATATGGAGAGTAAAATATATCTTAAATAATCATTTTTGGTCTAAACTGATTGCAGGTTGGTCCCCCCCCCCTTGTCAGCAGGTACTTGCTCACCAGGCTGACAGTGCAGGGTATGATGGGACTTGTAGTACATACCCAAAATGCTTCTTATTGAGAGAGGAACTCCATTGCTCATTTGCATGGCCTTTTTAAAAGAATCATTGCATGGCCTACATTGGACTCCTTCAACCCTTGTGGTGCTCGTCACAAGAATAAATATTACCCACCAGACTGAAGCCCAGAGAAGGAAATGGTATAAAGTGCCTTTCCCTCGTATACTTCTCTTATGATAAAACATCAGGGACAACATGGGAAAATGCAGTCGCCGTCCTTGCTTTCTTCACTGCCCTCTTATACTAACCCTCTTCTATTCTTAAAGAGAACAAGTTCCATATAAAGGAGGGAACAGCATTACACATGAAATTTCCTTAAAAACCTTTCCACCCCATAACCTACATGTACGTCATGTAGTTGGCATGGGTTCAATAGCTGAGCCGGCTGTAACTGACAGTTGGCCTCCTGCTGCAATGGTGGGGATTGCAGAAAAAGCTGATCCCGTTACATGCCGCAATCATTGTTGAAAGTGGTTAATAGAGGATGAGCTCCTTCTGTGAAGTCGTCGGCCTTGTACCATCTAACTGTAAAAAACCAATGGCAACCAGACCCCAGATAGTAGCTTCTGGGCGTGCCATAGCTGATATGTTGAAAGAAAAGGGAATGTACACTGCAGTACATAAGTATTGCAGTGTATTTTCCGAGTGATCGTATGATCACGGGTTCAAGTCTCATAGAGGGACTTTAAAAAAAAAACAAAAAAAAACAAACCCTTAAAGAGACTAGTCATAGAGTGCAGGATACTCTAAAATTCTAAATAGCCCTTCACAGAGTAGGCTATTACTAAAATTACTGCTTTATTAAATACAATTAAAAGAACGCACACACATAAGCGATCCATGAATTACGTAGAATATTGGCTCTTTGGGACTTCGCTTCTATCCATAGGAATTCCCTGGGCAGTAATCGTACGCGAATACCCAGGTCTATGAAGACCCCAGCAGTAATTCTGTTTATTTAGGATACTACTGACAGGGTTACTGACTATTACAGTTTCCCCTAAGCAATATTACCTTAGTCAGATATACACCCTCTGGCACCAGCAATTTAACTCTGTGGCTATACAGCATCGATTGGTCACACGTTTGGCCTTATCAATTTATTGAGTTATAAACCTGAAGTTTTGCTTCACAATGAATTAGCAGAAAATTGTTCTCCAGCTGAGAGACTTTGTACCCATGGGCATCCACCCATACTAGACACTCAACATATTCGCCACAAGCTCCTGCATGCACTGTTATTTGCAAGTCAGTAACTCTTGCAGGACCATTAGCGACTGCTACGCCTACACTCAGGCTTTAAATTACCCATTTTCTTTGGCTTACACAACTCTATAGCTCGTTAACCTCCTGAAGATCTGCAAATTAGTCGTGAAACGCGTCAAGTGTGTTTAGCTTAAATTGTCTGAGCCACCGTATTAAACTTAGACCATGCGTCTACCTACAATTTAGGGAAAGCCAATATCTTTAAGGGTCTAGGCATTAGCGGAACCAGGAATAGATAAGCATACCTGTCCTGGGTTTATGCTGCCTGTGGTTTAGCAGCATGAACTTTGTGACAAGTTCACTTTAACCCGTTTAGGACCAGGCACTGTAAATTTATAGCGCCTGGTCCTGGGCTTAAAGCCCGCCGTATGTAAAATTACGGTGGCGCTTTAAGCCTCCTACCTCTGCAGTCAATCAGAGGCAGGAACGGGTTATCAGCTGTTAGTAACAGCTGATAACCTGGAGAAGGCAGGAGGGGTTTTTAACCCTTCCTGCCTTCTGCTTCCCTGAGTACACCGTGCTCAATAAACACTGTGTACTCAAAGTGAAAGTAAACTATGACTTTTACATCGGGAGCCCAGGGGGTCATGTTATCGCCTGGGTCCCCTGCTACAGCAGAGCTGGAGGGTCAAACTAGACCCTGGATAGCTCTGCCAGTGACTATTATCACCGCAGAGACTCTTTTTCCCTGTAACTGGGGCTTCTATGGATGCCCCAGCTACAGTGGGAAAGTGGCAAATTAAAAAAAAAATGAATGTCCCCCAGAGGTCTTACATGACATCATGGGGGACAGAGATAGTAAAAAACACAATTACATACACATATAAAACAAAATGACAGAATAAAGCAACAATACATACATAAGAAATAAAATAACACGAAGCCGATGCCAACAAAAACCGTCGCCGTATGCGCCCTCTAAACTAAAACCATACATACTATATATCAAAACGTCCGAAACAAATAGAGGAATCCATTCCCATACTTTATTTTAGCATAAATACATTAAATAAAAAATAACTTTAAATGTAAATTTTTATTTTTTTTTTAGTTATTAATTTTTTTAGCATTTTACCCCCAATAAAGCTTACAAAAAGGGGGAAAAAGTCAGTGAAAAAGATACTTTAAAAAATCGCCCTATATGTCACGGAAAAAAACACAGCAAAATAATTTTGATAGCTAAAGGGAAAAAAATAGGGATTTTACCCATGTGGCGGTTTTACTACCCTAAAGTGTCTGGTCTTTAAGGTACAAAACAGCCTGGTCCTTAAGGGGTTAAATACCCCAGCTAGGCCCTGTTCTTAAATGGGACACTACACTATTAAGAAGTGTCTAATGTACTGTTCATTCAAAGAGCTGCAGCGCCATCTGGTGGCACAGTTAATAAGTTCATTTGGTGTTCCTGTTTCAGAAACTGTTTCAGGTCTCTACAAAGTGTGATTTATTCTTGGTAACAGAAGCCAAGTAATCCTGTAGATATGGCACCTTTTTAATGGCTAACTGAAAGCTCGCTAGAACATCATGTTTTTTTGCTATTTAAAAAGGTATAATATCTGCAATATTACCTTGTTTCTCTTACTGAGAACAATCACATTTTGCTCTACTGGCTAAAGGTGCATTTACACCACAAAGATGATGACTTTGGAGCGATCATTTTGCATAAACTATTAATTGGTACTAATGCCTATTAGTAGCGTGTGAGCCCCCGGGAGCTATATTCAGGGAACACACCACCAGCTCTTGCCTTATTACATTCCCTTTCGATCTGCTGTAGGGCTGACAGCTGAGACAATGTAGTCAGTGCTTCCCGGGCAGAACACAGCATGCGGTCCTGCTTATCAGCTGTTCTGCGGAACAATGGATTTCATGCAGAACTGAGATTCATTGTTCGTCAGAAAAGTGAAAGATGGGCCCGTTTAGACACAACGATTATCGCTCAAAAGATGGCTTTTGAGCGATAATCGTTGTCTAAATGGGCATTAACACACTACCAAACTGTTTTTGTTTTAGGCCTCTCCAAGTGACGCTGAGAAGCTGAACGCCTTCTTTCAGAGGAACTCTTATGTGTCGGGCCAGTACTCTGATGAGGCTTCCTTTAAAGGTCTTCATAAGCACTTACAGTCTTTACCAAATGGGGCAAAGGCCAACCGCCTCTTCTATTTGGCAGTTCCACCAAGTGTGTACCATGATGTGACCCGGAACATCAGAGTGACCTGCATGAGCTCAGTGTAAGTACAATGCAATGTATGATTGACAGTAAGAGACCAGAATGTAACGATAGATCGCATGTAATGATACTTTTGTGAATTTAATTGAAACTTCTCCTTTAAATAAAACAAAAAGTCTAGTAAGTTAAGTAAAACTCTTTATTTAGCGGTTTCTTAAAGAAACACCTCTAGGCAAAACTGATACAATATGTTTTATCTAGTCCAGGACAGGAGGGGGCAGTGCAGGACACAGGGATTCAAGAAATTCCAATGAGCGAATGCCACTGCCCACTTAGTCCTTCAACTAGATTAGACCCTGGGAAACTTGTATGGCTTTCACAACAGCAACCACCCAACTTTGCCAGACTTCTGAATGTCAAGTCTGTCTAATTGTATAGTAGCATACCCCTCAATTACACATCATAGCAGAACCAGACAGAGTTACAGTTCAGAACTTTAGTATAACTGTCTGACAACCCCTGTGTACCTGTAATTGTGGTCCCTTTGGATTCACCCAACTTTTCCAGAAACTGCTAAAACTAGAAAATAAAAGTTGGATACAGATTTTGAACTGCACGCAAGATGCTTCTGAAATGTTTACATTAGTGTTCTGGCAGTGCTTTTGCACAACAGCAGTTCTGTGTCTGGAAGGGACCTGTAGCAGTGTTCATCCAGAGCCTCCTGATTCATGAATCATAACCTAGACACATGCAGAACACAAGTGAGAATAAAGTAGCTATTTGCTGTCCTTGCTCCTTAGGGTGCCCACCCACTAGCGTTTTTTTTCACCGCGAAATTCGCAGGTTTTTTTTTCTGCAGGGGTCTATGGGACTTGTAATGTAAAAATCGCGATCGCACAAAATCGCGATTTACCACGATATCGCGATTTTGCGCGATCGCAATTTTAGCTTTGCATGTCCCATAGCCCAAAGACCCCTGCAGAAAGAAAAAACGCTGCGAATTTCGCAGTAAAAAAACGCTAGTGGGTGGGCACCCTAAGATTTACTGCCATCCTTGTTTTCTGGATCTACCTACTGTAGTCCTGCTGGATGTGCTGGTGTAGTCACAAGTGACTATGCTATGCTGCTGCCCATGCCAGGAAGGCGCTGCTGCTGCACGTGGGTTGTGTACTTATGTAATGCTGTGCCTGAATAAGTGAAACAGCTCTGTCTCCATAGTATAGAAGCTATAGTTGCATCACACTTCAGTTTGTCCATCTTTTGCTATTGCAACATCGTTCACTGAAATACAAATCTAGAAATTTGAGGAGGAAGGAAATGCAATGTTACAGGACTGATATTTAGAACCAGCGCCGCCCTTGGGTTAGATGGCCTCTCGGGCGGAAATTGTTTGGGGTGTCTACCTATTATAAGAAAAAAGCGATATGTATTGAACTGTTAGTGACAGTCTGCCTGTGTTCTGCTTGTGCAGAAAGCAAGAAGATACAACATGAGAACACCTCAATGAATAAATACAGTACCAGAAACAAGCTTGTGACAAATACAGCACTAGAACCAAGCACAAAAGATAGATATAGCACAAATCAAACTCACTACATGGATATAATACCAGAACCTAAGTCATAACTTAAATACAGTAGCAGAACTAAGCGATTGTATTGTGGGAGTGCCAGTGAGCTGAGAACGGCACCTCGGAGCGAAGGCCAGCCATACCTAGAACAATGTAACGGAACACATTGGTGTTTCACTTTAAAATAGGACCTAAAGCCCACTTAGCAGAGTTGATGCCATTATTAGTGGGTTTTTTTGGGTTTTTTTTTGCACATCCTTTCACTCTTTTCTCATTTATGCCCGTCTCTCCTCACAGCGGTTGGAATCGGGTAATTGTAGAAAAGCCATTTGGGAAAGATCTGGAAAGTTCAAACAAGCTATCTGAACACATCTCCGCACTCTACCAAGAAAGTCAGATTTACCGTATTGACCACTATTTGGGCAAAGAGATGGTGCAGAACCTCATAGTGCTCAGGTAAGTGGCCCGGACTCTCCTATGCTGTAACTCAGCACCTGCCTTCTATATATGAAGCTTTTTGTTGTGTCCCCTTTAGATTTGGAAACCGCATATTTGGTCCCCTGTGGAATCGGGATCACATTGCTGCAGTGGTATTAACATTTAAAGAACCCTTCGGGACTCAGGGACGTGGTGGATACTTCGATGAATTTGGGATACTCAGGTAGATATTTAATCTGTGCTAATGATGTGTGAATGAATCATCTGGATGATGCTAATGGTGGCCTTGTCTTCTAGAGATGTCATGCAGAATCACTTGCTGCAGATGATGTCCTTGGTGGCCATGGAGAAACCGGTTTCTACTAACTCAGATGATGTGCGGGATGAGAAGGTAATGACTTATTTGATTTGGGGATGGTTTGCTAGCCTATCCTCAGAGGTGAGAGCTCCCCATTGCAAAGATTTAAATGGGGTCCCTTCTTGGTGCTGACTAACACTCCCATACCCCTAACTACCTGGGATAGGAGGTCTTCCAGATATTCCTAGACAAATGCACGTCTCCTGTTGCAATCCAACAAGATCACCTATATCAAATAATGAGTCCCCCTGCTCTCTTCACAGGTGAAGGTGCTGAAGTGTGTGCCCGAGTTGACCGTTGACAATATTGTCCTAGGACAATATGTCGGCAATCCTGAGGGACAAGGAGAGGCTCAGAAGGGTTATTTGGATGACCCCACCGTACCTAAAGGCTCCCACACTGCAACATTTGCCACTGCTGTCCTTTACGTGCAGAATGAGAGATGGGACGGTAAGTGGTTGTCACCAAAAACAGAATTTTTAGTGATTTGTTTACTTTTTGATGTCATGCTGTATGTTTAATAAAAATCTGAAAATCCTGCAGTTCTCACACTGACCACTAAGCCTAATAATAGTCTGACACTTCCTGTTCTGTAGTGAGAACTTTTCAGCAGTCATCTCATTATCCTAGGCAGAATTGCAACAAATGGTGTCGGCTATATATAGATAACACAGGATCCACCATTCACAATACGTGAAGATCACAGCTCACCTCCTACCCCTCCCTGCAGAATGACCTCTACAACACAGCATCCCCACAACACTTTCCCATAGAAGTCAGTGTGCCAGCTCCTGGCCATTGTGCCTATGAAGCTGCTGTAAGGCATCTCTTTAAATGCAGCTCCAGCAAGATGGCGACCCCCATAGTCATGTACTGAAAATAGAATGTAAAAAAAAATACAATCAGAAAATGCTCCACTAACTGGTTTTGATCATTACAAGAAATACATGTGATAGATACATTCCCTTTAATACAGAATCTTGATATGTACTGTATGTAGATTTTCTGCATTGCTGTTCAGGATGTGTAACCCCTCTAATTCTCCAAATGTAGGTGTCCCATTTATTATGCGCTGTGGAAAGGCCCTGAATGAGAGGAAAGCTGAGGTCCGTCTGCAGTTCCGAGAAGTTCCAGGTGACATCTTCCAAGGACAGTGCAAGAGGAATGAGCTGGTGATAAGAGTCCAGCCGGAGGAAGCAGTTTATACAAAGATGATGACCAAGAAACCGGGAATGTCCTTCAACCCTGTGGAATCCGAGTTAGATTTGACTTATGGCAATCGATACAAGGTATCGTTAATCATCCATACTGTAAATATGTATATATAATCCACATACATGGCACGTTTTTAGAAGAGATGCCGCAATAAATCACATAGCTGCCTAGAGTTTCTCAATGTTTCTAATCCAAGTACCTCTATGGCCAAAGATCATACACTGAGCTGCACATTAAAAGCACAGCTTTAAACATAGTAACATAGAGTGCTAGGCTGAAAAAAGACAATTGTTCAGCCTGTCTACACCCCCCCATATGTTGATCCAGAAGAAGCCAGATAAAAAAAGCATTCTGGCAAAGCAAGTGCACCTTAGGGCACACATAGCTCAAGTTGAGAACCTAGGGTTTTGAAGACTTCCTGACTGTCCCATCCTGAAAGCTTGTGCTTATTCAGAGTTGCTGCAAAAATCTATTACGGAGGGGGTAAAGCAGCATCTTGAGCCCCTGATAAGAAAAGACATGAATGTTTAAGGGGTTTTCCAGGGAAATACTATTGAAGACCTATTCTCAGTTCTCCTTAAAAGCAATGACAGCTGTACCTGCAATTACAAGCGCCGACCACTACACAAGGGTCGGAGCCAACTGCTTCTGCTCACACCTTTTGTGTATTGCAGTAGTGACAGCAAACGCCCGATCAACTGGGGTCCTGAGCAGCGGGCCCATCAACTATTGATGACCTAGCCTGAGGATGGCTCGTCAATAATATTTGCACTGACAACCCCTTTAGGCCATTTCAGACTCCTGTTCTAGAATGTAGCTAGTGATGATAGATATACAGTAATGACTAGAGATGAGTGAATCTACTCATTTTGAGTATTTACTCGATCGAGCACCACGATTTTCAAGTACTTCAGTACTCGGGTGAAAAGATTCGGGGGGTGGGGGGAGGCGTGGCGGCGCGGGGGGGGGGTGGGGTAGCAGCGGGGAACGGGGGAGCCCTCTCTTTCTCTCGCCACTCCCCGCTGCAACCGAACACTCACCCACGGCGCCCCCCCGAATCTTTTTGCCCGAGTACGGAAGTACTCGAAAATCGCTGTGCTCGGGCGAAAAAGGAGCGTGGCCGAGTAGGTTTGCTTATCTCTAGTAATGACCTAACACCAGAAGGCTGCCACCACCGAGGTAAGCATCACTCCCATTTAGTCACCTATATATGGTTTGGCAGACCACATCTTCACATCCATGTAACATGTGAATAGTAAAGGCAATATGTCGCTGCTTATAATAAATATTTTCTGCATTCTCCAGGATGTGAAGTTGCCGGATGCCTATGAGCGGCTGATTCTAGATGTGTTCTGTGGAAATCAGATGCACTTTGTGCGCAGGTAGGTCTTGTACTTGCTGCTCTTTGTGACACATTGGGTCTCTTACACGCCTGTTTTAAGGGTATATTCACACGGGCCATATGTGCTTGGTATTTTCCGCCATGGACTTACTTGTGGTAAATTCTCAGTATATTACACTGTAGGCTAAATAGACGAGAAATGAAGAAATCTCATCCACAACATGCAGAAAAAATCTGCAGTATGAACTTTAAATCTGCAGTATGTCAATTTAGGCTGTAGATTGGCTCATCATGTTCTACCCCTTCCAGTGTGTGCAGTGAAATCTGCATTAAATCCACCCTTTTAGCTCTAGACAATATGTTCTATTTGGATGTACTGAAGTGCAATGCCCACTAGAGTGAGATGGAACAAATTTAATTAAAAGCTACATGTCTCAATAAATATGGCACATCTCTTGCCGTCCGTGCACCAAAAGTTCAGCTCTAGACCGGCTATGAGTTGGCATACATTTGTGCTAGAATTCATGCCAGTCTCTGTAGTAAATAAAGAGCCCTGTGTGGCGCACAGTTAGGGCAGTAGAAATGCAGTCCTAAGCTCTTGCTCATGACCTGAAGGTTGCGGTTTCTATCCCTGCTTGGTTCAGGTAGCCGGCTCAAGGTTGCTTCAGCCTTGGTAAAATGAGTACCCATCTTGCTGGGGGGGGGGGGGGTAAAAGATAACTGGGGAAGGCAATGGCAAACCAACCTGCAAAAACAGTCTGCCAAGAAAATGTCACGATATGACGTCCCTCTAGGCGTCCGTCATGAATTGGTGCTTGCACCAGGGAACTTTACCATTACCTTTAGTACATTGGTTCTGCTAGGCCCCATCCACCTTTGTAGAAAATGTCAAGGGCAGCAGGGGAAAAGGGGCAAAAGTTGCACATTTTGCACAAGCGTGGCTTGCACAGAAACATGAGCCTTTTTACACTTTTTTAATATATATACAAATACCTCCACTTTGTGGTCTTTATGACTGTTTTCTTTGTCATTGCTTTTTCATCAGTGATGAGTTGAAGGAAGCCTGGAGAATCTTTACTCCTATCCTGCATCAACTGGAGAAGGAGAAGGAGAAGATCAAACCCCTGCCCTACAAATATGGGAGGTGAGCAAGTCCTTAAAATCCTCGTATGCAACTAAAGCGGGTTGTGGTTATCTCTGCAGTGCTAGGATGGTTTTTGTGTTGAAGGATAGTGTTTAGAGATGAGCGAGTATACTCGCTAAGGCACATTACTCGAGCGAGTAGTGCCTTAGCAGAGTATCTCCCCCCGCTCGTCTCTAAAGATTCGGAGGTCGGCGCGGGTGACAGGTGAGTTGCGGCGGGGGGAAAGAGAGGGAGAGAGAGATCTCCCCCCACCGGCCCCCGAGTCTTTAGAAACGAGCGGGGAGATACTCGGCTAAGGCACTACTCGCTCGAGTAATGTGCCTTAGCGAGTATACTCGCTCATCTCTAATAGAGTTCTATCCTCTGTAATGTCACCATTAATTTGGACAAATTATGACAATGGCTTTTCCAATCTAATGGGTTTGTGTAGGGTCAATTTTAGGGGCCAAACTGATTAACTTAAGCCATCTGAACTAAACTGCTGCAACATGTCAACTCACTTCAGACTCTCTCGCCCATTTCAGTGCCACAGTGTATCTAAATCCAGGCATACTTTTGATAGAAGATGTTTCCTCTGATGAGTAAATTATTTGGTTGATTGACCCTCGGCGCACACTTTACACGGCACTATCGTGGATCCGTAATTGTATAAAATAAAGTGCTGCTACGAACACCGACCCGTCAGACGCTTTGATTTTTCAGGATTTGCGTATCTGCATATGTCCCTCAACACGGAAACGTTTGATTCTGTGTGCAGGTATTGCCGATAGCATATTGCTTTGTTAAAAGGTTAGAAAGATCAGCAAGCTTAATGTCGGAGTTGATCCACAGGAAGGCCCTTGTACACGGACAGACAGCGGCTGTTTAGGCAAGTGCTGATCAACAAGATCAGCGCTGGTTTAAATGGCTTTTTGCACAGGCCGATGCGTTTTTTTTTTAAAAATTTTCTGCAACAAAAATACCCAACCGGCTGAAGAACGCAAGTATTTGCTCAGTCAGTGGTTGATCGGGGGCTTATTTACATGGGCCAATGATTGAGCTAATAAATGTCAGCACAGAGGTTCATATAAAAGCCTTAATTGCACACCAGGATAACCTTTCCCTATGTACCCTATTGGGGTACATGGACAGCAAAGATGGGGATCCCCCTGCCAACCTGTCCCCTCTATAAGGGCACATTCACATGGGTGTAAGCGTATTTCGTTACGTAAATAAATTGCGTATTTATAGACCTAAAATGGCCTATATCCTGCGTATCTCAGCCCTTATGCTTTTTTTTTTTTTTGTGCACATAAATATGCAATACAGATAGTCCCCGACTTGCGAACATTCGATTTACGAATTTCGCAAGATGCGAACAATCTGTCCTGCACATTATGATGTCATGCTATGGCATTACATCGTTCTGTGCAGCGAGCAGGCAGGCTTCTATCAAGCCTGATAGAAGCCTGTCCAGTCAGATCGCGGGATACTGTGCGGTTGCTAGGCAGCCAGGGACCTTCTGAAAGGCCCCAGGGCTGTCTATGCAGAGCGCCTATCAAGCCGTGCGCCTGATGGGCACTCTGCATAGGCAGCCCTGGGGCCTTTCAGGAGGTCCCCGGCTGCCTAGCAACCACACAGCGTCCCACAATCTCATTGTGGGACGCTGTACGGGCCCCCTGAACGTCGGGTGCGGGCTGTTTCTTACAGCGGGCACCCGGCGGCAGCAGTTCAGACGTGCCGCGCCGCTCGTCAGAACTGTTAACACTTTAAATATCACTGTCAGAGCAGTATTTGAAGTGTTAACAGTTCCGACAAGCAGCGCGGCTCGTCGGAACTGCTGCCGCCGGGTGTCCGCTGTAAGAACAGCCGGCACCCGACATTGTATGGAGCAGGATCCACCCGCGATCCCGCTCCATATAACCATTTGTTCAGACTTGCGAACAAATCGACTTGCGAACAGGCTCCTGGAACGGAACCTGTTCGCAAGTCGGGGACTAACTGTACATTTACGCTCGCCAAAAAAAACCAAGAAAACCCCACTCATTTCATGCGCAAATACACATGCATGTTCACTGAGTATTTGCGCAGTCTCATACACTTCAATGGTCTATTTTGGTGCATAATATACACCAAAATAGTACATTCTGCATATTTTTGTACATTGACCAGAAATCACCTGAAAAATATGTACATGTGAATAATCTCATTGAAATCAATGGGTGGTGGTCACTGCGTATTAAGCGGGTAAAAAAAACTGCGGTGTATTTACACCTGTGTGAATAAACCCTAAGCCACAGCCAATGGCCATTGACTACCAGGGTCTCTCTTTTTCACATAGTCCTATTCATATACTCACTGCAAAGACTTTCTTTTTAGGCATTTGAGACCAAAAACCACATATGCTAAACATATGGCTACATACAGCTTTCCATTTCCATGCATTTTCTATCTAATTCTAATGCCTGTAACCTTAAAGGGGTTGTCCCGCGCCGAAACGGGTTTTTTTTTTTTTCAAACCCCCCCCCCCCCCCCCCCCCCCCGTTCGGCGCGAGACAACCCCGATGCAGGGACCTAAAGAAAAATCCGCACAGCGCTTACCTGAATCCCCGCGCTCCGGTGACTTCTTACTTACCGGCTGAAGATGGCCGCCGGCATCTTCTCCCTCGGTGGACCGCAGGGCTTCTGTGCGGTCCATTGCCGATTCCAGCCTCCTGATTGGCTGGAATCGGCACGTGACGGGGCGGAGCTACACGGAGCCCCATTGAGATAAGAAGAAGACCCGGACTGCGCAAGCGCGGCTAATTTGGCCATTAGACGGCGAAAATTAGTCGGCTCCATGGAAACGAGGACGCTAGCAACGGAGCAGGTAAGTGAAAAACTTCTTATAACTTCTGTATGGCTCATAATTAATGCACAATGTACATTACAAAGTGCATTAATATGGCCATACAGAAGTGTATAGACCCATTTGCTGCCGCGGGACAACCCCTTTAATCAGCAGTTAAGAGTCGTTCTCTAGTTTAGACAGTCCTCTCAAGGTATCTTGCTGCTGGGACCCTCCGTGATCTGTTGCAATTTGTGGAAGAACCTTACAAAAAGTGCTTACTTTTTCTGCAGCACTACTACAGGAGGAATGAAGTATTACACTAATCGCATTGAAATCAATGGGTTGTCTGAGGAACCCAACACATTAATGCATTCTACAAAGGCTCAGATGCTGTTCATAGCTGCTCTCCGCTCCGGCTAAATACTCTGCATGGCCAAATGCAGAGATGCTATATAATAATTTGTCTGGTTCTAGCTATTAATGTCTGTCTACTATATTTCAGCCGGGGTCCTCCAGAAAGTGATGCGTTCATGCAGAAAGTTGGCTTCCGATATGAAGGAACATATAAATGGGTGAACCCTCACAAGCTGTGATGACCTGGTAGAATGCAATGCCAGCGGGCGCCCCTCGAACAACAACCTGCAACTAATGGAATTCTTCAGGACCAAAGCACAACTTCTTCAGTGCCGGTTTCTCGCCTCTCACTCTGGTCTTCAAACCATGTGGCAGCATAGTCCTAAAGCATCTAAAGGGGTTGTGTTATGTTTGAAAAGTATCCCATATGCACAAGATAGGTGACAATAATCAGATTTGTGGGGGTCTGAAATCTGGGACCCCCACTAATACCCATAAGAGGGCTCCTATGTGCCCTTAAGTGAGGGGAGCACCTTCAGTACATATGCACCTTCACACCGTTCACTTGAATTGGAGTTCAAGCACCTGGCTATCTCCAATGATCCCACTTAAACAAATAGAGATGCACATGTG
Organism: Eleutherodactylus coqui; assembly: GCF_035609145.1. Taxonomy (NCBI): domain Eukaryota; kingdom Metazoa; phylum Chordata; class Amphibia; order Anura; family Eleutherodactylidae; genus Eleutherodactylus; species Eleutherodactylus coqui. The sequence continues at coordinate 24,692,383 of NC_089846.1, read as the reverse complement.
CAAAAGCCACTGCTCTCATTGCGGGATGTGCTTGAGCTCTATTCTCGGGATCGGTGTGGATCCTAGCGGTTAGACCGCACCAATATTAAATCCTGTGGTTGGAGGATAAACTTCAAACATGGCATAACCACTTTTAAAGGGTTGTCCAGAGTTTAAAAAAATAAATGGCTAACCTCTTCCAAACACCTGCGCCACCCTTGTCCGTAGGTTGTGTCTGGTATTGCAGCTCAACTCCCATTTACTTCAATGAAGCTGAGCTGCAATACCACACACACCCTATGGACAAGGGTGGCGCTGTGTTTGGGTGAAAGCAGCCCTATTTTTCTAACCCTGAACAACCCCTTTAAGTAACATTTTTGCTTTCAGTTTACATTTCATAATTCCATTTCCTTCTGCTTCTCTTTACAAATCCAAGTAATTCCTGATGCAGTTCTATGTACTGCACAGCTGTAGATGAGATGGACTAGTTTGTAGAAATGGTGCTTCGGTATTTCTGTGGGTTCCTCGTGAGGTTTTAAGGCCTCTGTGGGTTTTTTTTTTGTTTGCTTTTATTTTTTACAGTAAATGTGTTCATGCATACAAGTTTGAGTGTCTTCTTTTTATGTAGCCGATGCTAAGTGGGAAGGGGCTCAATTCTAGTCTTACTGGTGCTTTGGGGAAATTGAAGCAACAGCCTCTTCGGTCTGGGGCAAATTCCCTTTTCTAATATGATTTTCAGTGAACTGTGCCGGTGCGCTGTCCCTTTAATTACTCTCCATGGTCTGTCTTTCCACACCATATGACTTGTCTTGTTAGATAAGCCCATAACCTCTCATCAGCTGGAACAGAACATCACTTCTGAAGACTTTTTAGCAATTTTACATTGCAAACATCTGGTCGGGGCTTGGCCTGTAATCCCCCCAGTGCCCGTATAGTCTGCTCCCAGTATCCTCCTCGAGGACAGCAAGTTAAGTCTTACAAATTGCCCATTAACGCTGCAAAATGATTCTTGCTTTACGGATGCCGCGTTCTGGAAGTGATCCAATAGCAGACATTTTCTACCAGTCTTATAAATTATACCCAGCAGTCTTGTGCCATCTGGTGGTGCCAGATGTGAGGGAAACGTCTTAAAGGGACATTGATTATTAATAAGCCGTGTTCATTTTCAACTTGTTCTAGAAGTGTTCAATAAACAAGTAAACTAAAACCAGGCTTACATTTCTATATTCTCTAATTTAATTGCAATATCAGAAATGTTATCTACTTAAAGGGGTGTACATGGCCAAGATGGGAACACGGCTGGTTACAAGGTGGCCAGGATGGTTGAAACTGCCAAGGTTGGATGAGCTACAGTGTCTTCGTAACTCCCATAAAAATTGGGTGGGAGTTATAGAAATGGCGTTATTACAGCGAGCTACGAAGTTATGGAAGCTGCATAGCTCACTATACTGTTTGTGCAACTCCCATTGATGTCTATGGAAGTCAGGTGGCCAGTGTAACACTTGGTGCTCAGCTGTTACTATCCTCCCAATCGCTCCCAGTCATCACATGCAGGGTGGAAGGGGAAAAGGGGGCCCTAACTCAAGATGGGTTTGAGTTCTACCACTGGGACCCAAACCGATCAGACTTTTATGGCCTATACTGCAGATGTACCATAGAAGTCTGATATGGTAATACGCCTTTTAAACTTTTAGCACCATCTGCCACTTTATTAATGACGGGTGTTGACTGTCTTTGATAGCCGACACCCTGCCGCGATGGGAGATGGCTCAGATGATGATTATGATAATCTTTATTTCTATAGCGCCAACATATTCCGCAACGCTTACAAATACGGGGAATACAGAAAGACAAAAGTACAAAAATTAAAGAACCACGGTTACAAAGTAATCAGTTGATGGAAACAATAGGGGTGAGGGTCCTGCTCCAACGAGCTTACATACTACAAGTAATGGGGGGATACAGAAGGTAAAGGGGCTGGTGATGTGCACAGTATGGCGAGGTGGACAGTGAGGGATTCTATACACATAGTCAATGGTCAGATATTTAGCAGTGTGACTGCAGAATCGGTATGACTGCAGGGGAAGTTGATGGTGGCTGGCAAGGATTGCAGTCAGTAGGTCAGGGAGCATGTTATCAGGGGGAGTACAGAGGGGTTTGTTTAGGAAATGCAGTATGCCTCCCTGAAGAGGTGTGTTTTTAGAGCACTCCTGAAGTTTTGTGAGTCCTGGATTGCCCGGGTATCGTTTTGGTAGTGCCTTCCAGAGTACTGGTGTTGGAGGTGGGAATGAGAAGTTTGACTTAGAGGGGTGCGCAGTCTAGTTTTGTTAGCAGAGCAGAGAGCCCAGGCTGGGTGATGGATTGAGATGAGGAAGGCAATATAGGGTGGCACTGCGCTATGGAGGGCTTTGTGGATGAAATTGGTGAGTTTGAATTCTGTGTTTAATGGGCAGCCAGTGCAGTGACTGGCACTGGGCAAAGGCGTCAGAGTAGCGGCTGGACAGGAAGAAGAGCCTGGCCCCCGCATTCAGGATGGATTGGAGAGGGTAGAGTCTGGTGCAGGGAAGGCCGATCAGCAAGGAGTTGCAATAATCGAGCCTACAGTGGATGAGGGCAACAATAAGCGATTTTTAGCGTATCTATGGTGAAAAAAGAGCGGATTTGTGCGATGTTCTTGAGGTGCAGCTGACATGTTCGGGACAGAGATTGGATGTAGGGGGTGAAGGAGAGATCGGCATCGAATATGACCCCAAGGCAGCGGGCATGTTGTCTGGGAGTTATGGTGGCGCCACACACTGAGATGGAGATGTCAGGATGAGGACGGTTAGTGGAGGGTGGAAATACCAGTAGGTCAGTTTTAGAGAGGTTTAGTTTTAGTTAGAGAGAGGACATGGTGTTAGAGACAGCGGACAGACAGTCATGATGTTTTGGAGGAAAGGTTCACAGATGTCACGGGAAGAGGTGTATAGCTGGGTGTCATCAGCATACAGGTGGTATTGGAGGCCAAACCTCCTGATGGTTTGTCCAATAGGGGCTGTGTAGATGGAGAAAAGGAGGGGGCTGAGGACCGAGCCCTGGGGGACCACAAAAGCAAGGGGAAGAGGAGGGGAGGTAGAGCCAGCAAAGGAGACTCTGAAAGAGCGGTCAGATAAGTAGGAGGAGAACCAGGAGAGAGCAGTGTCCTTTAGGCCGATGGAGCGAAGCATACTGAGGAGTTTGTGGTCAACAGTGTTGAATGCTGCGGAGAGGTCGAGGAGGATCAGTAGGGAGTAATCGCCCCTCGATTTAGCTGTTAGAAGGTCGTTTGATACCTTTTTGTAACGGCAGTTTCTGTTAAGTTTTTGGGTTGGAAGCCAGACTGTAGGGGGTCTAGGAGAGAGTTCTCTGATGGGTAGCTTACAAGGCGGGAGTAAACTAGGCGTTCTAGTAGTTTGGAGATGAAGGGGAGGTTTGAGTTGGGTCTGTAGTTGGCAGCATCAGTCGTGTCAAAAGTTGGCTTCTTTAGCAGTGGGGATATGATGGCGTGTTTGAAAGAAGAGGGAAAGATGCCAAAGGTCAGAGAGAGGTTGAATATAGTGGTGAGATGGGAGATGACCACTGGGGAGAGGGATCGGAGGAGGTGTGAGGGGAGAGGGTCGCTAGCGCAGGTGGTGGGGCGAGCAGAGAAGAGCAGTTTGGAGACTTCTTCCTCTGTCGTTTGGTCTGAGTACAGACAGTGAGCAGGAGCTAGATGCAGTGTTGACAAGACTAGGGTCAGGGCTAGTCTGGGATTGGGAAGTTATTTCCCAATGTCATCAATTTTCTTTTTGAAGTAGGCAGCCAACTCTACAGTACTGGGATCCGTCACCGGGGGCTGCAATTTAGGGCTGAGAAGGGAGTGAAAAGTATCCAAGAGCCGTTTAGGGTTATGCGGTAGTGAGGAGACAAGAGGTGAAGTAGACTTGTTTGGCGTTGTGGAGGGTGAGGTTGTAGGTTCTGAGCATCAATTTGTAGTGGAGAAAGTCTGCGGACGTTTGTGACTTTCTTCACAGCCGTTCAACACTTTTAGAGCACCGCTGGATGAAACGTGTTTGAGGCGTGAGCCAGGGTTGCCACATTCTACATCGGGTGGCTTGGGTCATGGGTGGCGCCGCTTCATTCAGGGCATGTTTGAGAGCGCTGTTGCAGTGAGCGGCAGCCAGGTTGGGGCAGGAGAGGAGAGAGAGAGGGGACAGAGAGGACTGTAGGGACTCAGCAAAGTCCTGGGTGTGAATGGCCTTAAGGTTCCTGTAGATACGGTAGGTAGGTGGGTCTGGAGAGATGTTAGGGAGCGTGACTGAGAAAGAGAGGAGGTTATGATCCGAGAGCAGAAAAGGGGAGTTTGTGAAGTTGGAAGCAGAGCAGAGACGGAGGAAGACCAGATTAAGCGTGTTGCCATCCCTGTGCATGGGAGAGGCTGTGAGTTGAGAGAGACCAATGGAGGAGGTGAGCCTATCGCTGGGAAGCAGATGGGAGAGATGGGTTCATTAGTGGGGCTGTTAAACTCCCCTAAGATGAGGGTTGGAATTTCACCGGATAGGAAGTGGGGGAGCCAGGCAGCAAAGTGGTCCAAAAACAGACGAGGAGCACCTGGGTGCGGTAGATAACTGCTACTCAAATGGATAGCGGGCGGAAAAGACGTAGCGTATGTACCTCAAATGATGGAAAAGTGAGTGAGGGTACAGGGGGAATGACCTGGTAGGTACATTTCGGAGAGAGAAGAGCATCTACTCCACCACCACACCTGTCATCCAGTCTTTGTGTATGGGAGAACTGCAGGCCATTGTAAGACAGTGCAGCAGGGGAGGCCGTGTCAGACTGCTGTATCCACGTTTCTGTGAGAGCTAGCAGATTTAGAGATTTAGCAGTAAAACAAAGTTGTGGATGGTGGGGAGTTTATTACATGCTGACTGGCAGTTCCAGAGGACACATTTTAAAAAGTCAGGGGAGGGTATGCATGGGCTAGCATTTGGGCTTGAGGGTTTTCTTAGTGAATAGTTAGGAGCAGTGAAGGGTGGGCCAGGATTGGGAGAGATATCCCTAGCTGCTAATAGCAGCAAGATAGCAAGGGTGAGCAGATGGTTAGGAGATTTATGAGGGCGACTGTTATGTTTGTTAGTGGCATTAGGGGGTTTGAGGCTAAGTAAGAAACTAAAGAGTGCATGCGAGCTGTGCATAGGGGAGATTATGGTGGTTAACTATTCTGACAGTGGCATTTAAAAGGAACCTGTAACCAAATATAAGCACCATAAGCTATGTTATGGTGCTTATAGTTTAGGTAGTGTGGAGTCCCCGGAGCCTATATTCATGCTCACCCAGTCCCCTATTCCTGCGGTGTCCCCCAGCAAAGGCAGCACTTGCACAGCCAGTTTGACTCTTTTCAGTAGGCTGTGTGCACGCACATGCCATAGTCACAAATGGGAGTGTGCGTTCAGCCTTCTGAAATAGTCACATTGACTTTGCTGGAAAACACCACAAGAACAGGGGACTGGGCGAGTAGTTGGTGACCGATTCACGTTAAATGACCCTATTTGTCCCGCAGTGGCCACCTGCAATGAACTGGTATGTTGCTGTTTGTGAAGCCCCTCAGGGCTGCCATGTGTTTTTGACTATTAAGATGGTCCTGTGGCAAGACTTAGACAATATACTGCAATACTTCAGTACTTCAGTATTGCATTTCCACAGGCATTATATTGTGATCAAACCATTGCAAGTCAAAGTCCCTTTTAGAGGACTAAAAAGAAAACGAAAGAGGTTATATGAATAAGATTTTATTAAAACTGACAAAACGACATAATAGACTGAAGTTGAGTGGCTACCATCACAGAGATCCACTGTAGACTCCAGAACCCAATAATCAGAACCAAACCCTCCTTGTACAAGACTGATTTAGAAGTACATTTTTATCTCTTTTGTAGGGGGTTCCCCCATTTCGAGCTACATTTCTATTTACCAAGGCGTGAAATGTGAAGGACGCACATTGACTGGCCAGGTGACTACCAAGACATTGATGATAATCGTAAACAAGCCAGGTTGTACCAATCATTACGAAGTGTCCTACCCCGACACGGAGGCAAAATACTCCTTTATTCAAGTGTTTCTCTACAAACATGAATATTTCTGACAAGCTCCAGGCTTCCCAATGCTTATAAATTAACAATATTTACATCTATCAAACCCCATTATGGGGTAAATGGCTAAATAATAATCCTACAGCAATATCCTATGGTCAATTAGCTGCCAGGGATCCATTATACTAGGGTTCTCTGGCACAAACATAAAGTGCTTGGCAGTGTTAGATTCATGGTGATGGGTAGTGCCCGGCCAGCAGGCAGCCAGTGTGAGCAGCATTTGCTGTGCCAGCAGCTTATAGTGATATCAGTCTTTCTGGCCACAATCAAATGTCCAGTGTGTAATCTGTAACAAGTCCAACCCCTTACGGATGATGGAAGGGAACTGCCCTCATATGCAAGAGGTGTCTTCAATCCCCCGAGCAAACAACTGGATGAGCTGGTGATGTACCCTGCAATGAAAGAAAAGGAAGATGAGAATTATCCTATGACCCATCTCCATTGTACTTTGTCCACCATCTTTATGCACACAACATTCATAGGAGTTTAGCGCCCTCTGCTGTCCTGAGATACAAAAAATCCTAACGGGACACATTCTTGAGAATGGGGTCATACACATGAGCAATGTTTTTCTGGATGGCATCGCCATGCTACACAGGAAACAAATCTTGGCACGTTCTATCTTAGGCGTGCCCTTGCATCGCACCACCCACATTGTTTTCAATGGGACCGCCGGCAGCATTGAACCACGTGCAAGGTGCACACGACGCAAAGTTTCCCATACAGGAATCACTATGAGAACCCTCTCTAGCCCCAGACTTCTTGCTCTCTAAATACGGGGAGATCTCTAGGAGATCCCTTGTAGCTCCGCCATCCTCTTTCTCCTCGCTATGGGGGATTCCTTCAGCCCCGCAGTGATGTGAGGCTGTTTCGCGATCTTCTCTCATTGAAAACAATGGGCGATATCTCTAAAAGAAAAAGAACATGCTGCGATTTGCTTTCTGCATACCATCACAACGCGGTGCTATGCAGGAAAACATCACAAATGTGAATGAACCCATTCTAAAGAATAGGTTTCAGATTTGTGTGTCTCGCAATGCACAAATCTCGCACAATTTTCTAGCCAGTGTGAAGGAGCCATTACAGATAGAGCCAGGTCTGACCTAAGAAAGTGAAGAATGTGGATGATCTCCTGGGGTCACATCTATTGTCAGTTTAGGAAATAGTTGTACCCACTTACCGCACGCTCAGCCGTGTACAGTCCAAGATCTCTCCATCACAGTTCCACGTGCTGGTGGCCGATGGGCTCCCACATGGACATACTAAAAATCTCTTCTGACGACGGATTGCCTCTTCCTCATCAAGTTCTTCCGGAGTGAAGCGCATGGCACGGATCCGATGCACTTCCACATTAGACAAGGCAAACTGTGAGAATAGAATATTAATTGGTATATAAAAGAGCTCATAAACTAATGATAGCACCATGAATGTTCCAAGACCATTCTCACACTCACACCAGGACATTCTCCACTCCCGTATCTTACCTGGTCTTTGCGGTTAGTGTGCCGGCTGAGGAATCTCACGAACTCTACCAGGCTGCTGTTTTGCACTAGAATAAGATCAGCAGTACCATCCGCTAAGTGTGCCGTTGGGGATAGGCCATCTTGACTTTTGGGACAAGCGCTAGACATTCCAGTAATGTTGATGGCCAGGAAAGAACCAGTCACCTTCTTCCAGGTATCTGAGTCCCCATCTGCTAGTAGAGAAAAGAACCATTGGTCTTCAAGCATATATTATACAGAAAATAGATGACTGTTTATTAAGTTTCTAATTATGTCTGATGCCTTCACCCATTTACGACCAAGCGCCATATATATATGACGATTGGTCCTGGGCTTTAATCCCAGCTGATAGTAAATATATGCCGCAGGATCAAGGCTCCTGCTGCCGAAATCTATCAGGAGCAGGTTGGGTCCTCAGTTGTCAGCAAATTCAGTCGATAATCGTTCAGTGTACATGCAGCCACCAACAGGACACTGAGCGAGAAATCACTGATTTGTCATAGTCGCTTGGTTTTTAGGCCTCACATGGGCGTTTTTACGCTATTGAGCCAGTAGAAGGATTTTTGAAGATTTCTCCTGACCAAAGGAATTCCGGGCTGCGGCATATATACACCGCACTGGCCATGTGAATGGACGAGAAACCATGAGCGTTAGTCACGTCTTGGTCACGGCTTTTTCTCCTTCGTACGATTTACGGCCGCGATGCGAGCGGACGGAAATCGCAACGCTCGTGTGAAAGAGGCCTTAACCGAACTAAAAACCCAGAGACTGTTGGCTTATGTAAACAGGCAGTCATTCAGCTATAAGTGACTGCCTGTTTACTGTGAATGAAAGCGGGCGGGCCATAACGATCTCCAGCCCGCTCCACAAGAGCGATAGTCGGGCAGTAGTCTGTGGGATGGCTACCGGGCACTAATGTGCCTGACAGTCATCCCATGTAAAGGTACCTTGACTGTAGCATCAGTATATGTGCACAAATGTACTTAGTCCATGCAGAGATGACCTATGAGATCTTTGACCAAACTGAGTCAGTGTAATGCAGAGTGTATAAACTCTATATATTGGGACAATTCCCACCTGGGCAGCATCTTACAAGCATGTTATCCCTTGAAATTAGGCAACAATTAGACTTGACCTTTAACCCTTTCCAATCCACTGTCTGATGTCTAAAGACATTCTGATTGAGGGCTGTACAGTTTCCGATGTCGGAAGACGTCCAGCAGGGTATTCTTACTGTATATTACTGGCCGTTCCGTTGTCGGGGCCTCTCCAGCATGTCACATACCGTAGTACTAGCTCGAGCCAGCAGGTGGCGCGATTGTATAATGTCAGAAAGAGAAAACCCCCTAGGAAACACGGAATCCAAAATTGGATTGCAAAGGGTTAAATTGACATATTGACCATCTCTGCATGCAACTATATAACAGCAACAGACTAAAGTGTCAAATAGGAACTAATCATAGACATAACATCACGTCTTACTTGGACACTCTTCTGCCACCTCTTGTAATCTTTCTGATGACTCTGAACAGACAAGACACCTAAAAAAAAAAATAAAAGACAGCTGTGTGTAAGACATGATGTACTGAATGTATCCTTGCCTTCTGTAGCCATATGTTGCCCAGTACCCATTACTCTTTGATGCAGTCCAAGTATATTATATTGTCAGAAATGTAACATATACTGCATGCCAAAAGTCTTGGGGTGGCAGTATGTAGACTGATGATGAAGTGGTGCTACCTCAGGTGATGCTCGGGAACGTCCACACCTGTATAGCTTGTGAGGGGTTATCTTGTGAGTGAGGCTGAACATTGGCCAGCATGCTCTTGGCAAGGCGACGTTAAGTATCGGAGTTGGAATCACGGATGATAGGGGGGTTAACATTTCTCAGTCCACAGTGTCACATGTGTATCGGGAATACGCCATTAAAGGTACTACCATCCACAGTGGGCAGTGGTGTCCATCTAGAATTCTCCATGCGAGTAGACGAGTAACTCCAGCAGAAATCACATCTACATTTAGTACAGGAGACCCAACACACATGTATCCCGCAGGTCTGTGCAGCATTCTTTACCTTCCATGGGATATGGCAGCAGAAGACCCACCAGATGCCTCTGTTACAACCATGACACCCGACACAGCACCTCCCCTAGGTTGTGAGGTTGTTAACTGGACCCTAGAGGAATGGCAAATTGTGTCGTGGTCCCATGAATTATGGTAACAATTGCTTTGGGCTGATGATAGGGTTCTTGTGTGGCACAGACCCCATGAAGCCATGAACCCCAGTTATCAAGAAGGCACTGTGCAGGCATGGGTTGGATCCACTGGTCCACTAAAACATGTCATTGACCAGTGTCCAGTGCAACTGACCATTTGTAGCCCTTTATGGACTTCGTGTACCCCCTACAATGATATTGTGGGATATTCCAGCAGGATAATGCATTGGCTCAAGGTTGTCCAGAATTGTTCATTTGGAGCATTCTGTAGAGTTCCTATGAATGGTATGGCCTGAACATTTGCCTGACATCAGCTCAATCGAGGATTTATGGGATTTAGTGGAAAAGTCCATTTGCACCTGAAATTCTGCACCTACAAATACCCTGGAACCGTGGGTTGCTATCCAGATGATATGGCTGAAAATCCCTCCAGATGTCTTCCATCCACTTGTGGAATCAATGCCACATCAAGTTGCTGCACTTCACTAGACTAGAGGAGATTCTACCCAATATTAGTTTCTGTCCCATGACTTTTGGCATGTCAGTGCTCAGTATGAGGTAGGAAGATGAGGATCATTACCCTGTCCTGCAGCGAGTGTTGTCTCTGGGGTTAGAATAGCTGTCATTAGCTTCCTGGAATTCTACTGTTCCTCTATATGACCGTTTACTGAGTACCGTCTTGAAGCCTAAAAGAAAAAGATATATAGTTCAGCCCTAAATATGACTAACAAGCATATCTAACCTAATATCATACAGTCTTGGTACTTCCATTATCTGCTATGAGCCTATAAGCCTTAGGGTCTCTGTATCCCAAGTTCAGCCCATGCAACTTATCATTGTATGGCTAAAACAGCTTCTGACAGGCACAATAAGCCAGATACACCTTCAACAACTGTCTGATGAATGATAGTTCATTGGACAGCCGTTTCCATTGCCTCTCTGATACAAATGGACATGCGCCTGGCCGAACATTCTGGTGTTTAAAGAGTTAAGCTTCAACAAGACCGCCCTAGTGGCGAATTACATATCTCCTGGAGAGCAAAAGGATCCAGCATTGAAGTTCAACGTTCCCGATTAGAGATGAGCGAGCATACTCGCTAAGGGCAATTGCTCGAGCGAGCATTGCCCTTAGCGAGTACCTGCCCGCTCGAGAGACAAGACTCGGGTGCTGATGCGGGGGAGTGGTGAGTTGCGGCGAGTTGCGGCAGTCAGCAGTGGGGAGCGGGGGGGGGGAGAGAGGGAGAGAGAGATCTCCCCTCCGTTCCTCCCCGCTCTCCCCCGCAGCTCCCTGCCCGCCGCCGGCACCCGAACCTTTTCTCTCAAGCGGGCAGGTACTCGCTAAGGGCAATGCTCGCTCGAGCATTTGCCCTTAGCGAGTATGCTCGCTCATCACTATTCCCGATCCTTCTTTTCCCTAATATCATCTGTCGGGAGAAAGTTGAGCCACCACAATGCACATCAGAGAGTCGGCCAGCCCCACAGTTATCGGCCGGTTCAGATGACTAAACTCTAATCTGTATGAGACCTTAAATCTCTCCCCCATTGACACAACTCTCCACCTACAGTACATATGGAGTCAAGAAGGATCCCCCCCCCCCCCCCCCCCCACATGGGCTAAATTGGCTTCCCCCTCATTTTTTTTCTTGCCTTACTCTGGATCAACAGGTGGGGGTAGAAATAGGCTGAACTAGATGTACTTTGTCTCCTTTTGGCCTAACATACTATGATACTCTGTAACAACTTATTTTGCTCAGTGATTTTCTGCAGTAGATCTTACCTGCTAGATCATATCGCATAGGTCCCACCCAGCGCATGTTTTCACTATCCTTTAGGACATCTCCAAAGAAGCCATAGCCAATCAGCGACACAGAATATCTCATCAGTTGTCCACCGTGATATGAAGCACAAACATCCAGTGGTTGTGTGTCACCTACAGAAAACAAAGCCATGTAGATTGTATTCTGCCACAAAGTTTGTGGAAAACTCTAACATGATTAACATTTTTCTGACATCTTCTGTTGGAGACAACAAGTACCAATTGGCTTAAACTTTACGTTGGTCATACTGATGTAAATCATCGGAACCCGCCAATTTCAGCTGCACCGGACGTTAATCTAATGTGGATGGGGGCCTTCCGACTCTCACCTGAACACGGCTATCAAGGGAGATGAGGATCAGGTAGTTGGATTTAAATTGCAGGATCCTTTCATTATCAACTCTACATCCAGAAAGAGCGTTTGGCCAACTGCTATCGAATATGTATGGCCAGCCTTAGATATTTTTTCAGTACATGTGGTTAGCCCAGGTGGATATGTACACCAAACTAAAATTAATTACACCAAACAACCCCAAGTACAGGTATCCCAACTTACCGATAATAATGTGCAGAGCTGATGTCACAGGATCATTGCTTCCCATTGTTGCAAAACATACACAATCAGTAGAACCTGGAGACAAAGAAACAGAGGTTAGTTATTATACATGGAAGCAGGGGCGTAACTATAGAGGATGCAGGGGATGTGGTTGCACCTGGGCCCAGGAGCCTTAGGGGGCCCATAAGGCCTCTCTACTCCATATAGGGAGCCCAGTACTATGAATAAAGCATTATAGTTGGGGGCCCTATTACAGGTTTTGCATTGGGGCCCAGGAGCTTCAAGTTACACCTCTGCATGGAAGTACAGGCACACCAATCAGCAATAAGATGATAACCCATGATTTTAACCCCTTAACAACCAGCCTGTTTGGGCCTTATAAAGGTATTCCCATCTGGGACTTTTATGGCATATCCATTTCTAGGACCAGGACCTATATGAGTTTGGGTTCACACCACCTTCGGCCCTGCTTAATATGGCAGCCAGGGGTGGTCTGGAATTATAGAAATTGTTGAGTGGGTATTATGCTGTTTCCATAATTTCCGTAGATGTATTGAGGTGGTATACCTGAGAGCCACTGTTAGGGTCCTGGCTGCCAAAGCAGCCCATTGTCACCCCGTGGTCGAGTATTGGGGAAATCAACTCAGCAAAAATCCTACGTAAAGAGGACCACTGACTGTAGGACTCACCAGCTGGTATGATTCCAATCCGTAGGTTGCACGGCGTTAGTTTTGCATCTTCCTTATCTTCACAAACTCCGCTGTCATTCTGCGTACGACTCACCAGCCCATGGAGCAACTCACTGAACATGCCATCACCTCCAACACACACCACCCTGCGCACAATGGGAAATCTCTATTAACCCTTTCCAATCCACTGTCTGACGTGTGAAGACATTCTGATTGGAGGCTGTACAGCTCCAATGTTGGAAGATGTCTGGCAGGGTATTCTTACTGTATATTACTGGCGGCTCTGTTGTCGGGGGCCTCTCTGGCATGTCCCATTCCACAGTACTGGCTCTAGCCAGCAGGTGGCACCATTGTATAATGGCAGAAAGAGAAAGCCCCCTAGGAAACCCTGAATCCAAAATTGGATTGCAAAGGGTTAACACCAGGGAAAAGAGAGCTACTTTGTAGGATATATGTATCATCCGTCATGGAAAGCTACAGCTGATAAACAAAGATTGGGTCAATACCGTGCAGCCAGATCATCATTATCAGACAAGGTGGAAAGATTTGAAGCCGAAGATTCTTGACGCACTAAAAAGGGGGACCAAGGATGTAACGGACAATAACACATTTATTAGTAGAAGGCACCACGTTTCTGCGCCGGACCTGCACCCTTACTACGGCCAGACGAAGGTACCGGTCCAGCACAGAAACGAGGTCCTCCTTACAGCGAGCCAGAAATTATCTTCAGCTTCAATTATTTCCTGCAAGGACTCCTCTTTGTTCCGTGATTGCCACCTGCTGCTGAGGCGTTATATTCAGCACTTTAATGGTGTTCTCCTGCCCCACCACCCTTTAGAGGTACCAATATTTTTATACTTTGCTTTGCCTGTGACTAAGTTTCTTCTGCACTATCCAGCGCCTTTTTGTTTAATTTGGTCATACCATCACCTAGAAATCGCCTAGTCTGGGTGCACATGACAGCCCCAATAATGTATTTATATGTCCATTTTCTATTATAAGATAAAGTTAGATAGTTTTACAAAGGCTGATAAGTCGCCTGAGTACCGTCGCTCAAAACAGCAATTACAAGCGACTGTCATCCAGTGAAAACACAGGATATGACAGGGCAAGGGATTGATTCTCACTCACTTGTTGAAGTCACTTGGTTTTTAACTCACCAAGTGACTATTCGCCCATTTCATTCATCTATGAACTGCCTGTTTACTATGAACTGCCTGTTTACTCTGAATGGAGGTGGGTGGACGAAAGAGATCTCTGGCTCGATCCACCTCCAATCAATGAGCAATTTTCGCTCCTGTGTGAAAGCACAGGAGCGATAATCTACTGGGACGGCTGTTGGGCGCTTGAATGCCCGACAATCGCCCCATAAAAAAGTACCATAAGACGCAGCTGTTGCGTATTAAAAATGTAATTCTGATTAAATAGACTTACCCATCGTATGTCCGTAGATCCGCTTCCATTAGATAGTCTCTTGCATGGTTCGCTCGGCTTGTTTCTGAAATAATAAAAAAGTAGGAATGAGAATCAGAAAATTGAATTACGATTCTATTCTAATTCAGCTTCCTTGCGGATATGATCCTAGTGTTTCATGGATATCATTAAAAGAGTGCGGTTCCTTGTTACAGAAAAACACTTGAAAACATGATTTTTTAGATCCGACTATGTGACCAAGGGCAGTTGACGCTGCAGCTTTAAATTAGATGATGGCGGCCTGTGTTTATCTTAAAGGGTTTTTCTGAAGCTTTAATATTGGTGGCCTATTATTAGGATAAGTCCTCAATATTTGATGAGTGGAGATATCACTCGAGGAACCCCTACAGATCATCTAAATAAAGAGGTCGCAGCTCTCCTCTGAGCACTACTTCCCCTTAAATGTCGACATCGGCAAAGCACCATATACACAATTGAGGCTGTGCCTAGTACTGCAACCGACAGCAGATAGTCACATTCGCTGGAAAAGAATTTAACTGCTGAGCTGCAGTAGCAGACACGACTACAACCATATGTACGGCAATGAATCAGGAGTTGGAGCCCCAGTAAAAAACTATTGATGGCCTGTTCTAAGGATAGGCAATAACCCTTTGCAATCCAATTTTGGAATCAGGGTTTCCTAGGGGGCTTTCTTTTCCTGCCATCATACAATGGCGCCATCTGCTGGCTAGAGCCAGTACTGCGGTACAGGACATGCTGGAGAGGCCCCCGACAACAGAGCGGCCAGTAATCTACAGTAAGAATACCCTGCTGGACGTCTTCTGACATCGGAGCTGCACAGCCTTCAATCAGAATGTCTTTAGACGTCAGACAGTGGATTGGAAAGGGTTAATATTCAAACCCAGAAAATTCCATTTAAAGGGTTATTCCAGTAACATCAAGTTATCATCTCTCCATTGGACAGGTGATAAATTATAGATCAGTGGATGTCTGGCTGCTGGGACCCCCATCAACTACCAGAATGTGGATCCCATGTCTGCAACTGGAATACAGTGACAGCCAAGCATACGTACTGCCGTTTCTGCTATCTACGGCAGTCCCATTGAAATGAATACAGCAGTCGCACGCATACTCAACTGCTGTTCGATTCCCTCACAACTTTTGTTTTCTTGATAGGTGAGCTTCCCAGTGGTGGGACCCCCAATGATCATATAGTTATCCCCTATCTTGTAGGTAGGGAATAACTTGATATGACTGTAATACTCCTTTAAGGACCATGTAACCTTATAATAAATAAGCCTTACCAATCACGTGAGATTCGATTCCCGCCAGTTGGAAGAGGTGGCTTACTTGACTGTAGTAAATCTCTGAAGCTTTGCCATAGCCGCCATATGGGTTAATGAACACGAGAAGTTTATTTGGTCTTGCTTGTCCTGTGACCAGGAGAACGATTTATGAGGTTTAGAACATGACATAGAGAAGTAACAGCTAATGACAGTTTATCATGGTCGATGTATCTTACCAGTCTCAATCATTTCCTTCTGGACGGCCTGCACCCAACTATGAGCCACATGGGCATCTGGAGCTGTGAACGTCACCACTTTCAGAGACCAGCGCTGAGAAGACTTCCGATGTACGTGATACACTGAGGGGTAAAGAAAACCATTGTGAGTGAATGACAGAGAACGTGCTCTTCCACTTATTTCTGAAGTACGCCATCCATCCACATTGGATGATGATCAACTGACATCTGCTGTATTATTATTTACTGTACTCTTATATATAGCGCCAACATATTTTGCAGCGCTGTACAAATTTTCAATACTCCTATTTCTCTTCATTTTGTGGTAGCCAAAGTGCTTGTCAATACTCCAATCTCTACTGACTTCCCAAAAGTAGAACAATGATTTCCTAGTCCATTAATAGATCATGCCATAGCATGCTATGACTAAAGGCCCTTTTACACGGAACGATTATCGTTCAAAAAATCGTTTACACAAGCAAAAAGAATAATAATCGTACAGTGTAAACACGACCAATGATTGACCGATAAGTCCTTTGCTTATCATTCCTTTTACTCAAGCCTAAGGCCTTATGTCCAGGGGTAAAATTGAATTGCGGAATCCATTCGTCTTACCCGTATGTGTGATCCGCAGTTCAATCAGCCTATAGACAATCATTGGGCATTCGCAGGTAATTAAATACCTGTGAATGTCATTTTTCCCAATTTGCGGATCACACGCGCGGTAAAAAAAAAAATCGCAGCATGCTCCATTTTCTCCGGATTCCCGCACAGACAGCTTCCAGCTGACACTGCAGAAGAAAGAAGATCCGGCTGGGATGGAGAAGGCCCCTAAAATCATTGCTGGCTCATTTGCTAAATGTTCGGTTTAAACACCATTCGGTCAGTCGTCTCATTCACCGGTACAGAGAACTGAACGATCCTGTAAAAAAACTAAAACAATTTATCTTTGTGATTTCGGTTTACATTGATTGACTGCGACATTGTTTGTCGTTCGCTCTGGTGAACAATAATCGTTCCGTGTAAAAGACCTCAAAGAACTTGCTGTCTGAAACGTGTGTCTCACAGATCACGTGACAACTTTTAATAGAGGCTCAATAAAAGACTACTTCTAAAGGCAGCAAGTTTAACCAGCACCCTGTAATAAGGAGCAGATGCATGCTGGGAGAGCTGGGAGAACTTTTACTTTTGACTACACTATATTTAAAATACTCCTTCCAAAATTGTCAGGTGTCTGACTCACATAAATACAAGGAGAACTGCATATTCAGATCATTATCCACGTGAGCGACCAGGGATTACCACGTGCAACACAATGTTACTCAACAAAGAAGCTGTCCAGCAGAAAACTGAGGCAGGGAGGAAGGGAGAGAAGGGAAGGAAAGATAAGGAAGGGAGAGGGGGTAGGAAGGAAGAGAAGAGAAGGAAAGATAAGGGAGAGGGGAGAGGGGGTAGGAAGAAAAGAAAAGGAGAGTGGAGAGGGTGTAGGAAGGAAAGAAAAGGAAAGGGGAGGGGAGAGGGGGTAGGAAGGAAAGATAAGGAAGGGAGAGGGGGTAGGAAGGAAAGATAAGGAAAGATAGGAGGAAGGGAGAGTGGAGAGGGGGTAGGAAGAAAGGAAAGGAAAGATAGGAGGAAGGGGAGTGGAGAGGGGGTAGGAAGAAAGGAAAGGAAAGATAGGAGGAAGGGGAGAGGAGAGGGGGTAGGAAGGAAAGATAAGGAAGGGAGAGGGGGTAGGAAGGAAAGATAAGGAAAGATAGGAGGAAGGGAGAGTGGAGAGGGGGTAGGAAGGAAAGAAAAGGAAAGGGGAGGGGAGAGGGGGTAAGAAGGAAAGATAAGGAAGAGAGAGGGGGTAGGAAGGAAAGATAAGGAAAGATAGGAGGAAGGGAGAGTGGAGAGGGGGTAGGAAGAAAGGAAAGGAAAGATAGGAGGAAGGGGAGTGGAGAGGGGGTAGGAAGGAAAGATAAGGAAAGATAGGTGGAAGGGAAAGTGGAGAGGGGTAGGAAGGAAGAGAAGGAAAGGAAAGATAAGGAAGGGAGAGGGGAGAGGGGGTAGGAAGGAAAGAAAAGGAAAGGAGAGGGGGTAGGAAGGAAACATAAGGAAAGATAGGAGGAAGGGAGAGTGGAGAGGGGGTAGGAAGGAAAGATAGGAGAAAGGGAGAGTGGAGAGGGGGTAGGAAGGAAAGATAAGGAAAGATAGGAGAAAGGGAGAGTGGAGAGGGGGTAGGAAGGAAGAGAAGGGAAGGAAAGATAAGGAAGGGAGAGGGAGTAGGAAGGAAGGGAAGGGAAGGGGAGGAAAGAAAAGGAGAGGGGGTAGGATGGAAAGAAAAGGAAAGGAGAGGGGAGAGGGGGTAGGAAGAAAAGATAGGAGGAAGGGAGAGGGGAGAGGGGGTAGGAAGGAAAGATAGGAGGAAGGGAAGTGGAGAGGGGGTAGGAAGAAAGGGAAGGAAAGGGAAGATAAGGAAAGAAAGGAGAAGGGAGAGGGGTAGGAAGAAAGAGAAAAGAAGGAAACATAAGGAAGAAAGAGGGTGTAGGAAGATAGAGAATGGAAGAAAAGGAAAGAAAGGACAAAGGGAGAAAGGAAAGGGAGAGGAAAGAGGGGGGGGAGAAATGGAAAAGAAAGGGAAAGGGAAGAAAGGGAGGAAGTAAAAGGCTAGTGAGTTAAAGGGATCACATTTAGCGAATCCTTTTACAAAGCATACAAATGGAGGGAGGGAGCAAGGGAAGAGAAGAGGAAAGAGGCAAAGAAAGGTGGAAGAGAGAAGGAGGGGAGGAAGGAGGGAAAGGCGGGGGAAAGAAAGGAAAGAAAAAAAAAGGGAAAGAAAGAGTGAGAAGGAGAGAAAAAAAAGTAAAAGGCTTATAAGTTGAACAGATCGCGTTTTGCTGAATATTTTCCCAATACGGACAAATTATACAAAATTTTACTGAGATGAAACGATCATTAACAGCTTTTAAAGTGTCTGCTAATGTGGACCTACGCTGTGACTGTCCTACATAAGGATACAGTGGAGTAGTGTTGTATTACTTATATGAGTATGTGAATGGCATCCATCCATTGGGACCAATGCAAGGTTGGACTAACACACCACGGCATCTGCCTTAAGGCTCAGACTCTAACACAGTAATGGTTCTGCAGAAGACAACCCCACTTAGAGCTAATCCTTTGCCTATACAGTCGATTTCTCAAAATTATCCAATTACATCTTAGGGCTTAAACACACATGTGATTTTCACATCCATGTACTGTTCATATTTGCAAATGACTGCAGACAGCACACTGACTCATTATAGTCAATGAAGCTATACAGAAATGTGTTATTTTTTTACATAGACTGTAAAAAAATTGCAGTATGACCTATTCAGGTCCAGCTAATCGTATCATAACCTCCCATCTATGTCAATGGGTATGCAAAAAAAATCAATAAATAACAGTGAAGCGCACGCGGAGGACATTCTTGTGCACTCTGTCTTTTACACGAGCGTCACACAGATATACATATGCATTAAAATCGGTCTGTTTGTCATGCACTGATTTGAGACACGCTCATGTGATATTCACTTGTACAGCACACTGCAATTAACGGCGCTTTAAAATAACTAATAACATGGCGTGATATGTCTGACAGACAGCATCCACTGATACGTCAGTTTAGGGAGGAGTAGGGTGCAACGCCTGCAATCATTTCTGCATACGTTTTATACTGTAATGGCCCATTCACACTTAACGATTTTCGATCAAACTTCGTTCAAACGAGGAATTTGAGCAATAATCGTGCAGTGTAAATGCAAAAAAAAAAAACGCTCACTATTCGTTTACACTTCGTTATCATCGACTTTCAGTCAGAAAAAAAACTAGTGCTGGATCGCTGGCTTCTCGTTACGTGTAAACGCTCCCCGCTGAGCGAGAAACCAGCGATCCAGCGATAAGTCTTTCAGTGTAAATGCTCTGCACAAGCGCTAATGACCTCAGCGGTGACATTCGCGTTTGTGCAGTCGTTTAAACGAATGTCGACCCATGTAAAAGGGCCATAACACAGGAAATGTTTAAAATGGCATTAACCCTTTCCAATCCACTGTCTGACGTCTGAAGACATTCTGATTGAAGGTTGTACAGCTTCGATGTGGGAAGACGCCCGGCCGGGTATTCTTACTGTATATTACTGGCTGCTCTGCTGTCGGGGGTGTCTTCAGCATGTCCCATACCGCAGTACTGGCTCTAGCCAGCAGATGGCACCATTGTATAATGGCAGAAAGAGAGAGCCCCCTAGGAAACCCTGAATCTAAAATTGGATTGAAAAGGGTTAAATGTACAGTCTATTGTCCCTTTACACAATTAAAACCAGAGAGCAAAGAGCTGATAATGTTCCATTGTTGAGTAAAGCCCTTTAACACAGACCGATAATACTTGGGATTCCTGCGATCCAGCAGAAATCTGAACAATTACCATTCCGTGTAAAAGCACCATCATTCGCTTCTCGTTTGACGCTCAGTTTCTGCATGTGGAAAACGTAACGGGAAATCAGTCCACGTAAACAGGCAGTTGGTCACTTATGAACGACGGCCTGCTTGCTGTGAATAGAGGTGGGTGGGCCGGAATGATCCCCAACCCGCTCCGCCTCCCTTCACTATAGATGAGAAAATGCTAATTTAGGTCGGGTCTTGATCATGGCTTTTTTCCTTTCACGTGATTTTTGCGCCGGTTGGCCAAGCGTAAAACCGCATATGGTAATGTGAAAAAGGCCTAAGGGTGGCTTTACACAAATCAACTACATTCCAAATGCCACAAAGAGGGTGACGAGCTATAATTCGCTCACTAGTTGCTAGTCCTTTTGCTTCAGCTCACCTGGAAACTAGTCACTGGTTGATCAAAAGTCGTCTGATGTAAAGTCCCAGTCGCTTGCATTTGAATGACTTGCGAAAAAATTTGCATGGAGATCACCCCTACGAACTATATGTCTACAAACAGCTAATGAACAATAAGCGTGCTGTGTAAAAGCTTTCGAACAACTGTTGTTTGTACGCTTCAGCGATTCTTCTGCGCAACTATCTGAATGATAGCTGATCAATGTAAAGTGTGCTGCATTGTATACAAATCCCTGACCTGTTGGTTTAAACTGTGTTTAGTCCTGCTGTGTTTCGTTTGTCATCTAGGTCTAGGTAGTTCCCTAGGTTCCAGCGTGGGGCCGTCCTTGTGGGGACGATCACCCCGCATGCAGGCAGGTTTCATGTGGAAGTTGTCTCGTTAGAGCAGGGACCCGCGAGACAATGAAGACCCTTAAAGTGGGCTCGCGGGCTTAAGTATCTTGACCAAAATATGAACCAATACCTCGCATTGTATCTATTTACATCTGTTTATGCGTGCAGATATGCTTGGTCGTGTTTTAGGCGTTTGTCAGTCAGTGTGTTATGTCTGTCCATGAGTTATGTCCACTGTTTCCAAGTTTCGCAATTTAGGGAGTGTGAATGACGTAACAAAAAGTTAGCTTTATAGAGACTCAAAGTACTGACACGGCATAGAAATTAGCATTAGGAATTCAACTGCATGGATAAGGCTGGGTTCACACTACGTTTCTATGTGCGCCCTGCCTTTCTTATCCCACAGTTCCCTCTGGATTACTGAAAACGTCATTCAGACAGCGCCCTTGACGGAGCAGTAGGCTTCCATTACTAAGGTCAGCTGCTAGCTTTGGTCTCCATTCGCTTTCGAGATTTGTTCTGGGACAGAATAGATGTAGTTGACTATGCTAGGCTTGTTGGGCACAAATGCCAGAAAGTAACGGATATCTGCTCAAACAAAGCTGTACGGTTCTCTCGGAATACTATTTGTGGTTGGGGGCCATTCAGCACATGCCGTAGCACAAGCTTAGTATAAGGCAACAGTGTAATTTTGCTTTATAGGATATAGCATAGCGGTGACAGTAAAAGTATTTACTAGGGAGAGGCACATATTAAACATGCATCACATCTGTACAACGCCACACAATGTCATGTGACTGGTTGGCAAACAAACAGTATAATAAACCAGAAATAATTAGATGCAAAAAAAAGCAACCTTTGTTGGCGGACGACAGCCAATAATGCTGATCTGCAACTTGTTAGAATCTTTTGTGAAATCTTCCCTGACTTAAAGACAATGATTCATCTCATCCACCATCCAAAGCCAAAGCAATTACTAGTATTTGCATAGATGGACGTACAAGGAAGACAAGACATTGCATTTCCTGCCATCTGTGGATGTTACCTGTGAACTGATTACTAGGGGTGCTGATCTTCTTTGCCTGCCCTTTGCCATCACCATGATGGATGGTGACAATTTCATTGACCGGAATGAAGACTGTATTACCTGGAAAAGACAAGAGAGATTGAAATCACTTACAATCTTGGTCAATATTGGTAGTCGAATGAAGAAAGGGATAGCTAAATCACTGAAGACACTGTCCTGTATACAGCCCATCTCTGGAAAATGGTGCATAGGATATTAGCGGAATGTAAACCTGGCCTTGTGTCCTAAAAGTAGCACAGCATGCCTATGATGTAGCTAATCTGCCGCAGATTTCACTATTTGCAATACCAATGGGAATTCCAATGGCACGTGCTAGATGTAAATTACTTCAAATTGATCATAGCTGTCACTTAAGGTCCCCATACACATTACAGTATAGTTATGCGAACCCGCCAATAATGACAGAGCCGGAAGAGATTGTGATGCGTATGGGTGCAGCTCAACTTTTTCCCAACAGATGATGTTGTATTAAAGAAGGATTATAGATGTTGAATTTCAACACCCGGTCCTTTTTGTTTCCCAAGAGATAAGTCATAAATAGAGCTATCTGATGGCGGCTTAACTGCCTACACCCTCACGAATGTTCATCTTGGTGAATGTTCACGTGTACAGGAGAGCTAGGGGTGACACTGTATCCAATAGCTGTTGAAGGTGTATGGCCATCTCTAGACCAAAAGGGCCTTAAGGATCGAAACAGTGTTATAGAAGAGGCAACCATGTTGCATATGTAAGGGGCAGGGGCGTAACTATAGAGGGTGCAGGGGATGCGGTTGCACCTGGGCCCAGGAGCCTTAGGGGGCCCATAAGGCCTCTCTTCTCCATATAGGGAGCCCAGTACTATGAGTAAAGCATTATAGTTGGGGGCCCTGTTACAAGTTTTGCATCGGGGCCCGGGAGCTTCAAGTTACGTCTCTGGTAAGGGGTTAGCCTAAAAGGGTTACTTGGGCAATCAACAGAGTTGCGCCAAAAGTTGTGCCAAAGTAACTGCATGCGCCAAGAAATAGCACCAAAATGTTGCAATGTATTTGAGCATGCCTACTGAGAACTTTAAAAGAGGACTATAAGGACTATAAGAGGCAACGGCACCACAAAGTCAGTCCAGAGAGTGTGGTTGTCAGTGAGAGGTGCTGCTGGAGAGGCCATCCAAGAGACGCAATTTTCTGACCATCACAGCAAGGCTGACGGTTCGGGACATTGCCCCAAAGAACTGAGGAACTCCATGTTTGAGCGAGAGAGGCATAGAGCACAGCTTGCAGACCACTAATGCTGAAGAGCAGAGAAGTCTGTAGATAGGGTGGATACCCCAAAAAAGCCCAAAATGAAGCACACATGGAGGACATTCATGTGCGCTCTGTCTTTTACATGAACGTCATGTAGACATACGTATGCATTAAAATCGGTCCATTTTTCATGCACTGACATTGGACACGCTTGGGTGATATTCACAGAATATTAATAAACCAGAAATAATTAGATGCAAAAAAAGCAACCTTTGTTGGTGGACGACGGCCAATAATGCTGATCTGCAACTTGGTAGAATCTTTTGCGAAATCTTCCCTGACTTAAAGACAATGATTCATCACCTTCTAAAGCCAAAGCAAGTACTAGCATTTGCATAGCTGGACGTACAAGGAAGACAAGACATTGTATTTCCTGCCATCTGTTACAGCACACCGCAATTAACGGCGCTTTAAAATAACTAATAACAATAGTGTGATATGTCTGACACACAGCATCCACTGATATGTCAAGTTTAGGGAGGAGTAGGGTGCAAGGCCTGCTATCATTCCTGCATACATTTAATACTGGTAGACAGGAAATATTTAAATGGCATTAACTTTAACAGTTTATTGTCCCTTTACACAATTAAAACCAGGGAGCAAAGAGCTGATACTGTTCCATTGTTGAGTAAAGGCCTTTTTAGACAGGCCAATAATCATTCAGATTCCTGCAATTCCTGATAATCATTCAGTGTAAATGCATGCCCCAACTGAACGAAGAGCTGGTGCAACCTGGTGGTCATAGATTGAGCTATTGGACATCAACTGGGGAACAATGGGGCAGCGCTTCCTTTTTCTCTTGCAATCCACAAACTGTAAGTGAGGTTGCCCTTGATAAAAAATATTGGGTGTGCAGATTTGTAGGGACTAGACCAGTTACAATAGGCCTTTATATAAATCTCATCAATAGTTGATCAGCCGGGGCCTACTGCTTGGGATCCCAGCCAGTCAGCTGATCGAACGCACACTGACAGCGTCCATATACACCAGGCTCAGAGCGGAAGACGCTGCTGACACCTGTGTAGTGGCCGGCAGCTTGTAATTGCAGTGCCGCTCCCATTAAATTCAATGATAGCTGCAGTTACATATGCCGGCCACTGCACAGGGTCTGGAGCAGCGGCCTCCACTCTGATCCCAGTGAATACCAACGCTGTCAGTGGGTGCTCAATCATCTGATTGGCCGTGGTCCCAAACGGCGGGCCCGGTCAATTAACTATTGATGACCTATCCTGAAGATAGGTCATCAATAGTATTTTGGTGGAAAACCCCTTTAACACTTAAATGTACATTACTCGCAAATTATGGACAGTAAGGGGGACTGTGCATTGTTTCATGTAACTATATTTGAAAGTGACAGAATGTCATTAATACTGTTCTTTCCGGATTTCGTTGTTATCTCATCACTTGTGTTAAGAACAGAGTTTCTCCAGAGCGCATTAACCCTTTCCAATCCACTGTCTGACCTCTGAAGACATTCTGATTGAAGGCTGCACAGCTCCGATGTAGGAAGACGTCCGGCAGGCTATTCTTACTGTATATTACTGGCTGCTCTGTTGTCGGGGGGCCTGTCAAGCATGTCCCATACCGCAGTACTGGCTCTAGCCAGCAGATGGCGCCATTGTGAAATGGCAGAAAGAGAAAGCCCCCTAGGAAACCCTAAATCCAAAATTGGATTGCAAAGGGTTAAAGATCCTTGGGGCCAGAATCATACTATAAAACTAAGTTATGGTGCTATTCCTGGCTGTGACGGGGAGCTGAGGGATGTGTTCTTTATATTTACTTGTTCCCCTGTTCCCACGGTGTCCTCCCATGAAGTCCAAGCACAGTCTGAAAATTTGACTCTATTTAGACCGCTGTGCATGCGCACTCCTTTAAAATTCTATGGGAACGGTCT
Organism: Eleutherodactylus coqui; assembly: GCF_035609145.1. Taxonomy (NCBI): domain Eukaryota; kingdom Metazoa; phylum Chordata; class Amphibia; order Anura; family Eleutherodactylidae; genus Eleutherodactylus; species Eleutherodactylus coqui. The sequence continues at coordinate 24,667,067 of NC_089846.1, read as the reverse complement.
AAAAATAATAAAGGTTTCAGATTGCGCACAGATTTCATAGGAGAACACCGTGGGAATTGGGAAACTGGTCAATATAAAAAACACATCCCTTGATGAGTATGGGGGAGTTGGTGGCAGAGGAGATTAAAAAAACATCGGGAGAGGTTTATATGTATTTGTAGTCTCTAGATGCACTTCCAGAATTCTCCAGTATGTAGGAGACAGATTAGAAACTAGTAGAATGCAATTTAGGATCGATCTTTATTGTTGTGTTTATATGTCACACGAGAGATAATAACTTCACATGGGTATAGACACATATTTTTTCATATACAGTGGTGCCTTTGGTTAAGAGTTTAATTTGTTCCGTGACGGAGTTCTTAACCCAAAACACTCATAAATCAAATCAATTTTCCCCATTGAAATGAATGTAAAAGCCATTAATCCGTTCTGGATTGCGAAGCTGTCCCACTGATTTCAATGGGGATGGCGTTTCCCTATTGAAAAAAATTGGACGCTGGAACCCCCGCAGTGATTTTCGGGGAAGGGCTTTAAATATAAGCCCTTTCCTGCAACTCATTCCTAGCTGTAGTAAAAAAATAAAAAATATACATTCACCTGTCTGCCAAGGCTCAGGCACACCTAGCCACCGCTTGTTCTCCCTGCACTGCTCTGAAGCAGGCGGTGATTAAAAATGCAGGGACAACAAGTGGCGGCTAGACATACCTGAGCCCCGGCAGCGGCGGACAGGTGAGTATATATATTTTTTTTACTACAGCAGGGATGATTTTTCAGGGAAGGGCTTATATTTAAAGCCCTTCCCCAAAAAATCACTGCAGCGGTTGCCAGCAGGCCATTGCTTTCAATTGGGCCGCCGGCAGCAGCGGCGGCCCCATTTAACCCAAGTTTTTGCTCTTAAATCAGAGCAAAAAGTCGGGAGAGTGCCTGCTCTCAAGTCAAAAAGCTTGTAAGCTGAGGCATTCTTAACCCAAAGTATCACTGTATCATTATACTACATATTTTTCCTTTCCCACTGATGTGTGGATGAGAGTCCCCCAAAACCCCCCACAACCCCTCTTTTTTTCCCTTCTCTTCTCTTTCCTCTTTTAGAACAATCTAATTCTGGTAGCTCTACTAAGAGCTGTGATTCATGGGAAAGCTTAAAAAATAGGCTTAGATAAACGCAACTACTGGGTCATTTGATAGCCAGGAATGCTAATTAAGGGCTATTAGCATAATCAGGAATTGTCACTGTTGTTGCTTAACTACTTGATTGTGTTCAGATGTAATAGGTGGTTTAATGAAAGATACATGTAATGATCATGACTAAAAATGTTTATTTACGGTTATGTAAATACCAAAATGCTTCAATAAAAACTCATTAAGCATGAAAAACACATCCCTCGCCCCCCTGTCACCATCCGAAGCAGCACCATAACTTATGGTGCTATCGCGTGGTGACAGTGTCCCTGTAAAGGCACACTCCATCCAGAACCAAACCCTCTGCACAAAGCCCTTCTTTACTCAGGGGTGCCCTGTTCTCTGATGCTGGTATGTCCCAGTACTTTGTTCTGCCAGGAGCGGGACCGCTGGAGGTTTGGTATTGGCACCCAGCCTGGCTTTTCAAAGAAGGTGCAGTTAAAGACGACTAAAGGTGGGTGCGGTACTGGCAACACTGATCCAATAGTACCGCTACCAATTCACTACGATCAGAGTTAGGATTAAAGTATTATGCTGAGATCTATGAAAAATATGTACTAAGAAAATAATTCCCTGTGCTGGACAGACAAAAGCTGTGAGGTCAGTGTAGCCTTATCACAGCCTATAAATCAACAGATCAAATTGGAAGATGTCAACACATCAGATAATTATGCTTGATCAGGCACGTCTGGCATCTTAGAGCATCCAGTCACCTTATTAACTCCTTAAGGACCAGGCACTTTTTAGGGATCTTATCCATGTGGTGGTTTTACTGCCCTTTTTTTTTTCTTCTGCTACAAAAAATATTTTTGCTGCTTTTTTCGTAACATATAGGGCTATTTTTTACTTCTTTTTTCACTAACTAACTAACTAATTAACTAATACCCCAGAGCTAAGCTACAACTAACAGTCTACAAAAAAAAATGAGAGAGAGAAATAGCAAAATCTTCAGTCCTGATAGTAGACTATTATCCTCCAGTCCACCATCAGGACTGAAGGCTTTGCTATCATTTATTTTTTTCATTTATTCCAGTACTCTCATTCTGTTTATTAATTTAGTTGCCCCCTCATGCACTGAAATGTATTTCCTGAGCTTTCCACAGTATTCCATGTGAGGCCTACTAAGTGCCCTATATAGTGGAAGAATAATGCTCTCGTCCCTCACCCGTATACCTGTTTTAACTCCTTAGTGACCAAGCCTGTTTGTGCCTTAATGACCAGGCCAAATTTTGGAAATCTGACATGTGTTACTTTAACATAGAATAACTCTGTAAAGCTTTTCCATAACCAAGTAATTCTGACGTTGTATTATCGCCACATATTATACTTCATTCAGGTGTTACAAATAGACCGATAAAATTTGTGTATATTTATTAAAAGTGCCAAAATTGGGGAAATTTGGAAAAAAATAGTTGTTTTTTCACGTTTTCAACTGCAATATCTCAAATATCTGCAAACATACTGCACAAGTTTTTAAAGAGATATGTATTTCCATCCATTTACTTTATTCTGGATGCACATTTGAAAAACTAGTTTTTTTTAACCATTTAGGAGACATTCAAATGTAACATTAAATGTATCAACATTTTGTGGAACACTTTGTTTTCCTACACCAAGCCAAGATTGAAAAGGCTCATAGGTATCAGAATAATAGATACCCCCACAAATTACCCCATTTAAAAAAAAAATACTTAATGTATTCACTGAGGGGGGGTCAGGAGTATTTTGACCCCACGGTTTCTTTTCAGGAGATATTGCAATTTAGAGGAGAAAATATAAAATTTCATATTTTTGCAAATGTGTTATTTTAAAGACAGTTTTTTTTCTATAATGCACATGAAATGAGGATTTGCACCCCAAAATGGTTTCCCTTGTTTGTTTTGTGTTCAGAAAAATATCCTTTGTGGCCCCAATCTTATGTCCGTATGCACAAAGGAGCCTAAACCAAAGGGAGCCGCCGTGGTGTTCAAAATAGACATTTTGCTTGGAGGTGTTCCAGGCCCCATTGCACACTTGTAGAGCCCTTGAGCGGCCAAAACGACAGAGGACCCCCACAAATGACCCCATTTTGAAAACTAGACCCCTTAACGAATTCAACTAGATGAAGGATACTACTACCCAAAATGTTGCGTATTCATACAAACTAGAATCTATTCTCCAACAGTATTGATTTCTTTGAATTCAATAACATTGCACTTAAAAAGCAGTTCTACTTGGTGTGCTGTTCCACGTTCCCCGCTGATCAGGCATCTGCCTGACCAGTGCACTTGTGAGTGAAGTTGATTTCTGCCAGAAGCAGATAGATCCATTTCAATTGCAGTGGCACACATGGGTATTGCAGGTATTTATATTGAGGTGAATAAGAACTTTGCGTGTAATACCAAACCAGCTCCCTGTATTGGAAACTGAAGAGTCTACATTCGGCAGAAATTGGCTCCATGCGTGAACCTACCAGCCCAGCGATCGATGTGGGTCCCTGGCGGCAGACCCCTTCCGATCGCTGATCTACCATTGATAAATTATCCTACAGGCCATCAATAGTCTAAAGCTGGACAACCAATTTAATGGACACTAAATCATAGCTAAAAAGATTACTTAATGCAGCTGATAATTGGTCCAACACATTGGATCCACAAGGGGGGGGGGGGGGGGGCAGGAGGGGGGGGGTGTAGAAACAGGCTGAACTAGATGGACATTGTCTCCCTTCAGCCTAACATACTATGTTACTATGTTACATTAGATAACCAATCGGGATCACAGGTGAGAGGTACAGTAGCTGCCTAATAGCTCTTGTTGCACTTATTGGAGTTGGCCACTATATATATTTTTCAAAACATGCGCTAGAAACCATATAACGAGGCCCATACTAATAGCCTCATGTCCTCAGAGCAGCGCCGAATTCTATGAGAATCCTCACCCCTTTTCTCTGCACTGCCTGCACATTGTTGCATCCTAAACATGGCTGCTGATGGAAGGGCATGTGACCAGACCGGGCCCTTAAATTGTATAATACGGCACAGGAGACTAAGTGCGGCTGCACATGGGGGTCTTTATGCGTGCAATATGCAGTGCATAGAATCCATTGATGTCAATGAGTTCATACACTTTTCTGTATTTTGCGCGCACAAAACGCAGTATACTCTACTTTTGTGCGCATTTACACACCAAAGGTCTTCATAGAAGTCTATGGGGGTTGTGCAAATGCGTGCGCAATTTGCAAGGAGATGCGCGATTCTGCTGGAAAAAAGAAAAATCTGGAACTCATTGGGCTAAATAGCCATATAAATCGGGTCCCATGCACAAATGAACATACCCAGCAAGCGCAAAAGGTACAGTAAAATACGCAATACTAAAAACCTTGTTCACAGCACAAAAACATTGCACTGAGATGCGCAATTGCCCATATAAAGCTGCCCCAAAAGTGCTTTCAGACAAAATGATTATCGTTCCCAAACTCGTTCAAATGGGCGAAACTGCACGATAATCGTTCAAACACCCGCCAACGACTGAACCATGAACAATAATTGTTTGCTTTTCATCCATGGTTTATCTTATGCAGCATTGGCTCGTTCGCTTAGCGTTCGGTTTAAACAGCGCTCGTTCAGTCCTTTTCATTCACTTACATAGCGAATGTGAAAGGCTGAACGATTCTAGTTTGAATGAGCCAACGATGTACCTACCTGTCTATACAGGCGGCATGAGCGTGAATGAGCTAACGATGATGGCACTTACCCGTTCAAACAAGAATCGTCTCGTCTAAAAGGACCCTAACACATGTATAGGGGTATGTTTTATTCTATGGAGGCTGATGCTTGGGTTTGGTTTCTAGCCAATCATCAAAAACATGTGTGGTACATGGAGTGGCCAACTAAAACAAGCCCCACGGTAAACAATACAGTTGTTAAAAATTAATCCCATGCGATCGCGATCTATGGTTCTCTCGATCACAGGGGTCCAGCCAGCCTTATGAACATGGATGCCATGAAAATGGTCAGGTATCTGCTATAATGTGGAATAAAATAATCTCCCTATGCGTACTATTACCATAGACACAGTTATCTCATTACACAAATGCAAGGCTGCATTTTAAGGAGGGCAATTGCCTAGCTGTCTCCACCACCGGTGGCCTGAGGGGATCTCCTATACTGCACCCTCCACCTCGGACTTCCTTCTTCCTTTCATTGTCAAAAAAGTCCACTTATTACAATATCATGCATTATTGTATAACTTATGGCTAATTCACACAATCGTATTTTCGGTCCGTGTGATGTCCAAGTCTACAAATGACTAGACTATGACGGACCGTAGTAGTCAACGTGCCAATTTACACATCAGTTTTCATGGTATATACAAATCGGAAGATTCCCATAAACATAAGAGTAGAGTTGGCCAAACCCATTGATTTCCACTGGACCAACCAACTGTCTTGTGTATATGGGTGTGTGCCAAGGGTTTTTTTAAATTAAGAAAATAAAACTAAATACCCACTTCGCACAGCACGCTGTTCCCCTGCTGCCACGCTTTGGTCCTCTGTTTACAAGTCATGTGGGTTGTTAATCCACCTGACCACTGTAGCTAATAGGAGGCCGGACAGGGACGTCATAAGTGACATCCTGTAAACCTGTATCGGGGCTTCTGCATTAGTTCATGTGACAGGTTTTTGGGACATTACCAGGTTTTCTGGCTGGGTGACATTGCCGGTCAGATGCCATGGTGAATATATTGATTTTATATAGCTTTGGACATGGGGGGCCCAAAATTGTATAAAATCAATAAACTTAGAAAACCCCTTTAGCAAGGATAGAGCATGTCGAATTTCAACCTGCCCGATCCTTAGTTCTCACAGAAAAGCTGCTGCCAGAGGTGACTGGCAGAGGTTTACTCCCCTCTGCCCAATGAAAACGCATGTTTGGCCAAATCAAGCGTGTATCTACTGTATATGGGGGGGGGGGGGGGGGGGTCAGAGGTATAGTGGTTAGCCAAAGATACATTTGTCAGACAGCTATTGAAGACAGCTATGCTTTAGCAGCAATTGTTCTCTGGTCTGCCTAATAGACACAGTGAACCCACGATTAATGGCATGCTAAAGCATAAAAACCTTATACTTACCTTTTTGCCTGTTGTTGTTGTGTAGCGGGGGTCATCTCCCAGTAGGCTCTCTTCTTCCTCCGATGAGCCTGGGCAGGCCGCCCCCCTCCGGGATTCCGCGCATGCGCAGAAGACAGGTGCCCTCTGACAGGAGTCAGGACGGGCCGCCTTTCCACTGCGCACACGCAGAACTCGGGAGTTCAGCTAGGACGGATGGGCCGCCCACAGCAAGCACTGCTTGTGACGTGGGGCCTGTCCGTTCACCTTGGACAGAGCAGAGCAGGAAGCGGTTATTTTGACCGCTCCAGCTCTGCTTCTAGAAGCCACAGAAGAAGATGCCCGATGGAGGGGACATGCCTGACGATCGGTCCAGGCCAGGCAAGGTAAGTAAAAAAAGTTTTTTTTTCATGTCAGAACCCCATTAAGACGAAAAAAAAAAAATGTCCATTCAGTTAAGCCTATTATCCCACCCCACCCCACGTTGATCAAGAGCAAGGAAAAAAAATCATCTTGACACTACTCTTCAGCAGGGAATGATTGAAGTCCGGTGTGTATTCTACTCAAGAACTTTTCAGGCTGACTGTTTTATATTTGCTATTGTGGGTGGTGAAATTGCCCTTTGCACTTGCACAACAGTGTAAACTCCTTCACTAAGAATACGAATTAAATTTCATTAATGATCTACCAGATCTTCCAGTGGAAACTAATCACAAACAAGGGAGAATCAACACACTACCCTGGTAGAGATAACATGTAAAAGGGGTTATTGTGCCAGGAAGGATAATGGAGGATTAGAATTCTTTGTTCTATTCAACTGTTGATTTCATTAGATAACATTTTTTGATTGATGAGTATAGCAGTAATTGCAGTTGACCACTAATGGCCCCTACATGGCCTTCCACCCATGACCATGTTCACTCGAAGCACAACATATCCAACTGCTTGGCTAAAGGTGCCTATATACCTTCAATAGCCAAGAGTTTGGCCAACAGCTATTTCTCCCGTCTCCTCCATATACACGAATGGTTCGTTCAGATGAATATTTGTGTGTTTTACATGGGGATAGTGAAGAAAGCCACAGCCAAACTCCTCTGGTGGTGGCTTATCTCCACATGTGACCAAAGGATCGGGCACTTAAATTCTATTTCCTCTTGACATCTTCTGTTCGGTAGAAAGTTGAGAGGCATGCATACATGTACAAGAGTCATCTACTCTTGCCAAAATCTGCAGGTTTGGACAATGTTGTCTAAAGTGTATGGGGGCCTTAAATGTGGTCATACATATGAAGATAATGCCAGACCACCACAGAGGACAACCTCTATCTATATGCTATTAAAGGGGTTGTCTCTTTCAATATACTCAATAGAGGCATATGGTCACCATTAAGAGGATGCTTATGAGCCCCTTCTATAAGCCAGATAGGAACGTGACAAGGGACTTGTTCATACTCTAGTGGACCTATCTCATCCATGAATAAAATAGTTGGCCATGCATGGTTGGAGGTGAAATTATGGGCTTGTTCTTATTCTAGTGGACCCATCTCATCCATGTATAAAATAGTTGGCCATGCATGGTTGGAGGTGAAATTATGGACTTGTTCTTACTCTAGTGGACCCATCTCATCCATGTATAAAATGGTTGGCTATGCATAGTTGAAGGTAAAATTAAGGCTATCTGTAACATCTGAAACCCCTGATATGGCTCAGGGTTTCAGCAGATTATCATGACAGCTTCATTTGAAGAATAAGCTGTCTTGATAACGTGACCCCATTAAGTAAGCTTTTATTAAGGTACCTATAGACACTGGACAAACGCCATCCGAACCCAATAATTTCGGAAGGACTGGATGACTTTTGTATGCGTATGGGGACTTCCCCACTTTCCCTGATAGATGATGGTGTCGGAAGGATCGGGCACGTTGAATTTCATTGAGCGATTCTTTTGACCTCCATTGAAGCTGTCTGGCTGTGGCTTTCTCCACTCTTCTGTATTTATGTGTATGGGTGAGTAATAGCTGTCGGTGAATGAGGCTGTATGGGCACCTTTATACGGTCACCTATTCATTTGAATGGATGCCATGTAATATTACATTATCACTGCAGCAGATAACAGTGTCAGCTTTTACGACAATGACAATATAAGAAAGTCAATTACAACAACATCCCGAAAAGTACAATAGTTCATTGCTGAAATACTGTTATTACCGTATAAGACATCCTTGGTACTTAACAGTGCCAAAAATATCCAACTTTATACACCCATGGTCAATCACTGGACAATATATGATATAACAATACTCAGCATTATACGAGACCCAACCAAGCCACTTACTTTTCTTCTTGAATGCCCATCTCTTGTTATAAGTCCATCTCAGGGTAGTTGCTTCCAACGTCAACGACACTTCTGTGTCTTTTATTCTCAGCAAACACAAAAGATTTTCATTCTCCATTATAAAAAGTTGGAATAAATATAATCTTCTCTTCCGGAATTCGGCAGGAGGCGCCAAGATATAAATGTGTATCTACAGATCGATGGCCCTATACACTACAGAGATTATACTCAGAGTCCAGCTCTGAATCTCTCCTTCCTCTGACTGCCAAATAATAAAAAGTCACAATTAGTCACTTTGGCTGCTAGACCAGTTCTGCCTCAAGAAGACTCCACCTCCGGCACAGGACTTCCTTGAGCGCACACTTAAGTACCTCACACTTAGGTACACATCATGCTCTTATTTATCCTCAAACAAAGTACATTGTGAGGAGATGATTGGAAGAAGAATTAAATGCATATTGAGGCATGTTTTGTTCTGCTTTCACAATAGGCAGGACATTGTGTTAGTCCTAAGAACGTGAGAATGGCTGGATAGGAGCCCATTTACGCAGGTAATGTGCGTCCATCGCAGATCGTTAAACTTCCATTTTCATGTAGCAATCATTGTGATTAGGCAAATTGTTAATTGCTAATATAATTAATTGTTCACCCCCATACAGTTTACTTTATTTTCAGCAAGGCAGATGCGGTTAACTACAAATGAGCGTTACTAGAAACGCAGAAGATCATACCCACAGGCCCGCATTTACTATGGCGGTCTTTTTTTGGTAAGGTAGCTGCAGTGATTTGCACCAATTTTGCACGCCTCTTAATACATTTCGCTTTTTTTTTTTTTTTAACCAGTCAGGGTATGACAGGTATAGACTTGCACCCAAATGTTAGCCATTTCCACCTATTTTACACCTGGTCTAAATGGTATCACTTTTGGAGATCACTTGCCACTTTTCTTGTCAAGTACCAAGTTTGGCCGGTCTCACACAACCAGATTTCCACTGCGGAATCTGCGTCCGGCGTCCGCACGGAGGATCCACAGCAAATGCCATTCATTTAAAAAAGGTATGTACTTTCGCTTTTTCCTTCACACTCACAGAAGCTAATTGCGATTTCCGCAAGCGGTGAAAAAAATCATACCGTGATCTATTTTGCTGCGGACTCCGCACGGACAGCCTCCATTAAAGTTAATAGAGCCGTCCAACCCGCAGCCGTCCGCAATTGACATTGCAGATAGGCCGCAGGTACCCACGTCATCACCTAATAATGGCGCAGGAAATACATTTAAAAAAAAATAAAAATCTGTACTGCGCATGACCGACAGCGAGTGTCTGCGGTCATCCGCAGTACAGGAATAGAGGGTGTGCGAGGTTGCCGGCCGGGGTCAGAGACGGATTCCGTCTGCGGGCTCCGACTCGTTCGCATGAAACCGGCCTTTGGACAACTAAAATGTTGCATGTAATCACTTGCTACATTTCAGCAGCGCAGTTTATACCGACACTTGGTGTTAACTGCTCACGAAATGTTGGCCACATTGTACATTTGTGTAGGCAACACTACTTTGGTAATTAAAGCAATGACATAAGTGGTCTGAATATGCAATTGACAAAGTCAAGAGGGGTATTCCAATCTCAGACTTTTTATGGCATATCCAAAGGATATGCTGTAAGAGTCAGATAAGTGGGGGTCCCGGCACCGATCCAGCTGTAAAAAATGTCCAGGACAGTTGAGATGGCAAAAACAGAAAAGTAGACCTCACAATGCTGTTTCCATAACTCCCATAGAAGTCAAGCTCATGTTATTTGCATGGCTCCTGTTGACTTCTAAGGGAGTTCCAGAAACAACATGGGCCAACCGTGCTCGGCTGTTTCCGTCTCCCCAAGTCACCCCGTACGGAGCGGTGATACCATCGTGGCTGTGTCTGGCTAAGATGGGAACAGCCCTGTAGCCCCTTAACAACTATATCAGAGATATCTATCATAAGGTTGTAAGGACTTCTATGAAGTAGGCTCAGAAGTTTGGGCCATGCTTGGATCTAGCTCCGGCTGCGGCTATTGCTTATCTCTGTTAGCGGTCAGAAACAGCTGATAGCAGCCGCGTATGAAGTGAGCTTTATTCCATTTCATCCCACTTGGAAATTTTGTTTACGTTTTCAATACATTATATGATACATTAAATAATACCATTAAAAACACAACACATACCCCTAAAAAACAAGCCCTCATATGGCTCTATGGACCCCCCAAAATAAATTATAGCTCTTGGAACACAAGGATAAAAAACGGGAATGAAAAAAAAACTAAAAGTGGTTGGTCTTAAAGACATTTTTCATAATGTATAGAAATGGTACACAAGAGAAGTAGAGCCGCCTGCACACCTCAAAGCCGGATTCTGTATGTGGGTTCCGGCTCTGACCACGGCTGGCAACCCCACGTACCTGTTTTTCTGTACTGCAGATGGTCGCGGTGAGCAGCCATCAGCTATGCGCAATACAGATTTTTTTTTAAACTCCTGCTTTTCCTGCGCCATTGCCTCGTCACCTGTCCGCAATGTCAATTAAGGGCCGTGGGTCATACAGCTTCTTTTGAGTTCAATGGAAATCGTCCGTGTGGACACCGCACGAAAATAGAGCATGCTGCAATTTTTCCTCCGCTCGCGGAAACCGCAATTGGTTTCTGCGAGTGTGCAGGAAGAATCGATTACCCATAGCATGCTATGGACGGTATTTGCTGCGGACGCCCACTGCGAATTCCACAGCAAAAATCTGTTCGTGTGCAGGCGGCCTAAGTTAGACTGTGAAGTGATGCGACTTTTTTGTAGATTTGCGAGGAATCTAGGTGAAAACATCCTACTTTACTGCTTATCATATTGGTTGACCAATAAATACATTTAACTTAAAGAAAACAAGCTTAACCCTTTCCAATCCACTTTCTGACCTCTGAAGACATTATGATTTAAGGCTGTACAGCTCCGATGTTGGAAGACGTCCGTCGGGGTTCTCTTACTGTATATTGCCAGCCTCTCTGCTGTCAGAGCCTATTTAATGTGTCACTTATGCAGTACTGGCTTTAGCCAGCATATAGCGCCGTTGTAGAACACCAGAAAAAGAGTAAGCCCCCCTAGGAAAACCAGGATACAAATTGGATTGGAAAGGATTAAAGGGGTATTCCTATCTCTGCTTTTCATAGCTGAGATGGGACTCTCATGCTACTGTTACTGGCCACCCGGCAGCTAACTATGAAGGCAGCCGAGCATTTCAGTCCGGCGCTGGTTGCGTAGCTCCCATTCACTTCAATCAGAGCTACCCAAACAGCGGTTGGAAACAAGAGGGCCGGGTTTTCCCATCTCTGCCATAAAAAAGTCAAGGTGGGAACATCCCTTTAATGGGAACCTTCTGACATTGATTTGCAATTTAAACTGCCAGAAACAAGATGTTTACACCATTCTGTATTCTGCCAATGGACTTAGTTGACACATTTTACTAGGAAATTGCTATTTATGCACTTCCTTAATGTATTATTGCTAGTGTCACAAAGGTGGGGGGTGACTTTATGACAACTGGGTGGCATTGTGTGACGGCCCTCCGTGCTTTGAAACTTTCCAAATATTGACACCAGCAACATCCTGCTAACGTTGTGGAATGATTTGTGTAGATCAAAGGAGCTGAAGGTTGCTGGATGTTCTCCTTTGTGTCCGAGCAGCTGAGAACAGGACGCACATTGTTTAGCGTTATGTGATCCTTAGTGCCTGAGGCTACATGACGTCAACCTGTCACCTGTGATTGTACATAATTGCCAGCGGCACGTAAGAGGCTCCATAATAATCAGAGCCGCTCACGTGTATTGCTTCTATTTAAAGTTAGTCCTCACTTGAAAATTCTATTGATGACCTATCATCGGGATTTGTCATCAATAGTTGATCTGATCAGCTGGGGTCAGTCACTCGGGACCCCGATCGATCAGCTGTGTGGGCGCATGCTGTTAGCGCCGCAATAACAGAGGTCGGAGCGGAAGCCTCCGCAACAACCTCCATGTAGCGGCAGGCGCTTGTAACTGCAGGCACAGCTCTCATTGAAGTCAATAACGGCAAAGTAAAACAAAAAATACCAGCGCTCCAGTGTGGATGTGAATAGGGACAAAATGGTGCGGAGATAATTATAAAAACAAACAATTTCCACTTACTTCACAGGGGGTGCCCTGTAAAGCGGCACCCCTAAATCCCGAAATGCAGGCAATAGTCAACGGTGCAACACTGCTTCTGGGAGGGGGGGTAGGGTGTCACTGCTTATGTGTGTGGGGGGAGGGGGTGCGGGCACCAGGCTGACAGTGCTTCTGGGGGGGGGGCGGATTTTGTGCGGGTGCCGGGCTGTCACTGCTTCTGGGAGAGGGGGGGATGCGGGCGCCCGACTGTCACTTGTCTTGAGGGGGGGATGGGTGCCAGGCTGTGACTTGTACTGCAGGGTGGGGGTGGGGCGAGGCGGACGCGGGCTGTCACTGGGGTGCTGTCACATAGACGTGTCGCGGTGGGGGTGCTGTCACATAGATTTGTCGCCGGGGTGGGGGTGCTATCACATAGACTTGTCGCTGGGGACTATGCTATCACATAGACTTGTCGCTGTGGAGGTGCTGTCACATAGACTTGTTGCTGTGGGGGTGCTGTTACATAGACTTGTCGCTGTGGTGGTGCTGTCACATAGACTTGTCGCTGGGGGAGTGCTGTCACATAGACTTGTCGCTGGGGGAGTGCTGTCACATAGACGTTTCAGTGGGGGTGGGGGTGCTGTCACCTAGACTTGTCACTGTTGGGTGCTGTCACATAGACTTGTCGTTGTGGGGGTGCTGTCACATCGACTTATTGTTGGGTGCTGTCACATAGACTTGTCACTGTGGGGGTGCAGTCACATAGACATGTCGCTGGGGAGTATGCTGTCACATAGACTTGTCGTTGTGGGGGTGCTGTCACATAGACATATCATTGTTGGGTGCTGTCACATAGACTTGTCACTGTGGGGGTGCAGTCACATAGACATGTCGCTGGGGAGTATGCTGTCACATAGACTTGTCGCTGTGGAGGTGCTGTCACATAGACTTGTCGTTGTGGGGGTGCTGTCACATAGACTTTTCGCAGTGGGTGTGCTGTCACATAGACTTATCAGCGGGGGTGGGGGTGCTGTCACATAGACTTGTCGCCAGGGTGGGGGTGCTATCACATAGACTTGTCGCTGGGGAGTATGCTGTCACATAGACTTGTCGCTGTGGAGGTGCTGTCACATAGACTTGTCGCTGTGGGTGTGCTGTCACATAGACTTGTCACTGTGGGGTTGCTGTCCCATAGACTTGTCGCTGGGGGTGGGGGTGCTGTCACATAGACTTGTCGCTAGGGGGTGTGCTGTCATTGTACCTGTGGGGAAGCACTGTCGGGGACGGGGGACTGTGGAGGGACACTGTTGGGGGGTGCACTGTGGGGGGCAGACTGCAGAAAGGCACTGTGGGGGGCAGACTGCGGAAAGGCACTGTGGGGGGAGCACTGTGGAGGGGCACTGTGGGGGGACTTTGGAAAGGCACTGTGGGGGGAGCCCTGAGAGGAACTATGGGGGGACACTGTGGAGGGGCACTGCGGGGGGGGGGGCACTAGGGGGGCACTGTAGGGGAGCCCTGTGGATGGGCCCTGTGGGGGGACTGTGGAAAGGCACTGTGTGTGGGGGGGCACTGCGGTGGGGGGGAAGCACTAGGGGGGCACTGTGGGGGGACCCTGTGGATGGGCCCTGTGGGGGGAACAGTGTGGGGGGGCACTGCGAGGGAGCACTGTGTGGGGGGGCAACTTTGGAAAGGTACTGTGGGGGGCACTGTTGGGGGAGCACTGTGGAAAGGCATTGTGAGGGGGGCACTGTGGAGTGGCACTGTGGAGGGGGGAGCACTGTGGGGGGGGGCACTGTAGGAGGGGCACTGTGGAAAGGTACTGTGGGGGGAGCACTGTGTGGGGGGGGGCTGTGAAAAGGCACTGTGGGGGGAGGGCATTGTCAGAGGGGCACTGTGGGGGCAGCACTGTCGAGGGGCACTGCGGGGGGAGCAGTATTGGGGGGCACTGTGGGGGTGCACTATGGAGGAGCACTATGGGGAGCACTGTGGAGGGGCACTGCAGGGGGGAGCACTAGGGAGGCACTGTGGGGGGGAGCAGTGTTGGGGGGCACTGTGGAGGAGCACTATGGGGGGCACTGTGGAGGGGGGAGCACTGTGGGGGGCACTGTGGGTGGAGAACTGTGGAGGGGCACTTTGGGGGGAGAACTGTGGGGGGGCGGTATGTGTGTAGAACATGTTTTTTTTTTACTTTCAATTACTTTCAATGGCAGAGGATCGCAATCCTCTGCCATTGAAAGTAATGCTAGACATTGCGATCTCCTGCTACTGCTGTGACAGCTGTAGCAGGAGATCGCCCTGCTCTCCCATTGCAGCTGCCTGCTCCATTGAAAGCAATGTGCGTTTCCCATAATGATGCCGATCTTTCAATCATGTGACCGGCGTCATCGGGAGGAGAGAGAAAGAGCAGTGCATTATGGAATCTCCCCGGCGGCGCCATCTTTGAATGATTTTACAGGTCAGCTTTACTAAGAGAAGATAAGGAATAAAAAGGTTAGCAGAATATGGATTTTTATGTGTAATGTTGTACTGTGTGATGCTTTTACTCTACAGGGTATTAAGGGGGGAAAAAATGACTTTTGGCAGAGGGACAACCCCTTTAATTCCTATGGAAATAATGTCCTCAACGAACATTGATTTCTACTAAAGTCCATTGCTTCCGGACGGATTAATGACGTTAGTTGAGGTTCTACTGTACTTACTGATACAGGAGGGCAATTTTGTGCACCATCTCAGCATGCAGGTAGCCAAATGCCAAATGGGGGAGCCAGTTACACCTGTGGAGGACACCGATGAGACAGACACTCACACAGCCTCCTAATATAGAGGGGGATGGCTGCTTGCTGTATGCTCCTACACAAAATAGATACAAAGTGTCAGACTATTTTGATACATGTGCTATATACAAGTATATAAAGCAGGGAATACAAACAGGGATAGCATAGAGAAAAAAAGAGAACCACAGTTAATGGCAGAAGCACCCAACGCATTTCATTCCACACTCACTCCGAGCCTTACATCCTATATGTATGTATAGATGAACATACCACACAGCTACTACTATAGCGATAACATCCCACAAGACATGACCGAAGCCATGACAAACCAGGACAATAAGCCACAAAGTAGCTGTGAACCAGTCTCTCTTATAATGATTTATCCCAGCGATTTGTTATGGAAGGACAAGTACCGACAGCTCCCATCAAGTCCAGGTCCATACACAGTATGCCCCAGTGTCGATCAATGGTATCTCTTACATGTTGGGTAGCTCCATCAAAAGTAGTCACGGGTCTGACATTTTTTTCAGACTGTTTGTCCTGATGTGAATCATGTAAAAGAGTCGTCTTTTCTGGATGTAGTGCCCTGTGATAGCCCTGGCTGCGAAAACACTGTTACATTTCCACTACCTTTATAGTGAAATCCTTCCTGCCTGAGCATATTCTTCTTAGTCGTAGATATTGGTCATATGATATCCCTCTCTTTAGAGGAGCAGGATGACAACTGCTCCAGTGAAGCAGAGCATTAGTGGCTGTGGGTTTTACGATGAATGGTGGTACCAAGTTCACTGTTTGACGATATAGCTATACAAACATACAAGAAAGGAAGCCTTTTAACAGCTTTCACAAGTCAATCTGAGACCCGCCTCATTTTGATTAGGTCTTTTGACATTCCAAGAAGACACTCTTGTCCCCGTGCCAAACCACAAAAATATCATCTATATAACAAACACATAGACCAAGAGATTCAGTGCCCCCATAACTGGATCACCAAAAACCAGTGCCCCAACAGTTCAGGAGCAGATTGGTATATGATGGGGCGCAGGAACTGCCCATCGCTGTGCCCCATAGCTGGTGGAAGGCAAGCCCATTAACTAAGAAGGTTTTTCTGGCAAGAACAAATTCAAGCAGTTGTCGTACAAGCTGATTGTCTGCCCTAAGGTGACAGCCAAAGAATGAGCCACTACACCTAGTCCAAATGCATGCGGAAAAGACGAATAAAGTGCTTCAACGTCAATGGAAGCCAACCAATAGAAATGACCTCAATGCTTCTCAACAGATTGCTGGTATCTTTGACAAAAGATGACAGAGTGGGGACAAAATACAATCAATATATATGCCCAAATTCTAACATAGGCCGCCTGCACATGGGCGGATTCTTGCTGCGGAATCCATGGTAGGCGTCCACACTACGGATCCGCGGCAAATACCGTCCATAGCATGCTATGGGAAATCGATTTTTCCTGCACACGAGTGGAAATCAATTGAGATTTCCGCTTGCGGAGGAAAAAACGCAGCATGCTCCATTTTTGTGCAGATTCTGTGTGGACAGCTTCCATTAAAGCCAATGACATTGCGGAAAGATAGCGGGTACCTGCGCTACCACCTAGCGACAGCGCGGGAAAAAGACTTTTTAAAAAATCTGTACTGCGCATGTCCGACTGCGGCTTGCCGCGACCATCCGCAGTACAAAAAAAGATGAAAGACGACAAGTACACAGGGTTGCCTGCCACAGTCAGAGCCGGAATCCACATGCACGGAAGTGCAGGTTGCTACAGACGCACTTCTCCCAACCCTCACGCCTCCTGGTTGCCAGGAAGTAACGTACCCGCTGTGCGAACTCGCCTCTTCAAATGATGCCGCGCTATGGAGTGGATAGACACCATTATACCCCCTTTACCAAATGGCCTGCATTATGGTGTCTTTTCTATGCAGCAATTGTCAGGGAACTGGGGTCCGAGTAGTGGAAGTCCCTGAAATTGCCCGCAACCCCTGTCCCTACCTACTTGTCCCCCTGGGCTAAGTCCCAGGGCGACAACTGGGCGACGGTCCATAGACTAGGGAAGCGGGGCAGGGGGTCAGACTACAAACAGACACTGAGACAAACAAACACAGAGGCAAGTCAGGCAATCCGGGTCAGCAACAGGAAGATACACGGTACAAGGGGTCAGGCGAAGGCGAAGTCAGGGTCAAAGCAAATAATCAAACAGGGAGACAGGCAAATCCAAAGAACGCGAGTGGGGCGGGGAGCCTGACAGCAGCAGAGTTCAATCACCGAGGCGCTGGGGAACCCGCCCGCAGCCTTGCTGGACAGACGGAGACCAAGGACGCGCGCCTGGTCATCATGGCAACAGGGACGCGGCGTGGGGCAGCACCCGCCACGTCCTTAGCAACCTAGCAGTGAGCAGGATTACGGTGGCCAGAGAAGGTTACCAGAACTGGGGCTCTTCTGCGCCGTACAGCTGCAGCCCGGGTGATAGGGCCGGCGGTGTGGGCACGGAGGCCCCGCGAGCTGCTGGTCCTGATAGCAATAATGCCATATGCAATGTGCTCATGACTGCCACACTTATGAAGGTTTGTTATTTTCTACTGTGTAACTAATTATTAGATTTGTGGTGTGTATTTACCAGATGCTGCATGATTGCGTTTTTCGGCATTGTCATTTTTTGTGAAATGCCCTGCAGGGTATTATGTGAAATTTATGATCATATTGCATGTATCTCATAAGTTTTTAAAAACTTTTTCACAAATTTTTTTTCCCTACTATTCCGTGCTTTGGTGCTATTTGTTCCTCCATTGGTCCCCCAATGAGTCTGTGGGTAAGATGAAACTGCCATCAACTACAGTTCCCTACTGATTGTTAGACCTGCAAACGCTCTTGCTATTCTGGGCATACATGGACGTAGCTCTGCTTTTCCTGTATGAATGGAATCTCAGCTTCTACTTTCCATCTGCACTGCAGGAGTTAATCCTCCCCAGTGCTCCCAGCCCAGCTGCAGGGTAATTGAGCTGGGAATCCTCCTCCTGTGCCTGAGTGTTGGTGTGCGTTTCCCTCAGTCACCCAGCATAGGTCTTCTGTCTCTAACATCTGTGTCTGCTCTGTTCCCTGAGCTTTTACCTGGACATTTCTTCTCTGCCTGCTCCTACCAGATTCTTTTTATAGTTTGGCCTGTTTCATGGTTCTTTGCTCCGATGCATCTGATCTCCGTGGGTCAGCTGCCAACTAACAGAACTACTTCCAGAGGTAGCAACATGCTCGGTTTTCCCGCAACGAAGTCCAGATCACTGTACAGGGGTTAAAGGGTGTATACTGGGGGACCATCAGGATTACACCCTTAGGATTAGCCCAAAGTCAAACCGACAGGTTGGCACAGTAGGTCCACACTCACTGTCCGTAACACTTATATATTCCAAATTGGGCCATAGTAAGGTTTTCTGTTTTTCAGGGTACCTGTGGAACCACTCTTTTCAGGGCGTTCACCCCACTTGTTGTCATATAGGGTGATTTAGCTACTAATGATACTTAGGGACAGCTTGTCCATTCCTTTTAAGCGTACTTGGAAGCAGAAACTCCTGTTGACAGCCAGCAGTGTCAATAGAAAATATTATCTAAGCATATGGACGAGAAATCTCAGAAATGAACCTAAACACTTAGCATTTATTATAACTGATTATTAGGTCAGCTACCTGTTTTTGCTGCCCTCTTGCTGTTCCGGGTGGACTCGGGCATCACTTTGCTCCTTCTGTACTTGTTTCTTCTATTTCCTACTAGCAATGAAGAAGTTAACTAGTTCCCTTGCTCTCAGCCCAGCTGCAGGGTTGATTGGCATTACTCTCCTATTTAAGCTGGGCTGATGCACTTCCTCTTCGCTTCAGTGTTGATGTGTGTTTTTCTCAGACACTCAGCATATCTAGGTCACCTGTCTCAAGGCTGTTTTGTCAGTTTGATCCTGTTCCTGTTTATTCTATATGTTCTTTGCATTGTGCTTTTGCCTGTGTGCGTTTGTCCATTTCCTTCCAGTCTTTGCATCATTCCTGTCTCTGTGGCAAATCAGTTGTGTTCAGTGTGCCTTATGTTTAGTACTTTGTCCCTGGGTCCTGTCAGGGATAGTTAGCTCTGAGGTTCCAGCGCTGGCCGTTCCTATCAGGACACCTAATCTGATTTTTGGCAGGGGTCTTCCCATCTTCCTGATTTGTTAAGGACAAGATTCTGAGTTTGCCTTGCTGGCTCAGAATCTTAATCAGTGTTAGGGACTCTGACTGTGGACCCACTGTGCTAACCAGCCTAGCCTGGTCCAAAAGCCAGGCTAGGCTGGTTAGCACAGTGGGTCCACAGTCAGAGTCCCTAATACTGATTTAAAATCGAGCACAGCCATTTTTTGTTTCATAATAGATCCTGAAGGTGAGGGAACAGACAGAAAAAAGGGGTATAAATCCCACCAAGACAAACAGTTGTCACAAACGGCCATACAAACCCTATATTTGAAAGTTATATATATGCGAGTAGGATAACACTCCGGAGGTATAAACAATGCAAACAAATAATAATGAAAAGTAGAAAGCAAGGGGATTCACCTGGTGTGAATAGCTGGGCCCAGAGACAGGTCAACCATCACACCTCCAAGCCCTGTAGGCCAAAACTACAAGGAGCACTCTGGAGAGCTGTAGTATCCACACCTGGGACAGCATCTAGGAGAATAGGAAAAATGTAAAAAAAATTCAGAAGGCCCTTTGAATGGCGGTAGCTAGCACACAAACATAACATGCAATGTGTTTCGGGGTTAAAATCCCCTTTCTCAAGCATAATGGGAACATACCTTGTGTTACATGAGGTTATATATATATTGTGGAGTTTCCATAAATCCAGAGTCTTGGGAAGCCCGACACACCCACACTCAAAGTTTGGATGAAGTAAGAACTTGTGTACACTGGACAGGCCTGAGCGCAGGAGTTTTTTAAAATTTATTTCATACTTTTCCTATATTTGAATCAGTGTCTGATAGTGTCTGCAATAGACAGTGTCAGCTTTCCATCAAGGCTGTACACCACGCTGCTGCTCAGACTTTAGCTGTCAGTCTACCATCTAGGCTGGACGGCATGTTGCTACCACATAGGCCGTATACCACGCTGCTGCCCAAATAATAACTGTCAGTCTACTATAAAGGCCATATACCATGCTGTTGCATCAAGGTTAGCTGTCAATCTACCATCAAGACTGTAAAGCATGTTGCTGTCTATTTCTTAGATAGGCTCCTGGTGACATGCCAGGTTTTCTGGTATAGAAATGCGTCTGGCTGAGCCAGGATTACTGGCTTTAGGAGGCAGGGAATATATATCTTGTTACGTTTTCAGCCAGCTTGTTAACAACTACTACTGACTATAGAAGGCAGGAAGTATCCGCTCTGTTAGGGGCTAGCATTGTAATACTAAGATCAGTCTAGCTGCATTTTTTTTTTAATAATACTATTTGAAGGATCCACTTAATTTGTCTATGGTGTCTATAGCACTAATTATTCAGTCAAGGATGCATTGCACCCAAGGCGGAATGTAGTGTGAAGTAGAAGGACGTGGGTTTTGGGGAAGGTGTACATTTAAAAATCTTTTGACCTAACCCAAACAACATGACCAAGTTGCTAAAGGCTCTTAACCCTTTGCAATCCAATTTTGGATTCGGGGTTTTCTAGGGCGCTTTCTCTTTCCGCCATTATACAATGGCACCATCTGCTGGCTACAGCCAGTACTGCGGTATGGGACATGCTAGAGAGGCCTCTGACAACAGAGCGGCCAGTTATATACAGTAAAAATACCCTGCCGGACGTCTTCCAACATCGGAGCTGTACGGGCTTCAATCAGAATGTCTTCAGACGTCAGGCAGTGGATTGGAAAGGGTTAAACCAAATCCCACATCTAAGCGAGAGGGTTGACCCTCTCTGACCACTGGTCTGTGGCCTTTATCACGTGAAGAGTGTGATATCTGTGGGATGACCAATACGTATACATCGGTGCATATATCAGACACAGATGTATTAAGCAAGTTGTCAAATAAAGGGTTTGTATGGCTGTTTATGACAGCTGTTGGCCTTTGGTGGGATTTATACCCCCCTTTTTCTGTCTGGTCCCTTAACTTGAGGAACTGTTATCAAACAAAAAAGTTTGTACTTGTACTTGCAGTCAATGGAAGCCGTCTTTCCCGCGGCGAGTTGACGCGGATCCAGACAGGTCAGTATAGGGTCTCTGGCCGGCCCCAGGTCTGCTTCCATTGCGAGATTTCGCAGTCGGAATCCGTCCTGGCCGTGGGCATGAGGCCTTAGTCACCTTTCCCTTTATCTTGATACATGTTGGTGAGGTTGTAGCATAGGATCTGCAGTATCTTGTAAGGATCCCTTGGGATCCTTTGACACAAGCTGAATTCTTTGTGCAATCTAACGATCGATAATCATGTTGATCAGTGCTCATTCTCTTTTCGTTTCCATGGGCCAGGAATAGCTTAAGGAGACTAACTCGATCATTCATCCCCAAAAGCCAACTGTACATGTAGGGCTGTGGCTCAACAGGTAAGCAGTGGAAAAACAGCTCATGACTTTTCCTAGCACTTCTTAGAAAAGTAGCAGAAAGGGTCTGATTGGCTCCTGCTGACATGCGGACACTTCTGCTTCTTGGAAGTTTTCATATAGGAACTTTGCACCAGTTACTGCTAGTTTCTGCACTGTGTAATGCTGTTCAGCTACCACAAACTGGATATTTCGATGACCTTTAACCACGGGTGATTCTTACTTCTGATGGTTATCTGATTGCTACAAGAAACACTATTTGGGCAACTAGTACCGCATGAATTAGGCCGCAGCGGGAACTGACCCTGTGCCCGGCCGAAGACCCATCGTACCTGTCATTTATCTTCTTTTTCTGTACTGCGGATGGCTGCGGGGGGGCCGCTGTCAAATGTGCGCAGTACAGATTTTTTTTTTAAGTTTGTTTTACCTGCGTCATTGCTAGGCAATGACATGGGTACCCGCGACTTATCCGCAATGTCAATTGTGGATGGGCCGCGGGTCGGACAGCTTCCATTGACTGCAATGGAAGATGTCCATGTGGACACCGCACAAAAATAGGACATGCTGTGATTTTTCCTCCACTCGCGGAAATCGCAATTCGTTTCCGCGAGTGCGCAGGAAGTGCTTTTCCATAGCATGCTATGAACGGTATTTGCTGCGGAAACCATGATGCCGACTGCAGATTCTGCAATGCAAATCTGTTCATGTGCTGGCGGCCTTACAGTCCACACACAACTTCCATCACTTCTTGTGGTTAAAAAAGTTGTGATCTTGTAACATCTTTTTTAATTGAGGAATGCTGCCATCCAACGGGTGGCGCTACAGAGATATTGTTCCATCTTCCTTACTTGCATATTTCCCAGAGGAGCATGCATGGCCTTATAAGTCTCCTCACACCCTCTAGGTGCTCTCCTTAAGGTGAGATGATACCCATCCTGACCCATGTCTTAGGCTTCTCACTAGCCAAGCCAAAAACCAACTGCACACTGATGAGGGGCAACCCCTCCCTAAACAGCTGTCAGTGTATGCTTTTTTGGCTTTTGCTCAATTCCCAATCATTGTTATAAAGACTTGTTAAGTAGGGTCTGACATTGATTTGCAGGAATGGTGCCATCCAATAGGTGGCGCTACAGAGGTATTGTTCCATCTTCCTTATTTGCATATTTCCCAAAGGGAGCATGCATGGCCTTATAAGTCTCCTCACTCACCTCCTAGGTGTCTCCACATGCCTTCTATATGCTCTCCTTAAGGAGAGATGATACTTCTCTCGATTCACATTATAGGCCTCTCACTAGAAAAGCCAGAAACCTACTGCACACTGATGAGGGGCTTAAACCCCGAAACAGCTGTCTGTGTATTTGTTTCCGGATTTTGGGCAATTCCCAATCATTGTTATAAAGACTTGTATAAAGAGCCTGACATTGATTTGCAGGAATGCTGCCATGCAATAGGTGGCGCTGCAGATGTATTGTTCCCTCTTCCTTATTGGCATGGTGACTGATTTCACACCATATAGTCCGAGTCCAAAGACTATAGAGTAGTGATTTACACATTTTCTTACAGAATGCTAGAAACTTTTAGACCTCATGCATGCAGCAGAGCCGTGTACAGAAGGTTGTATTTAGGTTGTTGAGTACCTACAGCTCTATACTATACATATACTATAATATTTTATTCTGATTCTTCTCTCAAATTGCACATCCAAACCCTCACCTTTTCCAACTCAAAACATGTTTTGAATCCCTCTTTCCTCAGTTAACAAAAATTCTAGCACATGCCCTCATCATCTCCCGCCTAGACTATTGCAACACCCTTCTGTGTGGCCTCTAATGCAGCCCTCTTGTTCCCTCCCAAACCATCCTAAACTCTGCTGCCCTGCTAACCCACCTCTCCCTGTTATTACTCTGTCTCTCTCTTCTGCCAATGCCTTCACTGACTACCCATCGCCCGAAGAATTCAGTTCAGACTATTAACAATGACATAAAAGGTTGTCCACAACCTGTCCCCTCCATAGATCTCTGACCTAATATCCCGATACCTCCCCACATGTAATCTCCTATATACATCTAGTCCCCTCCATACATCTCTGACCTAATATCCCGATACCTCCCCACATGTAATCTCCTATATACATCTAGTCCCCTCCACACATCTTTGACCTGATATCCCGTTACCTCCCCACATGTAATCTCTGCTCCTCACACAGTCATCTCCAGGAGTTCTCCTGTGTGTCCCCCAAACCCTGGAATTTGCTAACCACCACTGATCAGACTCTCCGCCACCAAAAATCCTTCAAAGGGCACTGACTGATTATTATTTGGCTAGTGAGGTGTCCGGGCGAAATTTAATAGTTTTTTTGGAACACCCAGAATATACAAAACCATCCAGACTTCTACCTCTACATAAACTGGCCCTATCGGTGTGGCGTACAGCCAAGGAAGTCCAACAATTTACTGACACAATGACCGATACCACTCTGTGGGGTAATCCCACTCTGCTATCACTGCCAGATGTTGGATATTGGGTCGCTCTGGGGATACATGTACTGTGGAATATATAGGAGGACAATATAATGCTATTCTATACGCAGCTGTGGGAAAAGCTACAGATGCCCAGATTGCAGCTTTTTACATATTTTCAGCTAAGGCATGCCTTAAATGCTCAGTTTCCACCAAAATCTGTCCAAATTTCTAAGTACCCTGTAGTGGGAATCCTTAAAACACAGGTACCTAAGGGACTAATATCAATACTCTACACACATTTGTAGTCAGCCGGAATGAACCACGACCCATTATCAGTTTATGATAAGTGGAAAATTAATATTCCCACATTGACAACAGAGGATTGGCAAGAGGCAATGGGATCACACCTATTAGTATCACCGGCAATTAATAACAAACTTATACAATTGTATATTATATATCAGGCGTATCTTACACCAGTTCGTCCGAACAAAATGGGTAGAATTAGCACAACATTTTGCCATAGATGTCGCCAATTAGATGCCGATTTTTGGCACTTACTGTGGGAGTGCTACCATGTAAAGACATTTTTGGGAGGAAGAATTCATTTTTCTATCTGTGCTTTTGAAGGTCCCTTTGGTTTTAGATCCAAAACTAGCAATATATGGGTTGATGGATGAAGAAGCATGGACCCATCAGGACAAAAAATTCATTAGGGGAGTACTATTTTTGGCCACCGTGGCTATGAGATGGATGGCAACGAGACCGCCCTCCGTCTCATACTGGATGAGGCTAGTTGATACTATAATCCCCTATGAAAAGGTGATCCATCAACACAGAGGATGCCCCGATAAATTTGAAAAAGTATGGGGTGTGTGGATAGGCTTGCACAATACATTACAAGTCGAATAAACATAATCTAGACAGCTAGTAGAAATGAGGAAGAAATTAATACACAATAAACCAAAGATATTGATTATTGAATGTTAAAGGGGTGGTCTCGCGAAACCAAGTGGGGTTATACACTTCCGTATGGCCATATTAATGCACTTTGTAATGTACATTGTGCATTAAATATGAGCCATACAGAAGTTATTCCACTTACCTGCTCCGTTGCTAGCGTCCTCGTCTCCATGGTTCCGTCTAAATTCGCTGGCAGCTTGCTTTTTTAGACGCGCTTGCGCAGTCCGGTCTTCTCCATTCAGCACGAGCCGCTTCAGTGTGCTCCCCGCTACAGCTCTTCTGCGCATGCGCAGACGAGCTGTCACTGCTCGGGAGCGCGCTGAAGCGGCCATTCTGCACCATCCTCTGTTAGAGGAAGGTGCAGAAACTGGAGCTGCCCAGCGGAGAAGACCAGCCCAGCCCAGCAGCCCCGAGAAGCCTCCCAGGTAAGTGATGGGTCGGGGGGGGGGCTGCCGCTGCGCCGGGCTGCGCCGGGCTGCGCCGGGGGGGGCTGCCGCTGCGCCGGGCTGCGCCGGGGGGGCTGCCGCTGCGCCGGGGGGGCTGCCGCTGCGCCGGGGGAGCTAGCGCTAGGCCGGGGGGGCTGTCGCTGCGATGGGGGGGGCTGTCGCTAGGCCGGGGGGGCTGTCGCTGCGATGGGGGGGGGCTGTCGCTAGGCCGGGGGAGCTAGCGCTAGGCCGGGGGGGCTGTCGCTGCGATGGGGGAGCTAGCGCTAGGCCGGGGGGGCTGTCGCTGCGATGGGGGAGCTGTCGCTGCGATGGGGGAGCTGTCGCTAGGCCGGGGGGGCTGTCGCTAGGCCGGGGGGGCTGTCGCTAGGCCGGGGGAGCTAGCGCTAGGCCGGGGGGGCTGTCGCTGCGATGGGGGAGCTAGCGCTAGGCCGGGGGGGCTGTCGCTAGGCCGGGGGGGCTGTCGCTGCGCCGGGGGAACTAGCGCTGGGGAGCCGGGGGCTAGCGCCGGTTACCTGCTGTCTGGTCGGCGGCTGCGGGGCGTCTGGTCGGCAGCTGCGATGCGTCCGGTTGCCATGGTGACACAGCTGGCGGCGTCTCGGGAGCGCGCACGTCGGGCTGCAGCGAGCGACTGGGAAAGAGCCGGCGGCCATCTTGAGGAAACTTTTATAACTTGCTGAAACGCTGGAACGGTAAGTACGAACCAGCTAGAAATGTCATTTACAGGGGGGCTTAGTAATGTGTGTTTAATGGGGGGGACTGGGCAAAAAAAAAATTAACTGCTTCCTCGAGACATCTCCTTTAATAAATAAGATGCTATACTACTACAATGGGATCTAAGATACAGAACGAATGAGTAATATTATATACAGAACTGAATGCAATACAGTAGAACCTCAACTAACGTCATTAATCCGTCCGGAAGCAATGGACTTTAGTAGAAATCAATGTTAGTTGAGGACATTATTTCCATAAGAATTAATGTAAATCCAATTAATTGGTTCTAGGCGGTCCAAAAAACACACCAAACCCCATTTAATAGAGAATAACTCTGGTCTTTAATACCTGAAACAATAACAATACTGAACGACTATAAACCACAACTGTAAAGAATAAATTTACATTTAACAGGTTTTTGGACATTTAGCATATACTGCTTTGACATAGGACTGCAGGGACATCGTTATAGCAGCACGTATCACTGTGTTATCTGTGGTTTGACATAGGACTGCAGGGACATGATTAGCAGTATGTATCACTGTGTTATCTATGCTTTGACATAGGACTGCAAGGACATCATTATAGCAGCACGTATCAGTGTTATCTGTGCTTTGACATAGGACTGCCAGGACATCATTATAGCAGTACGTATCACTGTGTTATCTGTGCTTTGACATAGGACTGCAGGGACATCATTAGCAGTACGTATCACTGTGTTATCTGTGCTTTGACATAAGACTGCAGTATTTATTTGCCAACGTTTCTTTACTGTACTGCACTCATCTGTACAGTACTTACATTTTGCAGTACAGTGGGGATTCAGGAGGCAGGCAGCGTTCAGCCGGCACTTTGGGGATTCAGCTGCTGTACTGTGTCAGGAGGCAGGCAGACACAGCAACGTTCAGCCGGCACTGTGCACTGTGGAAAGGGGAGGAGTAGGCGCGCACTGATGCAGGAGAAGCAGGAAGTGACCGGCCTCAGCTGCGCCGGCTCACTGAGCGGCGCCCTTATTTGAGGAATGCAACTTTATTTGAGGGACCGCCGCTGCCCTGACACATCGACTTAAGTTGAAAACAGCTTTACTTAAGAGCAATGCTACTCAACGGTTTACTGTACTTGTTTTGCAATCTGCTAATAAAACGAAGTAAAAAAAATCCTTTAAAGGGAACCTGAAAACCCACCTCTTCAGAAAAGCCTGCAGTTATGTCTACTGCCACCAAACTAATTGCGGAGCTTCTAGCCTCACTTATTTTTCTAGTTTCCTTTAATATTTGTTCCTATTTTCAGCAAAAAAAATCCACACTATGGACTGAGCGCTCGCATACAGATGACTGTAAAACGGCCTCATTATGGTCTACAAGACCTGAACCCGCATCTGTTCTTCTCCAGGTTGTCCCTTCATAGTTTGCTTTATGGTTCACCACTGATGTACAAAGACGTGGCATTCTGTTGTAACCGTGCAACTACACAAACCTGGAGATGTTATCCAAACAAGCTGCTAATTGTAGGTCAGAGGACTCCCCTTATCTGGTTACTGTCACCCTATACAGGTATTTCCAGGAACTTGTGTTTGTTTGCAAACTTACTTGGGAAATTTATGACCTATGGAAACCAGTCGGTGAAGTCTTGCTTCAGTTGCAAAAAGCAAAACTAGTTCCCAGTCTGAGGCCGCCTGCACATTGGTGGGTCGCACCCCGCATGCGGGGATTCACGCAGCAGAGTTCGACCCGGTGCCCGTCCAGTGACCCCTGCTTACCTGTCCGACGTCTCCTCCTCTACTGCTGATGCGTCAGTCGGCGCACATGCGCAGTACAGAGGACGCTGCGCCGTCGCTAAGTCGATGACGTGGCTGCCGCCACCATTCTGCAACGATGATTGCAGAATGGCTGCGGGACGGACGGCTTCCATTGACTTCAATGGAAGCCGGCCGTGTGTAGCCCGCACAAAATCACAGCATGCTGCGATTCCTCCCCCGCGAATGGAAAATCACAATCAATTTCTGCTTGTGGTCAGGAAATCACATTTTGCCATAGCATGCTATGGGCTGGATTTGCTGCAGAATCCGCCCATATGCAGGAGGCTTAAAAAGAACAAAACAGTAAACTTAAAGGGGTTTTCTAGGCAGCGCTCGCTGCCAGTGCTGGGATACACCGGGGTCAGAGCAGCAGCCGCTGCTCTGACCTTTCTGTAGTGGCCAACGCTTGTAATTGCAGGCTGGGGTCCCATTAATTTCAATGAGAGCTGTGCCTGCAACTACAAGCTCCAACTACTACACAGGGGTCAGAGCAGTGGTTTCTGCTCCGACTCCAGTGTATCCCGACTCTGACAACAGGCACTGTCTAGAAAACCCCTTTAAAAGGTTTTCTGGGGCTAAATATTGAGGACTTATCCTCAGGATAGGCAATCAATATCAGATCAGTAGGGGTCTGCCACCCAGGACCAACCACGATCAGCTGTTTAAACGCGGAATTTGGAAGAGCGCTGCAGCCTCTATGTTGCATACCAATCACAGTGCCATACTTTTTGTAGTGGCCAAGCTGGGTATAGCAGCTCAATCCCATTCAGGCCACGTGACGAATAAATGTGAATTCATTGACTTAAGAAGAGGCTGCGGTGCTCACCAGACCATTGCAACCTCTTCAACCAGTTGATTTGCGGGGATCCTGAAGGACGGACCCTGACAGATCAGATAGTGATGGCCTACTATGAGAATAAGTCATCAATAATTTGGTCCCTTTAACTCTGTGACACAGGGGTTGTCAAGTTTTCTAAATGACTAATAAATTGTCCTGGCCCATTTTACTATGTTAATTACAGTAATCCTGAACTGGCAACCAACAGAACTTACTTTTGTCAATGGCAGCTGGTTGGACATAGGCACGAACACATTTAACATCACCCACCTACGTAAATGAGACTTCTCAAAAATTTTAAAGACTTTAAAAAAAAAATGCAATTGACAAATTTATCTAAAAAGTTCCCTGCAATCAAAACCCATTCCCTTTTCTAGACATCTAGAAAATTGACTAGAATGGCTGTTCCGGGACTGTAGATGGCAGAGAGTAGATTACCTGAAATTTTTCTTTTCTACCAGTCCTCGGATCCACTGGTTACAGACCCCGTTTTTGATCATCCAACATGGCCGACACAATTCTCACACTATCTAATTCCCACAGTGCAGTGGTAGTACTAGACTACCAATGGATTATACCTGCTCTCGGATTAGCTATGGCTGCTCATGTGATCACTGCTAGCCAATCACAATCAGAGAGCAGTGCACCGTATACATTAGGTTGTTAGAAAATTGTAGTGGCCATGTTGGATGGCCAAAAAACAGGACCCAGAACTGGCAGGCCAGAAACACATCAGTGAAGTTGGACCGGCAATATACTCCCTACCTCCTCTGGTTCCAGGACAACAATTTGTTCCAAAACTGGAGGGACACTTTTAAGTACCTTTAACATCTATTCTTTTTGGTGCAAATTAATAGAAAATTTGTCAAAATTAATTTGTACCAAAAAAAAAAAAAAAAGAATAGCAACAACTTATGCTAGAATTCTGGTGCAACACTAAGGCCGGCTTCACACGGCCGTGACGGGCTCCGGCAC
Organism: Eleutherodactylus coqui; assembly: GCF_035609145.1. Lineage (NCBI taxonomy): Eukaryota > Metazoa > Chordata > Amphibia > Anura > Eleutherodactylidae > Eleutherodactylus > Eleutherodactylus coqui. The sequence goes on along the minus strand of NC_089846.1, from coordinate 24,636,818 downwards.
GGAATTCCGCGGCGGAGTCCGTCACGGCGCCCCCCCCCCCGAGACCCCAATACTTACCTCCAGATCCGGCGACCTACGTCCCGCAAGATGCTTCGGCGCGCATATGACGCGGCTGGCGGTAGGCGGGGAAGCGGTTTCACAGCGGCAGATAGCGTGACGGACGGCTTCCATTGACTGCAATGGAAGCCGTCCGCACGTACACCCGTGGCAAATAGAGCATGCTGCAGGTGATTTTACGGTGCGGAATTCCACACCATAAGCATTGTGCTATTAGGTTTAATAGAACCTAATAGCTGCGGGCATCCGGAAATCCGTCCGTGGGAAGGAGCCCTAATAGTAAATGCACTCCGTTGTGTTTGACATTACCCCAGATGCACTTTTCTTGAACAATAGGCAGCTAGCGATTAGGGCTAACAACCACAAAGTGTGAATCATTTGTAGTGCAATAAACCCAATAGTTATCGCTAAGAATTGTGAAACTTTGTATTATTAACGATTATTACACCCATCAGCAGCTTTACATCAGCTGCTACGTTCAGGGTTCATACCCTGATGCTGACACTCAGCAAGACTCCGTGTTGTCAGCGGTACACAAAGCCACCATCACGGCAGTACCGGTGGTAACAACACCCAGCAGTGACCCCCCAGTGGGGGTACAGGAGCCAGAAAGCTTCACTTATAAAATTAAAGGTCCACTTTGAGGGTCTCATATGTGCAGGTTTGGTTCAGATGTTTTGATGCACATTTTGAGAGCTAAAATCAGGTTTGGACCATAAAAGGAGAGAAAGAATAAAGGACACATAATACTTTTAGGCCCAATGTCCACGGCCGGATTTGATTTACAGTCGATCCGCAATTCAAGCTGGCCATAGAGAAGCATGGGCGTCCGCAGCTGGATTAAAGCATGCGGATTTGTTTTGCGGACCTTTAGGTGCGGAAAACAAATCGCAGCACGCTCCATTTTAGTGTGAATTCCATGCAGACGGCTTCCATTGAAGTCAACGGAAGCCATCTGATCCGTGGCCCGTGCGTAATTGAATTTCAGTGCGGCCGGCACTTACGAACATGTCCGCAGTGCAGAAAAAAGAAGACCCGGACAGGTACGCAGGGTCACCGGCAGGGTTGGATTACGCTGCAGGCTCCCGCAAACGGAATCCGACCCGCCCGCGGACATGAGGCCTTACTAATCGACTTTTTCTTTTGGCTTCAAAAGCTGTAAAATGTTTTCTTCATACAGTACACGGACGCTGAGCCGTTGTATTAACCCTTTGCAATCCAATTTTGGATTCAGGGTTTCCTAGGGGGCTTTCTCTTTCTGCCATTTTACAATGTCGCCATCTGCTGGCTAGAGCCAGTACTGCGGTATAGGACATGCTGGAGGGGCCTTCGACAACAGAGCGCCCAGTAATATACAGTAAGAATACCCTGCCGGACGTATTCCGACATCGGAGCTGTATAGCCTTCAATCAGAATGTCTTCAGAGGTCAGACAGTAGATTGGAAAGGGTTAAGAAAGCTCAATTTGCATATTTCATCATTTACATTTATAATCATACGTAATTGGAGGACGGGAAATACCCAGCGTATAGCAAATCTCTACAGTCCCTGTTTTACATAACCAGCACAAGGCTGTAGGACTCCCATCCACACATTGCTTTTGTAATGTTTTTTATTAGGCACTTACGTTTTTATGATGGGCGTCTGTAAATGTACTTAAAAAGGGTTTTCCTGTACAAAATGGAGATTCTAAAAAGGCTGAAATCTTAGGTTCAGCTAAGTAGCAGCATGCTGTACCCTTCATCTGCCGCTCTGGACCCTCTTCTTCATCCCATGCAGCCGCCGATCTGCCGCTCTCTCACATATGTGTTTTTACAGGGTATTATGCGCACATAACACGCGGTAACAAACTTTACATGACTTTCGATTGTGCCTTACACACAGAGCATGCGAAACGCGCGTGAAAAAAAGAATACGGCAAGCACTATCATGGCGCGTATTATGCATGGATATACGCCAAGGTAGTTTATGGGGATCGTCGGCACGCAGCAAGTAAGCAATACATTGCGTACTGTTGCGCGCTTCAGTGCGGGAGATACTCCCACGGCATGCAGGAATAAAATGCTTGTGTGGTGCAGAGTGTAAGCTCTCGCCTACGACCTGAAGGTTGCAAGTTCGATCCCCGCCTGATTCAGGTAGTCGGCTCAAGGTTGACTCATCCTTCTGAGGTCAGTAAATTGAGAACCCAGCTTGGTGGGGGAGTAATAAGTAATAATTACCTGAAAGTGCTGCGGAATAAGTTGGTGCTATACAAATACCAAGATTTATTTATTTGTGTAAGAGAGCCCTTACCTACAACTCCCAGCATGCATTAGTCTCCTGACCAGCACTGTAGCTCCGCCCACAACTCACAGGTCCTACAACTTACCAGCGCCAACCTCCCTTGCACCCAGAAAGCTGCTGAAGCCGGACCGTCCGGCACTCTGAACTACACATGAGTAATGCAGCGCAGTACGTCAAGTCCTGTCCTCCCATCATGCACTGCTCACAGGTAGTTGGAGGCTATGGACGGCGGAGGAAGTAGCAAATGTGGACAAGATGTCAGAGGAAGCGAAGATATTTTTCAGGCGGAGGGTCACGCTACAAATAGAAAATGAAGACAATAGTTAGACTGGGTACAGTGATCCTACTACAAAATGGCTTAATGTAATCATGTACATTAGATTTTAAAATCTTAGTCCTTGCCGAAATCCCCCTTTAAAGGGGTCGCCCCGCTGTTATAACACCTCCCCATCACACCCCATCCACTTTTATTGCGTGCAACTAACTACATTGAAGCAAGACATACAACAAGTTTCAGGCCGGGCTCACACGAGCGGGTTGGATTCCACATCCGGGAGTACTGCAATGTCCCCCTACACTGTTAGGGTGAATTCAGACGACCGTATATCGGCTTGGTTTTCACGCCAAGCCTATATACGGTGTCCTCATCTGCAGTGTGTGGGGGGGGATTGGAAGAGCCAGGAGCAGGAACTGAGCTCCCACCCCCTCTCCACCCCTCTGCACTATTTTCAATGAAAGGAGGCTGGACAAGGGCGGGGTTATATCCCATGAATTAGCCCTGCCCCTGTCCCGCCTCTCCCCATTGCAAATAGTGCAGAGGGGCGGAGAGGAGGCAGAGAGGGGGCGGGAGCTCAGAGCACTGCTCCTGGCTCTTCCAGGCTCCGCCTCTGAAGAAAGAGACGACGTATATCGGCCGGCGTGAAAACCCAGCCGATATATGTTCGCCGGAATCCAGCCTGTGTTTTCACGCCCAGCCGATATACGTTGTCTCTCTCTGCAGGGGGGAGAGCCTGGAAGAGCCAGGAGCAGTGCTCTGAGCTCCCGCCCCCTCTCTGCCTCCTCTCCGCCCCTCTGCACTATTTGCAATGGGGAGAGGCGGGGCGGGGCTAATTCTCGAAACTTAGCCCTGCCATGTTCCGCCTCCTTTCATTGCAAATAGTTCCTGCTCCTGGCTCTTCCAGGCTCCCCCCCTGCAGAGAGAGACGACGTATATTGGCTGGGCGTGAAAACCGAGCCGATATGCGTTCGTGTGAATCCAGCATTATACAGCCGGGCGCTCCGAGCAGGGAACAACTGGATGCAGAAGACAAGTGGCCCCGCTTGTCTTCTGCATCCCCCCACTCGGAGGCGGGCCTTTCTATTAGATTTATATCTGTCCTGCCAGTACACAGGGGCAGAATACCCCATCATTGTGCTGCTGAGGGACGTAAGGGAAACCGTAACTATGGTAAAGATACAAATGCCAGCAGTGCATGTCATGTATAGGTCATTAGCTGTTCCCATCTTTCCCTAATCTTTAGATAAATAGACTGGGGAATTGCTAAAGAAGAACAGACCTACAGGTGAGGTTACATTTTGTAAAGCTTCTACCAGACTGGTTTTTCGAGTATCTACTGTTCCTATGACCTTACAGTGGGCTGAAGCTGAACATAAGGCAGCCGACTCCAAGCTCTACAGATGCAAGAGTAGATCAACTGCTGCGCAGAAACTTCCTATATAGTAAGTATAACTAATGGTACTTTTACACGCAACGACTATCAATCCTATGCTTTCACAGAGCAGTGATAGTTGTTTAACCCTTTCCAATCGACTGTCTGACGTCTGAAGACATTATGATTTGAGGCTGTACAGCTCCGATGTCGGATGACGTCCGTCGGGGTTCTCTTACTGTATATTGCCAGCCTCTCTGCTGTCGGAGCCTATCCAACGTGTCACCTCATGCAGTACTGGCTTTAGCCAGCAGATAGCGCCGTTGTATAACGGCAGAAAAAGAGTAAGCCCCCTAGGAAAACCTGGAAACAAATTGGATTGGAAAGGGTTAATGAATGGTGGCGGAGCGCGCCTGAGATTTCTTCTGGCCAACGCCTCCATATTGAAAGCGCACATGGGCTGCGTTCACATTATAATTGCCTCATGTTTTTATAATAGATTTTGTGGGAATAGCAGCAAAAAAAGTGATATGACAAAACCGTGCGAATACATGCACTAAGTTGGCATCAGGCCAGGCCACATATGGCGTCCGCCAGGTGAAACTTTGGCGACATTGTGTTTTTCAAATGGAATAACGGCCACATGATTTTACATGTAAACAGCAGCACGGCGGTACGAAAACATGTCAAGTTATAGACGTGTGCCACATTCAGACATGGCACTATAACACTATTATATGGATGCAATGCCTAATAATGGTTTTACTCCAACCCTGTATGTCAGTATTACCTGACCTCTTCTTCTACATGGCAGCACATTGGCATACTATGATGTATTATAGGATGGCATGCATTGAGGACATGTGAGCAGCCCTGGACTATGCACTACCCTATCTGTAACCTCACCTGCTGTATAATGTACCTGTGATACATCTCACATCAAACTTTGAACACCTCCGCTTCTTGGGTGTAGCAACATGGCCGACCTCTGCTGTAAATGTCCCCAAGCGGTTGCCGTACTCGAAAGACACGCATTCCTATTGGTCAAATCAATGGCGACCCATGTTCCTCTCCACCAATCCTGCCCTGAGAAGCTTCGTACGCGACACCCTGTCGGACTGCTAATACTTCCGGCTATGTTAGGAGCGGCAAGCTATAGCTGCGCTATATCGTGATATATCGGGATCCTAGCGAGCGGAGGTGAGTGCTGTGAAGTAACCGTTCTGCAGACGGCCGTCGCGTTGCCCCTGTGGGATCAGCAGCTGCCGTGGTACTACAAGTCCCAGTATGCCAATGAGCTGGCAGGCTAGAAGTAGTTATTGGGTGGCAGGGAATGTATATGTAGTGGGGAAAACTTGGATGGGCCACGTGTGGGAATTTCTGAAGTGCCTGCAGAAGCTTGGCATGGCCTGTTACCATAGCAACAGTGGCCTGGCATGCAAATAAACACTGCTGTGTATAGTGTTATTTGGGGCTCAGAGGGGTAAACTGGGGTATAGAAGCGCACAGCCGTCTGACGCCCGGCGGGTACTGTACATGGGCGAATGGCGATCAGGCTTTGAAGGATGGCATATACCAGCCAGCTCCTGGCATCCCTGCCCATCAGCTGTTCGAAGAGGCCGTGACACATTCCAAGTTTGCATGCTCAAATACGTGGCGCAAATACGCATACGCTCGTCTAAATCCGGGCTAAAAAAATGCAAGTTGCATTAAGGGCTCTTGTCAAAGCCGTATGGGTAAGGCCGGTCTCACACAACCGGATTTGGATTGCGCAATCTGCGATCATCACCCGAGCGGACAATCTGCGCTATTCCGCATTTATAAACAAGAATAGAGTATTCGCGATTGCGGTTTCCAAATGTGGAAATAAAATCGCAGCATGCCGTATTCTTGAGTGGATTCCACACGGGCGGCTTCCATTGATTGGCTGCGGCTTCCATCCGGATTGGCTGTGGGTACCTGCGTCATCGCCTAGCGACGGCGCAGGAAAAAAAAAAATCTGCGCATGTCCCACGGCGGCCCGCTGCAGCCATCCACTATACAGGTACACGCGGGCACCATCCGGATTCCACTGCGGCTCTCCCATGCAGAATCTGACCCGTCCGTGTGAGACGGCAGAGGCGGCGTGTGCAGTGTGTATGGCTGCGTATCTCTCACACGTGCGGTCGTGTGCGGTGTGACTTTTTAAAAAATTCCCCGCTCTGTTTTTTTTAGCAGGGTTACGTATGAATCGCCGCTCATACGCAATGTATACGCTGCCAATGGAAAAGTATAAGGCTCACGCTGCGTGGTACGCGGGGAAGTAGAGCGCGCTGCGATTATTTCTTTCGCGTATCGTCACACAGTTTTTACACGCTCATGTGAACGGATCAATGAAGGTGGGTTTGCTGTCATTGACTCTCTTCACTGCGTGTCACGGGGCCGTACATCGCACGCATAATATGCGATGAAAACACGGCGGGGAGCATGAGCGCCATGTCAAAACCCTACTTTATATCCAGCGTGCCCGATATGCTGATGGGGCGCCACGCTTGCTCCGAGTCGGTACATTACACGGCACAGCTAGCCTCCTCTGCTGCCCCAAGTCCTATGTGAATACGCCAGCGAGCGGCGCACGTTGTGTGCATTAGATTTCGGCGCTACAAGCACTGACACATGCACAACGGTCCCACCGACTATCACTTTCACGCAGGAGCGCTTAGCCGTTAAGGAAATGGCGGCAGAGCGCGCCGGAAATCTCTTCCTGCCGCCTCCATTAACTGCAAACGGGCAGCCGCTCATAGATGCACAACTGCCTGTCAAGTATAATTGCGCTGCGTAATTTTTTTCACGCAGGTACGGCGCAGTGCTAAAATCCCATTGCGTGTTTCACGCGTGTGATAAAAGCAACAGCATATCCTATTTTGGCGCATTACGCACTGCAGTAGCCCAATAAAGTCAGTGGGATCACGTAAATCCGCAGTGAGTACGAATGATACGTGGATTCACTGCATATGAAATCAATGGCGTACTCCTTCTGAAATGGAGCGGTGCTTCCCTGGTATGTTTACGTCGTCTTGAGGAACTGAAAAGTGACAGATAATAAAGACGTTCGTGCTGTTAGACGGGCCTGGCGAACCGAAACCTGTTCTACGCCTCTGCCCGAACCGTCCCAGCAGACACCCTTATCATCCCCAGTAGTCACAGCAGAGCCTGGCACTAGTGGTCACAGCAGAGGCGCCCCCTCCCCTGCGTACTTCCACGTGTGGCGGTGAAATTGTACTGCGCATGACCGCATACTTGCACACACCGTCATGCACGGCACACCTGTTTTGTTTTTTCCCGCACCGTCGCGAAGCAACAGCGCGTATGCACGCCGCTCATATGCATTGTAACTACATCTGGGCGCACGGATATAAGGTCCCCATAGAAGTCAGGAATGGGGGGGGGGGGTTGCAAATACGTGCGGAATATGCATAATTTTGCTGGAAAAAGAACATATGTGGCACTCATTAGGCAAATGTAGCCATTTAAATCGCTGCGTCTTGTTCCCGTGCGCAATTGATCATGTCGCTTCCGACCTAGAGGAGTAATATATTATATGTGGTCAGTTATGTCGTGAGCGTGGCACCCTGCCCTCGGTGCCAGGCATTAACTCCAGCAGGTTATAAGCCGATTGTCCTAATCCGTTTTGTGAAGGGCGTTGGGTTAGAAAACCGCTTAAGTGCAACTCCAGAATTTGCCTAAAACTTCATGGGATAAAAGGAATTGCACTTTTCGGTAATAGAACTGTTATTAAAGGGGTTTTCGGTAATAGCGATTTGTGTCAGCGGGGCTCTGACTAATATTTCCCCAGCTGATTCAGGACTATAACTCCCAGCATGTCTATTTCCCCAATCCCAGTGCAAAGAAGGCTTCACACACGTGGCCACCATAGCGAAGTCAGGCAAGCCGCAGCTGTATGTGGGGCCGGGCTCCTATATGTAGCTTCCACAGGCTGATATATTGGTCATTGACTAGTTAGGGGATAGTGAGGCTCTTCGGAAGGCATATGTTTGAAAGTTTACACCAGATGATAATCAACCAGCGACTCTCTTTAGGGGAGCTGAAACAAAGCGACTAGTAAATATATTTCTCACTGGTTGGTAGCCATGTTTGCATAGAACAACTGTAGAGATGAGCGAGTATGCTCGCTCAAGGAAAATTGCTTGATGGTCCTAAGCGAGTATCTCCCCGCTCGGGAGCAAAGGTTCGGGTGCCGGCGCGGGTGACAGGTGAGTTGCGGGGGAGAGAGGGCTCCCCACTCATCTCTAGTCACTTGCATTCGCCTATCAAACGATTATGAAGACAATAGTTGTCCAGTTTAACCCTTTCCAATCCAATTTGTATCCTGGTTTTCCTAGGGGGCTTACTCTTTTTCTGCCGTTATACAACGGCGCTCTCTGCTGGCTAAAGCCAGTACTGCATGAGTCGACACGTTGGATAGGCTCCGACAGCAGAGAGGCTGGCAATATACAGTAAGAGAACCCCGACGGACGTCTTCCAACATGGGAGCTGTACAGCCTTAAATCATAATGTCTTCAGACAGTGGATTGGAAAGGGTTAACGTCGCCCTGAGGGTAGGTTGACAGGGCGGAATCCCCCATTGAGAAATTCTGCGTGAATTCTGCCACAGCTTTTCGCGTGGATCCACGTGTGTAATTTGGCCTCTGAATGGGCAAAATCCACATGTGACATTTCAATGTGGAAAATCTTGTTTCCGCATCGAAACGTGACACCGCTCCGGCCGACGTGGGGACAGTGAAGCTTTATTTCAATCTGTATTAAAAACCAGACCGTCACAAACCAGAGGGGGAAAAACATTTTTACTAACGCTTTTTGGATTGGAGCTTAGTCATAGTATATGCGTGTCTCCCCTGGACTAGCATTTATAGCAGGAATGTAAGAACATGGCCAGTGAAAGAACCCCACATCATACCATCAGAGACCAAGGGGTGGCCTATCTACTGACAATAAAATGCTTCCAAGCACAAAAGTAGCGAATAGTTTCCAGTAGAAGCTTAATAAAGCAATATATCAAAATCCGTTGTCAGTAACAGGAGTTCCCTTTTATTGCTTTTGTTTTTATTAAGCTCCTACTGGATACTATTTGCTACTTTTGTGCTTGGAAGCATGTCAGTACATGGGCCGCCTGTGGGTCTCTGATGGTATGACGTGGGGTTCTTCCATTGGCTATGTTCCTGCTATAGATGGCAGTCCAGGGAAAACTCATATAATATGAATAAGGGCTAAGTTTGAGTCTGAAATGCGTCAGTAAATGTTTTTTCTCCGGTTTGTGACTGTATAGTTTTAATATAGGTTGAAATAAAGCTGCTACTTGGACTGTGTGCTGGACTGATGGATTTACGTTCTGTGATCTCCATGCTAAGGTGAGCCCGTCTGCCGGATTTCCTATTGCAGCAGGCAACCAGCTGGATTTACTTCTCCAGCGCCACGCCTTGACCCTGGGACCAATGAGCACATCCGTACTTGGCCCCAGCATTGGTGGTGCTTAGGAGTGATGAGGACTGCAAGAACAAGGAGAGGTAAGGCTGGGTCACCATTCATCGGTCGTATTCGGTCAGTGATTTCACACCCAAGCCGCACACAACTGATGCCTTTTGGTGCATTTTTTTCAGCAGTCCAGTGTCCGCCACAGGAGAGCAAAGCGCCGCAGGCAATGTCTTTCTATGTAGAAAATGAAAGTGTGGCGCAGAGTGCTAAGGCAGCAGAAATGCAATCCTAAGCTCTCGCTCACGACCTGAAGGTTGTGGGTTCAATCCCCGCCTGGTTCTGGTAGCCATCTCAAGGTTGACTCGGCCTTCCATCTTTCCAAGGTCGATAAAATGAGAACCCAGCTTGCTGGGGGGTAATAAATAAATTATTTGAAAGCGCTGCGGAATAAGTTGGAGATTTATTCAGCACAGGGGGTATCTGAATCAAAAGTGGTGCACTTAGAAACTAGGGGATCAGCTCTGGCGCCAGTTTCCCTTTAGCATTTTACTGTAACGCAGGAGGGAAGAAGTATCGGGTGGCCGGATTTATGCATAACTCAGCTTTGTAATTTATGGACTTGAGGTCTGGTTTTGCATTGGAGTGTGACTTTATTTCAAGATGTAGTCTGCAGTTTTCTCGGTTCACGGTCCGACAGCTCCAAGCCTTTTTTACTTATTCTAACCCCCTTGGTGCGCCCACACTGGCTTCTGTTACATGTGGAGTCCAGCATTCGTATTCTGCCATATGGATGGTCTTGCATCGGCCATTGACTCTGCTAAGTGCAGACCAGCCACATACCGGACACCTGTAAATGGGAGCCAGTGTGGGCGAAACAGGGCCGATGGAGAAGAAAAGGAAAAACTGTATTGGAGTCAGCGAGGACGTGACTTCAAAGCGATGCACCCCGTCTGTCAGAAGGTGTGACATATGCTTTGTAAGGGTACTTCACGCGTGTATTTTGCGCTGCAGATTGTGATGAGGATCTGGCTGAGGATCTGCGCCATTTGGTTGTGTGTTTTGTTGAGGATCTGTTGCAGATTTCAGCCTTTCAGTTGTAGAGGTGAAGGCTGCCACAGTTTCATGTCAACATGCTCAAATCTGCCCCTTATAGCATGTTTGCATACACATTTCTCCAACCTTCCACCAGCAATCAAGCGATCCGTACTACTGAGAGACGCGATAGTGACATGGAAGGAAGCAAGGAAACTCTTTAGACTTCCCTACTTGTTGTCCAAGTCTATGCCACTGATAGGCCACCCAGAATTCCCCAGAGGTCATGATGACAGAGTCTTTAAAGAGAGGCAAGAAAAAGGTTTAGCGGTAGCCCCGCACGAGAGAGAAAGCAGATGGCTTCATCCATCTGAGCTCGAGACCAAGTATAACCTACTAGGGACACAAGTCCTACAGATTGCGCAGGCACTTCAGTTTTGCAAGACTCTGCTTAGAGATCTCAGTAGAGAGGCGGGCAAAACGGACTTTGATTCCGCAATCGCTCAGCCAACAGGAAGATCCTCACCATCTACACTACAAAGGGCAATAAAGGACAAAATCCTAAAAATCAAAAAACACAAAATATTTTCCAGGTGGAAAAAAATAACACAAGACGCGAATATGGGAGAAAAGACCCTGAAGGGTTGGTCCAAAATCAGCGCCTGCCTGATCAGTGAGACCTGGAGGGAAACCTTCTTCAAAATTATGCATCATGACATATATGGCTTTGATATACCAGCATCTCCTTTATTCCCAGAGCGCATCACACAGTGCCCAACATGTGGAACACCAGCCACAGACTTAGTTCATGCATATGGAGTTGTGCTCAGGTGCAGGAGTTCTGGAAGAATATCATAAAGTATATACAGGATCAATGGAGAATAGTAATACCGAGGGAGATAAAACTGTAATATTCCACGATGACGAGAGAACAGGGCCGGACGGATCTACTCCTCTAACATTCCCTAGATTCATCCACATAGTTCTTCTAGTAGCGAAAAGTCTTCTGCTCAAACATTGGCTTCTGCAAACAATCCCAGGAATATCAGAGCTGGTAGCCCAACTTAAACACCTATTAAGCATGGAACGAGTGGAGACAGAGAGGCACAAAAACATTTTTCAAAAAATGGCAGATCTTCCTCCAGTCACACCACACCGACCAAGAAATTAGAAAAATAGTAACTCCCTTTCAGTATACAACCTGGTACCTAATAGAGGAGGCTAGAGACTCTCTGGGAAGACTGAAAATCAGCAGAAGGCAGGATAACGGGACGGACTGAAACAGAACATGAGGCATAGATAGGGTCTGGACGGGGACAGCAGGAGGAGAGGAGGACAGAAATATTGAAAGTACCCCCTTCTGGTTATTTCTAGAGATGAGCGAACCTACTTGTTTTGAGTAATTACTCGATCGAGCACCGCGATTTTCGAGTACTTCCGTACTCGGGTGAAAAGATTCGGGGGGGCGCTGGGGGGGGAGGCGTGGCGGAGCGGGGGGTACCAGTGGGGAACAGGGGGGAGCCCGCTCTCTCTCCCTCCCACTCCCCGCTGCAACCCCCCACTCACCCACGGCACCCCCCGAATCTTTTCGCCCGAGTACGGAAGTACTCGAAAATCGTGGTGCTCGGGCGAATAAGGGGCGTGGCCGAGTACGCTCGCTCATCTCTAGTTATTTCCTTTACATTTACATTTTTTTAATGTTTTATTTCTGTTTAATTTGAAACTCAGATTTATACAAAATAATGGGAGGATTGAAATATCAAGTAAACTTTGGCAGGAAAGAGGCACAGGAGATCAATATGTTTATATCATTGTATCTGTCCAAGATGGTTTGTTTCTGTATTATTTTATTAAGATTCTTTCTTTTTTTTAAATTGAATCGTAATGGGAAATATTTGCGAAAATGTAAAATAAAAAAGATGTTTGAAAAAAAAAAAAAACTGCTCAAATCTCGCACAGATATGAAAGCCCTTCTTTTGAATGGGTTCATTCATATTTGCGATGTTTTCCTGCATGACACCGCGTTGCGATGCAGAAAACAAATCGCAGCGCGTTCTATCTCTTTGCAATATCGCCCATTGAAAACAATGGAGAACTCCGCAATCCTCTGTCGCAGCCGTTTGCTTCACCCCCGATGAAAGCGCCTCACATCCAGGGGGTTCACGTGGATTGCGAGGGCGATATCAGGCCATGATTCACAGCCCAATATCGCCCTCGCCCATAGGAGCCCCAAGGCCGCTTTTAGACAGGCGTATTTTTACTCCTTATTGGGTCCTCGGTTTCTTGCGGTGATGCGGATCTATGTGCTTACAGTCATGTTTTCATGGCTTCGTTTAAAAAAAAAAAAAAAATGCTCCATTTGCTACTTTTGTCCATCTTTGCGTTGATCAGTATTGTTTTCTCACAAATACAAAGCCGTATTTAGCCAATAAAATATTTAAAGGGGTTCTGACATGAAAAAAAAAAATTTGTACTCACCTTGCCTGGCCTGGCCCGATCGCCAGGCATGTCCCCTCCAGCCGGCATCTTCTTCTGTGCCTTTAAAGCAGAGCAGGAGCGGTCAAAAAGACCGCTTCCTGCTCTGGTCCGTCCGTCAGGCACTTCCGAGGTCAACGGACGGACCGCCACAGCAAGCACGTCACAAGCAGTGCTTGCTGTGGGCGGCCCGTCCGTCCTGGCTGAACTCCGGAGTGCTGAGCATGCGCAGTGGAGACGCGGCCCGTCCTGACTCCTGTCAGAGGGCACCTCTCCACTGCGCGATCCCGGAGCGGCGCGGCTGCTGGAGGAAGAAGACTGCCTGCCGGGAGGCATACTAGCACTTTCTGCTTAGGTTAAGCAGCGCTGCTGATTAGAGCCACCTGATTGGCTCTTCGGCACCACGTGACTGCACAGCGTGCACCAATCAGGTGGCTCTAGTCAGGCTGCTTAACCTAAGCAGAAAGTGCTAATATGCTGCCGGGAGATGACCCCCCGATGTCAACAACAACAGAAGAACAGGTAAGTGTTATCTTTTTATGCTTTAGCAGCCATTAACCCATGGGTTCCCTGGGTCCATTAGGCAGACCAGGGAACAATGGCTGCTAAAGCATAAAAACATTATTCATGTCAGAACCCCTTTAACCAATCAGGAGTTGTATAACACCAAATTCCACCATTCTCAGGACACCCTGAACGATTTTCTAAATAAACCTACATTCCCGACACCCACACAGGACCAACAAGCATTTATAGATGCGCCCTTTACCCTGACCGAATTAACGGAAGCGCTTTCAGGCATGTCCAGTGGCAGATCGCCAGGCCCTGATGGCATCCCAATCGAGGTGTATGCCAAATACCAAGACATACTGCTTGCTACATATGATGCGGCCTATAAGAAGGGAGATCTCCCTCCATCCTTCCATGAAGCAACAATAGTATTAATTCTAAAGCCGGATAAAGATCTCCTAGACTGTGGTTCTTACAGGCCGATTTCCCTAATTAATACTGATTACAAACTTCTGACTACAATGCTGGCTAATCGTCTCAATACCATAATACTGGACTTAATCCACCCGGATCAAACGGGGTTTATGCCCGGGAAGTCCACCAGAGACAACTTACGGAGGGCCCAAGTGGTGACGCAGGTGGGGGCGGCCGGAGAAGAGGACCAGGCCTTGGCCTCCTTAGATGCGGCAAAGGCATTCGATTCCATTGAATGGCCCTTTCTTTTTCAGGTTTTACAGAGATTCGGTTTCGGTGAGACCTTCATTCGTTGGATCACTCTTCTGTACAAATCCCCCCTAGCAGCTATTTCCATTAATGGGTCCTGCTCTCCCTATTTCCAATTACATCGAGGAACTAGACAGGGGTGTCCCCTATCCCCCATACTATTTGGTCTGGCCATTGAACCGCTAGCTATGTTGCTACGAGAAACCCAGCTATACAGGGGTGTCGCAGTAGGAGACAGGGAAGACCGGGTGGCTTTATACGCCGATGATCTCCTGCTTTTCTTGGCGGACCCTGAGTCAACCCCCCCCCCCCCCCCCCCCCCCCCCATGTGATAAATCTCATTAATATATTTGGTGATTTTTTTCAAGCCTTCAAATCAACTGGACTAAATCGGCCCTGATGCCTGTTTCCGGGGGAAGCCATTTGGCAGATATCGACTCACTCTGCGGCCTCCAGATCTCCAATCAGTTTAAATACCTGGGGTTACAGATAACCAATGAAGTGGGAAGGTCTCTAGAGCTAAATGTATACCCCCTCATAGATCTATTCAGGTCCAAGTTTAAAGTAGGGAGCTCCTTGCCGCTTTCAGTGGCGGGGCGCATTAACCTTATCAAACGGATAGCATTACCAAAGTGCCCATATATAATGCAGCAGGTGTCGGTATATCCCGACCCGCTTCTTTAAATCCATGCAGTCCCTGATGTCTTCCTTTATATGGGGAAACTCCCGCCCCAAATTACGAATCTCGACGCTTCAAAGGCCGAAGCAAGACGCGGGCGCTGCCCTGCCAGATCTGTTCCTCTACTATGTGGCCAGTGAGCTAATTCACTTGAGAAGCTGAGAAGTGATGACCCTCTCCCCAACTCTGAGGCGCATCTGGCACATTACCTAAACATCCCTAGACTGTGGCCCTTGCTGGAATCTCCTTCTATTCCAACAGGCAAAATGTTACCAATTCACAGGTCAGCCTCTCAGGTCTGGTGGCGGGCCAAGTCAATTAGCCGGTTCATGGACATAATAGCTAACACTCCCCTCTGGTGTAATCCTGGGCTCCCGGAAGTGCTCCGATTGGAAGATGCCCAGGTTTGAGAACAATATGGCACCCGGACCCTGGCACACCTCTATCCACAGAACACCCTGTCTTCATTTGAGCAATTACAGAACAGATACGAGCTACCCCGCTCCCATTTCTATAGATTTCTCCAGATCAGACACGCTTTGCAGGCGCAGTTCCCACCGCCCAGACCCGCTATTTTTCATTACCCCTTAATAGGCATCCTTTGCTCCCAAGGCCCCCATATCGGCACTGTACTCCCACCATATCTCAATACGAGCCTATCAAGATATACCCTCTGCCCTAGTAAAATGGAGGACACTGATACCGATTCTTAACAGACGAGCTTTTGGAATCGCCTCTGTATGTATCCCCAGCAGCCAATAATAAAATGACCCAGCTGTATATAGTATATTAGTGTTATCTCACTCCAGCGAGATTGTACAAAATGGGCAGAATACAGTCTACAAACGGCATTAGGTGTTCCTGCGAATATTCCGATTTTTGGCATATGATGTGGGAGTGTTCCGTTATTGAAAGTTTCTGGGGGGAGGTCACCGGTTTCCTCTCTGAACTTGTGGAAGTCCCTGTTCCACCGAGCCCAGAGATCTGTCTATTTGGAATATTAGGCCTCCCTCACACAGGACGTTTGCAGAAACGCAGCGTTTTGCAACGCTGCGTTACTGCAGATTCCGCCCGGTTTCAGCAGCGCTGGCATACTTTATGCCAGCGTTTTGGCTGCGTTTTCAGCTCGGCTGAAAACACAGCCAAGAATGCTGAAAAGAAAAAAAAAAAGTAATACTCACCTAGCCACTGCAGTCCGGGTCGCGGCCGCTGGTCTCTGACGCTGATCCGGGCTTCCTCTGCACTCCCAAGTCTATTGCCGGAGGCCAGGTTTGAGAACCCGGCCTCCGGCAATAGAGTACTGTGATTGGTTGTCGGTGCTTGCTCAATGCCCAATCACAGCCCTTCATTGACTGTCTCAGCCAATCAGAGCTTGTCGGCGCTGATTGGCTGAGACAGTCAATGAAGGGCTGTGATTGGGCATCGAGCATGCCGATAACCAATCACAGCACTCTATTGCTGGAGGCGAGGTTCTCAAACCTGGCCTCCGGCAATAGACTTGGGAGTGCAGAGGAAGCCCGGATCAGCGTCAGAGACCAGCGGCCGCGACCCGGACTGCAGCGGCTAGGTGAGTATTACTTTGTTTTTTTTCCTCTAGCTAACTGGGACTGATTTTTGGGGTAGGGCTTCTATTACAAGCCCTCACCCCGAAAATCGGCGTGCGGTTAACGCTGCCAAAAACGCGGCACCAAGTGTTACTGCGTTTTCAGCAGTGCTAAAACCGCTGCCCATTTATTTCAATGGGCGACGCAGGGCTGAAAACGCCCCAGAATAGAACATGCATCGCTGTCAAAGCGCCGCGTTGGATGGCGCTGCATTTTCAGCCCTGTGTGAGCAGCCCCATTGAAATGAATAGGAGTGTTGTACAGCGTTTAGCGCTGGGCTGAAAAGGCAGCGCTAAACGCTGTATAAAACGCCCTGTGTGAGGGAGGCCTTAGATGAAGAAAGCTGGCAACACCATAAAAAGATTTTTCTGCGGGAATCCTTGTTCCTTGCTAGAAAAACGATTGCATTGCGGTGGATGGATCGTAAGAACCCCTCACTCTCAATGTGGAGGAAGCTGGTCAATTCGGTGGTGCCATATAATTATATAGTCTACAAGGGACGTAAGTGTCCTGAGAAGTTTGATAAAGTATGGGGTCTGTGGTGCGATTTTCCCCCCTCATGTTATATTCACCACAATTAATGTCTTCATCTATTCTGGAGCTCAGATGTGCCCCCTAGTGGATACACCTTCTGGAGCGGGATCTGTGGCCTCGGAGATTTGGTCTGCTT
Source organism: Eleutherodactylus coqui (assembly GCF_035609145.1). Taxonomy (NCBI): domain Eukaryota; kingdom Metazoa; phylum Chordata; class Amphibia; order Anura; family Eleutherodactylidae; genus Eleutherodactylus; species Eleutherodactylus coqui. The sequence goes on along the minus strand of NC_089846.1, from coordinate 24,619,665 downwards.
ATCTGATCTGACTTGAAAGCATTAAATCGTTATTTTTGATGTATCAGCGTGACTGAACCTCCCTACCAATCTAACTATAAAAATATAAAACCAATAACGGCGAATACAGCCGATGATGATGAATACTGGTGATATACGGCCGCTGCGTCACCTCATTACAGGTGTGTGACAATCTGCCACAAAGGGTGTTGAGCAACGCTTGTGATTCAGAGGCATTAGGCTGGGAGGGTTTGGGGATATTGGCTACATAATTAGACAGAATATATTAAATTTATCGCACCACTTACCGTCGTCACACTGATGTCACCGCGCCGAAGTCATTATACACCCATTGTCAAAGAATAACACCTAGAAGATGGCGGAATGAAGCCTTCTGGGTGATTGTAACATTGATATAAGTGATTACAATATCAGAGCAAAAGGAGAATTTATCGTGGAAAACTGACCCCTGTTGTACCGCCTCTAGCTTGGATACAAGATGTGATATGGGAGGGCATGGAGGCTGTAGTACCCTGTTGTACCATCTCTATCTTGGATACAAGATGTGATATGGGCGGGCATGGAGGCTCTAGTACCCTGTTGTACCACCTCTAGCTTGGATGCAAGATGTGATAGGGGCGGGCATGGAGGCTCTAGTACCCTGTTGTACCACCTCTAGCTTGGATGCAAGATGTGATAGGGGCGGGCATGGAGGCTCTAGTACCCTGTTGTACCATCTCTATCTTGGATACAAGATGTGATCTGGCTGGGCATGGAGGCTCTAGTACCCTGTTGGGCCGCCTCTAGCTTGGATACAAGATGTGATATGGGCGGGCATGGAGGCTCTAGTACCCTGTTGTACCGCCACTAGCTTGGATACAAGATGTGATACGGGCCGGCATGGAGGCTCTAGTACCCTGTTGTACCGCCTCTAGATCTCCAGACATGAACACGGCCGTCATCAGCGCCCGAACTAAACCTGAATTTCTCACTGAAGACAACCCGTTTCCACTCCGTAGCGTCCAGTTTCGTTGTTCTGGCTACACTGCAAACTAAGGCGACAGTGGATGTCAAAGACTGTACACATTGTGAAACCAAATGTCCTCTAGCCCAGCGCCTGGAAATGGTTCAGACAGACACGGATGTAACAATGGCGCCCCCTGTCTCTGGATATCAAATAATGAAACAGTTGAACCTGCTGGTGCTTGCCGGACGCTCCTCTCTACTGGTGGTCTGTCGGGGGGTCCTGAGCCTGGTCACCTTATGTGCCCCCATCCACTGGTCCCAACACCCCCTAACAGTCTGGTCAGAACGGCCGGTGGGGGACAATTCACCAATACGACCATCCAGCTTCTCGCATCCCAATAATGCGCCCCTCTCAGACTCTGGTAACGGGGTGAACTCTCTTCTCTGCGTCGTATAGGCGTCTAGTGGTCAACAAGCTCTACACAAGCGGATGAAGAGGTCACTACACACAAGGAGCCTCCGAGAGGCTCTTATAGGCCAAGGGGGAACCACTTTTAGGGCCTCAAGTGGCAAGACCGTTTATCTAATCACATCACAACTCTCATCATTTACATATCTGCTTAAGGGCCCATTTACACGCAAAGATTCTCTTAAAAGTTGTTCAAACTATGGCAGATGAGCGATAATCATTAACCTTACAGAGTTTTACAGCAAAATGATAATTCCTTGTAAGGAGTATACCTGAGGTCCCTGAACAGTGGTACAACACTGCCATCTAGTGGGGGGATGTGAAATTATGGAATCATTCCTTTAACTCAAGACTTCAGTCTCAAATCCCAAACAAAAGGTTTTTTTTATCATCTTATCATGAAGGGTGCAGCCATGTAAATCATTTCCCTCTTGTCTGTAGCCGGTCATGCATCCAGAAGGGCTGGCATGGAGCACAAATCCAGCCTTTCATTCCAATTCGCTTACAGCCTCCTTACCCTTATCAGTACATGATGTGCTTCACAAGCTGCGTGTTTACTTAAGTCTTTCTTGGAGAGTCCATTAGGTTAACGTCCCATTTATACTTTATGTGGAACTGTTACGTTGTGCGATTCGCTTATTAATATTTTATATACTTTTTTCCTGTTTTGCAGATACGGCTAGAAGAAAAGAAGAGCCCTGTGCACTAGGGCAGGACTTGTGCCTCTTCACTGAAGTATGCGCTTAGCAGGTAAGTTCCCCAACCTCACATCTTGTATGTCCGTGAACATCTTAGATGCATTGACGTCTTGTCCTGGCAGGTCCGGTACGTATTATCGTGGTGGTACTCACAGTGGGCTTGACATGGATATTAGCTGGAATTATCCTGGGAACACAGAATGGCTTCCCCAGATTACAGCAGATCATGGGTGGTAAGTGAGCCATCGTATACGTCATGCAATGCCCCTCCATCTACTGCATCATGTGATCAGTGCCACACTCCACTCTGAATCCTCCTCATGTATTGTCCCCCTACTTTCTTTATCTGCCATGTTGTCTTAATTGTGCTCATTATCTGCAGGTTCCGATGTGATCAGTACTGCCGGTGAGTATTTGTGCCAGTGTCTCCATAAAACCTCGGCACACTTGTATGTCCTTTTTACTAACTGGACACCTTTTTAAATAATTTCACTAACCATTCTAATCATGACATTGCCTTTCATTTTCCCATGCGGTGCACGCGGCTCTATGCATGGCACCATTAAACAAGAGCAAGCATCTCTGATAACGGCACATCTCCGCCGAACGTACCAGCCTGAGTGCCAGTGTCTGCTACACGGCGAATGGAGAAGGTGCTGCTATAGGGATGTGTGATACCAGGATCATCACCGTGCTTGTGGTTTACATGTTTATGCCAAAATACGTACAAGATTACCGAACGCTAATCAAATCTTTATACCTGTATGTCCTCATAATACTGTACATGTGGGTACAGCTGGCGCACACCTCAGCGCTGGATGAAGTGTATGCATGGTCACCCATGGATAACCCATACCACACATCCATCGGGGAAGTATGTAGACCGTTTGAACTAAGGCTCATTTACGAACCACAGACATGGGTTACTGCTCTGACAAGTGGAAACGTGGGGTATATTAATCACGCCTATTCGGTGATGCTTACATGCTATGGATTCTCTCCACACTTCGCTGCTTGCCTGGTTATTAATTCTGCTACGCTTGGATATAGCGATGATTAAAGGGTAACTAAACCTTTTGTAAACTTCTGCTATAACACAGTGACATGTCAGACGTTTTGATCGGTGGGGGTGCTGAGACCCTCAGTGATCGGTAAAGCAAACAGGCGGAAGTGCTCAGCTAAGTGCTGTGCCTGTTCAGCTGTGACTCCATAGGCTTTTTATGAGGCTTGTGCACTGTTCCGACCAGTGACTGAAACAGCCGGTCAGACACGGTGCTTAGATAAGGACTTCTGTCCGTTCTTTTCAGTGATCGGTGGAGGTCTCAGTACCTGGACTCTCGCCGATCAAAACATCTGACGTTAGAAGTTTCTAAAAAGTTTAATTATCCTTTTAATGATTCCGGCTTAGCTGCAAGGTAATCTGACATGTATGCCACAGCAGAGGAATGGGGTGCTACTCTCTCTTTTTCTCTTGCTTTAGACTGCTAATTGATTGATATAGCAAGAATGTAACTATAGATAACTAAGGGCTATTGCCCACGGTTGGATTTCCACCGTGTTTCACGCGTCGGAAATTCGCAACGTTACACCGCAGCTATTGGGTTCTATTGAACCTAATAGCTCAATGCTTGCGCTGCGGAATTCTGCAGCGTGAAATAAACCGCGGCGTGTTCTAAATGCCGCGGGAATATGCGTGGCCGGCTTCCATTGATATCAGTGGAAGCGGCCCGTCACACTATACTTCCGATGTCAGTACAGCGGAAGTATCGTGTGACTACGCAACCCCGCTGGCCGCGTCATGCGCATTTACACTGAACGATTATCGCTCAGATTCGTTTGTTTGAACAAATTCTGAATGATAACCGTTACGTGTAAATGTGCCATTAGGAGAGGCCAACAACAGTAGCTCAGCAAGGATCCCAGGTAGTAGACACCCAGTCATCAGCTGTTCACCAGGCCTTTGTGTTCATGCACTGACTTGATTTCTGCAAGAAGCAGACAGCTCCGTTCCAACTGCAGTGGTCAGGCTTGGTATTACAAGACAAGCTCCCGCTGAAGTGAGTGGCAACTTAGCTTGTCATACCAAGCCTGGCCACTGCAGTGAGAATGGAGCAGTCTGCTTCCTGCCGAAATCAGTTTAGTGCATTAGCACAAAGGCCTGGCAAACAAGTGATCAGTGAAGAACCTGAGCTGTAGATCCCCGCTGATCTACTGTTGATGATCTATCCTGAGCATATCAATAGTTCAATCCTGGACAACCGGTTTAACAGACACACATATAGTGAGGGGGAGTTCTGGAGTACCATTTTAAACATCACTCAGGGATTAAATATATATCTGCACCTACCTTACAGTTCCATAATGTGTAATGGGCCATTTCCTTTTTTTTTTTTTCACATAATGCGATAATACTGGGCTTCAAGTCCCTCGTTTCTCTTCATATAGCAAATGATCAACTATATGGGCGCCTGTAGCCACCACTAGGTGGAGCTCATTGCATATGGAATTATGCAGATGGGCAGGAATCTTCTCTGGTTCCTAGTATTTATATCCAGCACTGTAGACAAATGCACTAAACATACAGCCGCTCTCTTGGATTTCCAACTTGGATTTCCACATTTCTACAGTTTCTGTTTCTGACATCACATAATTTTGTGCTGTGGTTGGCACTTCGTAAATGACCCTTACTGGCTGATTCTGCGCTTTCGTGTCAACTGCGTCCGGGTCACGGCCCTTTCTCCATCCATCCATAAACCTTGTTTGTCTTTCCTCTCAGACCCGCGGCCAAGGAAATATAAATGTGGTTTACCGCAGCCTTGCCCTGAAAAGCACTTTGCATTCCGATTGGTGAGCGGAGCAGCGAATGTCATCGGCCCGAAAATCTGCTTTGAAGATAAAATGTGAGTCCTGCCTCCCTGTAAGACTGTGGGTATTCTTCCAATTAAGCGGTAAGCCAAGGATGTCGGACTAATGAGTCCCATTCACTTCAGTAGGAAAAGTCTGCAGTCCTACGAAGGGACGTTGTAAAAAGACGGCGTTACGAGAACTTATGGCATCATACGCGAATGTAAACCTGGAGTCTGCAGTGTTTTCATGCACACTGCAGCCCCTCTGATCAGCAAGGGTCCCGGCCGTCAGATCCCCACTGATTACATATTGCTAGCTTATCCTGAGGGAAGGCCATCCATATGTAAACCTCCTTCCCAGCCCATGGCGTACATATGTATACATCATAGGTGGGAAGAGTCCGCCATTGAATGCTGTATATTTATAGCATATGGATGGCTCATGCCATCTGCAGCGGCGACTGTCTGTGACTGGCAGCGGGCATCCTGCGGTAACAACTGGGATTGGTGAGAACACAGATTAACACCTTACATGCCATGGCCAATGTAAATTTACAGCATGTGCAGAATTAACAAAGGGAAGCGGCTCCCTCTGATGACCTCGTCCCTTCAGCATTAAATCGCAGAGGGCTGATGGGTTGCTATGGCAACTGGAGACCTAACAATGGGCTCCAGGTCTAGTGTGGCTTCCAGTTTAAAAACACAAAACATAAAAATGTTTGGTATCGCCGCCACTGTAACGACCCATACAAAAAATTGAAAAAGCTTTTTATCCCTCAAGGCAAAAGGACGAAAAAACAAAACCCAAAACGCATTATTTGCTTGTTTTGCCTACCCTAAAAAGGATCAACTAGTCGTACAACAAGACTGTACCAATAACTCCAGCTTGTTAGGTGAGCTCACACAGCTCTGACCGTGGAAAAATAAGCCAATGCAAAAACAATTCCTCTAAAAATGCAAATGCAGGCTTATATTGTAAAAAAAATAAATGTTACATTTTTTTAGGGGTTTTTTTTCATACGGTATGTACTCTTTCATTCCCCCCCCCCCCCCCCCCCATCCTTTCAAAAAAATCGTTTTGCAGTACATCATATGTACTCTAAAATGGTACCAGTAAAACTGCAGCCCATCACACAGTGAAGAAGCCCTCATACGGCCGTGTCGATTAGAAAAATAAAAAGGTCATGGCTTTTAAAAACTGGAGGTGAAAATCCCCAAGAATTGCTGCATCCAAACTACACCGCATTCTTACAAGGGGTTCATAAAGGATGGTTGCCCATTCGGGACCTTCATCAGTTGGCCAGAGCAGAGAGCGTCTGTAGAGAGCCTCTGTACATGCTGTAAAAAGCTCATGGATGTCCATAGGAACAGTGTAATGATTCATTTTTCCTGTGGTGGCGCTGCATGGGGATCTAATTCTATCAGCTGTTTTTTGGGGGATCCCGGCAGTGACCTACCCTGCAATCACAGCTGTTATAGGGGAGCCTTCTAACTAAAAGGGGATTGTCCAAAGAAAACAAGGCCATTAAAGCGACTCTGTCTGATCCGACACCAGGTTGCATGATGCACGGCTTTCTCCCCTCCTCGCGGGTTCGGTGATGTTCTTGCAGGAGGGGTAATCCAAGAGTTTTTGAACAGTAGACCGACCTGGTCTGCTGCTCGGGAACCCCGTTCAGCAGCTGATTGTCCGGTCTATTAGAGCAGTGGGCCAGACGTCTTCATCAGTGGTCACGGCAGGAAGTAGGAGTGGAAGCTTCACTCCCATTGGAGCACCGCGCTTTTTACACTTCTTGCCTTCCATTCACATGGATGTATGCAATGTCGGTCCGTGAAATACGCAGCATTTTTACGGCATGAATATGTGTGTATTTGCTGCATGTGTGTTTTTGCCCATATATTGACTGTGTGGGGGTTTTTTTTCATGCCCACAAAAAAATGCAATAAACAATTTTTTTTTTTTAACCACGGTCTCTTGCCAATATGTGTAAAAATGCAGTAAATACGCGTGCAATTGCGTCTTGTGTCCCCTCTCTTCTTTACTGTGGGCGTATTGCACTAACCTTGAGGAGGAGATTGAATGGAGCGGCGGTTGAGCATGCACAATTCATCTTCATCTACAGGTAGCCCTTATACTCTGATATTAGCCCCATTGAAACGAATGGATCAGCACTAGAGATGAGCGAGCGTACTCGCGAAGGGCAAATACTCGAGCGAGTATTGCCTTTTGCGAGTACCTGCCCACTCGTCTCAAAAGATTCGGGTGACAGCAGGGGAGAGCGGGGGGAGATCTCTCTCTCTTCCCCTCCCCCCCCCCCCCCCTCACTCCCGCAACTCACCGCTCACCCCTGCCGGCACCCGAATCTTTTGAGACGAGCAGGCAGGTACTCGCAAAAGGCAATACTCGCCCGAGTATTTGGCCTTAGCGAGTACGCTCGCTCATCTCTAATCAGCACTGTGCAGGCTCTGGCATCGCTCCATTCAATCTCCACATCACTGCAGGGAATGAAGTAAAGTTGCAGTGAGTGGGGGACATGGGACCCCATTCTCAGGATAAGTGGGGGTCTCAATGGAACAGACTTTTATCACAGTGGATAAGTGGTAAAAGTCAATTTTGCAAATGCCCCTTTAATGAGGTGAACAGAACTGTAGCTTTAAAGATCTTCCAAATAAGTGTAGTTCTAGTCTTGCTTTCTGTCGCAGGGTGATGAGCAGCATCCAGAACAACGTCGGTCGGGGTCTGAACATCGCACTCGTTAACGGTCAGTTTGCTCACATATTCATTGGTATATAATCGTACTTTGTTCTGTTTTGACAACTTCTTACTAGCCAATATCCAGCACAGAGGCCTAATAATTCCTGTAGCCAGTTTGGCGGTACTAATGTACTTTGGCTGTGTATTTATACCTCCCTGTATATAGGAGACTAAATATGGGATGTATGTATTACCAGTACTGAATATTCTGTAATGTTGCAGATTTGAAGCATGAGGCCCCTTTATGTCCTGGGTGCATATCAGTAAGTCCAGCAATGTATTCTCTTTAATTCCAGGAGTGAATGGAGAACTCATAGAGGCCAAGTCTTTTGACATGTGGGATGGAGGTAAGTACTTATGTATGTAATCGAATAGCTAGAATAGGTTACCGCTATGTTTGCTTCGGTATCTGCATTGGGTTCTCCATTGCAAATTCTGTCATATTTGACATAAAAAATAAAAGGCACGTTAGAGGAGCTAGATGGAACCCATTGTAAGTCATTGCGGTCTATCAGGTGGCGGTGGTGTCCATCAGATGGTAGATCCGAAAATAGTTTGTGGTTTTCATTTATACCAGGCACAGGTCTGAACTGATTCTTACAGAGGCAGCACATTGCCATTCTGTCTATATCCGATAACCATAGTGAGCATGGATAGCAGCTTGTGGATCCAGAGATACAAGATTGCTGGCAGTAAACCATTAGGGCTAGTACATAGAACCTTAGCCGTATAATGACGTGAGGTGCAGATGAATTCCCCTAAATCTTCAGACTGGACGCACGGCTGCCAATGTTTCACTGCTGGCCACCAATGGTGCCGATTACCTTTACATATCAGACCATGAATAGTTGACATAGTTGTATGTTTGCTCAGCTGTCTGATGAAGGGGTCTGCGAACCTCGCAACATGTTACCTGTGCTTGTTTGTTTTAAGATGTAGCTGAGCTTCTAAGTTTCCTGCGCCCCGTCCATGAAGGAACCTTAGTGCTGTTGGCTTCTTCTGATGATCCAGCTACAAAGTAAGTTGAGACCCAAACTCTTGCAAAGGTTTTCCAAACCTGGCTTTTCCAAGATGTAAACCATTTTTTTTTGCTTTTGTCTCACCGCAAGAATGAATGAAGATGCCAGGAAGATGTTCATTGAACTGGGAAGCTCATCGGCCAGGGACGTTGCTTTCAGGGACAGCTGGGTCTTTGTGGGAGCAAAAGGGGTTCAGGATAAATCTCCTTTCGAACAGGTAAGTTCTGTTTTTGTTTTTTGTCTTTTTTTTAATTCATCTGTATATAAAAATAGTTCACTGAGGCAAGAGTAGTCCAAGGGGGGCTAAATTTTATTCGCTGGCTGGACTATTAGTAAAATATAACTTTTTATTATTACCATTTAAAACCATCTACCGAACAAACAAACATCAAAAAAAGGATCCATTTCCAAATGTAGGATACAAAAATAGAAAGTATGAGAGGCGCAGGAAGTTGATTCAATCTCGCTCACTACCAAATTGGAGTGAGGAGTTATTACAATATGTGTCTCACAAGCCGATCCAAATGGACGTATAGGTAGTCCCCGACTTGCGAACAGGTTCCGTTCCAGGAGCCCGTTCGCAAGTCGATTTGTTTGCAAGTCGAACAAATGGTAGTATGGAGCGGGATCGCGGGTGGATCCCGCTCCATACAACGTCGGGTGCCGGCCGGCTGTTCTTACAGCGGGCACCCGGCGGCAGCAGTTCCGACGAGCCGCGCCGCTTGTCAGAACTGTTAACACTTTAAATACCGCTCTGACAGCGGTATTTAAAGTGTTAACAGTTCTGACGAGCGGCGCGGCTCGTCGGAACTGCTGCCGCCGGGTGCCCGCTGTAAGAACAGCCTGCACCCGACGTTCAGGGGGCCCGTACAGCGTCCCACGATGAGATCGCGGGACGCTGTGTGGTTGCTAGGCAGCCGGGGACCTCCTGAAAGGCCCCAGGGCTGCCTATGCAGAGTGCCCATCAGGCGCACGGCTTGATAGGCGCTCTGCATAGACAGCCCTAGGGCCTTTCAGAAGGCCCCCGGCTGCCTAGCAACCGCGATCTGACCGGACAGGCTTGATAGAAGCCTGCCCAGTCTCTGTACAGTATGATGTAATGCCATAGCATTACATCATATTGTGCAGGACAGATAGTTCGTATCTTGCGAAATTCGTAAGTCGAATGTTCACAAGTAGCGGACTATCTGTATACCCAAGGAATCTTCCAAGATACATCGTTGGCTCATTCAAATGAGAAATCGTTCAGTTCTTCACATTCACTATATAAGTGAATAAGAACAACCAACCAATTAGCGAACGAGCCATCTATTTATTTATTTTGTATGTCTGCATAGAATGAAGAATGAATGAATAGCAAACAATTAATCATTCGATCATTGGCTGTGTTTGTATTGAATGCAGGGGGGGGGCGTGGGAGAGGGCACGGAAAGTGAGAGGAAGTAGCAGAGAAGAGGGACTGGGAGGGAGAGCAGTCCTCAGTGGTGCCCCTGGGTATCAAACACCCATAGCCCAGAGGGGTGAAGCTGCCTTGCCGCCCCTCCCTCTGTTCCCAATACCTGCCTGATTAAGCTGCGGCTCCATTAGTGAGGGGAGAAGTGGAGACCCTGTCTTCAGCCTGCAGGAATTTGTTGTACTCTGCTGCCACCCAGTGGCCAACTAACGAAACCGCATCTTGCAATATACTCTTGCTAGACTGAAGTGGCTTGCAAGAATAGACACTCCCTGGGAAACGGCCTAAATATCTCCCTCTCCTTACCTCGATGGCATCACTGCAGCACCTTTCTATCAAAGGGAAGCCATCAGATAGCTCTTGCTGAAACATCATTAAAAATATCTCGCAGGACGTATTTGGTTTCATCGATAATCCAGAAGTACTCCCCAAATACCTCGCCAAATTGTTTCAGGGGCTTTAACTCCCTGGGATGTCCTCTCACATCTGGTGGACATGCCCTGTGGTGAGGTCCCTCTGGAGGCAGGTGACTAACCTCACATCATAGCCATTACCCCTTGTCTCCTGGCCGACAAGCCCACGGGGTTCAGTAATCATCAGCATAAACTCTCGCAGTACATCTGTATGGCTGATAGACTATACATTGCCTCTCAATGGCTCTCGCCCACTCTTCTAGTTAACCCAATTGTCGCCAGGGTCGTAAGAATTATGCTATACGAAAAACTTTCGGCCCTGAGAGAAGACAAGACGGAGCTATTCCTAAAAACTTGGCAACCATCATGTGTTTCTTTGGCTTCGACTACCCAGAATACTTACTATAGGATAGAAAACAAGCAGAAGGAACAGGACATGCGTCAGAACCGTAGTCCTGACCCTTGTGTCCCCCCCCTTCTGGCTCTCATAGCTTTTAGTTCTGGTCTTAGTTTCACATTCCCCTCAAAAGGAGAGAAAGAAGACCTTGAACTTTAAAAAAAAAATAAAAAAATAAAAAATACAGAAACACTTTAGATTTCCTATAAACCAAGTCCTGTGTGGAAGTTACTTGTTTTGTAAGTATTTCCTTCCCCTTCTTTTAAAGAGAAGCTCTGTAGAGAAGTAACTTTGTTTACAAGGAGTTGTCCAATTGAGTAACTCCAGAGCATCTTATCACAGATGGTGGCTCTTTTTGTAATCTTCTTGGACTTATAGAGGGGATTCCAACTGCCCCCCTTTATTATACCCCTAACTTTTAATACAACCTATAATTAGAGGTTCCTATAAATGAAGCCAATCGGGAGCTCCTGTTCTTTTTGATTGAAGCTCCGCATCCAGATATTTCATGCTGAACTCTATGGGGCTTATTTACTATTTAACAGTTTTCTGGAGCAAATTACACCAGAAATCTGTATAACACGATTACGCCACATTTATCAGATGTTTTCGGGCAGTGTTTTTTTTCTGGAAAAAGCAAGGGCTTAATTGCGCCAAATTGCTGTGAATGAGTGCTATTTTTTTTTTGGTGTCAACTAAGCCAAATAATAAGTGGTATAAACTTAGATTAGACAGTCTTAAAATTTGGCAGATTTAATTCATTGATAAATTTGGCACATTTTCAGACTGTCTAGTCTAAGGCCACTCGTACACATCCCTTTTTTACCGTGACTACCGCAGTGTTCTGAATGTCGCGTTACAAGGCTCCTATTGACTTCAATGGAGCCTCGCAGACCCTCGCTCGATTGTGGGGTTTTCTAACCATGTGATTTTCAAGCGCTGTCGGCTCTATTTTACCGTGATTAACGCACCTCATCACCCATCAGAATAATGGGATACGTTATCACCTGCTGTAGGAGGCAGAAACCTGCATCCAAACCCGGGGGTAAAATCACAGCAGGTGTGAGTGGCTTGAGGCCACTCTCTTGCACACGGTTTATTAAAACACTGCGTTTTCGAACAACGGTTTCAAACGTGTTCGACAGCGGTTTTTTGACCACGCCTCATCGTTACAATGGATGATGAGGTGCATTAAAAAGCACTGAAATGCATGAAAATAGACCAGACGGCATTTGAAAATCGCGGTGTTGGAACACTCATCTGAGAAGCCCCTGAAAACCAAGGAAGGCGTTTTGCAGCGCCTAGCACAGTGTTTCAAACGCGTGTGTAAGAGTGGCTTTAACCCTTTCCAGTCCAATTTGTATTCTTGTTTTCCTAGGGAGCTTACTCTTTTTCTGCTGTTATACAACGGCGCTATCTGCTGGCTAAAGCCAGTACTGCATGAGGTGACACGTTGCATAGGCTCCGAGAGCAAAGAGGCTGGCAATATACAGTAAGAGAACCCCGACGGATGTCTTCCAACATCTGAGCTGTACAGCCTTAAATCCTAATGTCTTCAGACAGTGGATTGGAAAGGGTTAAGCTATTTTCACATCTGTGTTAGAACCTCCGTTCACAGGTTCCATCGCAGATCCTGCATGAAGGACTTTTCAGCCCTGTAAAATGCTGGACAGCTGAACCGAGACAAAACTGACACCATTATAGTCAATGAGGTACGTTTTGGCGCAGTGCAGTTCCATCACAGGGCAGATCCATTCGGCCAGGGGATTCCCGTTTCCAGCTTGCATAACGGAGCAGGAAAACGGCAACCCTGAACGCAGATGGGAACATAGCCGAAGTTGTCACTGCCTAACTTGTAGATAGTATTAGAAGCCCCAATACTTCTGCACAATATTGGACGATACTGATTGTTGTCCCCTTGTATTCTAGCTGATCAAGAACAGTAAAAGCAGCAACAAGTATGAAGGATGGCCCGAGGCTGTGGAATTGGAGGGTTGTGTACCCCAACGTACTCTAGAGCTTGAGTGAACGAGAGGTCAAGAAGAACCAACCCAAGCAAAACCTTGAGTGCACTGGCGATGGATCCAGCAACTTACCGGACTTCTTCATTATTCTTTTCGAACCTGTTGGCTGTTTTCTGCTGACAGTAACCATATCCAGGTATTACAGCCATTCCTGTGTCCTCTTCTCAGTGCGTTTGGATGAACATAGCTGGGAGAGGCGCAGTTTCTTAGCGGGTTTCATATAGTGGCACACGGAATCCAAACCATGACTACCAAATCTACCAACCACTCACCGACCGAGAAGCGGTACTGGAAAGCTGCAATCTGTCTAAATTGCATGTCGCCATTGCATGAACAGCAGAAGATAAACGTTAGGGCTAAAACTCTGCAAGTATGACCATGTGCTTCAGCTATTCTTCATCTGGACGCTCATGGACAGCTATCAGGAACTTGCCTCAGGAGACTCTCTAAAGCCATTTCAATGGGGGGGGCGGGGGGGTTAGGTGCTCGAATTGTCCCAAATTTCAAGATCTTCATATTGGTCAGAGATAACCTCAAGTTAAATGTCTTGGCATCTGCATCCGAACCACACGTTCCCTTCTAAGATGCTAGTAAGTTTTCTACTCCGGAGATTCTGGACTGGTTGCCTACGGGACCAGATCTGATGATCTACTGCTGCTTACTCCTCAATGATGACGTGGCATTTTAATAGGTCAATCAAAGCGTGAGATTTTAATTGCCCTCCATTTAATTTTACAAGGTCACTATAATTTATTTCTATATTTCACAAGTGGTGGGGGGGAGGGGTGGCAATCAGTTATGGTGACCCAGAATGTAAAGTGAGGTTCAGTAACTTTCAGGTATGGTATGAGTCAGAGGGAGCGGTATAGAGCTGCTCTTGTGTAAAGTGGAATGGGTGTGTGCACACGGAGCCGGAGAGCGTGTGTAATAGAAGGGGGCAGGTGCAAATGCTTTCTTCAGGAGTCTTTTTTAACAGGATTTACACAAGGATCTCACGTGTGCTCTCCAGTAGATTAAATCTTTAGTTTCTTATACGTAACTTTGTGTTTTGATTGAAAGCAAAAGACTTATTTAGTAGCCACTGAATGGCCATCTAGTAGTGCAATGCAGGAAATATTGGGCCATGCGGGCAGGAAAACTTCTTCCACTTGCTACGGATTAAACAGGTAATGGCATACGCTGAACGGCTGACAGGAAGGGGTCATCGATTCATGCTGCTTGTGCCAAATTCTGACCCACACAGTGCAACAGAAATTTTGGTTCATCTGACCAGGCGATTGTTTTTCCACTGCTCGGGGATCCAATTTTTGTATTTTTTTTTTTTTGCCCACTAGAGTGGGCTCAGGTCGCAGCATTTCCTTTTAAAATCCATTAAGGACCAGGCACAGTAAATTTGCAGCGCCTGGTCCTGGGCTTAGAGCACCGCCGATAGTTAAATTACGGCGCTGCTTTAAGCCTCCCGCCTCCTCTGCAATCAGTCAGAGGCAGGAATGGAGGGTTTTTTTACAGTCAGAGGTTAGTAACAGCTGATAATCCGGAGAAGAAGGCAGGAGGGGTTTTTAACCCTTCCTGCCTTCTGCTTCCCCGAGTACACAGTGCTCAATGAGCACTGTGTACTCAAAGTGAAAGTAAACTGTAACTTTCACATCGGGAGCCCAGGGGGTCATGTGACTGCCTGGGTTCCCTGCTACAGCAGAGCCTGAGAGTCAAACTAGACCCTGGATAGCTCTGCCAGTGACTACTGTCACTGCAGGGGCTGTTTTCCCCTGTAACTAGGGCTCGTATGGATGCCCCAGCTACAATGGGAAAGTGGCAAATAAAGAAAAAATTTTTTATGTCCCCTAGAGGTCTTATATGACGTCATGGGGGACACAGATAGTAAAAAACACAATTACATACATAAGTAAAACAAAATAACAGAATAAAGCAACAATACATACAAAAGAAAGAGAATAACACAAAGCAGACGCCAACAAAAACCGTCGCCGTATGCGCCCTGTAAACTAAAACCATACATACTATTTATCAAAATGTCCGAAATAAATAGAGGAACCCATTCCCATACTTTATTTTAGCATAAATATGCTAATTAAAAAATAACTAAAAATGTTAAAAAAAAACTCTTAATAGGGGTAAATTGGTAAAAAAAAAACAACTAAAAAATGGGAAAAAAGTCAGTGAAAAAGATATTTATAAAAATCGCCCTATATGTCACGGGAAAAAAAATGCAGTAAAAAAAATTTTGGTATCTAAAGAAAACAAAATAGGGCAATAAAACCGCCAAAATGGGTACAATCCCTAAAGTGTCTGGTCCTTAAGGGGTTAATGTGGATTCTGACTAATTTGACTTCCATCTGTTGATTGTCTATGGTATTTAAAATGGATTTTCTAATCATGCTGATAACTGTGGAACTCTTTAAAGGGGTTGTCCCGCGCCGAAACGGGTTTTTTTTTTTTTTTCAACCCCCCCCCCGGTCGGCGCGAGACAACCCCGATGCAGGGAGGTAAAGGAAGCTTACCGGAGCGCTTACCTTAATCCCCGCGCTCCGGTGACTTCAATACTTACCGCTGAAGATGGCCGCCGGGATCCTCTGTCTTCGTGGACCGCAGCTCTTCTGTGCGGTCCATTGCCGATTCCAGCCTCCTGATTGGCTGGAATCGGCACGTGACGGGGCGGAGCTACACGGAGCCTGCATTCTGCACGAGCGGCTCCATAGAAGATTGCAGAAGACCCGGACTGCGCAAGCGCGGCTAATTTGGCCATCGGAGGGCGAAAATTAGTCGGCACCATGGAGACGAGGACGCCAGCAACGGAGCAGGTAAGTAAAAAACTTTTTATAACTTCTGTATGGCTCATAATTAATGCACAATGTACATTACAAAGTGCATTATTATGGCCATGCAGAAGTGTATAGACCCACTTGCTGCCGCGGGACAACCCCTTTAATGTGTATGGGGGGGGGGGGCCTCACCTTTGTCGGGAAAAGGAGCAGGGACTTGGAACTTTAACCCTTTTGTTCCCTAGGAGAAAAGCCACCATCACTGCTGTTTGGCTGTGGCTTACCTCCCTAAACACAGAAACATTCAGTGTGAAAACTGCAATCAGAAGAACAATTGTTTGTCTGGCAGTTGTTGAAGATGTACAAGTACCTTAACCCCTTCCTGTCACACATACGGCTATATACATACTATCTGCACACACCGCATGCAGTTAAGACATATATAGCCGTCCACAACAACTGATGTGCATTGAGCAAGTTCTGCAGCCAAACCCACGCCACGCACGGCCATACAACAACTGTGAATGGAGATAACTGTGTTTGAGGCTGTTAACCCTTTTAATGCTGCTGTCAATTCTGACGGCAGCATTTAACCCCTTTAGTGACGGCCCCATTGCCTTCTTACATCCTCACTAAGTGGGCATTAATCCTAGAGGATGTAAAAACCTACATCCTCTTTGGATTAAAGCCCTCTTAGCTGAGGACTTGACAGCTCCATGTTGTCGGTGCCCGCAGGTAGTGATGTCACCCAGGATGTGATCACTGTTATCCAATGGATAACAGTGATCATTTAAAGAAAAAAAAAGTGTAAAAAGTAAAAAAAAAAAAAGGGTTAAAAAGTAAAAAAAAGAAGTTAAAAAGCTTAGGTTTCATCGCCCAACCCCCCCCCCCCCCCGCCCCCCCCCCCGGATCATATCCGCGAGGGAGGATGAAATGACGTACCTAAGGCTCTGGATATATCCGCGGACCTTAACCCAGCTTCTGCGCACTCGCCCATCGCCAAAGTGGCGGACGCATGCACAAAAGCTGTGGATTGCCAGGGTAATTTTAAATCTCCCTGCTCTTGGCTACAAAACGTGGCCGAGAACCTGGAGATTTCACGGGGGGCTGCGGTGAGCGGTTTCTGATCACGTGTTCGCTGTTATCCAATGGATAATGGCGATCACGTAAAAGTGAAAAAAAGGTGAAGCTTCATCTCCCCTCACTGATGCGATCGGTGAGAGGAGATGAAACTTTTTACCGGAGGCCTCCGTATTTGCACCCCGACACGATCTTCCTCTGTGAACTTTCCTGGATTCTGCACATGCGACCACCGGACACATGCGCAGGAGGCGGGGGAGCCCAGGGAATTTAAAATCTCCTTGCTCGCAGCGACCAACGGTCGCCTAGAGCCTGACGGGATCATTTGTTGGGGTTTTTGGCCGCTCAAGGGCTCTACAAGTGGGCAATGGGGCCTAAATCGCCTTCATGCTAAATTTCTGTTCTGAAAGCCACCGACTACTCCTTACATTTTGGGCCCCGTTGTGCATCCAGACATAAGATTAGGGCCACAATGGGTATGTCTCTAAACACGGGACAAACGGGTATCCATTTTGGGGTGTAAGTCTTCATTCATATGTGTGCTGTACCAAAAAAAGCTGTTTTTAAAATGACAAAATTTGCCAAAAAATGAAAATCACCATTTTATTCCAATTGCTTTGCTTGAATTCATTCAAAAACTGTGGGGTCAAAATGGGCAGTACACCCCTAGATAAATTCGTTAAGGGGTCTAGTTTTCAAAATGGGGTCATTTGTGGGGGTTCTCTATGGTTTTGGCCGCTCAAGAGCTCTACATGTGTGCTATGGGGCCTAAAACGCCTTCAAGCTAAATTTATGTTCTGAAAGACACCGACTACACCTTCCATTTTGGGCCCCATTGTGCATCCACACATAAGATTAGGGCCACAATGGGTATATTTCTGAACACGGGAGAAACGGGTATCCATTTTGGGGTGTTAATCCTCATTTTCATGTGCATTATAGGAGAAAAATGTCTTTAAAATGACATATTTGCAAAAATATGAAATTTTATTTTTTTCTCCTCTAAATTGAATTAATTCCAGAAAAAAAATTGTGGCGTCAAAATACTCATGAGACCCCTCAGTGGATACATTAAGGGGTGTAGTTTTTAAAATGAGGTCATTTGGGGGGGGTGTACCTATCATTCTGACACTCATGAGCCATTGCAAACTTGGCTTGGTGCAGGAAAACAAACTGTTCCTCAAAATGCAGAAAAGTAATGTTAAATTTGTACGTCTCCTAAATGGTTAAATAAAACAAAAGTTTTTCAAATGTGCGTCCAGAATAAAGTAAACAGATGGAAATATATATCCTATCAAAAACTTGTACATATTTGAGATATTACAGTTGAAAATGTGAAAAAATTAAAAATTTTTCCAAATTTTCCCAATATTGGTACTTTTAATAAATATACACAAATTATATTGGTCTTTTTTTACAACTTAAATTAAGTACAATATAAATCACTTGGATATACAAAACCTTTACGGAGTTATGCTATGTTGAACGACACGTCAGATTTCCAAAATTTGACTCCGTCACTAAGGCGCAAACAGGCTTTCTCACTAAGGGGTTAAATGTCTCAATTGATTAGGATTTAAATGTTCCAGACTGCCCCCCCTGTGCTAAAATCGTCATAGCAGACTAAGGTCTTCTGAAGGTTCCACAGGACTGGCATGATAGTCTGCTCCATAGGGATGTGTGCGTAGCACGTCTTTAATTGGCAGCCTGTTAAAATACAGGATAATGCAAGACTATAGTACTGCATTGTACTGTATAAGAGCTTATTCAGACAACCGTATATCGGTCGCATATTCACGCCGGCCGATATACAGCGGCTCTCCCTGCAGGGGGAGGAGG
This sequence comes from Eleutherodactylus coqui, assembly GCF_035609145.1. Lineage (NCBI taxonomy): Eukaryota > Metazoa > Chordata > Amphibia > Anura > Eleutherodactylidae > Eleutherodactylus > Eleutherodactylus coqui. The sequence continues at coordinate 24,600,950 of NC_089846.1, read as the reverse complement.
CTGGAAGAGCCAGGAGCAGTGCTCTGAGCTCCCGCCCCCTCTCTGCCAACTCTCCACTCCATTTGTATGGAACGTTAAATGGTACCTCGAAAAAAATAGAATCCTAGACTGGTAGAGTTGGAAAGGACCTCTAGGGTCATCGGGTCCAACCCCCTGCTCAGTGCAGGATCACTAAATCATCCCAGACAGATATTTGTCCAGCCTTTGTTTGGAGACTTCCATTGAAGGAGAACTCACCACCTCCCGTTGTAACCTGTTCCACTCATTGATCCCCCTCACTGTCTAATATCTAATCTGTGTCTCCTCCCTTTCAGTTTCATCCCATTGCTTCTGGTCTTTCCTTGTACAAATGAGAATAGGGCTGATCCCTCTGCACTGTGACAGCCCTTCAGATATTTGTAGATAGCTATTAAGTCTCCTCTCAGCCGCCTTCTTTGCAAGCTAAACATTCCCAGATCCTTTAACTGTTCTTCATAGGACATGATTTGCAGCCTGCTCTGCTGACAGGAGAGGAGGAAAAAAAAAATATATATATATATATATATATATATATATATATATATATATATATTGAGAGAGACCAATACCAGAAGTGTAAAATGTGCCGTGGGCGCAGGAGCATCAGTGACCTTTGCTCATGAAAGTGTTAAGGACTCGGCACCTCTTGGCTTAGTCTGTAATGAAGTGAGAGGTTACGTTCCCAGGCTTGCTCTTCTGTACAAGTAGGAACCTTTCTGCTCCAAGTTTTCTTTACTGCGTAATATAGTTTCGTTCTCACGCCTTCGCTAAGCTCAGTAGCCCATTACGTCTAGAATACATTTAGGGCTTATTCATACAAACGCATTTGCACTGCGTATTACATGTGCAATACACAGTCACTAGAACCCAGAATGGGCTCAGTCGCATGAATTTTGGTTGTGCACAAAAAAAGTATCCTGTCCTGTTTTCGTGCGTATTAAACTTAATTGCACATCAAAATCAATGGCAGCACACTTTTATGTGCCTTCAAAAAATACAGTAAAATACGAACGCTGGTGCAAAAACATAATGCCCAGCGGGCAAATGGGCGCGTTAATACGCTAACGCCAATGTGAAGCTGGCCATAGGGTGCATTTACCCAGGTGTATATGGGATTCTAGACTTCCGTGTACTGTGCACGACATTGCATGTCCAATTCTGGTGTGTGATACGAACCAGGATAGGACAGGCTATGATTTATTTTTTTCCCGCATGGGGAATAGGATCATGGCATGTCCCATCTTTGGGCGTGCCCCTCACATCGCTGGCAAAGCATCGCGCCATGTGCTAGGCGCACGTGAGTGCCATGTGAGGATTTCCATTGAAAATGGAGAACACTTCGCGATCCACCGCCGTGGCTGTCAGACGCATGGGAGGATCGCTACTTCCCCAAAGTGATGCCAGACATTTTTAATACAAAAATGCCTCACATCTGCAGGGAAATCGCACGTTTTGCAAGCGCAATACCGGGACGAGTTTCACGGCCCAATATATTACTCGCCCGTATGAAATTGGCTTTAGGACTCCTTCACACGGACGTAGTTGCACGCGCAATACGCTGTTGTTGGAACTCATTTTCGCTCATGCGCATTTTCGATCACACAAAAATAATGGAAAATACTTTGTTTTCTGCTCATTTGCACACCACATGGGGTGCGCGAATGCACGCGGTCGATGCAAAGAGGTATGTGAAACACTGCGGAATTCTGATGGAAATGGTTCCAGATTTATTCTATTTAGCCACTTCAATCGGTGAGTTTATCTGCACGAAAATGAGCGTACCCTGTGGACTGAAAGTGTGCAGTAAAATACACCGATACAAGCACAAACAAGCCTTGTTCAAAGCAACAAAAAAAAGTTGCGCTAAGGTGTGTGCAATTGTGCTTATGGTCATGTGAAGCTTCCCTTAGGGTGGTAGAGGCCGGGTCCTTTTACTAAAAGACTACTTTTAGGAGTCCTTGTGTCTGACCATGATGTCGACGTAAAGGTAATCCTTCTGGAGTTTGCCCGGCCCCTTGTTCTATGGCACAGGACCCTTTACCTGCCCGCGGGCACAGCTCACTGTAGTTACACCACTGCTGACTAATAACATAATGGCTCACAGGAAGGGATTAGGATTAACTGCAGTCAAATCTGAATTTTCAGGTTTGACAAGAGGTGTAAATGAACAAAGCATTTCACAATGTGAGTGGACAGACAACAAATAACTCTTCCTGGAACTGATGCCAAAATTTCCCATTTTCAACCGTGTAAAGCTGTGCTGTCTAGACCTCCAGCGGACCCGCCGCCATCTTCTTAAAGGGCCCTCTGCTGATTTTATTTATTTTTTATTCATATGTGGCTATCCCCCCCCCCCTCAGTATATATAAATTGGCAAGTGTTATATGGGTTAGTTATTTCTTTCTGTCTGAAACTCCTGGCTTTCTTTTTTTCTTCCTTCTTCCAATGGTCATGTAATCTCCATTCTGACCAGTTGAGATCTACTTGGGGTTATGTATTACTTTTCTAGTCAAATTCTCAGTCTGTGTGATGTTGTTACACGATACTTACTACAGAGGGGGACACAAAATCTGATGGTGATCACACCTGTCACACATATATAATAGAGGAGATCACAGCTCATCCTCCTCACTGTATACTAATGGTCTGTAGCATCTTTATATGTCTATAGAAGGTAATTATAGTTAAAATGTCCCACCCAATAGGCAAAATTGTATAGCCTCCGCTACTGCTGTGCTGATACATCAAGGGATGGATGTGAAACTGAAAGTTAAAAAAAAATTCACACAAGATGGTGGCTGATAAGCATCACCCAGGGGGCTGCACTGCAGGGAAGTGGCTGGAATACACAGAGGAGATAGGCAGTCAAGTGAGGGGAACGGGCATGGGAAAATGTGTTTCCACTGGAGTAGCCCTGTAAGATGCCCTCATTCCTTCAAGAGGTGTCATATTGCTCCCGGATCCCCCGTATAAATGAACTTTGCAGATTTGCCGCATCTAAAATCTGCATTATTTACAGTAGCAGAAAAGCGGATGAGATTTTAGATTTTGTAAATCTGGCCCACTCTGTGGCAAAAATCCACTGCAGAAATTGACATGCGGTGCGGAATTTAAATCGACAGCATGTTCATTGTAGGACTCGGTTTTCAGTGCAGATTCCACCTTTTCGAATGAGGGGGTGAATTCTGCACCAAATTCTATGTTTAAAATCTGCACCAAGTGGTTCACGCGAGTTTTGCGCTTGGATCTGTGTGGAATGTGCAGTAGGGCATACCCTCAGTTTAGCTGAGCCTACATGCGGTTTCAATCAACATTGGGGGGGGGGGGGGAGTAGGCTGGTGCTAGATAACTCTGGCAGTGGCTTATCTCTAGGGGCTACAAAAGAATTGGACGTTTAAATGCAAAAGTCTGGATTTTTTTTCATGCCCTCAGCTGTCGGGAGAGCCCCATCCATGTGATAGTTGCCTAGTCCTACTGTAATGGGTGGGTCTGGGTGACTTCTGTCTAATATGGATGGGGGTCCTTAGACTGTATTTACAGAAGCGAGTGCAGTGTAAATCAGTGAAAATCTGACCTACATTCCACTATCGGACTATCGCTCCGAGAAAAAAAAATCACAAATGTACATGAACCCACTGCAATCAATTGTTTTGCTGTGTGTTTCATCCATATCGTAGACGGAAGTCGCACAGGACTATCGTCCATATAAATGCAACCTTAGCGAAGCTTCTTGACATAATGGTTTAATTGGCATTGTCTGAGCTCATCCATGCTTGGTCTTACTCCCCACTAACAAATGACCCTGGGGAGGAGATATCTGCCTACTAATACGGCTTTCAGGCAGAGTTCCACTGCAGGATCATACAGTAAAGAATCAAGCAACCTTTTGTAATGGTCACATTCCTGAAGATGGCATTGGTAGGGTCCTACGATCACAGAGCACTGTGGTGATCCCGACAGCATCAATCAGTGATCGGGAAATCTCTGACAGGTAGAGGCATAGTGCTAGGGGCACATTTCCAGTGATTGTAGGGGCCCACCACTGAGGCCACTTTGTGACATGTTCCTTATACACTTTGCAAAAAAAATATTCTGCCCCTAGCAAAAGTTCTTGTTCTGCTGTAAAACTCGGCATGCAGTTCCATCTCGGGCAGATATGTAAATCATTATAGTTGTGGCGTGATTAGATGAATGGTCTTGTCACCTGAGGGTCTAAAACTGGTTTCCTCCCCTTGGCCTATAAGAGGCTCTTGGAGGCTTTATGTGTGTAGTGACCTCTTCTTCTGCTTGGGTGGAGCTTGTTGAGTACTAGACACCTCTACGCCGCAGAGAAGAGATTTCGCCCCGTTACCGGAGTATGAGAGGGGCGCATTATTGGGATGTTAGAAGCTGGATGGTCGTATCGAGGAATTGCCACCACCGGCCGTTCTGACCAGACTATTAAGAGGTGTTGGAACCAGGGGGCACACAAGGCGACCGGGCTTCGGACACCCTCGCCAGACCACTACTACAGAGGATTGTCTGACGAGCAAGAGCAGCTCCAAATGATTTGCTGGGTACCATCGTTCAAGGCCCCGTGTGTGTTATAACCATTTCCAGGCACTTGGCTGAAAGATATTTGGTCTCGTGGCACCCATTATGTGTACTTCCAAATCTGGACGCTATGGACTAGAACTGTGTTGTCTTTAGTGACAATTGCAGATTTATGAGCACTCATACCGGGCCTTGTTCGTTTTTGGAGACCTAGGTGGGAGCACCTTAATCCTGGCTTTTCTGTGGAGCGGCACCCTGCCCACACTGTTCATGTGATGGTCTAGGTGGCCATCGCATATGAATCAGTCACCCCTAGTACTGGTGATAATAACAGCTCCGTAATATGTTCAGGATATCCTTCACCCATGTGTTGTCTCCCATGGCAGGCTTCCAAGAGTCATTTTTGAGGAGGATAATGTTTTGCTGCATACACAAGGAGGTCATAGGAATCTCCTCAACATTGCCACACTTCTGTCGTCTGCCCAGTCGCCAGATTTATCGCCAATAGAACATGTATGGGACCATCTGGGATGCCAACTGCAACAGTCTATGAGTTTGCATGATTTAGTGGCTCAGTTACAGCAAATGTGGAGTGATATGCCGCAGGATACCATACGAAACCTGTATGCCTCCACGCCCACCCGTATCACATCTTGTATCCATGCTAGAGGCGGCTCAACGGGGTACTAGAGCCTTCATGCCTGCCCGTGTCACATCTTGTATCCAAGCTAGAAGCGGCTGTTAGTGAAATATAGCTAATTGGTATGTTTTCAGGTATCCAAATTAATAGTTAAATGCTCAAGCATCGAGGAAGCTTGCAAATCACATTCTCATTGGATGTGATTTCAAGTCCTCTGTTTATTCAATTAATAAGCTGAAGTATATATAGAAAGACATTTGAAATGAGGCTAGAACACGCCTCACTTGTAATAATTATAATTTATTATAATTCATTTATTATCATTGGTTATTAAAACTCAATAGAACAGTGATGTCTTAGTTAGAGGCAGGACTTCTCTCAGGCCGATTGGAACTATTTCTCATGAGACTGCTGTAAAATGGCCTTGAAGACAGCCTTGCATTCTTATGATAGAACAGTAATATCTTCTAAATAAAGAAAGTGAATAGCTGTAAGAAGAGCAGGTTACAATACATGAAATGGAGGACAGGAAATCTTATAGTTTCCCTCACACAGCCCAACAGGGTTCTAGAGTCTCCATGCCCACCCATATCACATCTTGTATCCAAGCTACAGGTGGCCCAACAGGGTAATGGAGTCTCCATGCCCACCCATATCACATCCGATTTATCGCGACGGATCTCGCTATGACATCTTGCAAGTGGACAGGCACCATTACAATCGCACAGAAAAAAGTTTCATTCTACTCCAACAACTTCTGGGGGAGGTGATTCTTTTGACAATGAGTGTATATCAAGAAGATAAAAAATAATATACCTGGGAAGTAAAGGGCTGAACTGGATGGACATATGTCTGTTTTGGCCTTACATTCTATGTTACCTATACAGGGCTGCCTTGGGTTAAGTGTTTAATTCGTTCTGTGACGGAGCTCTTAACCCAAAACACTCGTAAGTCAAATCAATTTTCCTTGTTGAAATGAATAGAAAAGCCATTAATCCGTTCCAGATCGCGAGGCTCTCCCTCTGATTTCAATGGAGATGGCGTTGCCCCATTGAAAGCAATAGGACGCCGACACCCCCACAGTGATTTTCATGGAAGGGCTTTAAATATAAGCCCTTCCCTGAAAATCATGCCTAGCTATAGTAAAAAAATATATATATAATGGGCCAGGGCTCAGGCGCATCTAGCCGCCGATTGTTCTCCCTGCAACGCCCTGAAGCTTTTCAGCAGGCGGGGATTAAAAATGCAGGGAGAACAAGCGTCGGGTAGACACGCCTGAGCCCCGGCAGTGGCGGACAGTTGAGTATATATATTTTTTTTACTGCAGCTAGGGATGAATTTCAAAGCCCTTCCCTGAAAATCACTGCAGGGGTTGCCGGCAGGCCATTGCTTTCAATGGGGCCACCAGCAGTGGCCCCATTGGGAGCAAGGCTTGTAACCCAAGTTTTTACTCTTAAATCACAGCAAAAATCCAGGAGAGAGCCTGCTCTCAAGTCAAAAAGCTTGTAAGCCGAGGCACTCCTAACCCAGGGCATCACTGTATGTCCATTTCTTCTTGCTGTGAAATGTGCTGCCGCAGTAATGCCTCGGGCTCGCAGCAGCACTGGACTCCTGCAAGACATTTTGCTTTTTTCCATGACCCAACTCCCTCAGCTGAACCGGCCTGTTGTATTGTAGACCGAGGGATGTGTTTATCCTTTATCAGAGCTGCCAGATTCTGGTTTGCGGCTACATGCAGCATGGAAACTATGAGGCTATATAAGTGACCGCCCTGTGCCAACACTCCATACAAGGAAATCCCTAAAGACATTAGAGATTTCCTACGGCTCTTGTAGACTGATTGTAAGGAAGCTGTCGCCTCGTAAAGACAGTTGCAATCAAAGTTCTACATCTCTCCCTGCAAATTGGGTTTATTTGCCAAATTTGCAAACTTTCAGCTGTTTGCACAAAGAAAAGAATCAAACAATTTAAATAACAAAAAGTTTCTCCAAATTCATCACAAAATGCCATTTTTAATGACTACTGCAGTGTCAGAATCAGTCACCCCTCCATCATAAGAGTCTGTAGTACTTAGTAGAGCAGCTTTTGCTGTTATGACCAGCTGCAGGCCTGATGCAGAGCCAGACACCATTTCTGACAGCATGCGGGTGGTTTACATCTGCGCTCACAGTTCTGCTTTCCTGCTCCATTCCGCCCGAAATCGCCCTCCCAATCCTTCTGAAAACCCCTGGATGCAAGGCATTATCACATGGGAACGGCCTCGTATCTCTGCGGGGGTTCCCTTTATCCCCACAGCGGCAAGAGATTGCAATGTTCTCCCACTGTTTTCAATGGGGTCGATGCTGCTGCTGCCAGCCCCATTGAAAATATGTGGAAACCCCTGTATGCGGGGCTGAAGGAATCCCCTGGCATGGCTGTCACAGCCGCGGCAGAGGATCACGATGTTCTCCAATGGAGTTCAATGGGGCCAGCACCACTGCCACTAGCCCCGTAGACAACGTGGAAAAGCCTGGATGTGACAGCCTTGCATCCCTGTGGGGATGAATGAATCCCCCGCCGCAGCAGGGGATCGCAATGGTCTCCCACTGTTTTCAATGTGGCCGGCACTGCTGAAAACAATCGGAGATATCGCAAAAAGCAGCATCGCAGGAGTGAAAATATCGCAAATAAGAAAGTAAAGATGGGTCCCCTAACTGTCCCAGTAATAGACATTACTATCATACCTCCTCTGTCAAAAACATTGTGTAGAAAGCAGTGCCAGTCTTTGTTAAATGGCACCCTGTGAAGAATTTTTTTTTTAACCCCCTCCCCTTTTCCCGGTCATAAGAAAAATAAACTACATATTATAAGTATTTTCTACTGAGCGGCAGTCTACCTGTATTCTGCAGAAATCGGCAAGATAGCTGCATACCCACACCAGAACAGCTCAATAAATACAGTACCAGAACTGAGCTCATAACATAAATACAGCAGCAGAACCAAGCTCCGTACATAGATACAGCACCAGAACAGCTCAATAAATAAAGACGGTACCAGATCCAAGCTTGTAACAAATGCAATACCTGAGCAAAGCTTCTAACATAAATACAGCACTAGAACCAAGTTCAAAACATAAATACAGCACCAAAACCAAGCTCATAATATAAATACAGTCGCAGAACTAAGTATTTGGGTTGTGAGGATGCTGATGGAATGACAGCGGCATCTCGGAACATCAGGGGGGAGTAGTCAGGAGGAGCATGATTCAGATAGTTCCGCAAGCCACTGCTGCATGGAGGAAAATGATCATCAGACCTAATGGGGGCGATTCTCCTGGTTCCCCCATTACAAGCTGGTGGCTGGCACCCTAGGTCTGACCATGGGAGGAGGACAATGCACGTCTCTCATGTTAGAAGACTCCTGTGTATTTTGGGACGGTTACTTCTGTATTATCTGCTGTTACATAACGGTTACATCATTCTCCGCTGTAATCGCATGTTGTGTTCTCTGGTGTCATGTTGGGACCTGCCTTCTACTTAATGATAATGCAGCTCTATGAATAGACTGAGTACTGGATGAGAAATCTACAGCGGCGCAAGGAGGAAATCTGAAGCTAATCCAAAAACAATCAGTTCCTGTTAAATCGTAGATCTTGGCGGCCCTTGTATTGTTCTAGTATGCATTGTGGTTCCTGAGCTCCAGTCCTCAAGTTCCCCCAGCAGGGCGGGTTTTCAGGATTTCCTTAGTATTGCACATGTGATGCAATTATGGTCAGAGCCTCGGATGTTGCACAAAGCGTTCTGAATAGAGATGAGCGAGCGTGCTCGTTTAGGACAGTTACTCGATCGAGCACCGCTTTTTTCGAGTAACTGCCTACTCGGGCGAAAAGATTCGGGGGGCGGTGGGGGGACGGGGAAGCTCTCCCCCCCCCCCCCCCCACTCCCCACCTCAACCCCCCGCTCACCCCCGGCGCCTCCCGAATCTTTTCGCCCGATTAGGCAGTTACTCGAAAAAAGCGATGCTCGATGGAGTAACTGTCCTAAACGAGCATGCTCGCTCATCTCTAGTTCTGAAGCTGCTTTAACATAGAATGATTATTCTTCAAAAAATCGTTGGATCGTTCAAATTTGGAATAATAATCATTTAGTGTAAACACGGCTGCGGCGGTCCTCACCATCTATCACAAGTAGGGTAGTTTCATGCGAACAAACACGATTTTGCCGCAGCAAATTTGCATATTTTTTCCTGAGATTTGGGGTCTTTTTGAGCGTCAGGGCTGCTTATTCTTGCAAAATCATCGCTGCCAGGCGCGAATTTTGCTGCGATTTTTTTTATTTATTTATTTGGTGAAAGTCAATAGGATTTTCTATTGTTAAAGTCGCATCGCAACGCAGGCTCCATAGGGAAACATGGGAGATTTAAAAAATCGCAGAAAAAATGGACAATGCCGCGATTTTTTGCTCTCGCTACACAACTTGAGTGATAACATCGTTAGCGGAAAGGAACCCATTGAAAAGTATTGGTTTCATAATCTGCTTTTTTAACTGACTCGCAGCAAGAAAAAATCGCGTGATTTTCTCGCCCGCGTCAAACCACCCTTAGGCCTTATGTCCACGGGGAAAATGAGGCCCGCCGCGGATTCTTCATGCAGAATCCCGGAGCGGGTCCCTCCTTTCCCGCGGTTAAAAAGAAGAATTTACTTACCTGTCCGGATGCTGCGGATCTTCCCTCTGTCGCGGCCGGATCTTCTTTCTTCGGCCCGGCGGATGTGCTCGCCGTGCACTCCATTTGTTTTTTTAACTCCTGCTCTCCCGCGCTGGAGAGCAGTAATTCAGCTGCGGGTGTGCCGCGGATCCGGACGGCTTTCATAGGATACAATAGAAGCCTACGGGAGACCCGCACTAAAATGGAGCATGCTGCGGGTGTTTTCCCGCACACGCAATCCGCGCCTCAGGGGAAAATGACATCCGCAGGTATTTATTAATTACCTGCGGGTGTCCAATGCATCCCTATGGGGCGCGGATCACGTGTGCGGGTGACCCGCTGCGGATCTGTCCCCGGTAGGCCTCATGTCCACGGGGAAAAGAAGAATTAAAATCCGCAGCGGACCACCCGCACGCGGATCCGCACCCCATAGGGATGCATTGACCACCTGCGGATAGATAAATACCCGCGGATGGTCAATAAAAGGGAATTAAAAAATTTCTGGAGCATGAAAAAAAACGACATGCTCCTTTTAGGTGCGGGTCTCCCGCGGGGACGGCTCCCGCAGGCTTCTATTGAAGCCTATGGAAGCCGTCCATATCCGCAGGAGACCCGCGCCTGAATTAAACTCACCTGCTCCGGGCGATGCAGATCTTCCTTCCTTTGTGGCAGGATCTTCTTTCTTCGGCCCGGCGGATGTGCCCGAGCACATCCGCCGGGCCGAAGAAAGAAGATCCAGCCGCGAAGAAGGGAAGACCTGCAGCAGGTGAGTTTATTCTTATTTTAATGCCTCATGTCCGCGGGGCAGGCGGGACCCGCTGCGGATTCTGCATGGAGAATCCGTAGCGGGCCTGATTTTTCCCGTGGACATGAGGCCTTAAAGGAGATGTCCCGCGCCGAAACGGGTTTTTTTTTTTAAACCCCCCCCCCCCGTTCGGCGCGAGACAACCCCGATGCAGGGGTTAAAAAAACCACCCGCACAGCGCTTACCTGAATCCCGGCGGTCCGGCGTCTTCATACTCACCTGCTGAAGATGGCCGCCGGGATCCTCTGTCTTCATGGACCGCAGGGCTTCTGTGCGGTCCATTGCCGATTCCAGCCTCCTGATTGGCTGGAATCGGCACGTGACGGGGCGGAGCTACACGGAGCTACACGGAGCCCCATAGAGAAGAGGAGAAGACCCGGACTGCGCAAGCGCGGCTAATTTGGCCATCGGAGGGCGAAAATTAGTCGGCACCATGGAGACGAGGACGCCAGCAACGGAGCAGGTAAGTATAAAACTTTTTATAACTTCTGTATGGCTCATAATTAATGCACAATGTATATTACAAAGTGCATTATTATGGCCATGCAGAAGTGTATAGACCCACTTGCTGCCTCGGGACAACCCCTTTAAGGCTTATTCAGGCAGGTGTATATTGGTCGGGTTTTCACGCCTCTCTGCAAGGGAAGGAGACAGGCTTGTCTGGAAGCTAGTGCACTGAGCTCTCGCCCCTTGCCACTTTTTGCAATGGGAGGGGGCTAAAAAAAAAACACTTGTCCCACAAAAAACAAGCCTTCATCTGGCTATGTCGATGGAAATATTGAAAAAGTCATGGCTCCTGAAATACGACCATTAAAAAAAAAAAAAAAAAAAAAAAAAATCAGTTGGTCATTAACCCCTTGACGACACAGGACGTAAAATTACGTCCTGCACATTCGGGGTGTGTACGGAGGGAAATTATGGGGCGATCTCCCTCCATACAACATGGGCACGGGCTGTTTCTTACAGCTGACACCCGGCAGCAATAGCTTCGATAAGCCGTGTGGCTCATCAGAGCTGTTAACCCTTTAAATGCCGCCGTCAATTCTGACAGCAGCATTTAAATCCCCCAATGTTCAGGGATCCTAAGAAAACAAGTAAAAATCTGATTAATAAAGTTTTACTAATTACTAAAAAAAATTATAAAAGTACAAAAAAAACGCTTTTGCCATGAAATAATCTAAATAAAAAATACAAATTTGGTATCGCTGCGTCCGTAAAAGTCTGATCTATCAAAGTAGCACATTAGTTCCCCCGCACAGTGAGCGTCATCAGAAATAAAAATTAAGAACGCCAGAAATATACTTTTTTGATCGCCCCATCTCTAAGAAAAAATGTTAAAAAAAAAAGCGATCAAAAAGTCGTATGTACTCCAGAATGGTACGAACGGAAAGGACGGGAGATCCCGCACAAAATGAGACATCGCACAACTATGTTGACAAAAAATTAAAAAACTTATAGCTGTCAGAAATTGGCAGAAAATATTTTTTAAAAATTGAATAAATAGAAGAGCTAGGAATTTTTAAAAGGGTGCAGAAAAAACTAAAATGAAAATTAAAAAAAAAAGGGGGGGGGGACAGTCCTTAAAGTATTAAAGCGCAAACGGACCTGGTCACTGAGGGGTTAATGGCACATTACTGTTTGTACATGCAGCTTGGGAGCCCGTCACGTGATGCTGCCACTTATCCTGAAGCGTTACCGCGTGTAAACTGTTATGACACCGCTGAACTACAACTCCCGTCATGCACCGCTCGTAGGCGCGCCTGGAATCCGGAAGTCTATCAGGGAACAGTTGTGGGCGTGGTACGGTCACGTGATGACCAGGAAAGGGGATCCTGCTGTTGATCTGCTACGTAGTGCCTGGCAGGGCGGTGAGCAGGCAGGTGCATGGAGCTGCGGAGCCGGCGCTGACAGTGCGAGCAGTTGGGAGACAAGGGAGACACTGCTGACAACACCAAGGAGCAGCATTCAGTGCCGGCAAGCAGTGATGGGACCCTGCAAACCATGAGAGGTAAACCTCCGAGTAGTGGAAGTAAGGGGATCATCTTGTAGAGTCAGACTCCGGATCCCTCTCCATGCCTGGCACCTGCTGAGGCTGGCATCACCTCCTGCATCTACATGTACCAGTGACTCTGCCCATCTTGTGGGCACCTGACCATGATGGGCACTTAATACTGCAGACTCCTTGATGTTCCACCCCAAACCGGGCACCCTACTTATGGAGAGTGCGGGCGAGGACTGAGGCTACCCCTGCAATGCACAATGCAGTATTCCCTGTGTCTGATGTTGGGTTATATCCTGTCCGTCACATCCTCGAAGCCGCTGGACGTGCCCACGCCGTTATCGGATAATTCCTCTTTTGGCCACCGCTTGAGCACAGCCGGCACTCCTCCCTCCTCACCCACTTTATCACCCGGTTATCTTCAGATTGGTGATGGGTGTTGCCTACAGTTTGACTTTCCAGAGCACAGTAAAGGAGTCATTGTAATCAGTGCGGGCTCCGCCGCCCACGCCTCCCAGCTCAGCGTACATTCCCTGGACACCGCCGTCTTAAAGGTCCTCAACGTGAGTCGTGCCTCCGAGGGATTGCCGGATAAGTTCCTGGCACAGATCTGGTCTGGGATGCCTGGCACTGCCCCCCTCCGCCTGGAATTGAAGCTTCTTGAGTCCGTCCTCGAAGAACGAGATGACTTCTCCATCCATGTGGTCCCCAATGTTGATGCTCCGGAGAACGGAGGGTTTGCGGCCAGTCACTTCTCGGAGAGCCCCCTTCTGTATGCACTTCTACCCCTTCTCTTCATTAACAAATGTGCCTTCGGATGTAAAGTGGACCTTGAGATACTAAAAAGCCTAATCAAGCGCCCCTACCCGGTCCTACTAGGCATCGTGGGCCAGTTTGTTCTCATGCCACTGTATGCCTACCTCCTCTCCTTGGTTTTGAGACTATCTCAGCCCTTGGCATTGGGACTCGTGGTCACCTGCTCCTCTCCGGGTGGCGGCGGTGGATACCTGTACAGTCTCCTGTTGGGCGGTGATGTGACTTTGGCGATATCGATGACTCTGGTGTCCACGGTGGCGGCCGTGGGCTTAATGCCGCTCTCGTCTTCTCTCTACGGACGTTTCCTGGGCGTCCACCAGACGTTGCACATTCCTTTTCTAAAGATTTTTGCCACCTTGTTGTTTATAGCTGTGCCAATCTCGACAGGAATGGTGATCAAATGGCGCTTTCCTCAAGTGTCCAAGGTCCTCCTACTAGTCATAAAGCCTTTCAGTGTTGTGTTGATGGTAGGAGGCCTCTTCATGGCCTATCAGATGGGCTCATCCCTGCTGAGCCAAGTGCCCTCCATACTAGTGGTGGCCGGGGTCAGTGTGCCACTAGTAGGCCTGCTAACTGGGTACTTACTGGCGTACTTGTTACATTTACCCATTGCCCAACGACGGACGGTCAGCATTGAAGTCGGGGTGCAGAACAGTCTTCTAGCCCTGGCCGTTCTTCAGCTCTCCTTTAACCGCGCCGAGGCGGATCTCTCTTCTCAGGCACCTTTCTTGGTGGCCCTAAGTGGCACCTCGGAAATGTTACTACTGGTTCTGTTACATTTTGCCTACAGAAAGTGGAAAAACAATAGCTGAGGAGCCGCGTCCCGCCGGCGGGGACTACGACAAGTTTACATGCTGCAAGTTTTCATTATTTATATAGTCTACTTCTAACTTTTTTTTTCGTTGACCATCTCGCCACATTCTTGTGTCCTTCTTAAATTTCCAGCAGGGGGATGCAAACCTTTAAATTTAAAGACATTCCATTTACTTAGTAAGACGTCTTAATGATAATCCATGACCCCGGGCAGAATGGGTGTAATTCATCTTGGGTTGTGGGGTATGAAAATTTGGCAGGTCTACCATGTCTTCTCCATTTGAGGTGCCTACGGCTGTAGACTCGGACATTCACTTTGTTGCCATTCCATCGTTCTCTTCAAAAGCCAAAGCTCTGTGTTCAGTCCGCTCCATGCACTGAGGGGAAATGGCTATTTTTTCTACAATGTTTTGTAATGTATGCAGGGTACGGTGCAAGAACAAATTTTTTTTTTTTCCTGGTACAAAAAAAAATTAAACAGAAGTTGAAATCATAATGTCTCGTGTGTTTAAGAATGGATCATGTGTGTCAGTATCCACATCCCTGGTAGCCTGTAGGCCCTTTTACATGGAACGTATCGTTCAAAAAAATCGTTAGATCGTGTGAATTTGAACAGTCGTTCCGGGTAAACCCGGCCAACGATTGAACGACGAATGAGAATTCATTCCGTTCTCATTCGGCATTCATTTTATGCAGGCATAAAAATCGTTTGCTCATCGTAAATCACAAATCGCTCTTCCCCAAAGAGTTTAAAGGGGTTTTTCCATCTCCCATCACTTTATGATCGTGATAGTGTGACCTAGGTGGGCCCCTTAACCCCTTCAGTGGCAGGTTTAGGTAGTCTTCAGCACATTTCAACACAGATTTTTTTTTTTAGATTTTCTGGGCATTCCACTAAATGGGTTAATCCTGAGAATGAAGGGGGTGCAGCACCGCAGTCCCTTCACTGGTTTCCCCTAGCACAGGACAGGGGAACTGTAGCTGGCCATGGGGCCAGATGTGGCTGATCATAAAGTGAAGGCATATCAACTTTTTAAGATTGGAATACCCCTTTATCACTTCTGCTGGTGAGGATTCCAAAGATCTGTTCTCAGGGGGTGCTGTTGAGAGGTTTCCTTATAAGAGGCAGTTAACCCTTTCTAATCAACTGTCTGATGTCTTAAGACATTATGATTTAAGGCTGTAGAGCTCTGATGTTGGAAGACGTCCATCGGGTTCTCTTACTGTATATTGCCAGCATCTCTGCTGTCAGAGCCTATCTAAAGTGTCGCCTCATGCAGTACTGGCTTTAGCCAGCATATAGCGCCGTTGTGTAACGGCAGAAAGAGTAAGCCCCCTAGGAAAGCCAGGATACAAATCGGATTGGAAAGGGTTAAAGGGGCTGTCCCACAAAACTAACTATCACCTATCCATAGGCTAGGGAGTAACTATCTGGGGTATGACTGCTGGATTGCCCACTGATCACAAAAATGGGGTTCCTGAGTGTCCATGAAGTAACAAAGCGGTAGTCTTGCACATGCAGTACCACGCCTTTTATTTCTATGGGACTGTCAGAGATAGCCGAGCGCGTGGACTTGACTCTATGGCTACCGGTCACAGGTTTAATTTGTCCTAGCTGTGATCAAGACAGCAGTGTCTTTCGAAACGCGTCTGCATTGACTTGGTATCACACAGTACCTATCATTTATGACTTTTGGATTGTAATTTTTTCGTGATTAAAGAAAAAAAAGTATTTTTAAGGAGCCGGCTTTTCTCCTTTTTATTGCTACTATTTAAGCCGTTTGACTCCGGGGTAAATATTACCAAATAACCAGTTGAAGATAAGTGTTTTGGAATCCTTAATTTGTCCTACCCATCAGTATAGACGTTTTTGTAAGAAGATGTCACCTTATTATCAGGATAGGTACAAAGGAGGAAAAAAGGGTGGAGTGCCCCTGTAATATTCAAAAAATGCCCCGTAGGGAGGGGGAGATCCAGTGACAAAATGATTAATAATATATCGCTGAAGGTGTTTCTTGCTCTGAGCTACGCCAAGACTACGAAACGTAGGTGTGATGTACAATGAACAAGGAATGCTGTTATGTGGCGCAACCTTTTGTATATAAATGGCTCAAAAGACTGAATTAACCAGAGTTCCTTTTTTTTTAACCCTTTGCAATCCAATTTGGATTCAGGGTTTCCTAGGGGTTTTTTCTCTTTTTCCCATTACACAATGGCGCCATCTGCTAGCTAGAGCCAGTACTGCAGTATGGGATATGCTGTAGAGGCCCCCGACAACAGAGCGGCCAGTAATATACAGTAAGAATACCCTGCCAGACATCTTCCGACATCAAAGCTGTACACCCTTCAATCAGAATGTCTTCAGACGTCAGTGGATTGGAAAGGGTTAAATTAATAAATTAAGGAACGAGATTCGTTTCGAGGCATAGGCCTCTTCTTCGGTAAATACTGGAGGGGGGAGCACAACAGTAAAGGTGTATAAAGCTTAGTTGTGTGAAGAGAAGATAGGGCTCACCTACTCCTTGGACCCCATCACAGTTGTGCTCTCTCCAGTATGTATAGAAGAGGCTTGTGCCTCGAAACGCGTCTTGTTGATGGATTCATTAATGAAGAGAGAACTCGGCTGCTTGCTGTCTTTGGGGCCTCTTATATTCAGTAGGTTGTGCTCATGTCATATCACATCTACTAGCGTAGCTCCGGGCTAGCAGCACCTTCAGTGATACATGTACTATTAATATATCACTGTTTTACTGGATCCTTGCACCCCTACGGGGCATTTTTTGAATATCACAGGGGCCACCACCCTTCTTCTTTCTTTGCACCTATCCTGATAATAAGATCACCATCTTATTATAAGAGATCTATACCGCTGGTTAAGATAAAAATGAAAGCTGTAATAGTCGAGCGCTTGTACTCAACTATCACCAAAACTAAGCTTTAGGCCCCTGTGGTCCCTCTAGAATTTACAGAAGAGGCTTATACCTTGAAATGTGTCTCTTTGGATTTATAAACCCCTTGGTGAATCCAATATGCCTTTACTGACTCCATTAATAGGCTTTTAACCTGCACATACATCTTTTTTAGCTGGTGCTTTGGACGGCTACTGACAGCCAGGCTCCTGCTCTAACCGCCAGATGTGGAGAAACTGCATATCCTAGCTGTTTAACCCCTTACATGCCACAATCAATAGCAACTGCAGCATTTAAGCAGATGACAAGAAGAGAGGGGGGCCCTTCTGTCACTCATTGGCAACCTTTGGTGTGATTGCAAAATACCAATGGGCACCCATGGCAGCTGTAAGCCTGACAAAGGCTTCTATGTAGTTCAGCCTATTAGCCTCTGCCAGAGGTGTAGTCTACCAGGCTGCTGTCATAGGCTTAGTAGAATGCGCTACATAAGTAGTGCAATATGCTATGCTATAAGAGATCGATGGCGTTAAAAAAATAAAAATAAAAAAAATAAAAAAATTGTTTAAAAAAAATGAATTTTTTTTCCCTTAAACCCTCTAATGGTAAAATACCAAACAAACTTGAAAAAAAAAGCACAAAAGGAATTGCCACGTTTGTAACAACCCAGACATTGAAAGTACTTAGATTATCGCATGTGGTGAAGGCTGTGGAAATAATTTTAAAAACTAACACTAGAATTGCTATTTTTCCTTTGTTTGCTCCCGAAAAACACAAAAAGCAATCCAAAAGTCACCTGTAGTTTTTATTCGTACCATTTTTGAGGTACAGCTTTTTCTGCAAAAAAAAAAAACAAGACCTCACAGAGTTTCCTTGCCAGAAAAATAAAAATGTTATGGATCTTAAGGCTGGATTCAGACAACCGTATATCGGCTGGGTTTTCACGCCGGCCGATATACGGCGTCTCTCTGCAGGGGAGGAAGCTGGAAGAGCAGGGAGCAGTGCCCTGAGCTCCCGCCCCCTCTCTGCCTCCTCTGCACTATTTGCAATGAGAGGAGGTGGGATGGGGCGGGGCTAAGTGGTTGGAATTAGCTCCGCCCCCATCCCGCCTCTCCTCATTGAAAATAGTGCAGGGGGGTGGAGAGGAGGCAGTTTTTCTTTAAAAATGTGTTTTTTAAGGTTTGAAAGTAGTAACAAAGAAATCTCCATAAACTTGGTGTCTCCGCAATCGTGCCGATCCAGATAACAGAGTGTTCATGTTATTTTTACCAAATGGTGAACGCCATAAAAACAAAACCCCAAAACAATGGTGGAATTTCTGAGGGGTTTCTCCATCTCCCTCTCAATGACAATCGCTTGGTCTTTAAAGCAAAAAATAGGCTTGCCACTAAGGGGTTAATAAAGAGTAGTTCAGGTTAACTCTGCTGTCCTTTGAGCCTTTTATAAGCAGAAGGTTGCATCCTCCTTGTTATCAGATCCATTGGAGGGCTCATTACTCCTAGTATTAGGGAATTGCTATATATGCAGTTCTCTGATCTGTACGGACTCCACAGAGTCACAAATGTCGCTCCATCGCTTTAATGTTTTACGACATTTGAGGTTTGAAGAATTGCCATGTCATGTAGTGTCAGACGACTGCGTGTTCACACAGAGCAATGTGACGCTGCCCTCTAAACGGAGGAGCGGCCGCCTTTTATTAGAGCTTGTGGAGTTGAATTACTCGCATGATTCACTAATGCTTTACGGAAATTGCCATTATTTCATGAATCTTTGATTAGCGCTACGATGCAATCAGCTGCACGGCCGCATTATCAGCTCTAATGTTATCCAGGTCATAAACGACTATTATTGATCCGATCTCCCTGCTGGTCAGCAGCTCTTATGCCTTTACTAATAACCTTATATCCGTCAGTAACGCCATTATTACCGCTCTCGGCTGCCTGTAGATAAAAGTACTTTATCTTACTGAGGTTTAAGAAGTTGTACAGGATTAGAAAACATGGCTAAGTTCTAGAAACAGCGCCACTCCTGTCCATAGGTTATGCCTGGTATTGCAGCTATTGTGAATACTGCTGAAGGTGTCCATACTCCATAAAATAGTTTGTTCAACAGCTATTCCACTGACTTCCACTAAACACATGAATGTTATATGGGTTTTCCAGGCAGTATCGGGGACAGAACGGAAGCAGCTGCTCCGACCCCTGGGTAGTGGTCAGTGCTTGTAATTGCAGGTGCAGTTCTCATTGAAATCAATTGGAGCTGCACTTGTAATTGCAGAAGAGGTAGGTAGGTGACCCTCAACCAGGAGGTGACTTATTTCACGTGGAAACAAAAGCATTAGGTGATGAAATCTGGCGCTCCTGATCCATCATTTTCCTGACATCATCTTTTGGGGGAATGATAAGAAGTGTTGAATTTTCCTGAGCACTCTTGGTGAAACGAAAAACCATCACGGACGGCTGTTAACTACAATGTCTTGCGGGTTTTTTGGGTTTTTTGGGGGGGGGGGTGGAGGGAGGGAGAAGTGACATTTTCTTTACACACAGCAGTGATAGGGATGGCGGTTTTTCAGCTCGTTCCTGATACTTTTCTCCTATAGACATCAATTGTGTTTGTGTTGAGAGAAAAAAAAAATAGAAACGTGTTTTGCGGGTGTTTCTTCTCTTTTTATTTTTTTGGGGTTTTTGTTTTTCAAGTTTTTTTGAAGTTTATCCAGCAGGTGCGATGGTTTAAGAAAAAAACAAAATAAACCCCCCTGGTCTCTGCTCATTTCTGGGTTGAGCAGTTGCGGGCCCGTCTAGGTATGTGATCACCCAAGCCCATTACTGGTCTCAGCTGTCCTTTAATCCCTCAGTGACCGCAATGCGCCTTTTGACGGGCTAATAGGCTTTAGTAATGGGCTTTAGGCCAATTTCACACCGCGCGATTTTCTCGCGATGTCACAGTTCTACAAATCGCATATAGGTGAAGCCCATACCTTCTTATGGGTTCATTCACGTTAGCAATGTTTTGTAGGTTGCTACATTGCTAGGAAAAAAGTCGCGGCATGGTGAATATTGCTGCAATTTGCTGTGTTTTGTAGCCCATGTTTCCCTATGGAGCCTTTCTTTCTGTTGCATCGCACGAAAACGAGATTTATTTTTTTTTGTGCGATGCAACTTTAACAATAGGAAGTCCTTCTCTTTGTCCCTAACTAGCTACATTAAAAACAACACATCACATCATCGAAGAGGCGCTGTCCGCTCCGCCACACTTCTTCTCTTGCAGCTGCGGTCTACTTGTTTGTAGTTTTCAGCCAGCGCTTCCTGGTTTGAAAGTTCAAAAACCCTGCCTCCAGAAAGTGCAGGCTCTGATTGGCTGAGCTGCAGCGCTCAAGAACCGATCAGAGCTGGCGCTTCCTAGAGGCGGGGTTTTTGAAGCTGTAGAGGAGACGTACGGTGGAGCGAACAGCGACTTTTCGGTGATGTGTTGTGTTTTCTTTTTTTTTAAATGCAGCTAGGGTTTATTTTTAGGGTAGGGCTTATATTTCAAGCAGCAAAAGAGCGCTACAAAACTGCGCTATTGCTAAGAGAAAATTTAGCAATATCGCGGGGCCCACGGGAAAGAAGCCTTAGCCGTACACATCTCTCTAAGGGCTCATGTTCACCGGTGTTTTTCACCACCTATTCCGTGTGCGATGCATGGCCGTGTCATACACAGTGAATTGATTCAATGGCGTTTTCATTATTGCGCGTGCGCAGATATGTGCAAGAGATAGATCACAGCTTGCTCTATTTCTTAGTGTACTGCGCACGGTGAGCCCTATCCTTTTATATAGGCAGCGCCTGCAAACCGCTGTCTGTACGCAATACAGTCAATACACTCACCCTGCTAGAGCGGGGGGGGGGGTTAAAAAAAAAAAAGAAAAAAGGTCAAGGTCACTCTGGGCATGACTGCGGGCATAGTACGCTCGCTGCCCATATGATAGTTACTGGTAAAACGCTGCGGGGACACCTACAGTGGCTTACACTCGTGGACATGAGGCCTAAGGCAGGGGCTTGACTCACTAATGACAGCCAGGCTCCTGCTCTAACAGCCTGGTATGGAGGAATCTCAGATCTTAGCAGTTTAACACCTTCCATGCCACAATCAATGGCGACTGCAGCATGTAATCAGATGATGGGGGAGGGGGCCCAGCGGCACCCCGCAGTACGAGCGCAAAAGATTTTGCCTGACAAAAGCCTACATGCCGTGGAAAATAAAATGCAGCATCTTCTATATTTTTTTTTTCCAGAAACAGCACCACCCTTGTCAGCAGGCAGAGTGCAGTATTACATCTCCATAACACCCAGACAGCCTATAGACAAGAATGGGATATTACAAGCTGAGGTACCCGTCCTGTGACACGGGCAGTACATGTACAAGATGTCACACTGCAGGTTTACAGCCGCCTACAACCCTTTGCACAGATGGCGGAGGCTTCATTGCAGGAGTGGCATTTACAACCAGGAGAAATGAGACGCTCTGACATCTTTGTCTGCTGTGTCATTCACCTCCAGGCGAGCACCGAGGATGATGGGAGTTAACAGGGTTGCCATGGAAGCAGAATAGCTCTGTAGTTCTGCAGCCCTGCAGGCTATGGAGACAAATAGATGCAGCTTTGACTACAGTCCTGCCGTGGTCCTATTACTGGGGTCCCGCTCAAGGCCGTTTTTTGGGGTGAGCACCTCAATCCTGCCTTTGCAGTGGAGCGGCACACTGCCCCCTGCTGGTGTGATGGTCTGGCGGACATCGCATATGACAGTCGGTCCCCCGTAGTAGTGGTATGAGGGACAATGACAGCTCAGCGATATGTTCAGGACATCCTGCAGCCACATGTGTTCCTCTCATGGCGGATTCCAGCAGGATAATGCTCGGCCGCACACACAAGGGGGTCACAGGAGCCCCCACAACATTGTCACACTTCCATGGCTGCCCGGTCGCCAGATTTATCACCAATAGGATATGTATGGGACCATCTGGGACGCCAACTTCCATAACCTATGAGTTTACACAATCAAGGGGCTCAGTTACAGCAAATGTGGAGAGATATGCTGCAGGATACCATACGGAACCTATATGCCTCCATGCCCGCCCGTATCACATCTTGTATCCAAGCTAGAGGCGGTACAACAGGATACTAGAGCCTCCATATGCCTGCCTGTATCACATCTTGTATCCAAGCTAGAGGCGGTACAATAGGGTACTAGAATCTCCATGCCTGCCCATATCACATCTTGTATCCAAGCTAGAGGTGGTACAGCAGGGTACTAGAGCCTCCATGCCCACCCGTATCACATCTTGTATCCAAGCTAGAGGTGGTACAACAGGGTACTAGAGCCTCTATGCCCACCTGTATAACATCTTGTATCCAAGCTAGAGGTGGTACAACAGGGTACTAGAGCCTCCATGCCTGCCCGTATCACATCTTGTATCCAAGCTAGAGGTGGTACAGCAGGGTACTAGAGCCTCCATACTGACCCGTATAACATCTTGTATCCAAGCTAGAGGTGGTACAGCAGGGTACTAGAGCCTCCATACCGACCCGTATAACATCTTGTATCCAAGCTAGAGGTGGTACAGCAGGGTACTAGAGCCTCCATGCCTGCCCGTATCACATCTTGTATCCAAGCTAGAGGTGGTACAGCAGGGTACTACAGCCTCCATGCCCGCCTGTATCACATCTTGTATCCAAGCTAGAGGTGGTACAGCAGGGTACTAGAGCCTCCATGCCTGTCCGTATCACATCTTGTATCCAAGCTAGAGGCGGTACGACAGGGTGCTAGAGCCTTCTAAGGGAGGGATGTTTTTTTGACAATGAGTGTATGTGTGTAGGATATATATATATGACTCACCCAGGGATCTGGAATCCTATTGATTTAGTATTAGAGATGAGCGAGCGTACTCGGATAAGCACTACTCGCTCGAGTAATTGGCTTTATCCGAGTACCGCTGTGCTCGGGGCTAAAGATTCGGGTGCCGACACGGAGCGGGGAGCTGCAGGGGAGAGCGGGGAGGAACGGAGGTAAGATCTTTCTCTCCTTCTCTCCCGCCTGCTCTCCCCTGCTCCCCGCTGCGACTCACCTGTCAGCCGCAGCGGCACCCGAATCTTTAGCCCCGAGCACAGCGATACTCGGATAAAGCCAATTACTCGAGCGAGTAGTGCTTATCCGAGTACGCTCGCTCATCTCTATTTAGTATCCAAAAAAAGGCCCCTTTGAATTCAGTTTTTATAATGATGGTATATGATAAGTCGGGCGTACACCCAAAATTAAAGTCCACTGAAACTTACGTTTTTTTTGTTTTTGACCATTTGAGTGAATCATTTTATACATGAACCGTTATTAGCAATGGTGACTACAGACTACCATTTACTAAAAAAGTGACATTTAAGACTGGATTTTTTGGGCCGTGGGCAGCGAAGCTAGGCACATATGGCATGACCGGCTAGTTAAGATCCTTCACTCACCATTTTGCCCAAGCATATTGGTCCTCATTCAGCAAAACTGTCTCAAACAAACAAAGCCTTTATTTCCCCCGGCAACCAATAAGAGCTCAACATTCATTTCTGAAACTGCTGTGTTAAAATGAAAGCCGTGCTGTGATTGGTTGCTATGGGCAAAGAAAAGACTTTTTGTATTAGGCAGTTTTGATAAATGTTGTTTTTTTTTTACACTTTTTCGATGAGTGAAGGAGCTGCTCGGTACACACTTGCAGCTGCCTGACAGGGATCCCGAATGGCGGACCACCACTGATCAACTATTGGTGACCTATCCTGAGGGTAGTTCATAAATAGTTAAAGGGGTTTTCCGAGGTAATTAGTGGCAGTGGGAGATGCAGAATACAGAAAAAAATAAACACCATACTCGCCTCCGGCTGCTGCGATGCCCCCCTGCCGCGCTCTCCCAGTACTCCAGTCTTCTGGTGATGTCGCCTGTTAGATGCTGTGGTGCCGGAATGCCGAAACGGCAGTCTGGCACCGCAGTGAGTATACTTATTTTATATAAGTTTTGGGCACGGGAAACCCAAAGTTATGTAAAATAAATAACTTGGGAACCCCCCTTTAACCATTTGAGGGCCAAGGGACATATTTGTCCCATAGTGATAAACAGTCCCAAATGTGATTGAATACGTACGGTCTGGAAAGGGTTAAGAGCTGACCAACCCCTTTAAGACTGGAGTAGGAAACATCAATCTTAATAATTGTCATCCATCGAGTTAAAGAGGTTCTCCACCAAAACAGCTTATCAGCTATACACAGGCTAGGTGAGAAGTGTCAGATCAGCGGGGTCTGACCAGTGGAACCCCACCAATTACAAGAATAGGGGTTCCTGAGTGTCCATGTATGATTGGAGCAACGACCATACATGCACACTATCCATCGCTCCATTCATCCCCAAGGAACTGCTGGAGATAGCAGAGTACAGCGCCACCCCATGGTTATGTTAGGTATTGCAGCTCAGGCTCATTCACTTGAAGCATCACACACCAGGCATGTGTTTCAGATTTCGTATCATCCATCGTTTTGTCTAATGACGTACCCTATTCCCCATTTCACACTGTGACAGACGAGATTATAAGTACATTTATTGATATACTTTGACAAATGTATTAAAAAAAAGCTTAATTTTACATGTAAAACAACCCCCTATAGCTGACACACGATCATTAACCGACTAACACGCATGGATTTTGCTTCTTTCAAGTAAAAAACAAAACAATTGGCCATTCTGCTATTGGTAAAATGCACATGTATATATGTGCGCCCAAAGCCCCTATTCACTGTGGTGCAATATTCCCTATGCCGCCGGAGTCTTCATCACCAAGGAAGGCTGCAGCGGGTGGTGAACGGCATGCCATCGACTTGTGATCCCTGCCGCTTGTACAAAATGGATGTTAGATGTTACCAGGAGACTCTGGGAAAAGAAAAGAAACAGCTCATCAGATTTGGGAATGGTAATAAGTTAGGGTACCTTTACACGGCCGACAGTTGTCTGAATAATCGCTCAAATCAGTGATTTCGGGCAACTGTCACTGTGTATACACGGCCCCCGACAGGGTACCGAGCGGAAGTTGCTCAGTTGTCGCTAGTCTTTCCATTTTAGCTCACTCTAACAGAACGACAGCTGAGCGACTGCCTGTTTACTATGAATGGAGGCGGGCGGCCAGAACGATCCCCGACCCATTCTGCCTCCATTAGCTTGAATGGCTATCGTTAAGCACAGGAGCAATAGTCACTGGTACAGCGGTTGGGTAATTATGCGTCCAACATTTGTACCGTGTAAAGGTACCTATAAAGGGGGTGTCTGGCTTGAACCCCTCTATAATGAACAAGTCTCGCTGTGAGAAGTTAACGGTAAGAGGTCCTTCTGTTGGGACTGATATCAGCAGGAGAACCCCTTTACCGTGCTGCTGCAAGGGACATTAGGCATTCACCAATTTCTATGGACAACCACAGACACCCTAAAAAGGGGTCCTCAGTGGAAGAGCCAACTCTCTTGCCTTATAGAACATATGGATAGTGATTGGTTGTGTTAGAAAATCCCATTTAGCTTCATTAACATAAAGGGAAGCCGCCATCATCCTTTAAGCCCCATAAACAAAGTTATAGAGCTCAAAGGTAAAGGAACACATGCACACAGGGTCACCCGCTGTGGTCACAGGCAGAATCCGTGTGTGCCGTATCCATGAAGCCTTAATAAAGATCAGTTTTTGTGTTATTTTGATATATGCTGTCTGAATGATCTAGTGATTGGACTACATCCATGCACAATTTTTTCTTTTTGTTATATGCGCCAGAGTTAACCGTGCAGACGGACGCTCCCTCTTGTGCTCTGCAGTTAGGTGAAGAGGGATTTCTTATCTGAATAGGGGTTTTCCATAAAAAATGTACAGAATAGGCTGATAAAACATATTGAAAAAAATGCTTATAAACTATTATTCTGTCCATTTAAAAAAAAAAAAAAAAAGGTTGGCTACACGTAAAGGTTTTCCTTATTTTTTTATGCAAATGGCAAGATGGAACAATACCTCTGCAGCGCCAGCTATTGGAAGGTAGCATTTCTGCAAGTCAATGTCAAGCCTTGTAACAATGACTGGGAAATGTGAGCCAAAGCCAGAATAACCATGCACAGACAGCTGGTTCGGGGTGATTGCCCCACATCAGTGTGCAGTAGGTTTCTGGCTTGGAAGGTATATTAGGAAGGGTATCGGTCCTCCTTATGGAGAGCACCCAGAAGGCGTGAGGAGACTTAGGCCATCCATGCTTCTCTGGGAAATATGCAAATGAGAAGAAGAAACAATACCTCTGCAGCGCCACCTATTGGAAGGCAGCATTTCTGCTAATCAATCTCAGACTTTTTAAACAAGCCTTGTAAAAATGCCTGGTAATTTTTTGAAGCCGTGTACTATAAATCATACATGCAATGATAGCTGAGGCACCTGGCTTGGTTCACAAATATTTCTTCCGTGAATTGGGGTTTACTTACCAGTTGCAGCTTGTGTGTGTGTTGGTACTCGTGGTGGAAATATGGTATAGGCATCATAAGCAAATAAGATTCCTGTCAAAACCCCAAAGACCTGCAGACAATACAAGAAATCATTTTTGGAACAATCATATTAGAGGTAAATCACAATAGAGGTAAAACGCAAGTTTTGGAGAAACAGCAGTCTTGTTCCCCCATAGCATCCAATACCCTCATTCCTTTTCTGCAACTCAATGTGAGATACAATTGAACGCTGATTGACAATATCGGTGCTTGTATGTCTTTTACACGGGCCAATGGGGTTAAATGATCATTAAAGGGGTTGTGTTAACAAGCACAACACCTTTGAGAAAGCGGTGCTCGGGATAATCAGCTGATTGCCCCCAAGTCCCACTCTCAGCAACCCTGTCAAACAGCTGATTTTGCCATGGGGAAGTCCCGGCCAACCTGACATTTCCACTGCAATGAATACGTAGCATTACAGGATGGCAAAGGGTCCGACTGGACGAGAGCCACTCCTATTAAGCAGCTCTCTGTTCTGGGAGAGAAAGGGGAATCCCGAATGGGGAACCCCACTTTGTGACATTCATATGTCTTCACAGGACATATAAAGAGTAGATGCCATCTTGATACAATTCCTTAAGGAAGTGGCTCTTTTTTCCATTTTTTTCCTTCCCATTTTTAAAAAAATCATAACCGTTGTATTAATCTATTGACGTCGCTGTATGAGGGCTTGTTTTTTTGCGGGACGAGTTGTATTTTTCAATGGTGTTATTTAATGTACCATAAAATGTACTGAAAAACTTTTACAATTTTCTAAGCAGCGAGAAAAGGGAAAAATGACTTTTGGATCAGTCTTTATTACATATTTTCTTAGGGATGGGGTGACCTCAATTTTGACGTATTTTTTTCCTGACGACGTTCAATATGCAGGATAAATAATGCGTTATGTTGATCGATCGGACTTTATTTGTTTTTTTTCTTTTCTTTTGATTTTTTAATTATACATATAGCAAAAGTTGTTTTTTTTAAACTTTACCTTTTTTAAAAAAATTAATAAAACTTTTTAAACTGATTTTTACTTTTTGTTTTAGTTCCCATAGGGGACATGAACTTGCGATTGATTGCTCCTGAAGTATAATGTAATACCATAGTATTACATTATACCACGCTCTGACAAGCAGTCTATCAAGCCACACCACAGGTATGGCTTGATAGGCAATGAGAGCCCTGGCGGCTTGCAGCATGACTACTGATCGCGATCATTGGCAGCGGGTGTGAGCTGTGAGAAATAGCCAACACCCGTATTGTATGGAGCAGGTTAGCTCCCAATTACTCTCCATACAAACGCTGCAGGACATAACTGTACGTTAAGGGGTTTCTACAATATGCACAATGTTTTGGTGCCAAGCAAGCCTGCATGATTATGATATGTCATAGATACATCTTAGAAGTTCTCCTGTAAAGTCTGTGATCTTGGACCACCACTGATTTCCAGAATAAATGGGCTTTATAGAACACCCCTACCCCTTTGGCACCCCGCAGAGATTTCTATTATTGGAAATCTTATATGACAGATCATGACAACAGCCGGTAACGGTACAGGAAAAATCAACAATGAAGAAATCGAAGACTCGAAATAAAACAATGAATCTCGCTGGGGCGCAGCGCAATGTTAACTATGGATAAGATCTGGTTAACACAAAGACATAAGCAGTGCAACGAAATGCGGGATAGTCAACGCAATCATCTTCCCAATCATCCTGAAAAATCGCATCTCCATAGGGAAACAATGCCTGCACCCCTGGGTGGACCTGATCAGCCAAAATGTCAGTATTGTCCTTTGCAGTCACCTTTTAAGGTGATGATGGGTCCAGCAGAAAAACATGAGATGCCTACCTAAACCAGGAAGGATCCGACCCTATGTTTTAGGGCTCGTTCACACGAGTGCTGTTTGTGCGCAGTACAGGCGCGTGAAAATATTGTGTCTGTACTGCACTGAAGATCGCGTGAATGGGTGAATTTCAGCTATTTGAATTAGCCCGTTCACACGATCCGAGTGTAATCCAGCTCTCACAGGAGGCTATGGAAAGCATGCACCAGAAAGGTCAGGTCAAGGGGCATAACTATAGAGGATGCAGGGGATGCGGTTGCGGCCGGGCCCAGGAGCTTTGGGGGCCCCATAAGGCCTCTCTTCTCCATATAGGGAGCCCAG
Organism: Eleutherodactylus coqui; assembly: GCF_035609145.1. Classification (NCBI taxonomy): domain Eukaryota; kingdom Metazoa; phylum Chordata; class Amphibia; order Anura; family Eleutherodactylidae; genus Eleutherodactylus; species Eleutherodactylus coqui. The sequence continues at coordinate 24,572,019 of NC_089846.1, read as the reverse complement.
TACTATGAATAAAGCATTATAGTTGGGGGCCCTGTTACAGGTTTTGCATTGGGGCCCAGGAGCTTCAAGTTACGCCTCTGGTCAGGTCTACAGATGAGCGAGCACACTCAGATACAGCAGTTACTCGAGCGAGCATCACTCTTCTCGAGTAACTGTTTACTAGGTCGAGCAGGCTCGAGGGGTGGAGGGGTGAGCGGAGGGCGGCAGGGGGGAGAGTGAGAGAGATCACTCTCTCTCCCCCTGAGCCTGCTCAGACCAGTAAGCAGTTACTCGAGAAGAGCGATGCTCGCTCGAGTAACTGCTTTATCCGAGCGTGCTCGCTCATCTCTAGTCAGGTCCTATCTTTTCTAGCACCACAGACCTTAGATGCGAGCTTGCACACGCATGTCCTATCTTTGGCAGGTGTGAGTATTTTGCACGTCTGAAATTCCTTCATGCGAACGTTGTATAGGAAACCATTGGTTCTAATAGAAGCGCATTCTGTGCGCACAAACAGCGCTCATGTGAATGAGGAAGCAGACAGGTGGTCCACATGCATATTATTACTGCATGCATTAACAAAAGCATTATGAATCCTAAGGAACCCTTTACACAGGAATATTCTGCAACTGCGTCGTGGAATATGCCCTCCTGCAGAATGCTCCGCACCAAAATCTGCACTGCTAGCATGCATATTTTGATGCGTACTTGAAAATAGCAAAATTTTGCTGGCAATTTCGCATAAAATTGTATCCTATTGTTCGTTACTCACCGATCCGGCAATACCGGGGCCATCACCACCACGAATTAGACAGACTAAGCAGACAATTATGAAAAGAGCACCACCCACGGTAGCACGTATAAAATCCTAGAAATATAGAAGACAACGCTTCAGTATATATATCAGGAATGACAGGCACACGTATGGCCACATTCACATTAAGCGCAAAGTCCAGGACGAAGTAGCGAAGAATGCTGCTGTATTTTGGATGACAGGATGGGACCTCATTGTAGTCATTGGGGTCTGTCTAACACTCTCGGAATTCATTGTCTTTTACCTACTCCACGTGAGTCTAGACAAGAGTAAAGCAGACAACTTCTCAGGGCACTTACAGGCACCCACCAGCCTCTCATAGGCAGCCCTGTTAACTGTTCCCCATGCTTCTGGTCCAAAGGTCCAGAAAACCCAGTATTTCTAATGTTCTAATGCTACCTCCATGCACCCAACACTCCATGCCTCTAGCATGGTTTTAGGGTCATCGAGTGTATCCATACTGACATTCATAGCTTGACAACTTCTATTCAAGCCAGTTGTGGATGGAGGTTGTTAAAGGGCCACTCCAGAAAAGGCACATTTTTCCATCCCTGTACCCCTCACCTAACTGTCACACTCCAGATGTCTCCTTTGTATATTGTAGTCGCTTCCATGCAGTGCAGCCTCCTGCCTGATACTTATCAGGCATCGTCTTGAGCTGAGCTTTCTCCCTATTCACTTTCTTTGTGCTCGGCTAACACTCCCATGATAAATCAGCACAGCATAAAATGATCAACTAGAGCCAATACCATCTCTGCCTGCTGGAAGGACAGTGCCATTACCATCTGTATTCATCTAAATAAACTACAGACCATAATTATGCAGCCAGGAGGATGAGCTGTGATCTCCTTCATTATAACTGTGTGACAGGATCCTCTAATCATCAGCAGTAACTGTGATAGGAGTTTCTGTATCCCCCTGTAAAGTGCTTCTGTGATAGGGTCCATTACAGGAGTTATGTTGACTGGAAAATTTACTAATTTGAGAACACATGAACCCATGTAAATGTGAGTTGGTCAGAATTAAGATCACATGACCCACCTAAGGAGAAGGACTCCAGGAGTTTCAGATAGAAAGGTATAACTAGACATGGTGATACTAGTCAACTTATATATACTGGGATACTGGCTACATAATGAATGAAAAAACACCACTACCGGAGTGGCCCTTTAACTTAAACGGGTGTATTTATCTGTTTATGCAACCACAATTCTCCATAAATAGCTACCAACTTTTTAGGGAACTTTGCAGAACCCTACCATGATTTTTTCAAGAGGCTCAAAATAAAAGCCCTACTCCGAAAATAAGCCCTAGCCGAGTTACATAAAAAGAAAACAATACATTATCTAGCAGCCGCGGTCCGGGTCCTCCCACTGGTCTCTGGCGCTCCGACGCGTTTGCTTGCAGTCCTCAGCCGCCGACTAAAGATCACGTCCTGGTTCCGGGATTCATAATTCTCACCTCCAGAAAGCAATGGTTCTGATTGGTTCTTGAGCCCTGCAGCCAATCAATGCAGAGCTCGATGAAACAATGCGATGGCTGTAATTGGTTCATCGAGTTCTGCATTGATTGGCTGAGCAGCACTGTAAGAACCAATCAACAACCATTGCGTTGTGCAGGTGGGATTTTAGAATTGGCTGAGCGGCGTTTGTCTCAGTGGAGTCTCTGCATCTCCATCGACGGCTTCTCCTCACTCCGCAGCAGACATCGCTATTGTCGCCGGAGATGCAGAGACAAACACAGCTCAGCCAATTCTAAAATCCCACCTCCATAACACGATGGCTGTTGATTGGTTCTTACAGTGCTGCTCAGCCAATCAATGCAGCACTTGATGAACCAATTACAGGCATCACATTGTTTCATCGAGCTCTGCATTGATTGTCTGGCAGTGCTCCAGAACCAATCACAGACATCACTTCATGGAGGCAGGATTTATGAATCCCGGAACCAGGAAGCGATCTTCAGTTGGCAGCTGAGGACTGCAAGCAAGCACGCCAGAGCCCTAGAGACCAGTGGGAGGACCCGAACCACGGCTGATAGGTAAGTATGATAAGATCTCGTGCCTCTTTTGGGGCAAAAATTAATATAAGACAGGGTCTTATTTTCTGGGAAACACAAAAGTCCAGAGAGTGAATATATAGTGAAGCTCTGTCTGCTGGGTTGATTTGCAATATAATATAATGAACTTGTCATAATCTACCACTTGACACTAGAGGGCGCAACAATTCTATACACTGAATAAATATCCAGTCATAAGTAAGTGATCCTATCAACAGGAAGGGAGTTTAACTGCAGAATGTGACAGAACCCTGATGGACTCCATTATAGGTCATGGGGCACAGATCGGATAGGCTGTTATGATTTCTGTTAGGAACGGAAGCCAAAGTGCAGATGTGGACGGAGCCTAAATACTGCTGTGATTGAAAAAGCAAAGCAGCTGATTGTAAATGATCATTTTGCATGTTCTGGACCAATGGAGATTTGTACAGGGCGATTAAAAAAAAACGGTGCAAAAGCAAAACTGATGTAGTCATGTATGTAGTGACATATGACAGCCGGAATGACATGACAAAACAGAAGAACTCTTCAAGTTTTTAATGCACCTTACTGGAGATGAGCGAGCGTACTCGGCCACGCCCCTTTTTCGCCCGAGCGCCGCGATTTTCGAGTACTTCCGTACTCGGGCGAAAAGATTCGGGGGGCGCCGTGGGTCAGTGGGGGGTTGCAGCGGGGAGTAGGGGGGAGAGAGAGAGGGCTTCCCCCCTGTTCCCCGCTGCTACCCCCGCTCCGCCACGCCTCCCCCCGCCCTCCCCCGAATCTTTTCACCCGAGTACGGAAGTACTCGATAATCGCGGTGCTCGATCGAGTAATTACTCGAAACGAGTAGGTTCGCTCATCTCTACACCTTACAGATCTCCGATGTTGGCCCTGTTGGTGACACGGCAGATGTCACGTTGGTAGTGCAGTTCTACCTAAATGTGTCCCGGCAAATCCTGTTATTGACTCCACTGCAGCAGAGAGGCGTTGTTTTAGGTCGTTTACTGCCACCAATGACGCCCCATCATACATCTGTAAGGTGCTTTAAAAACTTGTAAAGCTCTTCTAGCTTTCATGTCATTCCGGCTATTTTATGGCAATTCATGGATGAAGAAAGCAGCTTTACCTTTGCGCCATTCTTTCTCAATCACCTATCAATAGTCTTGCTTTAACCCCTTCTCAACCCAGGACGTAAATGTATATCCTGGTTGAGAAGCAGTTCCTTCGAATGGACCTACACTTACGTCCTATGGATAAGCCCTTGCCATCCGTAGCAGGAGCCGGCTGTGACTGACAGCTGGACTCCTGCTTCAACAGCGGTGATCAGTGAGAACACCGATGTTGATCGTAGCATGTAAAGGGCTGACAGAGGAAGGGCGCTCCCCCTGTGACGTCATCGGTCCTCCACCATGTAATTGCGGAGGGCCTATGGGTTGGCATGGCAACCAGATGCTGGACAATATAGCGCCTGGCACTTCTACGCCAGGAAGCAAAGATAACCTTGGAACTATCTTTCTGCCCGGAATACGTCGGCCACTGCAAAGACTCCTATGGGAGCCAATGACAGCGTCTGGAGAAGGGAGGTGTGAGGAAGTTTAGCAGCATGACTGTTAAACTCCCTCCTTTTTCTCTCCTCCTCTCTCCTCCCCTCTGGCTTTTAGCAATGAAAGGGGGCCTTCAGTCATTCCACAGACACTGGGGAGTAACGATGGTGCCACCTGTCTCTGCATGGTGGCTGATACAGTTGGCGCTGTTTGTGATTGACGAATGATCAGATGATCCTCTCTACTGGTGGTCTGTCGAGGGCGTCCTGATCCTGGTCGCCTTGTGTGCCCTCACGCATCCACTGGTCCATGCATCCACTGGTGCCAACATCTCCTCTAACAGCCGGTTTAGAACGGCCCTGTTGGCAGGCAATTCGTTAATATGATCCTCCAGCTAACGGGTTTAAACCTCTTCTCTGCACCGTAGAGGCGTCTAGTGGTCAACAAGCTCCTCACAAGCAGAAGAAGAGGCCACTACACACAAGACACCTCCGAGAGCCTCTTATAGGCCAAGGGGGGAACCACTTTTAGGGCCTCCGGTGGCAAGAACGTTCATCTAATCACACCACAACTCTAATCATTTGCATATCTGTCTGAGATGGAACAACATGCCGAGTTTTGCAGCCAAACGACAACTTCTTCACTTTCACATTAATAATGGACTGTACGGCTTTATTGCACCCTTTTGGTGATCACGCTTACACTGAGTAATTAACCCTATAAAGCCTCAGGGTACCCACACACCTTCGATAGCTGTCAGCTGACATCTATTCTGCCCGACTGCCTCAAACTGATGTATGCTCAGCCGACAGCTATTCCTTCTTCCTTACAAATACAGGATTGTCTTGACTTGTTCTCAAAGGGAAGAGGGGAATAAGAAGCTGCCAGATAGCTTTTACACAGGCCACTTCTCTGCCCGATGTAACAAGCACTGACTGACAAAGGATGCAGATCAGCACTCATTTACCTTTCTGTTACAAAGGCCAAGAATCGCTGGACCTGGGATAAAAGATCAGTACAGTCATTCATCCCCATATGACCAGCTATAAATCTCCTGTTCACACGGGGAGATGTAAAGCCAACTAGCGAGCATTTTTTTATGCTTGCTAAAAATCAATGATCAGGCAACGAGCAGGATCCCTTTTACAAGGCCTAACTATCAGATGAACAAGTGTGATTATTGGGTTGTGTAAAAGGGCCTTTATATCCAGGAGAACAAAGGATGGAGTATGTAGAAATCTAACCACCCTCTGCTTTTTTACCTCCGTCATCTGCTGTATGGGGGAGTTCGCATCCCCCCATACATAACAAAGTTGTCCGATCCCAAGGAAATCAGCAAGTTCATCAGACTTTGGTCTAAAACTCTGTTCACATCTGTGTCATCCATGTTTGGAGCCTGTGTTACAAAATCCCTTCCAAAATAAGGGAGCATGCAGTACTACTTTGTATGGCAGGTGGTATGAAGGAAATCCAACGGACCCCATTCATGCCCATCTTGTGCCAGATCAGACACTTCAGTTATTGGTGATTCCATCATAGGAGCTGAACAATGAAACATTCCAGCACAGCTGCGATCAAACCCTTATGTGTTTGGCCACCTTTTAGAGTTATCTGAAGGGTAAAGCCCCATTTACACACAACGATTATCGCTCAAAATTCGTTCAAACAATGTCTTTTGAGCGATAATCGTTGCGTGTAATTGCTACCATTGTTAGCTTTATAGCCGAACGATGATTTTTAGTTCAGCATAAAAACCATCTTTCAGCCGTCTAGCTGATAGCAGGGATCGCAGGCTGTGTTTCTCTACGGGAGCGCTGATAACATTGTTTTCAGCTGCTGTTTAGCGGGAGAACAATGAAGCTGTATGCAGATAACAGACCACCCGCTGTTATCCGCATACATAGAAGGGAACCTCATTTAAATGCAAATAAAGCTAATAAGCTACTAATGGGCATATATTTTTGAAGCCTATGTTCACATCTGCGTTTGGAGGTTCCGTCACAGATCTGGCATGCAGGCTTTTTTGCCCAGTAAAGTACAAGTCGGCCAAATGGGAACCAAATGGATTTTATTACAGTCAATGGGGTCCATTTGGTGCCATTCTGTCCCATCATAAACGAGTCTATTTGGCCAGGGGATTCCCCTTTTCTGCTCCCATAAAGCAGCAGGAAAACCGAATCCCCGAACGCAGATGTGAAAGTTATTAGACTATGCATATACCGTATGCAGCAGATATATTTTATTAGATTATTCCTACCACAAGGCCAGGAAATTGGAAAGAAAAATGTGACGGCAATGACTAATCTTCTGAAAGAGTGCACATAAATCGTTCTTTATTGGCCATTTGTGATTTTCATTGGCAACACAACAGTGCCCGCACCCCTGCCCCCAGCAGCCCAAATCCCTTCCTTTGTATAAGTTAATATGGATGTTTGGCAGAGCTAGCATTCCTGTTGCTAGTGAATAGTAAGTAGTTTATTATTTCAGGGCACTCCTATGGCATTTATCTTTGGGTATTGGTATGATATTTAAAATCCCACATCTGCTGAATTGATCAATACTTACACTCCAGGGCCAATGAACGACCTGGAACTGTTGGTCATAGCGGAGTGCGTATACGAGGAAAAAGATGACAGCTAATATGATTTCTGCGATAGGAAGACCAATGTATCCAACAGTGTATGAGGCAGCGTAACAGAATAGGACAATCAAACAAAGGACCTGCAGAGGCAAAAATACATTGAATTATGGAAAGTCAACAGGCCAGTCTTATGCTGGATGTGGTGGCTCTGTATAACCACCATACAGTAAAGAATATTGTATGGCTCATATAACACTAGTTGCCCAAGTAACATATACTATACTAAGCATTCTATATGGCCCTGCCACCATCATATGTGGTAGAAATAATATGCTGTGTAGTAGCTAAGTTGCAGAGCCATGCAATACACCATATAGTACTAAAATAAGTATAACTAAGGCAATAGTCATAAAGTGACATTATAAAGGAGATATACAATGTATAGATAATAGTACAATACAGTTTTAGATTATACAGTATATTAGGATTAGTGCTGATCACAAGCCTGAAAGGGGTATTCTGGGAGTTTTTAAACTTTTTCTATTGAAGACTGATAGGTCATTAGTGGACGATCAGTGGGAGTCAACTGCTTAGGATCCCTGCTAATCAGCTGATTCCCGCTGCTGCTGTCATGAGGTCAGCTCAGGAACCACTGACCATAGTGCAGCAGCCCGGGCTGGTATTGCATGGAATTCAATGGGAGCTGCGCCTGTAATACCAAACTGGGTCACTGCTTGAGGAAGCCTTGCCTGAAAGCCGAAACGCGTTGCATCTGGATTAATACATTGTTTAATCTACTCTTTTGCCACGTCTGCGATATTACCTGCTATCTGGGATTCAGGGGTGCCGAGGACAAGGCACCCCTGTAAAGTAAGTCTCTTATATATTCCCTTTATCTTTGAACATACACCAGAGCGCTGGTAATTTTTAACCATCCATACCCAATCAGGGTCACTGCGCTATGGTCAGTGCTTTCTGCTTTCTGCACTGACCTAGTGACAGCAACATGGGGAATCAACTGATAGGTGGGGACCCCAAGTGATAGACCCTCGCTAATCATCTATGGATGACATGTCAGTCCTCAACTGAAAAAAAAGATAAAACAAATCCTGGCATAGCCCTTTAAGGTGACTTTGAGAAGGTACAGGCTGATAAAATGGAAGAATCTGTCTCAAAATTATCAGAAGAAGCCCTCCCACACCTGCATTCGGAGACTTGGACAAAGGAACTGACTGTACTACAGCCACCTGAATCACAAAGTGAATACAAGGGAGGACCAGGGAGGACCAAGATAACGCTGGGAGAAACAGACATTTGAAGGACATTTCATATATATTCTCACACTATGCTGTAATGGTTTTTTTTTAACCTAATGAGACTAACCCTGTGACTAATGACGCATTCCTTTCCTGTATTGAGAAACGCTATGAAAAGTTAATAAAGATTCAGAGTACGTACGCCTTAAGCAGAGTGAGCTGTATACTTGCCGGGGCTCTCTCTACGTATCTGAGGAGAACTGGAAACCGACTCTTTGTGTGGTTCTTGGCCTCCGTGGTGCACCAGATACAAATTGACTTGGAACCCAAGGCTTGAAAGGTTAATGTGACTGTGCAGCGGTCCTTAACAACTGGCGTAGTCGGCAGGATTTATTAATTGACGCTGATGATAACCATTGGACTATGACACAGACCTGGACTGATGATATCAGCCATGCCAAAGTCATAGGACTGATCACCCTTATTTACAGCACGGTAAGTCACATATATACATATATATGATGTCTACCGGTGGTCTGTTTTGGCACGTTTGATTGTAGTCTGTCCTGCGGTCAGTCGTTATTTCAATGTACAATTGTTAAGCTGTCATCAATAGATGTTGTTACCTCAGGTCTTGGGTACTCTTAAGTGACACCGAGGGACAGAATCTGTAATTTGACTATATACATATATATGTGTTTTCATTGTGGGTCCATTAGGACTGGCTGTTTAAATGTACAGGGCATTTTGGCTGTTTAACTGTACATGGCATTTTGTGGGTCCATTAGGACTGGCTGTTTAATGGTACAGGGCATTTTGGCTGTTTAACTGTACATGGCATTTTGTGGGTCCATTAGGACTGGCTGTTTAATGGTACAGGGCATTTTGGCTGTTTAACTGTATCGAACGTAGAAGTCTGTGAACACTACGTCATCGAGGACAGGGCATTTCAACGTGGAAGTCTTTGAACACTACGTCTTGTTGTATCGTACGTAATAACATGTTGAAGTTCTTTAACCCCTTCCCGCTCCATGACGTACCGGTACGTCATGGGAGCCTGGTACTTCGCGCAAAATGACGTACCGGTACGTCATCGGGATAGCACGAGATCATGACTGACCTCGCGCTATCCCGCAGCGGGAGCCGGCTGTCAGTCACAGCCGGCGTCCCACTGCAACAGCGGGGGGACATCGGAGATGCGCCCCCCGCTGTTAACCCCTCCCCCGCGGCGATCTAAGTAGATCGCGGCAGGGAAAGAGTTCACAGAGGGATCGTGCTCCCTCTGTGTCTCCGGCCGGCTCTTGCGATGTCATCGCGAGAGCCTGGCCTGTCACCATGGCAACAGGACGCCAGACACTGGCGTCCTGTATTGCCTGTGCCTATAATCGCTGTACAAGTGATAAGGCATGGGAGAGCAGTAGCTCTGCCATGCCTTATGACAGCGATCATAGGCACAGTGCTGCAAGTCCCTCAGAGGGACTCAAATAGTGTAAAAAAAAGAAAATAAAAACGTAAAAAACAGAAAAATGTTTAAAAAAATGTTAAAAAAAACCCCTTTTTTATGCTTTTTCTAATATTAGCATAAAAAAAGGTCAAAAAAAATTAAAACCCCACATATTTGGTATTGACGCGTCCGTAACGACGTGTACAACAAGTTGAACACGCTTTTTATTTTGTACAACAAATCGTAAAAAAAACCGCTAAAAAACAGAGGCAAAATGCTAATTTTTAGCATTTTGCCTCACAAAAAATGCAATAAAAGTGATCAAAAAAGCCGTACATTCCCCAAAATGGTACCAATAAAAACTACAACTGGTCTCGCAAAAAATAAGCCCTCACAGAGCTCCGTACATAGAAAAATAAAAAAGTTACAGGACTTTGAATGCAGCTATAGAGAAAAAAAAAAGATTTCTAAAAAAAAAGGCTTTTTATTGCAAAAAGTGTAAAGACCTAAAAAAAATATAACAATTTTGGTATCATTGTAACCGTACCGACCCGCAGAAAAAATTTTGTGTGTCATTTATGCTGCATGATTAACGCTGTAAAAAAAAAAATCTATGTCAGAATTGATGCGTTTTCTCTCCCTGTTATCATAAAAAAATAAAAGTTTTATGATATAGTCTATGTACCCAAAAGTGGCACTGATAAAAACTACAGCTCGCCATGCAAAAAACAAGCCCTTATACGTCCGCGTCGACGGAAAAATAAAAAAGTTATGGCTTTTGAAAAATGGAGATGGAAAAATACCAAAAAATCGCTTGGTCCTCAACGCCAAAATAGGCCGTGTCATTAAGGGGTTAAGAAGAAGACTACTGTTCAGGGTCTTCAGGATTCTGTCCACTTGGTGTCATGTAGAGCAGGCAAAGAGTATGTTAAGAAAGTTAAGAAGTTATGTGAAAGGGCGTCAGACGTTACAGTTCTTACATTACGTGATTGAGCATAAGGCTACAGGCATACCAGGGTCTCAGGCAGTTATAGATACTCATAATTAGGCCGTCGTAATATACGATGTTTAAATTGTTAAGAAGAAGACTGTAGATGATGGTCTTTTGGATCCTGTCCAGTTGGTAGTATGTAGAGAGGAGTTGAAAATGCAGAACATGTGGCGTCATCAGAAGGTCCCAGTGTTATTTATGAGTCTAAATGCAGAGAATAGGTAATATTCACAGAGAGCTGACAGTTGTTTTGCAAAGGTGGGGGCTGTCGGAGAAGGCTTGAAAAGTGTGTTAGCTGATAATGAAGGAATTTTGGTTAATAAACGATTGCTCAAGTTTGCAGAGAGAAATGTTTCAGTAAGTGACGTAAAGTTGAAGTAAGAAAGTTGCAATTTCAAGATGGCGATTATTCATATGCTTTGAGTTGAAGACAAAGGAAGGCAGCCCTTCTTCACCATCTGAGGGCACCGCCCCGGCCGTGTCATGGATGATGTTTTTCTCCCTTTGCCCTGCCCCTAGATGTCCGTGTTGTTATTGGGGCCAATACCAGTCGGTAAATCTTGATACGTGTCTAGTATGTAGTATACCTGGACCCTCCCGTTACTATCGCCCAGTCAGGCTACGCCTTTGGTGGCCATTTCAGTGCCAGCCATAGCCCAGCGGCCATTTTAGCATCTGCTGTAACAATACCTTCAGCTGCCGCTCAGGTGTCATCTTAGCTCCGCAGCAGAAATGAGCTGGCCTCTGACCTCCCATCTATGTATGTTTTTATCTGGCATACCAATTCTTTGCACTGCAATGACAAGTGCCTTTTCTAAATTTTGCATAGAAACATTCAAGTCCCCTCATCGCACCTGCAAATAGCCTCCTCCCGATTATCTGTTCTGCAGTCTATGTTTAGCACCCCCATCCCAAGTAGGTTTGTGCTTAAAATTTCCCATAAATGTAGTTGTTGCTGGAAAAATCTTTTCCACTTTGCAAGGGGGAAAAATGGAGGAGAAAGGGAATCCTCTAGTCTGTGTCCCCCTATGACATGAAGCAAGTTAATGCAGAGTCTGCAGACAATTATGTGACAATTAACCACCGTACTGTTTGTCCTGTATGTCTTAATGTTCTAACACTGTGCCATTGCTGTACGTGTTGTCCATTCCTCATAAGTCAGATACTGCTGAGAAGAAAGGTCGCTAGGATCGCAGACGGCAGTAGAAAAGCTTACAGAAGGAAGGAGAAGATCAATATGTGATTATATATATATATATATATATATATATAGGAATAGATAGAGGGTTAATGCTTGATTTGTGAAAAGCTAAAGCTGCAAGTCGCCCCCCTTGTCTCCGAAAGGGAAGGGGGGGGGGGGTATAGTGAGGAGGAACAGAGTTTAGTGAGATTTGCAGAGAAGGAATGTGTGCTTCTCAAGGCCAAAGATTAGAGCGGAGAACCCTGGACAGTAATTATGTTTGCTTGAATAGAATAGAACCCGTAATGAATCCAGTGAATCTTACTGTCTTAAATATAGGAAAGGTAATTCTAAGGTATATTTTTGCTGTTCTTTGTGTAAATGTCAGTTCTGTGATTGGTTGGACGTGTGCATAATTGCTAAATGTGTGTTCCTTTTATGGGAAATATTAGTGATGAAGTGGTTGTTGTGTAATCTGGTGTACATCTCTAGTATTACAGACAGTTAAAGTTTGACTGATTCCAGGGAGGGGTGGTAGTGATTGAATGCATTTGTTTGCAAGATGAGGACAGTTGCATCATACGCGTTATCTCCTGGTGTGAACGGTGTGCATCCTAGTGCAATGTATCCACAATTTCCTGAACTCTGTAACAGCGCAAACATTGTGTGTGTGGTGAATCATAGGCATTTGACTGAGAGAGCCAGATTTGACCGCATGGATGGATGAGAGTTAATGACCCGTGTTCCGACTGTGATGAATGTAAGATGTGTGATGCAGATATTGACTGGGGATACAAGTTTTTCTCCCCCCTCTGCATATGCAGATTGTAAATTTCCAATGTGGATAGATGTTTGTAGAATATTCTGCCCTGATGTAATTCATGTCTCTGTTATTGGTACTGATATCTTACAGGCCTTATCTGCATCCATCAAATTCTCACCAGATGGATCAGTACGGGTTGAGACCTCAGGTGCCAGTTCAGAAGAGTCTTGTAAACTCACTGCTCCAACAAACACCCTTCTTTTTCCAGTCCAGAAAAGACGCTGAAGGGTCAGCCAGGCGTCTACCACATGTAGGCGCTGTGTGCTGTCGGCGCTGTGTGATGTAGGTGCTGTGTGCCGATGATTTGGAAGCCTGCCAACAGGCCACAATTTCACTGTTAATTTTTCTTGCAGAAAATGTCTGTAAAGCCTCTAAAGACAAACTCCAGTTCTGCAAAATAAAGGTTGTTCTCCTGGGTCATTGTTTAGGCCAAGGAACTGGACATCTGACATAGGAACAAAAGGCTGCTGTCCAGGCCATACCTGTACCTACATCTGTTGCCAAACTCCGCACCTTTCTGGGCCTTGTTTCATACTGCCGCCCATGGATCCACTCGGTTTCCTCTCTCATGCAACCACTCTATGACTGTCTTTCAATTATTCTTTTCTCTCTCACCCCTGAAGCAGCTCTCTAGTCTTGGGTATTCCCAACTACACTTTACCCTTTACTCTTTTCTGTACTGAACTTTCTAGCCTTTTCTGTACTGAACTTTCTAGCCATGTAACGGCAGTGTTGACACAAAAGCACAGAGGACAACCATGGCCACTTGGATACTACTCCATGAGGCTGGATCCAGTGGCTCGAGGAGCTCCCTCATGTGTTTGTGCGGTGGCAGCAGTACAGGCAATGGTTGACAAACCTTCTGAGTTGGTATTGGACTACACCCCCCCCCCCATTCCTTAGTGGTCCTCACCCCTCATGTCATTCGGAGCATACTCACGCAAGTGCAACCCAAGCACTTATCTCTGGCCTGTCAGATCCGGCTACAGTGTGCTCTTTTCATTCTTTCCAATGTTGCTACTACTTTGAACCTGGCTACTCTTCTTTCAATTGAGTATCCTGGTTCACAGGGGGGAGGAGAAGGCATAGGTGATCTAGGTATTGCAGATCAGCTATTTTTAAATTGTTTGCAACAAGGTTCTGATCTATTTGAAATAGAATATCAGCATGATTGTTCAGCAGTGATGCAACAAGAAAATGTAAGTTTTAAGAGGTTACTGAAGCCCCTGTTAACAATGCATATTTTGAGTTGTTTTTTATAGATGGTCCCAGGGTGAGGATGGACGACTCCACACGGGATATGCAGTGGTCACACAACAAGATGTCCTAAAAGCAGAATGCCTCCGCATGTCTCAGCACAAGAAGCGGAACTGAAGGCCCTCACTGAGGCGTGTAGAGTGGCAGAAGGTAAGACGGTAAACATTTACACTGACTCCCGGTATGCATTTGGCATAGCTCATGATTACGGCCCAATATGGAAAGCCAGACAGTTTTTTACCTCAGCAGGACAGCCAATTAAGAATGGTGCAGCGGTGCAGAGTCTCACGGAAGCCCTACTTCTACCTAACAAAGTGGAAAGCTCACACCAATTCCTACACCGGAGAAGCAAGAGGCAACGCCATCACAGACCACACAGCAAAGGCAGCGGCCCTCAAGCCGTGGAAGAAAAGAAGAAAAGAAGAATTTGACAAAAATCTTGGACATTGACTAAACTTTGGACATTGACTAAACTTTGGACATTGATTAAACTTTGGACATTGATAAAAACTTGGACTTTGATATGCTAAAGACTTTACAGTTACAAGCCAGCAAGGAAGAAAAAGACAAATGGACTAAATATGGGAGCAACAGAAACAAGACGGTGTATGGCGAACAGTCAACAGAACTTGCCTACCACGGTCCCTGTCCCCCATGATGGCCCAGCTGACGCACGGAAAGATGCACCTCTCAAAGCAGCAATGATGTCGACGCTTGAACAAGGACGGGTGGCTCCTGGGTTTTCTGTTGCTGCTGCATCATTTGTCCAATTTTGCATGATCTTTGCCGTAAGCAGCAGGACAGAAGTAAATTTGCCACATAACACTTGCCTAGACCACTCTACCCATTTCAGGGATTGCAAATTGGCTACACTCAGCTCCCACTTGTTGGGAAGTATGAATACGTGCTTGTTGTTGTTGATTTCTTTTCAGGTTGGAGACCTACCCTGTTACCAAAGTAAATAAGCAGGTAACCGCACAGAAGCTCATGAATGAGGTAATCCGCAGATACGGGGTACCGGAAGTGATTGAGTCAAACAAAGGTACACACTTCACAGGTGAAATAATGCAACACATCATGTCTGCTCTGGGTATATCCCAGGCTTTTCACACACCCTACCATCCACGGAGTAGTGGGAAAGTAAATCCAAAAGGCAATGGAGGAAACGGGCAAATTTTGAATTGAGTGTCTTCCATTAGTTTTTTTCTTTTTCTCTGGAGGGTACATGCCACAGTGGCCGAGTTTGGGAAATGATTCTCTTGTTAATTTTGTCACAGGTCTCTCCAAGGAATTGTCAATAACGCATTCTGTAGTTTCTGCTTCTCTCTCAGGTCCTACAGACGAGTGTTACAATCTGAAACCAGGTGACAGGGTCCATGTGAAAAAGTTTGAGAGAAAAGCCCGGTTTGAAGGTCCCTACCAGATGTTGCTCACCACCCCAACTGCAGTCAAGCTCGAAAGAAAGTCCACTTGGATCCACACCTCGCACTGCAAAAAGGCCCTGGGTCCCAGAGCACAGAACTCATGATCCTGCATATCCTTTACAGGCTATGGGCAGGTTTGGGGACCTGGGCGGAAGTGGATGTCACAGTGACATTGTGGTACAATTCCTCTAACACACACAAGTAGCCACATACACCTTTGACTACTGTACACTAGCCCCCTGTTTCAGGGATCAGAACAAATTGATACAATCAATAAGACTACACTGACCTAAAATGACCTGATAACTTTATTCTATGGGTCAGTACAATTACTACGATACCAAACTTGTATAGTTTTTTTTTTTTTGCTGTACTACTTTTTTTTAAGATATTTAATTTTTAAAATTATTTTCTGTGTCCATTTTCTGCGCACAATAACTTTTTTATTTTTCTGTCGTCATAGTTATGTGAGGGCTCATTTTGTGCGGTATGTCCTGTCGTTTCCGTTCCTACCATTTTCACATACAATTGGCTTTTTGATCGCTTTTTATTACATTTTTTCTCGGAGATAGGGTGACTAAAACAGTGCATTTTGGGCGTTCTTTATTTTTTTTTCAGACCATGTTCACCATGCGGGGTAAATAATGTGCTACTTTGATAGATCAGACTTTTACAGACGCAGCAATACCAAACACGTATTTTTAGTTTATTATTTTGACTTTTTTATTGCAAATATGGCAAAAAGGTTTTTTTAAAACTTTTGACTTTAAAAAAAAAAAAAATTACTAAAACTTTATTGATCTTATTTTTACACTTTCTTTTAGTCCTCCGAGATGACTACAACCAGCGATGCTTTGATCGCTCCTGTAGTATAACGTAATGCTATAGCATTACGTCATACTGTTTTTTGACAGACAGTCTATCAAGCCACCCCACCGGTATGGCTTGATAGGCAGTCTGCTAAGGCAGCCCTGGGGCCTTTCAGAAGGTCCTGGCTGCCATGACACCTGCACGGCTCCCCGGATCTCACCGCTGAGCGGCCGATTGCGGCTATTGCCCACGGGTGTCAGCTGTAATAAACAGCTGACGCCAGCGCTATCTCCCTCCATACACGTCCTGCAACAGTAGGACGTAAAAACATTATAGGGCCGTCACTAAGGGGTTACAATTCCAAATACGCGCTCAACAAAGAAGCTCACGCCCCCAAACTAGTAGACAAATGATATTTCCGCTCCAGTAAATGCTCCCAATAATTCATTCAGCGATCGTGAAATTGAAGTCAACAACGATCGCTCTGTGTAAAAGCTCACAGAACCGTTGTTCGTACACTTGGGCAACTATTTTAAATGTCTATTCAGACAATAGTTGTCCCGTGAAAAGCCACCCTTAAGCCTCTTTCACACAGACGATATAACGCGACTAAGTTAGCCATGCAATAAAATCGCGACTATCTCTGGTTAATCAACCAGTGACTACTTTTTGGTCGGCTGAAACTAAGGGACTTGTGAATGAATTCTTGTTCATCATCTGGTTGGTGACTGTGTTAACATAGAGCAAATATAGTTGTCCCATATAAAGCCATCCTAATGCTTATTAAAAAGGCACTATCAGACGACAAACAAGCTTTTGCTAATTCATTAGCTAACTGTGGGCCCTTTTACATGGCCAATAATGAAGAATTAAGAGTTCAAGTGAATGTTCATGCCTGTAAATCCGGCTGCATAAGTGGATATTAACCCCTTAACGACCAATGACGTACCTGGTACGTCATGGAGCGTCGGGGTATGTATGAAGAGAGGTTGCGATGCAACCTTTCTTCATACAGTGCGGGCATCAGCTGTTTATAACAGCTGACATCCGCGGGCAATAGCCGCGAGCGGCCGCGCGGCCGATCACGGCTATTAACCATTTAAATGCCGCTGTCAATTCTGACAGCGGCATTTAAATCCCCCGAACATATCGGGGGTCCCGCACGGCCCCCCCGCGGTGAGATCGGGAGAGCCGTGCATGTGTCATGGCAGCCGGGGGCCTAATGAAAGGCCCCAGGGCTGCCTTAGCAGACTGCCTATCAAGCCGTCCCCGTGGGGTGGCTTCATAGGTTGCCTGTCAAAAAGCAATATGACGTAATGCTATAGCATTACGTCATACTGCAGGAGCGATCAAAGCATCGCATCTTAAAGTCCCCCAGGCGGACTTCAAAGTAAAGTAAAAAAAAAATCAATAAAGTTTTTTTTTAATTGAAAAAAAAAAAAAGTTGTAAAAGTTTAAATCACCCCCCTTTTGCCATATCTATTATTAAAAAATCTAAATAATAAATTAAAAATATGTATTTGGTATCACCGTATCCGTAAAAGTCCGAACTATCAAAGTACCACATAATTTTTCCCGCAAGGTGAACGTCGTTCGAAATAAGAAATGAAGAACGCCAGAAATGCATTTTTTTAGTTACCCTGTCTCCCAGAAAAAACGCAATAAAAAGCGATCAAAAAGTCGTATGTATTCCAAAATGGTACTATCAGAAACTACAGGACATCCCGCAAAAAATGAAACCTTGCTCAACTACGTCGACGGAAAAATAAAAAAGTTATTGCGCGCACAAAATGACCGCAGAAAATAATTGAAAAAAATTTTATGTCTTTAAAAAAAAAAAAGAGGAGTATAGTAAAAAAAAACCTATACAAGTTTGGCATCGTAGTAATCGTACCGACCCATAGAATAAAGTTATCATGTCGTTTTTGTTGCCATTTGTGCGCCGTAGATGCAAGACGCACTAAAAGATGGCAAAATGTCGTTTTTTTTTCATTTTACTCCACTTAGAATTTTTTAAACGTTTTTCAGTACATTATATAATACTTTAAATAGCACCATTGAAAAATACAACTCGTCCCGCAAAAAACAAGCCCTCATACAGCGACGTGGATGGATAAATAAAGGAGTTATGATTTTTTTAAAGGGGGGAGGAAAAAACGAAAATGGAAAAAGAAAAATGCCCGCGTCATTAAGGGGTTAACTGCCTGTTTGGAGCCACCATGGCAAAAAGCATAGAAACACGCACCGCAATAAAATTTTCTGGTATGCGCCCTGTAAGGGGTCAAAACCAGACCTTTCAGCTGATGCTGTCTGTTTCCGAATTAATCTTAAATCATAAGAGTATACTCTTGAGGAATTCTATGGTCTCCACACAGTATGTGTCAACCCAAGAAATGCCCGTTTAATGTACAATGTATTCAATCTTTATACAGTTCTTACAAAGCAAGTGGCTTTATGCCAGATACAATTAAAATTAATGAGCACATACATTGATTTAAAACATCTCGGCCTCTTATCAGTATGTCCTCCTCTGTGTGGGTGTTAATCGGGAGGTACATTCCTGTAGGCTTGTTAGTAAGTTTCTACTAAAATTGTTTGTGGATGAGAATAGGACGTAAACCCAGTGTTTATCCAATTAATATTCCCAGGTGGGTCATTATAATTGGAATCTAACATCTTTCTCAAGTGAAAGTTGAAATTAATACAGATATATATGTGTATTAAAGCGAAGAGACAAAATTGAGTCTCTGTAGTCTATTTTTAAAGCGTCAGCCCTTACACGTATAAGCTTAAACCTTTAGCAGAAGAAGACGCAAATTATAAACACATAAGTATTCTGTGAAATACACTTATCATTCTCTATTTAAAGGCATAAACCTGAATTAACCCCCCACAGCCGTATCCCTTATTACTCTGCCACACCTGTAAAACCAACCCTAGTTGTAATCTCAAGACCGTGTTCTCTCAGTCACAAGATTAAATGATGCCAATGGTGCCACTGAATTGTTGTAAACGGTGGCGCTCGCACTAAAGTGACTCAACATTATGGCCAATATTGCCACCTTGCGGATATTTTTACTGCAATATCTACACAGTAGCAGAGATCAAGTAGTATTGCCATCAAAGTAGTAGCATCTACACAGAAATGCCCTGAACTTTGTGCCCCTCATGCAGAATTATGAATATACTTGTACCAGTAACATAGCAGAGACCGTAAAACAGCTACATAGTATCAATGGTGTAGTTAAAGGGAACCTGTCACGTTCCTTCTAAGTTATGGTGCTGTTAGGGAATGTAACAGGGAGACAGTTTAAGTATTTGTTATACTTGCCCACTCCCACTATCCAGCGGTTTCCTCCTTTGAAGTCGATGCCGGGTACGAAAATCTGACTCTTTTCAGAGTCCCGTGCACGAGCTCTACTATACAAGTCTATATGGGAGAATGTGCGCACCAAACTCTGAAAAGAGTCCGATTTTCACGAAGGTCGCCGAGGGTGGCTGAAATGCCAAGGGATGCTGTGGGGATGTGACACGTTCCCTTTGAAGATACAGCAGTGCCCCCTATTAGTTACCACATCTGCCTTCTCCATGGTCCTGTACTCCACAATACCTTACATTTGAGTAACTAATCGAGAGACATGTAAAGGGATCGTCTATTTTAGAAAACCCTATTAGGGAGGGACGGTCCTCTATTCAGGATCCTCCTCTCTCTTGACCAGAGAGCAACTACGAAGAGTGTCTCTAGCTGGAGGATCTGTCCCATTCAGCATTACACAACCAACCCATTGATTTTATTGGGCATTGTGTAATACTTCGTTTCTCCTGTGATGGCAGCGCTGGGAAATTTGTTTCTCCTGTGATGGCAGTGCTAGGAAATTTAACACTTAAGGTCCCCACACAAGTTAGGTTTGCGGCGTCCGAGGTTGAGGTGCACCATTGCGGAGGAGACCGCGGGGATGTTTTTTGGATAGCTGTCACGGGTGACTCTATGATTTTTACTTCTGGCAATGGCAGCAAGGGCCTAGCTTGGTCATGCGCGGGCGCAACGAGTAAAACAAACAAAATGCAGATGGTGGCAATAAATATCCACGGTATTGTCACGTGACGCTGTGGTACGAGGACTTATAAGCTATTGTTTCTCTGTTACCAGCCTTCAGGCTGAAGCATATTAAACATATATTGTTCGGTTACACATAACGTAATTTTAAGTATCTAACAAATGAAATACAACTACTGTATACTAACTTCACATAATATTTCAGTTCCCCAACTATGAACACGGAAATGCAATCTCCTTTTCTCAAGAATGTAAACTTTTGCTGTGTGACGTAAGTGGTCGTCAGGGAGACCGTGCAACGCTGTACTAGGAGAAGCACAGGAATTCACAATTTTGTACATATGCAGCGATGATCCCCCTTGCTGCCCCCTTAGCTTCGACTGCCACTTACTTTCTGTACTTGTAACTGGTTTAAGAGATAAGATGAGCCAATAGGTGTTAGATTCCAATAAGACTGCCTATCTAGTATTTAAGAATCTGCTGTGATGTCACAAGTCAGTCTGGATTTGAGAACCTTTGTGTCTCCTAGACTCATTCATGTCGACATTGAATAAATCTTCATTTCCTATGTCCCTGGTATCGTGTTGGATTTCGGCTTCTACAACATCTGGGGGCTCGTGTCCGGGATCTGATGCAGATTGCATTTTTACATCCACTCTTGTCTGCAGGTAAGGACAAAGAGGCTACGGAGACCGGACCATGGGGCCCCGTCCAGTAACTTTCTCTGGGTAAAATGGAACACTCTCCTAGCCTGCTGCGTCTATACTTTCAGACCAAGCAGCTGGAACCCTAAAGGGACTATGGAACTGAATGGTATATGGGGAAGTTCTGAAATCAGCTGAAAAGGTAAGACCCGGGTCCTGAGATATATTCTGAAGTTGTGAAGTAGTATGCTTTGTGATTTTGAGATGATATGCCCTGTCAAGTAGTGTTAGCGATTTGGTCTAAGACAATCGCAGGTAAACGACCTACCCCGTAGGGGTGGATGAGGATCTTGATCACATCCTAGACGAGCCTCAGTAACTCTATCGGATTTTGGGAGTGAAGACGCTTTGTCTTTAAACGTTCCGTGGTTATAAACAGTCCAGCGTAAAAAAACTGTGTGAAACTCGGGTATTGTTTTCAGTGCATAGAGAAAACAGTACCAACCAAGTATGGGCAGTGCGATCTTACAGTCACCACTTGAATGCATGCTAAAAAAAAACAACTTCAGTAAACGGTCTTGTAAAGTTAGTAATGTGAAATTGGACAATATGGCGTCTCCTTCTTATGTCAGCCTCTATGGTCAGAGGTAGAACAAAGAAGGGGGTGTGGTTAGCTTGTGAGCTGGGACTTGTAGTTCTATGAATAAATGCCACAAGTGTGAGATCATTGAGCTCCGTATATAGGTGCCTCTAACAAAAGGCATCTTATAATCTGACACCTTGGTATGTGATTTAGTCAGGTTTGGTACCGTGTTAGCTAGTAGAGAAAACAGTGATCTCTTCTGGAGGTCATCGTAGCACGGTTCATAGATATTTGCTAACAAACCTTGCTAGTCTTAAGTAAATAAGCTTGGTAGATGGGATCTACCAAGGATTTGAACGCTATCTCAAGTGTTACCTTTGAAATGTATGTTGCAGAATTTCAGTAAATGGTATCATACAGTTAGTGATGGAAAACTGGCTGTTGTTTAGACAAGATGGCGATTTTTAGAAGTGCTTTGTGTGAAAGACAAAGAAGGTCAGCCCTTCTTCACCATCTGAGGGCTCCACCCTGGATGTGTCATGAAGGGTGTTTCCTCCCTATTGCCTATTGCATAGATGGCCGTGTTGTTAATGTGGCCAGTAGAAGTCTGCATACCTTAATACGTGTTTAGTGTGCAGGACCACCCCTTACCATCGCCCAGTCAGGCCACACCCCCGATGCCCATTTCAATGCCAGCCATGGCCCAGCAGCTATTTTAGAATCTGCTGTAAGAATACCTTAGACAGCCGCCCAAGTGCCATCTTAACTCCACAACAGGCACGGGCTTCTCACCTCTCATCAATGTACCTTTTACCTGGCATTGCATTGGTAGTTCAAGGACTGGTGCGTTCTCCGAATTGCATAGGAATAGTCAAACCCCACTGGCTATCTGCCTGCAGCCTGCATTAGCACCCACCTTATGCTGGTCTGCCCGATATTGTATTAAAAAATGCCTGCACACATAGTTGTTAAATGGGGGAAATAATCCTTTTTCTCATTCATACAGTTTTTGTCTCCCTATGCAAGTTCATGCAGAATCTGAGAGAAAAAAAAACAAAACTTTCAGAGAGAGAAAAAGGATTATTACGTGATAATTCGATAGTCTCTTTAGACAGTGCAAAAGTGTTATGGTGTACAGGAATAGATAAATGGTTAATGCTTGATTCTCGGACACCTCTGATAAAGCTGCAGTTTCACTTTCCCCCATCATCTCCCTCCCCGTCTTTCAGATAGACAGTCCAGTGGGAAAAAGGGAGGGGGAATGTGTGTTGAACTTCTAATGTAAGAATTCCTGTAGCGGTACATTGCTTGCTTTATTGGAATAGAAACTGATAATGAAATTAATTACTGTCTTTATTGTAAGTTTATGCAAAAAGCAATGTTAATTAAAAATCTGGAGAAAGGGGATTGTCAGGTTTTGGTGAGTTTTCTGACAGAGTATAATCCAATATGATATAGCAAATGCATAGTATTCTGATGTCGACCTGAACTGGGATGCTAATTAGAAGAAAGTTACAGCGCACAATGGCTGGAGGACAAAAGACTGTTAAACAATGAAAAAGATGGTGGATGGGTTGCGGAAATCCAATCGAGACAGCTCCACCACCGAAACAACACCCAGAACAACCCACCTCCTTCATACGTACAGAAGGCGGGTCCCAACACCGCCCCTTTTGCTGGAGACCAATGCAGAATGTGCAGGAAGCATGGTCACTGGAGTAGAGACTGCCCCCTCACTTCCTCTGCTCATACAGGAAGAGAAGGAGGAAGGGGCAAGGCCCAATATGGCCACTACCAGAGACGAGCACATGACAGAGCCATTCAGGCCCGCCCACAACCTCCATCTTGTTTTGCTCCTATTGTTCTGCGGTATGAAGATAATGCTGAATGAGGATGACCAGGTTCCTACCTGCTGGGCCCCCAGGAACCTATGGTCAGAATAAATGAATGGGGTCATTTTGTGAACTTTATGGTTGATACCGGAGCTGAACATTCAGTTATAACCTAACAACTAGCACCTCTTTAACACAGAATAGCCCAGATTGTGGGAGCTACTGGACAAGGCAGGAAGCATCACTTTATTGTACCACAGCAATGCACCTTGGAAGACAAAGAATTCCCACATCAATTACTGTATCCACCGGACTGTCTAATACCAAAATTGGGACATGATATGATGAGAAAACTACAGGCCCAAGTGTCCTTTGAACTGGAAGGACAGATGCCTTTACAACTTGGGAAAGATGTTTCAACTCCTGGCCATATCTTCTCACTCACAGTGCCTCAGGAGGAGGAATGGAAATTGTTTGCGGTCATTCATGAGCCAGAACACTCAAGAACCACACCGAACCTAGTAATGAAGCTGCTAGGAGTATGGGCTGAAGACAATCCACCAGGACTAGTTCAGAAGTGTATGACAGCTTGTGGCTGCTACTTCTACAGTGTCTCTGTTGCTACTGATTTGCAGTCTGCTGTAGCTATTTGCAACTTGTGTACCTTCCAGGTTCTCTGTTACCTAGTCTCACCCTCGACCTCTGTTCTTGCTTGGTATGACCCGTTCGGTGTTAGGGTCATGACAGGGTTAGTCAGCGCCCAGATTCCAGCTCAGGGCCGTTCTTGTCAGGACGATGACCCTGCTTTCTGTTAGGCAGGGATTCCATATTCCTCACCAATGCAGGGCTAGCTCAGTCCTAGTCTCCACCTTGTACCAAGCCATGTTCTGAGGAGTGAGTATCCGGTCTCTGGGTCAGCTGTCAGTGTCACCGAGTGGTTTTCCTGCCCAGAGGGATGGCACTTTGGTTCTACACTCGAATATGTAACAAGAATATACCTCCAGTCGCAGTACAGCTGGAGCCAGGGGCACAACCGGTGTCCATCAAGCAACACCGCCTACTATCTGCTGCCTGCCATGGCATCACACTGCATCTGGAAAAGTTTCTGAAGTACGGTATCCTGAGGAGATGCCAATACCCAGGAACACCCCTCTCCGGCCTGTAAAGAAACCTGGAATAACAGAGTATCACCCAGTTCTGGATCTCAGAGCAGTGAATCAAGCTGTGGTTATTTTGCATCAGACAGTGCCCGACCCGTACACTTTCCTTGGACTAATACCTGGGGAAGCAACTCGCTTTACTGCGCTGAATTTGAAAGACGCTTTCTGCACCATCAGACTAATAGAGGACAGTCAGCTTATCTTTGCCTTCCAATGGGAAGACCCAAGAACTGGAGAAACGTGCCACTTGCCCCAAGGGCTCAAGAACTTGCCCGCACTCTTCAGAGAATCTCTTGCTACTGACCTAAGGAAACTCTCTCTCTCTTCCCAGCCAGGCACTGTATTACTACAGCATATGGATGACCTCCTCATAACCAGATCTACCTCTGTGTGAAGTCTGCAGAACACGAAGACAGTGCTTTGTCTTCTATATGAAGCTGGATACAAAGCCTCAAGAAAAGAAGCCACAGATCTGCCAAGCAACTGTCAAATACCTGGGATTTCATATCTCACAAGAAAAAGGTACAACTGGAAGCTGAAAGGAAGTAGGTCGTCTGCAATATCTTTGTACCAACAACCAGAAGAAAAAGTCAGAGAATTACTTGGAGCTGCCGGATTCTGCAGAATATGGAAACCCGGTTTTGCTACAATGGCCAAACCCCTCTATGAAGTCACAAAGGGAGGTGAAGATGCCCTCTACCGCTGGAAGCAGAAACATACAAGGGCCTATGACAACATCAGGCAAGTTCTTCTAAAAGCACCCGCACTGGCCTTGCCTAATCTGGAGAAACCACTTATTCTGTATGTTCATAAGAAGAAGAAACTGGTGATCGGCGTTCTCAACCAGATGATGGGATCATGGCATCAACCTGTTGCCCATCTCTCCAAGCAACTTGATAATGCAGCCATGGGATGCGAAGACTGGCAGCAACAGTGGCCTTGGTTACGGAAGCTGACAAGCTAACCCTGGGTCAAGATCTTACAGTACGAGTGCCATCTTCTGTCCTAACTTTGATTGATGCCACAGGTCACCACTAGCAGACAAATGCTTGCATGACCAAGTTCCAAGGCCTCCTATGTGAAAACCCAAGACTGACGTTGGAAGTGTGTACTACTCTAAATCCAGCAACTCTGTTGCTGACCAGAACTGGAAGTCCTGACTATAACTGCTGTTAGGTGATGAATGAAGTCTTTAGCAGCTATCCTGATCTACGAGAAACACCTCTCGAAGCTCCTGATGTTGAATAGTACACAGATAGTAGCAGCCTCATGGATGAAGGCATATGCTGTGTTGAAAATGCGGTGGTCACCCTACAGACTACTACAAAAGCAGAACCACTGCCCAAAGGAACTTCAGCTCAAAAGGCAGAACTTAATGCACTTATTAGAAGCCCCAAAGCTGGCAGCTGGGTTGAAAGTCAATATCTTTACTGACTCAAAGTAGGCCTTCCTCACACTGTATGTTTATGGGACCCTGAGAGAAGAGTCTGGTCCCTTCAGCGGATCAAGAAGTGAAGCACTCTCCTCTCATTCCGGAACTGTCAGAAGAGGTATGGGTCAGTCACTGTGAAGGAAAACAGAAAGGAGACTCACTCGTTGCACAGAGAAACAGAAAGGCAGATGCTGATGCCAAGCGAGCTGTCACTCTCCTGAAACGCCAAAAGTTCTGTCAAACTACAAGCCTTTTTCCTGTTTCCCCTCAGCAACTGGAACCCTTGCTACAATCAAAGCGAACAGGAATGGCTGAAGACAGAAGATGGGAAATACACACCTGAAGGCTGGTTAATTCTCTCAGATGGAAGAAGTGTGGTCCCAACAGCACTAGCAACGGAGATCGTCAAGAAAGTGCATGAGGACACACTATGGGTCCACCACTATGGAAGAGCTAATTCAAGATGTGCTGTACATCCTAAGACTTACCAGGCGAGCAGAAGAAAATGTGTCTTATACCCTGAAAATAGTTCCAGAGAAGGACCTCTTAAGACTCCAGGGATACAATCTTATAGAGCTGCTCTCTTCCAAGATTTACTAGTGGACTTTACTCAAATGCCTGCAGCTGATGGATGGAAGTATCTCCTGGTCTTTGTCTGCACTTACACGGAGTGGGTGGAGGCCTACTCCACTAGGACTGAGAAAAATCAACTTAAGTCGCCAGAACACTACCGAGAGGCATAATTCAAAGACACGGCCTACCGGTACGGAAAATGGACCAGCGTTTGCTGCGGAGAATAAACAAGAGTTAGCCAACTGCTTCAAGATCAGATGGAAACTGCACATTGCCTACAGACCTTAGTGCTCAGGGAAGGCTGAGCGCATGAACTGGACTTTAAAACTTGCCTAAGAGACGCTCTGTCAGGAGACTCACCTAATATGGCCACAAGTCTTACCCATTGCTCTGCTCAGAAACAGATCTTCCCCCACCGAAATAACTGTTAGTTCCCCTCTTAAGATGATGTAGGGGAGGCCTAGCCAAGTAGTGTTGGGGATTAGAGCAGACAAATTACCAGCAACTGCTTGCCCTGGGTAAGACCATGGCAACCATTACCAAAAAATCAGGAGAAAGGTTACCTACTTGTTTGAATATTGCTGTGCAAAGGTTACCTATATGTCTGGATACTGCTGTGTACTTCTTTTTTCTTCCAGGGAAAAAAGTCTGAGTGACAGATTGGCACCAGAGGCCTCGCAAACCTTGATGGAAGGGTCCATACACCGTTATCCCATCTACCCTGACTGTTGTTAAAGTTGCTGAGATGGGACCTTGAATCCACCAGACCAGAGTCAATGTGGCCTACACTGACCGTGCCTGCTTATCACACCTGACAGATCCCCGCAGCTCATCTAAAAAAAACCTCCAGAAGTGCCTTAGTCCAGACAAGTACCTTGCCCCCTCCTGGTAGCCCAGGAAGCAACAGAGACAGTGTTTTCTTCACAGAGACAGTGTTTTCTTCACAGAGACAGTGTTTCCTTCACAGAGACAGTGTTTCCTTCACAGAGACAGTGTTTTCGTCACAGAGACAGTGTTTTCGTCACAGAGACATTGTTTTTCCCTCAAACACCTAGGAGAGGGGATAACTACAGCTGCAAGACAACAAGAAGACTGAAGAACCTATTAAAGACTGTTGGGGGGGGGGGGGGGGGGAATTACGCTATACAGGAAATTTGGACTTGTGCCAATAATTGTAATAAATGAATACAAGAAGTTAGAATGGGTACACACATCACAAGAACATTAGTGTACCATACTTACTACATGGGTAAGGGGAGACAATCAGGGGGTTACAAATACAATAAGACCACCTACTACAAGTGTAAACAAGTATACTCTCC
Source organism: Eleutherodactylus coqui (assembly GCF_035609145.1). Taxonomy (NCBI): domain Eukaryota; kingdom Metazoa; phylum Chordata; class Amphibia; order Anura; family Eleutherodactylidae; genus Eleutherodactylus; species Eleutherodactylus coqui. The sequence goes on along the minus strand of NC_089846.1, from coordinate 24,544,276 downwards.
CACTGGATCATGGATAGACACTGATGTAGCATGGGATACACAGGCTATACTAAAGTCTATGGTGGTTTAAACCCCTAAATAAGGATGATAAGCTATAAGTGCATAATAGCTATCAAAGGGGGGAATGTGGTACGAGGACTTATAAGCTATTGTTTCTCTGTTACCAGCCTTCAGGCTGAAGCATATTAAACATATATTGTTCGGTTACACATAACGTAATTATAAGTATCTAACAAATGAAATACAGCTACTGTATACTAACTTCACATAATATTTCAGTTCCCCAACTATGAACACGGAAATGCAATCTCCTTTTCTCAAGAATGTAAACTTTTGCTGTGTGAGTAAGTGGTCGTCAGGGAGACCGTGCAACGCTGTACTAGGAGAAGCACAGGAATTCACAACTTTGTACATATGCAGCGATGATCCCCCTTACTGCCCGCACCCTTACCTTCGACTGCCACTTACTTTCTGTACTTGTAACTGGTTTAAGAGATAAGATGAGCCAATAGGTGTTAGATTCCAATAAGACTGCCTATCTAGTATTTAAGAATCTGCTGTGATGTCACAAGTCAGTCTGGATTTGAGAACCTTTGTGTCTCCTAGACTCATTCATGTCGACATTGAATAAATCTTCATTTCCTATGTCCCTGGTATCGTGTTGGATTTCGGCTTCTACAACAACGCCAGTACCTCTTTTCCAGTAGTTAGTCACTTGTTGGTAAATAACAGAGTCCATACAAAGTTAAGTTTCAAAACCAGAGGTACACAGTTTCCTTTACTTTACTTATTCAATTTTGATTTTCCAAGGATACAGCAAGATGACGGTTTAAACACAACACTTCTCACAGGCTTTCTTCCTGACTTGTTTCAGTTACACACACTCTCACATGTTCTCTTAGGAGGCATTTTCCTTCCCATAGTAGATGTCCTTAGCCTAAGTTATCTGAAGTGACAATCCCCAGGGGGTACTCTCCTGACATGACGTTCCTCTCACTACTCCTGTCTCTTGCCTTTCGGTTGTCCAGCTGTACATATCTGCTTGCACTCTTTCAAATCATTGCCTCTTTTTGTAGTCCTGTGGTTTGCATGTCTCACAGAATGTGAGACGTCCCCGCGGCTCTGCGGGGGCAGAAGCATGAATCCGCTTCAGTCTCATGCGGACACACCCTCCTCCACCGACTACATCTCTACAACCACCTCTTCTCTTCCTCTAGCTCCGCCTTCCTCCTCCTCGCGAGACTACACACAACTCACAGGTAACGAAAGGGGGGTTAGGGCGACAAGAAAGATTATTAATACATACACAAGACAAAACAGTTAATGTGAGAAAGACATACACCTTGTCTAACAACACCCAAGCCCCAGGCCACTGCAGGTCCGCCTGGCTGGATGATCTTCTTCCTACATGTGGCAACTACTGAATCAACCTCCTTCTGGCTCTGTCTCCTCCATTCTGATGTTCTGAAATGCCCCTGTGAACCCACGGTGCCCTTGCAACACAATTACTTAGTTCTACTGCCTTATTTATATTATGAGCTTGGTTCCGGTGCTGTATTTTTGTACTTGGCCTGGTTCTGGTACTGTACTTATGTTATAAGCCTAGCTTGTTTCTGGTACAGTATGTATTCACTGAGCTGTTCTGGTCTGGGTATGCTGCTTTCTGCACAAGGAGAATACAGGAAGACTGCTAATCAGTGCAATACATATGGCTTTTTATGTATGATGGTGAGTGTGTGTGTGTGTGTGGGGGGGGGGTTATTCCACACAAGGTGCCATCTAATCTAATGCTGGCACTGCTCAGAAGCCACACAAGAGCACCTGGCGCACCTTGGTTATATAGAGTATGTGCCAGCTGATTTACATGGTGTACTATGTGCAAGGTAAAAGAGAACAAGCTTCCATAAATTCTATAATTTGGCCTCTTCTGTCTTTCAGTGGGCAGGCAACACAATCCTATGCAGACGGGGCCATCATCGTTGGTGGTCAGATGATAGTCAGGTGGCAGCTGTCTGCAAATTACATACCGTGTAAGGAACCTACCAATTGATCGTTGACCTACTAATTATGGCTTAACAAGACTACTGTGTATTCTACGGAGGTCTTTACATGTAGTTATAAGCAGGTATCCGCTGTTGCTCCATGTGAAGCCAAATCTTCAGCCCATCCTTCTGTCCTCTGGTTTATATAATCGAGCTTCATTCTTCTCACTGACAATAAAGGCTTCACTGTAGAACGAGGAATTGTCATCATTCTTGGAGAATTTTAGCTGCCGCCTACATACAGTCTTGAGTGCTCTTCTGTGCAGTGAATTAGTATTCAGTCTTTACAGTTTTCAGCCACGAAAACCTTACAACTTGTTTCTAAGAAACCCGCTTATTAACATTTTAACCCCATCTCAGTTTTCATGGTTGATGTGGACAACATAAAATAGGCAAAAATATATAATATGCAAAATACTCCCTAAAAAAGTGGTATGCCCTTTCTTAAGTAGCCAATGTTGAACTCCACCGGAGATTTTGCGGCATGGATTCCACGTCTAAGGCTACATTCACACGGGCGAGCGTGATATCGGGCTGAGAAATACGGCCCGATATCACACTCACCAACATGCAATTTTCACGGCAATGTGAAGTGTTTTTGATTAAAAAATGGAATCGCTTATGTGAAATTGAGATCCTCATGCGTGTGAAAGGATCGCAAGTGTTTCCCATTGACCTCCCTAGATCCAGCTTTTACAGATACCTCTAACTAAGTCATGCGCTCTATGCTCAGTTCCCAGAGCCACATCAATCCCTTTCCACCTACCCCTTGATAGGAGTTCTGCGCATGCAGGGACCTAGGGGGTTAATCTCGCAGATATATACATACCTCATTCAAACTAAAGTATCATACGTAAAACTGGGTGTCAAACAGTGAGAAAAGATCCCTTCTCTCTCTGAGGCCACTTTCACATGCGCCATTAATTGCATGAATAAAGCATTACCTCGATCAAGTCTCAATTTTAATTAGCGTATTCTCGGCCATCCATGCATGCGGCTGCTGCGTGATGGCTGAAAAATATGGTGCAGCGCAGAAATCCATCACTCAGCAGAACCCTCGAAATGACTACTAATTAGAGATGAGCGAGCATACTTGCTAAGGACAATTACTCGAGCGAGCATTGCCCTTAGCAAGTACCTGCCCGCTTGAGAGACAAGGTTCGGCTGCCTGCGCGGGGGAGCGGTGAGTAGCGGCAGTCAGCAGGGAGGAGCGGGGGGGGAGAGAGGGAGAGAGAGATCTCCCCGCTCTCCCCCGCAGCTCCCTGCCCGCCGCTGGCACCCGAACCTTGTCTCTCGAGCGGGCAGGTACTCGCTAAGGGCAATGCTCGTTCGAGCAATTGCCCTTAGTGAGTATGCTCGCTCATCACTACTACTAATGCTTTAATAGAGCCAGCTGTCTTCTTTTCCCAGCGTTGGATGCAGGAAAATTCCCTCCCCTCGCTTTTTTTCCGCTTCCATTAAAGTCTATGGGAGCTTCCTGCGTATCTTTTGATGCAGCGTAGAAAATCAGTCGCTGTTTTCGGTTGTCAAATTTTTTTATGCGCCTAAAAATCATTCATCTGAATGAATGCATCAGAATCCAAAGCTTCAGATGGTCGCGATTTTTGCCTGACACGGCTAAATAGCGGCTTATATACAGTCATGTGAATAAGGCCTGAAGTGGGGTGGAGTGATGCAATGTCCTCCTGCACTGCGGTCTCGTCAACAGCTAATAACAAACTGATTCAATTACACATTATACATCAATGCTATTTGACATCGAGTAGATAATTAAGATGAATAGAATCTCTAACAAGCAATGCCATGATTGTCAGACACCCAACGCTAACTTTAACCATTTCATGTGTAGTGGCCCAAAGTACATATAACTGGCCCCTGCATAACTGTCATACATGTCGTGTCTTTTATGTGGATACTCTGTGCAAATTGTCTTGTCTTTAGTTATGTATATTTGCACAGTTGCAGCATGTAAGAGGTTAATGTCTGTGAATGTCTGGGATATGTCTGGAAATTGTAACCAATTGTCCTGTCGTGTGGATATGTAAGGTATAAATAGGAGTGTAAGGAGTGAGTGTGAGGGTTCCATTTCCTTCAATGGTAGTGTGTGGAGAGTGAGCGCCGGCCGCATGAGGGTACCTTTAACCCTCATGTGGTGAAGGATGGAAGCGGAGGAGAGGTACCCCGATGACCTAATGCCAGGACCCCTATCCTAGGAGAGAAAAAGAGAAGGAGCCTGCCGTGCAGTGTTCAGACACCTGTCTGCAAGTGTCAGTGGAGCGTCTTGTCCGCCTCCAGTGTGTGTGTCCCAGAGCGGAGTCATACAGATAACTAGGACTATAGACCCAGTATCATCCTGTGTCCCAGTGTGTGTCCAGGAGCGGAGTCATACAGATAACTAGGACTATAGACCCAGTATCATCCTGTGTCCCAGTGTGTGTGTCCAGGAGCGGAGTCATACAGATAACTTAGACTGTAGGCCTGGTGTCATCCTGTGTCCCAGTGTGTGTGTGTCCAGGAGCGGCGTCATACAGATAACCTAGACTGTAGCCCTGGTTTCATCCTGTGTTCTCCTCCCTGACCTCTTTAACCTGTTTCTTCCTGCACTGGTGTGTGAAGTTATAAGTCTCTGGAACCATTCCCAGTGACTGAAGTTGTCAAATATCTGTGTGGATTTTCCTACTTTTCCCATCAGACATCCTGCAGAGTAAGGAACGGTGGCGTCACCCGTGGCATCTTTATTCAAGCCCACTACGCCCTTTATTCAGGTAACCGCTGTCATAGCGTTGCGTGAAAGAGGCATAGTGGTGCCTTGGCCGGGGTTGCATGCGTCCCTCAGGGGAGGAGTTTGGTAGTGCCACCATGACAACCCTAACAACTACCCATGCCATCTCCTCAGTGGTGTGCCTCGTGTCCCGGTCGCTGCATATGTGTCCGATGGTATACTCCTTCTGGACAGAAGTTACAGACTTTCTAGGACAACTATTGGGAATGCCCCTTCCACCAAACCCCTCTGAATGTTTACTGGTTATACTGGATGAAGAGAAGTGGCAATTTCGTATTTTTCTTGTTTCTGGCCCGTAAGGCTGTAGCATTGCGCAGGATGGATAGGAGACCCCCAATGCCCCCCAAATGGCGCAATCTAGTCAACTCTATTCTCCCATATGAAGAGATAGTATACAAAATAGAAAGTGCCCAGATAAATTCAACAAAATCTGGGAAATTTGGTGTGGCTCATCAACCACAACCCACACTCAAAACACATTTCAGCAATTGGTTGACCTAATGAGTTCCTGGACCCTCCCAGGTACCATTTAGACTTTCACAGGTATTATGATTATATCCTAAATTCAACTAACTACATTTTCAAATATGTTTTGATGTTCTTTAACCCCTTAAGGACCAGGTTGCTTTGTACCTTAACGACCAGACACTTTTTAGGGACTTTACCCATGTGGCGGTTTTACTGCTCCTTTTTTTTTTACCTTAAGCTACCAAAATTATTTTTGCTGCATTTTTTTTCCGTGACATATAGGACTATTTTTTTAATATCTTTTTCACTGCCTTTTTTTTCAGTTTTTTTAGTTTTATTGGGGCTAAAATGCTAAAAAAAAAAATGATTTTTTTAACATTTATAGTTTGGTTTTTTTAAAATTATTTTTATATTTACACTAAAATAAAGTACGGGAAAGGGTTCCTCTATTTATTTCGGACGTTTTGATATATAGTATGTATGGTTTTGGTTTACAGGGCACATACAGCGACAGTTTTGGTTGGCGTCTGCTTTGTGTTATTCTCTTTCTTTTGTATGTATTGTTTTATTCTGTTGTTTTGTTTTATATGTGTATGTAATTGTGTTTTTTACTATCTATGTCCCCCATGACATCATATAAGACCTCTGGGGGACATTCATTTTTTTTTCTCTTTATTTGACACTTTCCCACTGTAGCTAGGGCGTCCATAGGAGCCCTAGTTACAGGGGAAAGCAACCCCTATGGTGACATTAGTCACCTGCAGAGCTGCCAGGGTCTAGTCTGACCCTCCAGCTCTGCATAGCAGGGAATTCCGGGAGGTCACATGACCCCCCCCCCCCCCCCCCCGAGGCTCCCGTAGTGAAAGTACATGTTACTTTCACTTTCCCCATACAGTGCTCACTGAATATTGGGGAAGCAGAAGGCAGGAAGGGTTAAAACCCCCTCCTGCCTTCTGCTCCGGGTTATCAGCTGTCACTAACAGCTGATAACCTGTTCCTGCCTCTGACTGATTGCAGAGCCAGGAGACTTAGAGCACCGCCATAATTTTACTATCAGCGGTACTCTAAGCCCAGGACCAGCCGCCGTAAATTTACTATGTCTGGTCCTAAACGGGTTAATTACTCAATAAAACAAGGTTAAAAAAATGCGAGTTTCTGGCAAGTGTGATGCAAATTTTCTATTTTTACTATTAAAACAACATGCAAATTTCACACTCGTCAAATCCGAGGCACATTTGAGGTGCAGATTTGGCCACTGTGGATTTGCTGCGTATTCGCTGCCAATTTCCCACTCAGTGTAAAGGCACTCTGAGGTTACCTACAAACGGGCGAGCGCGATATTGGGCCGTGAAACTCGGTCTGATATTGCGCTCGTGAACATGTGCTTTACCCGTGGATAGAGATATTATGGGGCCCCTAAAGGTCCAGGGCCCCAGTGCACTGCACCCACTATAGTTATGTCCCTGTTGCTCTTATGTTACACTCAAAAAGGTTTTGAAAGCTGAGATATAGGGGGCTGTTTGATGGAGGATTCGTGCTGCGGCTCTTTCAGCTTTAAAAACAAGGTGGTTTTCTTTTCCTAAATAACTAAATAATCGGGTCAGGGAGTCAAAAATAAATCCGGTGTTTTTACCCTGCAAAGTTCCTATGTTGTTAGGGAAATAAATCGTCAATGACTACTTTGTTCCTATCCTTCCACAGGCTCCGAAGCAACCAACACATCCCTGCCCTGCGAGGACCCCACATCCCCGCTTCAGGGGGCAAGAGTCGCAGGCCGATATCATACTCCTAAACTTGCGATTCTGGAACCAGAAAAATGTGTTTTTCCTTAAGACCGGATTCAAATGTGCGTATTATACGGAGTAAATAGAACCCATCGATTTCAATGGGCTCGTTTACACGCGCAGATTTTTCTTGTGCTTTTCGGTCACTCAAAAACCCCCACATCATGCTCCATTTTCCTGAGCATTTAAGCACCAAATGTCCCCATAGAAGTCAATAGGGATGCGCAAATGTGCACAGAACACGGTAGGAGATACGTGAAACACTGAGTAATTGCGTAGGAAAGAGAACACATCTGGAATTCATTAGACTAATTGTGGCTTGGAGCATCGATGTGTATTTTTTGCGCACGCCAAAACTGCAGTAAAATATGCCGATGCAGGTGCAAAAGAGCAATGTTTGTTCTGCATAAACACTGTGCTCATGCACACGCTAATAAGCATATGCTCATATGAATCCGGCCAAAGGCTTCCTTCCCACGAGCGTATATCGGCCGGGGTTTACAGTCGGCCGATATACGCTACCATTTGGGGCGTAGAAGCTCATGAACGGGCACACAAATCTACAGTTTGTGCGCCCGCTTGCATGGCATGGGCCCAGACGCATATACGCCAAGGTCACCATGCCGTCACCCCTTTCCCCTCTCTCCCACTCGCAGGCTCACCTCTGCACTTCTCCCCACTCATTCTTGCAATAGGAGGGGACGGAGCAAAGCGCCACCCTGTCCCACCTCCTCCCATTGCTGGCTGCGGACAAGGGGCAGGGAGGGGGCGTAGCCCAGCTCCGCCCCCTCCCATTGCAAAAAGAAAGCGGGAAGGGGAGCAGAGGGAGGGAGTTTAGCAGCCACGCTGCTAAACTGCCTCCCACCTCCATCCACTGTCCTGGACTCCCATAGGAGCCCATGCAGCGGCCGACATATTCAGGCCTAAGGCCTCATGTCCACGGGGAAAATCAGATCCGCTGCAGATTCTACATGTAGAATCTGCAGCGGGTCCCTCCTGCCCCGCGGACATGAGCGCTGAAAATAGCAATTTAAAAGCATTTACCTATCCGTAGCGGCCGGCGAAGCTCTGCTCTTCCTCACGGCCGGATCTTCATTTTCGGCCGGCGGATGAATTCCTGACGCCGGCGGCACGTCGCCGGCACGTCGTCGACGTGCCGCGCGCATGCGCCGGGCACATCCTCCGAGCCGAAGCAAGGGAGATGCGGCCGTGAGGAAGAGCAGAGCTTCGCGGCCCGCTGCGGGTGAGTAAATGCTTTAAATTCCTATTTTAGGTCTCCCGCGGATCCGGACGGCTTCCATAGGCTTCAATAGAAGCCCGCGGGAGCCGTCCCCGCGGGAGACCTGCATGAAAATGGAGCATGGTCCAGATTTTTTCATGCTCCATTTTTTTAAAAATCGCTTTTATTGACGATCCGCGGGTATTTATCTACCCGCGGGTGGTCAATGCATCCCTATGGGGTGCGGATCCGCGCGCGGGAGATCCGCTGCGGATTTTAAATCTCATTTTGCCCGTGGACATGAGCCCTAAAAGATAGATCCAGGACTATCTTTTGGGCCCAACATAAAAATGCCCGGCGCTATATTGGCCGGCCGGGCGCTTTTATGTCACAAGAATATGGCCATGTGATCTGATGCAATAGAATCCAATGCATCAGATCACAGCATATATCAGCTGGCCGTGAAAACGGCCGGCTGATATACGCTCATGGGAATAAAGCCTAAAAAACATGTTGCATGAGGACCTGGAAGAGAAGAGAGAAGCGGTTTTTAACTCCTTTCCATGCTACATAGTGCTCAACGAACGCCATGTATCAAAGGGTGAGGGTTGAAGTATTACTTCCACTATGCAACCCAGCGATCACGTGACTGCTGGGCGCCCCCTGTTACAGCAGTGCTGCAGGCTCCTAGCAGACCCTGATAACCTCTGTTAGTGACTATTGTCGCTACAGTGGGATACCATGGATGCCCCAGATACAGTGGAAAGGTGTGAAATTAAAACAAAAAAATGCAATGTGAATGACCCCCAGAGATCTTATATGACGTTATAGGGATCATAGATGGTAAAAAAAAAAGTTACAAAAATAAATAAAAAAATTATAGAAGAAAATAAAAATATATACATAAAAAAGAAAAAGACCCACTACCGATACCACCCACAACCATCGCCATATGCGCCCTGCAATCCAAAACTATACAAATGATATATCGAAATGTCCAAAACAAAATGAACCCATTCCCATACTTTATTTTAGCGTCAATATGCTTATTTTAAAAATAAACAACTATATAATTTTTTTTTAGCTTTTTACCCCCAATAAGGCTAAAAAAAGGGAAAAAAATATATGGACCCCATGGATCGACTACGCCCTCCCTGCGATGGAGGCCGGCACTTCAACTTCTCTGTAAATATAATGGCCGAGGAATTAATGAAAAATCTGACTATAACAAGGAAGATGTAAATCAGTGGCTATTAGAGCGGCCTACACTCCTGCTTCGAGGCCAGGGTGTGACAGGAAGCATTTACTCTACTCGTATATGACTCATTCCTTCCCCAGAAGCAGCAGCGAGGCCCTAGGAAGGTAATCTCCACAGAAGAAAAGGCGCTGTGGTAACTGAAGATTCAAAAATATTACACATCAGGCATGAGTCAGCCAGCTTGTAATATAATATATATCTCTGAATCCAGTAACAGAGCGCCTACACATGTGGATATAAAGGGGTTCTATAAACTTTTATTCTAGATCACAAACTTTGTGGTATAGCCTAAGTTACAGGGGGGTGATTTCAGGAACCACGGTTGCAGGACAACGTAATAGCTATATAACATCCACATGCCGACATACAGTAAGGGGGATTAGACTGGACAACTATTGTCCGTATAGTCGCTCGAAATAGCGAAAGGCCGCAGCACCAACTGTTCCGTCAAAGGCCAAACCAGTGAGAGACCGCCACTGCGAATCTTCTTTCAAAGACCAGCAAGGACTGTATTTTCGGGAACCAATCAGCATTAAGGAGAAGGCAAAAACATTGAAAAACGAATTAATTTACACCAGCCGATAACTAATAAACTAGCACCTATTTTTAGGTGAGCTGAAACAAAGCGACTAATGAATACGTTTTCGCTCGCCACCCTGTTGGTGTCCGTGCTTACACAGAACTACTGTCGCTTACGGTCACACTTCTGAGCGACAATTGTCCTGTGTGAAGTCATCCTATATTAGGTCCAATTCACACGGGCAGATATGATTTGCGGCACCCGTGCGGGAAATCCGCAAATCAAGCCGCCCATAGGGATGCATTAGCATCCGCAAGGCAATTTAAAGCATGCGGATGTGAAGAAATCGCAGCATGCTGTGTCTTCCTATGGATCCCGCAGGGACGGCTTCCATTGAAGTCATTGGAAGTCGTCCGCTCCGTGGCACACCCGTAGCTGTCACAGCGGATGTGCCGTGGATCTGCGGGAAAGCAGGAGATTTAAAAAAAGGAAAAAGGCACTGCGCATACGCCGGGAACGTTGGCCAGCGTGCCTGGACGCATTCGCCATGCTGAAGAAAGAAGATCCGGCCACGACGGAAGAGACCTGCGCTGGATTTGGAGAGGTAAGAAGCTGTCTTTTAATGCCCATGTCTGCGGGCACAGGCGGATTCCACTGCAGGATTCAGCAGTGGAATCCATGCGTGCCCGTGTGCCAGAGGCGTAACTTGAAGCTCCTGGGCCCCAATGCAAAACCTGTAACAGGGCCCCCAACTATAATGCTTAATTCATAGTACTGGGATCCCTATATGGAGAAGAGAGGCCTTATGGGCCCCCTAAGGCTCTTGGGCCCGGGTGCAACCGCATCCCCTACATTCCCTATAGTTATGCCCTGCCGTGTGCATGAGGCCTTATAGTAAGGATCAGGCACCTATATAGATATCTATAGCATCCATACTGCTATCTATATGGAAATGTTTATGTGATCACCAGATGACCCACCACGTCATTCTTTCCGGTGCAGAATGCTGGAACCTAACAAAATCCTTGCCAAAATGGAGAACTGTTGGTCTCTGTTTCAGTAGCTTTCAACAATGACAGAGATAGCTCCCATCTAGGGGTTCCGTCCTGATCTTGTTTTCAGCATTTTAGACATAAACAGGGATAAAACCTAAAGCGTGATGTGAACAGGCCCTTAAAGGGGTCACCTGGAGGACTATATTACATCCTATATGCAGATTGTCTTCTAGTAGTCTCTTCAAACAAATCTCAGGGACCTCTGAGGCCAGATATTCAGTATTATGTCCCAGAAGCTATGGAATTCCCACTCACACACTGGAGTAATTGTCTGCTTCTGTAGACACCATCCAGGAACAATTACTAGAACGCCCTGTTTACTTTGATGCTGTTCTGCTTGCGTAGAGATTACAACAGTAGGCAAGGATTACAAACGTGACAGATTACTTGCCCCAAGCCATTGATAACCCTCCATTTACATGAAACAATTATCGTTCGGTTTAAACACGAGCCAACGATTGGGTACAAACAGGCGACACATGGATGACCAGGAAAACGGGTCCGCGGGGCATGATCTCAAAGCTGTACAGGGCAATAAGAAATATGAGAGAGCAGGAGGACATTGATCCGGGGGTGGGCAAATGGGCCACGGACAACCCCGATTTCACACCGACACTGATAATGAAATCTCTAACCTCGGCACATAGGTACCTACCATCGGCCAGGTTCCTGGAGATGAGATTGCAAATTGCTCATAGGTCATACCTAACTCCAAGCAGAGGATACCACATAGGAATCTATGATACCCCAAACTGCTTCAAATGTCAAGCACCACACGCAAACCTATACCACAGTTTGTGGACATGCCCCTCAATACAGGATTTCTGGACACGAATAGGCGACTACACAAAAACACACCTGACGAATTTTTGCCCACAAGAACCAACATGGACAATACTTGGCTACTTAGATCCCGAAATCTATCACTGCTCAAGGGGTGTCAGGAAATTACTACGCTTCATAGCAGCAGCAGGACTAAAGGCCATTTTACAGACATGGATACAACCAACAGGGCCTCCATTCAGACTGTTCCTGGACAAGCTAGCGTTTCTGTTTCAAATGGACTGGGCAGAAACATCACTTTTTAAAGAAAAGAAGGTACAAGCCTTCTTCGAAACCTGGGGGAGTTTTATTCAACTACTACCACAAAGGGTAAAAGATAGATTGAGAAACTGCTTCTACTACACTTGTTGGTTCCAGGAACGGGTGGCAATGGGAGACATACCTATCTAGGGTGAAACACAGACCGTGCCGTGGCCGTGCGGGGCCTCCATAAATTTTGCAGATCCTCAACATACAGGTCAGTAGACCAAAAAACAAAAAATCCGTGGTCAAAATGGGTCAAAGTTTTGATTTAATGTACATAACTTGTTTGATTTAATGTTTTATTTTATGTTTTATATAATTAATATAAAAAATGCAGGTGGAGACAATCCACACCTACACAAAGAAAAATCCTGCAAAACTGTGATAACACTGAATGTATGCTCTAACCTGTTTAATAAAGACAAAGTTAAAAAAAAAACACGAGCCAACGACTGAGCGACAAGCGCGAATCGTGAGGATCTCGCTCATCATTCAGCTTCGCCCAGCCTAAAAACCAGCGCCACCTCGGGCACTTCTCATAGGAATGTGAAACACTGACCGATAAATGCCAGAGGACAATCCTGCAGTCTAAACAGGCTGCCCGAACGTGAACAAGCTGGTGATGATGTCACCAACTCGTTCGCTCAGGCAGATGAGACTCGTGAGATTCTTGGCCCATGTAGAAGGACCATAAAGCCTCGAGTCTGTTCTAGCATCTCCAAAACTTTTTTCAACAGATATACACTAAAGTTGCTTTTACACCTACCCTGTTTCCCCGAAAATAGGACAGTGTCTTATATTAATTTTTGCTCCAATAGATTGTACTTTTTTACATGTACAGCTGCCTGGACACTATTTATATTGTCCTTTTTTATTAACTGTAAATAGGGCTCAATTTTGAAGTAGGGCTTATACTTAGAGATGACCAAGTATAATCGCTAAGGCACATTACTCGAGCGAGTAGTGCCTTAGCCGAGTATCTCCCCGCTCGTCTCTAAAGATTCGGGGGCCGGCGGGGGGCAGGGGAGAGCGGGGAGGAACGGGGGGAGATCTCTCTCTCCCCCTCTCCCCCCCCACCCCCCCACTCCCCGCCGCAACTCACCTGTCACCCGCGCCGGCCCCCAAATCTTTAGAGACGAGCGGGGAGATACTCGGCTAAGGCACTACTCGCTCGAGTAATGTGCCTTAGCGAGTATACTCGCTCATCTCTACTATACTTCAAGCATCCTCAAAAATACTGAAAAACCATTCTGCATCCTCAAAAATCCAGAAAAATCCTGCTATGTCTTATTTTCAGGGTATGTCTTACTTTCAGGGAAACAGGGGTAACGATTTATCCTTTGAACAAGCTCTAACATCATTCGCTCGTTCGGCCTGTTATTTCTGGGCATGTAGGTTTGGCCTTAGGCCATGTGTACACTAACTATTTTCCCGTGTGAGTTTTGTGCATTGCACGATGCACAAAACTTGAATGGAAACAGAACCCATTGTTTTCAAGAGATGTTTTTACAAATGCAATTTTCCTTTCGCAGTGATCCTGCGAGATGGAAAAAGTGGCGCACATCCTATTTTTCTGCGAGATTGCAGATGATCCCCCCATTACTTGCTATGAGTGTGGCACTTGCCTGTACATATGTGTTCCATGCGTGTGCTATGTGAATTTTAAACTTTCCTATTGAAAAAATATGTGAAAATCGCATGTTCAGTGATGCAATGCCATTTTCTTGCAAATCGCATCGCACTTGCAGTAAAAATTGCATTTTTACAAATGCAATATCATTCCGAATTTCATTTCATTATTGTGGTCCACGTTTCTCGTACCGCAGTCATGCTCGCCTGTGTAAATACAGCAGATGAGTGTATTTCGGCTGCATTTATGCGTCTGTCATGCAGATGGGTGTTCTGGCCTGACCGCAGGTCTCCCGATCTGAACTCATAGGAAACGATGATGCCCGTATTTCGGGGCAGGATGCCCGAAATCAGGCGGGACACTCGTCTGTATTACAGATGCATGGATGCAGCTGGAATATTCTTATCAGTCACCCATCTATTGGAGATGAAGCTGCTGCAAACACCACCACCTTGGGGGACTTGTCGCATTTACTTGAATGGGCGCCATGTAATATACTTGATACTGCAAAGTAATGCAAGGGGATGGCATGCACATCACACCGCTCTCCCTAGAAAGACTCAGTATACATGTACAAGGCACATCCAAGAGAGATCCCGCTGCTGACTTTGGCCATGCGGGTGGAAACTGCTAAATATCCGCCCGTTTGCTAAGAGATTTTCCGGTTACACCTGAGCAGCGCCAACAATGCTCTACTTTTCCCAGGAGTTGGAAGGATTACATTAATTTTCCTACATACCCGAAAACCGTCTTATGTGATAGTAAATAGCTAAGTAAAGATTTTGCTTGCTGCCATAGCCCAGAATGTTTTGTTGGTGGCACCCCTGGCATCACCATGCCTATACCCCTACTGAGCACTTCCAAAAGTGCTTGAATAAGTACAGCCATCTACATATATCTTAGGATTGTCTGGCGGTTAAGTGGCACAGTCCTGCCCATATCCACACACTGGCGCTACAGTTACCAGGTCTCATTCAAATGTGCCAAATGTGGCTTCCACCCTTCCTGATGCAAGAACACATGTCATAAAAAGCAAAGGAGGGAAGAAAGAAGTGACTCTTCTAAGGAGCAAGAAAACGCGAACTAGATAGAGAGGGAATTGAAGACAAAAAATGGCAGAGAGGAGAAGAGGGGGTGTCATGCCAGAGAGGTGGGCACTGCCACTTACTATTTCTGCTATATAGATGGTTCCTTTCCTGGTACGGATGTAGGCTATGATCAGGCTCTTGGAGCTGGCACTCCGCTCGGGCTCTGTGTCCGACATGCTGGCACACAGGGGCACGGATGCAGCTGGCGCTGTGGGGAGCTGTCACTGGGCGGGGTACAGGGCACACCCAGGGGCTGGCAGGGGTGTTCCCGGTGTCCGTGTACTGCCGTGTAAGGAGAGGAGAGGCCGGGGCTTCTGGCAGGAATGTACTGCTACATCTGGAGGGAAACTGTGCAACAGGCTGAAACAATGTTACTGTGCAGTGAATACAGGAGGGTGGCACAGAACTGGCATAGGGGCAATGTGATGCACAAAATGGATTATGTAGCAGTGCACATACAGGAGATGGGCCATATGCTCAGCTGCCATAATGTAGTGTAGGATGCTGGCACAGAAGGGGTTATTTAGTCATACAAGAGTGGGGCATGGAAAGAGTTAATTAGGCATAGAGTACAGGGCACTGACACAGTAGAGGGTATCTAGCAATTCTCGTACAGGAGGCATGCAAGGAAGGGGGTTAATTAACCATGCCTGTAGAGAATAGAACAGCAGCACAGATGAGGTTATATAGCAATGCACATACAGGGAAGCAAAGGGTTAATTTGGCCTGATCCTATAGCATAGCACCCTGACACAGAAGAGGTTATGTAATCTTGGACATATAGGAGGCAGGCATAGAAGGGGTTAAGTAGCCATGGTCATAGAATACAGGGCATTGGCACAGAAGAAGAGGTTATCTCTAACAGTACTTTTACAAAACCATCCAGGCCATTATATAGAATAGGATATTGGCACAGAAGAGGTTATGTAGCAATGCTTATATAGGAGGCAGGCATGGAAGGGGTTAAATAGACATGACATTATAGAATATGGCATTGGGACAGAAGAGCTTATACAGGAAGCAGGCATGGAAGGGATTAAATAGCCATACCATTATAGAATAGGACTTTGGGACAGAAGAGCTTATGTAGCAATGCTTATATAGGAGGTAGACATGGAAGGGGTTAAATAGACATGCCATTATAGAATAGGACATTGGGACAGAAGGGGTTATGTAGCAATACTTATACAGGAAACAGGCATGAAAAGGATTATATAGCCATACCAATAATGAATAGGATACTGGCACAGAAGGGGTTACGTAGCAATGCACATACAGGAGGGAGGCATGGAAGGGGTTAATTAGCTACGATCATATTGTATAGGATGCTGGAACAGAAAGGTCTATGGAGATACAGGGGGCAAGCAGAGATTGTATGTAGCAATGACCACACAGGAGACTGGCATGGAATTAGCAATGCCTATTCACACGTAGCTCAGGACACTGGCACAGATATTGTTCTTCTGTCGGGCTCATAGTATCATGTGGATCATGAACTGTAAATACATTTATGGAGAGGGATTCTGGAATATTGGAATAGACTTTTTGGCACCAATCGCTACCACAGACTAATGATTATCTGATTGCCCAACGGCACAGAATGTTGTCGCTATATAAATGACAGGCAGAAGGTTGTCTGGGTCAGACACGTAGCATAAAGAGACATTACTTCCAGCCTCTGACATTCTCTGACCGGTGAAGTCAATGATTTTTTTCCCTCACTGCGATGCAATGTGCAAAAAAAAAAATCACTCATGTGTATGACCCCATTTAAAAGAATAAGGTTCATATACACCCAAGTCCAAACTTCAGTTTTGCCAACCCACAGTCATGTTCCTAGGCCATTTCACAGAGCACTAGGCACGTTACTACTGACAAAATCCAGGCAGTTTAGGATATCCCACTCCCCAAAAAACTTGGGGAAATGCGCACTTTACTGGAAATGGTGGAATATTGCAGAGAATGGATACCTCAAGCTTCCAGACTTCTGCAAACCCTCCATGACTGCCTGTCCCTTACAAAATAGTGCCCTTACATATAACAATTAGAAGATTAATAAACTTCAGGCGTGCTCTAAAAACGCACCTCTTCAGGGAGGCATACCGCATTCCCTAAACAAACCTCTCTGTACTCCGCCTGATAACATGCTCCCTGACCTACTGACTGCAATCCCTGCTAGCCATCATAAACCGCTCCTGCAGTCACACCGTTTCTGCCGTCACACGGCTAAATGTCTGACCATTGTCTATGTGTATAGCATCGCTCACTCTCCACCTCGCCATACTGTGCACATCTCCAGCCCTTTACCTTCTGTATCACCCCATTACTTGTAGTATGTAAGCTCGTTGGAGCAGGACCCTCACCCCTATTGTTTCCATCAACTGATTACTATATGTAACCGTGGTTCTGTAATGTTTGTATTTTGTCTTTCTGTATTCCCCCTGTCTATGTAAGCGCTGCGGATTATGTTGGCGCTATACAAATAAAGATTATTATTATTAAAGATTATTATTAATAAAGCTGGATTTAGAACTATACTTCGACTGAACTCAGAAAAGTGGGGGGAGAAAAAATGGAACATCAAATGCAAATGCATCATTGTTTAGAGTTAATGGAAAATGAGACCAGAGGTCTTGAAAATGTTGTTGAAACTCACCTTGCTAATGCAGATTGCAGTTTTTCATACATGGCTCCAGGTACCATGAAAATGGGCAGGCGAAAATAGGCTATACAGTGGTGACCAACAAGGAGGTAATTGTGCAAAAACCTCTACCTTCTGGGACGTCTGCTCAGGAGGCCGAGCTGATTGTGCTTGCTGAAGTTAAAGAGGCTCTGTCATTAAAAAACAAAAATTCTATACTTAGGGCTCATGTCCACGGGTGGGTCGGATCCCACATGCCTTCGGCAGAATCCAACCCTGCCCACGGCCAGCAACCCTGCGTACCTCTCCAGGTCTTCTTTTTTCTGTACTGTGGATGTGTGGCGCACACGCACAGTACAGTCTTGTTTTAAACTCCTGCTTTCTCTTATCCGCAGTGTCAACTTCAACGGAAGCCGCCCGCGCAGAATCTGCACTAAAATGGAGCGTTCTGCGATTTGTTTTCCACACGCACCCAAAGATCCACAAAACAAATCCACATGCTTTAATACAGGCGCAGTCACCCATGCTTCTCTATGGGTGGCTTAAATTGCGGCACCCATGCGAATTCCGCAAATCAAATCCGCCCATGGACATTGCGCCTTACCTATTCCTCTTCAGGCAGCCTTCTTACCGAATCTTCTCCTCGCTGATCTTCACCTGTCTCCTGCAGTCCCCCGGGTCATGTCACCTCCAGCCTGCCGATTCTTCATCCTCTGGTGACGAAGCGTCCATTGCTGGCATTCTCCCTCCTGCAGGGCCCTGTATTCTACGTCAACAGTGATGTGGCATTCATAGCCTAGCAGGAAGTGCTGAGGTATTGCCAAGACTGCGCATGCGCACTGTCTCTCTGCAATAGTATATGAACTCTCGTGGCGAGACAGCGGCATGTGCAGTCTCAGCAATAGATCGGTATTCCTGCCTAGGCAGTGAATGTTACATCACTAGTGACGTAACCTATACTGACCTGCCGGAAGAAGACTGCAGAGAATGATTGATCATAACAAGAAAAAGAGGATCTGGACAGTTGGAGGTGAGGTGACCTGGGGGACTGGATTAGTTCCGCCAGGAGAAGATGCGGTAAGAAGACTGCCTAGGGAGGAATAGGTAAGTATTGATTTTTTTTAAATGACAGAACCCCTTTAAGACTGTTAATGTCTATACCGACTCAAGGGACATTTTTGAATCACATTCGATTTTACACCCTTGTGGCGCAGCAGAAGTTTGTTGGATCATTGAGTAAACCAATTCGGAATGCAGAGGCAGTATTGGGATTGTTGTATTGGGTTTTAGCTCTTCCCAAATAGGCTTATACCAAGGAAAGGACTCTGGGGGCCCTAAGAAATCTAAGGCCGGATGAAGCAGCCAAGGTGGCAGTCAAACTTCCAATGAACATGTCAACTATCCATCTGAATAAGCTGTGGATATATTTTTTGTTGACCCTTTTACAAGAACCAGCCCCTAGGGATGAAAAGGAGGAGCGGAACTGGATGAGAAGGGAGTCTGGAGGAAAGGTAAAACTGTGCCTCCCCCAAACACTCTACTTTTTATGGTGTCACATTTGAGCCATGGGCCAGTGCATCAGTCAAAGGAGGTAATGTGTGGTGTAGTGTCTTCTGCTTGGATTGCCCCACGGTTCAACAATGCTGCGACCAAGTTTGTGCAGAGACACATAGCTTGCGCCAGACGAACCCAGGCAAAGTTGCCAAAGTAAATCCTCGCTGTTACTCCAAGGCCAAATTACCTGTTCCAGCGATTGCAGTTACCTAAGGTAGACGTTTGGGAGTTTGCGTTGGTTTGCATAGACCTCTTCTCAGGTTAGCTGGAAGCGTGGCTTATTTTTTAAAAATGCCAACACCAAGACTATGCTTAAAGAAATTGTTAAAAGAAGTAATTTGTACACATAGTGTACCAGAAGTGGTGATAGAGGTATACATTTTATTAGCTCTCTACTCAGTAAGAACCATAGCTAATAGAGACACCAAGCTGTCCCCATATAAAGTTATGTTTGGTAGGGTTCCTGTAACAGGCCTATGTTCTTCCCAACACCTCCAGGCCCAGCATGGGGACCTTATCTCCCACATGAGTGCCTTGTATGAAGAGTTAATTGTCACTCATAAACATGTATTTTCCTTAATTCCAGATCCAGACTCAAAAGAGGGGTCACATAACTTGCTTAGAGGAGGCTTGGTTATACTCAAAAGACATGTCAGAAAGAGTTTGGAACCAAGATTTGATGGTCCATACCAGATCCAGCTGACAACCGCCACTTCAGTTAAATTGGAAGGAAAGGACACCTGGATACAAGCCAGCCATTGAGAAAACTTTTTGGCTCCAGAGTCTGAGAAATGCTTGGAAGGCTGTTTCTACTGTAATTGGCAATACTCAGTGTAAAGGGACTCTATGATGTGCTAAATGAAGATTGGGACAATAAGTTGTTAAGCATGGTGAGATTATTGTTAAGGCTTTGGATAAATGAAAAAAAAACTTAAAAATTGCTGGAGATGTACATATAGTCACATAGCTGCAAAAACTATGGAATACAAAGCCATTCCTCTTAATATGTTCATATTGAAAGACCTGGCTAACACCCCATATACACCAGTGAGCTCCAGAAAATTAAAGTGGGACGAATACTTGCTCCAAGATAGTATGAGAACGTTTGGTTGATGCTTAACCAATCATTATCAACCAAGCAAGGTAGAAATGCGTTCTCACACTTCAGCCCTCAGAACAGGGTTATGTACCTTTGCTTGGTTTACACCTCCCAATTTTGGACTCCCACATGATGGTCTCTCCTAATAATATGAGTATCCCTAAACACACCCTTTTTAGGAGATCGTCGGGTAATGCCCCAAGGCCCAGTGGTAAGTCCCAAGCCGGGTAGGGCATCAGTTGAGGGGAGAGGGCGTGAGTAATCTGCAGACGCAGTGAATCAGGTGCTGCATTCACCATTTGGATAACTTGAGACTAGGCATTTATATATAGGGCGCTGAAGAATAAGAATTTGGGATGACTCTTAGGCCTAATGTCCACAGGAGGACTTGAATTGGGGCACCTGCGCCGATGTTCCGCAGTTCGAGCCCATAGGGAAACATGGGCATCTGCACCTGAATTAAAGCATGTGGAAATTAAATCGCAGCATGCTCCATTTCACTGCAGTTCCAGCATGGACGGCTTCCATTGAAGTCAATGGAAGCCGTCCGATCCGCAGCCTGCAGATTCCACGGGAAAGCAGGAGTTTTGAAAAAAAAAACAACAAAACCTTTACTGTACATGTGTGCTGGCTCGCCAGCCGGCACTTCCACATACATCCGCACGCCAGCCGGCACTTCCACATACATCCGCACGCCAGCCGGCACTTCCACATACATCCGCAATAAAAGAAAAAGAACAACCGGTCAGGTACGCAGGATTCTCGGCCACGGGCAGGGTCGGATTTCGCTGTGGGCTCCTGCATGCAGAATCTGACCCGCACGTTGGCATTAGGCCTTATTTTAAGTTTTTCGACAAATGCATGTGTGTAATGCTGAATAGTGCTATGGGGGTGTCCTAATAGCGAAGTTTCTGGTGATAGGTTCCTTTTAAAGGGTTGTCTGCACTTTTTGTCACTGATGATATATAATCGGAATCCCCATCCATCAGCTAGTTGTCTGGCCCGCTGTCCAGTGTGGCGGGCCAGATATTGCCATAAGCAGACAGGAAAGTAAGTGCGAGCGCAGGCTTCACTCCTACTAAATTCAATAGGAGAGCCGCACTACTATGGCACTTCCTACTTTTCTGCTGGTCAGGACGTCACATCCGCACTTCCTCCCCGTCCACTTATTACATCCATGGAGCTGCACTGGACAAAGGGCCAGATGACCAGCTGATGCATGAGGGTTCCAAGCGATGGACCCCCATCCATCAACTAACAGAGGATAGGTCATCAATGAAAAAGGAGCAGACAACCCTTTTAACTCGTTTAGGACCAGCCACAGTAAATTTACGGCGGCTGATCCTGGGCTTAGAGCACCGCCGATACTAAAAGTACAGCGGTGCTTTAAGTCTCCTGGCTCTGCAATCAGTCAGAGACAGGAACGGGTTATCAGCTGTTAGTGACAGCTGATAACCCGAAGCAGAAGGCAGGAGGGGTTTTAACCCTTCCTGCCTTCTGCTTCCCCGATATACAGTGCTCAATGAGCACTCTGTGGGGAAAGTGAAAGTAACATGTACTTTCACTATGGGAGCCGGGGGGTCATGTGACCTCCAGGGATTCCCTGCTACTGCAGAGCTGGAGGGTCAGACTAGACCCTGGCAGGTCTGCAGGTGACTAATGTCACCACAGAGGTTGCTTTCCCCTGTAACTAGGGCTCCTATGGACGCCCCAGCTACAGTGGGAAAGTGTCAAATAAAAAATAAAAAAAATATGTGAATGTCCCCCAGATGTCTTGTATGACGTCATGGGGGACATAGATAGTAAAAAACACAATTACATACATAAGTAAAACAAAACAACAGAATAAAACAATAATATATACATAAGAAAGAAAATAATACAAAGCAGACGCCAACAAAAACCGTCGCCGTATGCGCCCTGTAAGCCAAAACCATACATACTATATATCAAAACGTCCGAAACAAATAGAGGAACCCTTTCCCATAATTTATTTTAGTGTAAATATAAAAATAATTTTTTAAAAATTATAAATGTTAAAAAAATTATTTTTTTTAGCTTTTTACCCCCAATAAAACTAAAAAACAGAAAAAAAAGGCAGTGCAAAAGATATTAAAAAATAGTCCTATATGTCACGGAAAAAAAAACCGCAGCAAAAATTATTTTGGTAGCTAAAGGAAAAAATAATAGAGCAGTAAAACCGCCACATGGGTAAAATCCCTAAAAAGTGTCTGGTCCTTAACCCCTTCCCGCTCCATGACGTACCTGTACGTCATGGGAGCCTGGTACTTCACGCAAAATGACGTACCGCTACGTCATCGTGATAGCGCGAGATCATGACTGACCTCGCGCTGTCCCGCAGTGGGAGCTGGCTGTCAGTCATAGCCGGCGTCCGGCTGCAACAGCGGGGGGGGGGGCATCGGAGATGCGCCCCCCACTGTTAACCCCTTCCCTGCCGCGATCTTATGCTTTTTCTAATATTAGCATAAAAAAAGGTAAAAAAAAATTCAAACCCCACATATTGGGTATTGACGCGTCCGTAACAATGTGTACAAAAAGTTTAACATGCTTTTTATTTTGTTCAACAAAAAGCGTAAAAAAACGCTAAAAAACAGAGGCAAAATGCTCATTTTTAGCATTTTGCCTCACAAAAAATGCAATAAAAGTGATCAAAAAAGCCATACGTTCCCCAAAATGGTACCAATAAAAAATACAGCTGGTCTCCCAAAAAATAAGCCCTTATAGAGCTCCATACATAGAAAAATAAAAAAGTTACAGGACTTTGAATGCAGCTATAAAGAAAAAAAAAGATTTCCAAAAAAAAAAGGCTTTTTATTGCAAAAAAGTGTAAAAACCTAAAAAAAATATAAGAATTTTGGTATCGTTGTAATCGTACCGACCCGCAGAAAAAATTTTGTGTGTCATGTATGCTGCATGATTAACGCTGTAAAAAAAAAATCTATGGCAGAATTGATGTGTTTTCTCTCCCTGTGATCATAAAAAAAATAATAAAAGTTTTACAATATTGTCTTTGTACCCAAAAGTGGCACCGATAAAAACTACAGCTCGCCACGCAAAAAACAAGCCCTTATACGGCCGCGTCGACGGAAGAATAAAAAAGTTATGGCCTTTGAAAAATGGAGATGGAAAAATACCAAAAATCGCTTGGTCCTCAACGCCAAAATAGGCCATGTCATTAAGGCCTTAGTCAGACGGGCGATTTTTCGTGCCTGCTGCCTCTCAGCGCTGAGCCAATCAGGGGCAGGTCTGACTCACATCCATTCATGAATTCATGAATGGGTGTGAGTGAGGCATGCCTCTGATTGGCTCAGCGCTGAGCCAATCAGGGGGCAGGTCTGACTCACACCCCCTTCACACCCACTGCAGGACGGCCGCACGGAGCTCCGGCTGCCGGCAGAAGGTGAGTATACAATTTTTTTTTATTTTAACACATTTTAGGATGGATTGCAGGGAAGGGCTTATATATTTAAGCCCTTACCGACAATTCATCCCGGGCTCGCCCGCAGCGCATTGCTTTCAATGGAGACGGCTGTATTGCCGTCTCCATTGAATGCAATGCGCTGGACAGCTCCGGCCCGTTTCTAATGAAACGCGGCTAGGAGCAGATTTTCGGGCGATTTGCGGGCGACTTGCGCGCACCAGTCACGCGATTTGCGGATGCGCATCCGTCATGCGATCCGCAAATCGCGCGAAAAATCGCCCGTCTGACTAAGGCCTAAGGGGTTAAGGTACAAAACAGCTTGGTCCTTAAGGGGTTAAAGGGGTTATCCCAAGTAAGACTTTTATCACTTATCCATAGGAAAAGTGATGAGTCTGATCAGCGCGTAATTGAGGAAAGGTCAGTGGTCCCTTGTCATCAGCTGCAGGAATGTGGTGGGCGATGTCCAGGCCCCGCTCTATTTAGACCTCTACTAGAGAATTCATATACTAACCACTCCCCGTTTCCATGTCAACTGATGACAAAGTCTGACAAGAAGCAGCTTGTTGCAGAGTTTCATGGGAAAACATTAGCAGGCGCTTTCCTCCTCCCCTGTTCTCCCTGGGGCATGATTATAGCACGTCTTGCATCTTCACATATACACAGCTATGTATAGATGCCTGCAAAGGGGGAAATCGAGATCAGTGCCCTGCAGCGCCATGAACAGTCTGCATTACCCGGGAAGTCATTGCCAGATGAGAGTCGTTGTGGCGGGCGTCACGCCACAATTGTACCATTAACATAGATGCAACATGCAGGCATTCCTATCAGCAGCTGCTTGATACCTGGCCAACAAAAAAATCTAATATGGCCAATTTAATTGCTGCCTGTTTGGTAACCATCCGAACACATCATACAGCAAAGGTCTTTTCACACAGTCCAATAATCGGGCATATAAACATGATGAAACGACTTCTATGGTGACTTTTGGTGCGCAAATATGCATGTAAATAGAACATGTTCTATTTTGCGTTTTTACGGAAATGTGTATGAACCCATTAAAAATCAATGGGTTCTACTCTGCGTATTATGCACGCAAATATGCCTGCGCAAATGCATCTGTTTGAAGCTAGCCTAACTGAGCAGAACAACGGAGATAACAAATTCCTGCTGTGAACGAGGTCTAATACATCGGAGAACTACCTACCTGAAGTTGGAATTGGGCTTCTTAGATTTCCACTTACCTGATTCTTTGTTCCCATAGGAGACAATCTGTTGCTAGAGACGTCTGGTAGCATCTTATTCCCATCTCCGCACAGAAATAACTAAAGAATAGAGATGAGCGACTATACTCGCTAAAGGCAATTGCTTGAGCGAGCATTGCCTTTAGCGAGTACCTGCCCGCTCGAGACCAAAGGTTCGGGTGCCGGCGCGGGGGAGCGGTGAGTAGCGGCAGTCAGCAGGAGGGAGCGGGGGGGAGAGAGGGAGAGAGAGATCTCCCCTCCGTTCCGCCCCGCTCTCCCCCACAGCTCCCTGCCCGCTGCCGGCACCCGAACCTTCCGTCTCGAGCGGGCAGGTACTCGCTAAAGGCAATGCTCGCTCGAGGAATTGCCTTTAGCGAGTATACTCGCTCATCTCTACTAAAGAACTTATACAACTGAAGCCGGCCTGGTGATCAGATGATCGCTGCTGCTCTGGCTTCAGAAACCCCCCTCCTTATGAAGGCTTGTTCACACTGGTGTATGCGCTTTTGCGTGCACCTTAGTGCATCTTTCTGCGCTATGAACTAGGCTTTTTCGCATGCATATTGGCATATTTTACTGTACTTTTTGCACCCGTAGGAAATGCTTTTTTGCGCACGGAACACAACCACACCGGATTTAATGAGTTCCAGATGTGTTCTTTTTTCTAGCAGAATTGCAAAACGTTTTATGCATTTGGATGCGTATTGCACACCCCCTTTGACTTCTATGGGGACCTTATGTGCACAAAAGTAGAGCATACTGTGTGTGCACAAAAAAAAAAACTGATGTGATGTGTACAAACTAGAGATGAGCGAGTATACTCGCTAAGGGCAATTGCTCGAGCGAGCATTGCCTTTAGCGAGTATCTCCCCGCTCGAGACGGAAGGTTCGGGTGCCGGCAGCGGGCAGGGCCTTTAGCGAGTATACTCGCTCATCTCTAGTACAAACCCATTGTAATCAACGTGTTCTATTCCCTGCGTATTGCGCACAAATACGCCTATGTGAATCTACCCAAAGCCAGAGCTCAGAACCTGTATAAAACAGAAACCAGCACTTCAGCTCATTTAGGCCATTTATATATTACATTGACATCCATTAATTTGAAAAGGCATCATAATATTGGCTACAACTTTCCCTGGCAAATCAGTGGTTTGACAAGAGGCGAGCAACGAGTAGCTGATTGCTGAAACAGCTCTTAATAAAAAGGGGTTGTCTATGATGAAACAACCTCTTTAATGGTCAGAAAAGTGTCAATCGACTAATAGAGTCTCCAGGAACAGATTCAGTGCAGCCCCTTCCCTAGAGACCAGGGAATGGCGGGGAACTGCATAAAAATCCATATCTATGTGTAAAGTATTACTAGCCTGCTTTATCCCGTCCTCCAGCAGTACAATAGAGCTGTCATTCAATATACATTCTCTAATGACAATGAGATAACTCTGTTGACCTTGCCTGGGGCTACACAGCAAAGCTGATAATAAGCTGCAGAAGACAATCAAATGTCAACCTATTGTGTCTGCTCCAATAATCCACATGAAAACTGTGGTTTATATGGCTATAAACATAAAAAATATGAAAAACAAGTTAAAGGGATTTTTCAGGAATCGAAAAATTGGTACGGGAACGGACTAAAATAAATAACTCAGCAGTACTTCCCTATTAAGTGTCCTGCTTGTCCAGAGCAGCCACCTCAATCCCAACCACTATGGTCCCAGAAGCTTCTGCAGTGGTCACATGTTGTTCATCATTTATTGGTTCAGCAGTCATATTAATGATGAACTGTATATGACCATTGCAGGAGCTTTTAGGATCGAAACATTGGACAAGCAGGACATTTAACAGGTGAAACCCCTTTTATGGATACTTTCTATGGGATAGGTGATAAAGGTTGATTTTGGTACACCTCTTTTAATAATAAAAACCTGATTTAAGTAATTTGTTTTCTGATGACACTTTCCCTTTAAGAAGCTCCCTAATACTGTATATTGCTGTACAAATAAATGGTCTGAGAACATGGCTAAAATTAGTGTAGTTTCTTTCTTCTCTTCGCTGTAATATGATCCTAGAATTCGGAGAGTAGGAAAGTTATAAATAAACCGGCAATTTTAACTCAGCTATACCCAGAAGACATAAAGATATTTCCACGTATGGAACATACTGTATGTTTTTATGGGCGTGCGGCAGCGTTTATGACCCACGGGGCACAGGTTTATTTATCGAAATAGAAATATGTTAGTAAACTTGTAGAACTACTGTTTAATGAGTTGGCGCTTATCAAAAGAGAGAGGCTAACTAAGGACATAGGAATCCATAATAAACATGAAACGGGCACTCTCAGAAGGCAAGAATGTATCTATGTTAACATTACTGTGGTGCCATATTTAGGCTGCGTCCACACCGGGGCAGATCAGCAGCGGAAAGCCGACCTCCAAACCCGGACCATTTGGGGCAGATTTTGAATCAGGTTTTAGCACGTATTCCTGTGCGGAATTTACCCCCTCATAGAAAAGAGGTGAATTCCGCAGTGGAAACGGCAATGAAGCTGACAGAAATTCCACAGCAATTCCTCCCTGTCTGGACCCCTTCCTTAAAGGGGTTTCTGCCCTGTATTTTACTGATAATATCATGTGGATAGGTCACCAGTAGTTTATGGACGTAGGTCCGTCGCTCGGAATCCTCGACTATCAGTTGACTGTCCGGCCTTCTGTCCAGTGCAGCGGGCCCAACATTGTTATCAGCGGACAGGGGAGGAAGTGCAGGTGCCATTTCAATCAATGGAAGCGCCACTTGCTACGGCACTTTTAACTCCTCTACTAGTCAGGACTGTATGTGACCTCTTGACCAGCAGAGAAGCGGGAAGTGGAGGAGTGAAGTACTTGGCACCCGCAAGTACTGTGCTGATCATTGATGATAGGGCGATCAATCCAAGCGGTGGACACCTGTCCATCAACTATTGGTGACCTATAGAGATGAGCGAGCATGCTCGAATAAGGCAGTTACTCGAGCGAGCATCGCTCTTCTCGAGTAACTGCATTCTCGTCCGAGCAGGCTCGGCGGGGGGGGAGAGTGAGAGAGATCTCTCTCTCTCCCCCCCCCCCCCCGCTACACCCCAAGCCTGCTCGGACGAGTATGCAGTTACTCGAGAAGAGCGATGCTCGCTCGAGTAACTGCCTTATCCGAGCGTGCTCGCTCATCTCTAGTAACCTATCTAGAGGATAGGTTATCAGTGGAAAAGAGGAGGGCAAAAACCCCTTTAAACTAAACAAGAATCTGATAATTCTATCATTCAGAGAGTTGAGTGACTGCTAAAACCCCCCTGAAAATTTACAGTCTGTCATTTTAATTATTTTTTTTAATGTACAGAAGAGAAGATTCTATGCATTTTTGCAACATGTTTTTTTATCCTATTCTATAAAGTTTTCCTTCAAAACCCCGCTTCCGTTATGCAGTTTGAAGTTGTTGCTAGGGAAATCTGTATTCACCTAACTGTATAGCAGAAGAGAGAGCTCCAGCTATGCCTGCATTTCTCTCTAAGCTACTTCCCCGAAAATAAGACCCACCCGGAAAATAAGCCCTACCCCAAAAATAAGCCCTAGCTGCGTTACATTAAAAAAAAAAAGAATAATTACCTAGCAGGCTCGGTCCAGGTCCTACCGCTGCTCTCCGGAGCTTCTCCGTGCATCCTGCAGTCCTCGTTCACCCACAGAAGATACATTCCTGGTTGAGGGATTCATAAATCCCTCTGGAGAACAGCAAGGGGACCTGGACCAAGCCTGCTAGGAAGTAAAATAAGACATCTCCCGAAAATAAGACTTAGTTCTTCTTGTGGGCAAAAATTAATATAAGACAGGGTTTTATTTTGGGGGAAACATGGTAGTACAGGCACAGCTTTACCATATACTAGGGTGTTAATAAATGTCCCACAGGCTGCTTTTATTAATGTCCTGCCCTGCTTCTGTCTCAAATACTCTGTCCCTGGGCGCTGTCAAAGGAGAAGTCGTTCTGTGCTGCAGACAGCTTCTCCCCTTCACATCACCTGTTCCCTGCTGGACCCGATGCACTGTCAGGGTTTAAGTGCATTGGATGTACAATACCATATGTCACAACCCAATGCACTGAGACCCTGACAGTAACTTTAAGAACATTCCCTGTGAAATGTTAGGGTATGAATAATTCAAATCAGATCTGGCGGTCTACTGTCATTAGATACAGTAGCTGCTAAAGCAATCACATCTGCTACTTTGGTTACAGATGTTTGTTCTTGTCATAAGTTACAGTTTCCTCCCATTGATCATAAGAGGAAACAGTAGTCAGAAACATAAACATATCAGATTTAAATGGAATTTCCTGATGATCTAGTAAAGTTACAAGATATTGGCGCCGTAACGGCTGTATGCTGTCCTTGGGTCCTCTTCCTGTAGCTCTTGGCTTGATCTGTGTATTGTGCACAGTGCAACTGATGGAAGACAGATTATTGCACGGTCACCCACCATTAGTCACACAGGCATATTTCCTGTTCTGAAGTAAATTGGTGTATTCAGATGTTTGTTTGTTTTTTACACAGTCTGATGTTGCACATAAAAAATATCCCAGCATGTCCTATTTTGGACACAACTGTGCTACATTACATGCGCATGTCACACTCACACAGCTGTTCTACATGTGCGTCCCACACATAGACACAGCTCTGCTACAATACATGTGCATGTCAGAGACACACACAGCTGTGCTACATTGCATAGGAATGTCACAGACATACACAGCTCTGCTACATGCACGCGTCACGCACACACACACAGCTTCGCTACATGCACGTGTCACACAACCACAGCTCAACTACATTTGCTACATGCATATGACAGACACACACAGACACAGATCTGCTACATGACATGCGCATGTCACACACACACACAGCTGGGTACTGGTGCATCTTGTCTCCACCAGGAAGAATGGGTGGAGACATGGCTTGGGCGGTTCACTAACAGGGGAGGGCCAGGTGATGGGCACAGCTGTGGATTGGCTGATGCACACTCTCCTTCGCAACGCTGGCGGCCACACTGGAACTCTCGCCGCTGGCCTCTCATCTGCCATCCAGGACCCGCTGTCACTCTCTCCCCAGCGGCTTTGCATCTCCGCTCCCCACCCTGCAAAGCATTCTCCCTCGGCCGATGTCAGTGTCTCCCGCGGGCAACCATCTCCGGTCCTTCCAGCCTCCTGTCACTCTTGATGCCAGACCGTACTCCCCTGCCATCTCGGCCGATGTCACTGTCTCCTCCGTGTTGAGTAGTCAGTGAGGCAGGGACTACCTCCTGAGCTCCACTAAGGGTCCCACCCCAGCGCTCAGAGAGAAAGATGTACTGCGGAAGTTACAAACATGTTTGTTAAAAGTTGGCGATGGATGTGGGCTTCTTTACTTACCATGGTGATGGAAACTATAAGGAGAAGCCGTTACCTAGAGACAAAATCGTGGCTGAAAAACAGTTGGTAAGCTGGGCAGATGATATTGATGCCAGGTTCCCCATGGAAGACTCCGCATCACCGGATTCAGGTAGGCCCCTGACCCCCCAGAGACTACAATAACGGTCAGCCAATCCTGATCCTGGGGCAGAAGACGCTGCCATTGTGATCCCGATTCAGCTTAGCATCATGAACAGAATCAGCAGGGAGAATCAGGGGTCCAACATGACAGCAGATCGGGGACAGATACTCCCAGTCAGGCCAGAGCCCCAGCAAGTGTCCCCATCGAACTTGTGTGTCCCACTGCCCAAAAGAGAGCTCCCATGTGGGATGAGGAGGCAGTGGTGCGTGATACTGCACTGAGTCGGTCCTGCATAGAGCAGCACAAGTTGGAGTCCTACACCACGACAGAGCACCACCAAATGCGGTGGTGAAATGGGACTCAGTAATGGGCTACGGCTTCTTTGCAGACTTTTACCTCCACTGGAATTTCTTGGTAAATAAACTGTCTGTGGTCCGCCCCGATTCGCCACGTGAAATGTTTGATTTATGCATGCGAAAAAGTGTTTAACCCTTTCCAATCCACTGTCTGACGTCTAAAGACATTCTGATTGAAGGCTGGGCAGTCGGATGTCTGAAGATGTCCGGCAGGGTATTCTTACTGTATATTACTGGCCACTCTGTTGTCAGGGGGCCTCTCCAGCATGTCCCATACTGCAGTACTGGCTCTAGCCAGCAGATGGCACCACTCTATAATGGCAGAAAGAGAAAGCCCCCTAGGAAACCCTGAATCCAAAATTGGATTGCAAAGGGTTAATATACAGCGATGAAGGGGGCTCAAGGAGCCTGGGCCGCAGCAGTTTGATGCCCTGATGAGTCTAGAAGGCAGTACTTATCTAGGGCCTAACTGGGGTTATGAGGCTAAATATGCGGGGCCCAGGATGCTGTCCCCCGTGGCAGCCACCTAACTGGAGGCAAGCTCGTTAGCAGTCTGCCCAGGGTAGTTACTTATCCCTGGCCCAACCTCAGACTCTAGCAGAGGAGGCTCAAGGAGGAGGACCTTTCCAGCAGAGGTCAGCTATCCAAGTACATTTTGCCCCAGTTTTAACTGTAGTGACTGTTGCCTCCATGGTTTGAGAGTGGGAGATCCATGGAAAACTGAGCAGCTTCAACAGTAAACTGAACGACTGAACAATTTCCGTTTAGTCGCTGCATGCGTTTAAATGATTATTGTTCAAATTCTCGCTGGAGCACATGAATTTGAGCGATTCTGAGGAATAAGTGTCCCGTGTAAAAGAGCCATAAGCAAGCAAGTTCAGAGCATTGGTGCAGCAAGGTCAGGGGGTACCCGGTGCTGGTACTCTATCCCCTGGGGCCTGTACAGTGAAGCCCATCACCTGGCACTGGAGGAGCTGCTGTCTGGTGGTCCCGAAGCGCTGCGGGTCTTTCTGCAGTGGGAGAAGGTGCTGGGATTCCTGTCCGAGGCGGAGGTCATGGAGATTCTGAGCTGTGCCGCTTCCGTCCATAGCGAAGAGGACGAGGGATTAGTGTCTGCCTCTATGGATTGATTGCTCCTCCAGGACAGCGGGCAGGAGCGGCAGAGAGTTAGAGGACCAGATGGCGGGCAGAACCACGGCTGAGCTGTTACCCCCCTCAGTGATTGCACCTGGGGCGGCCTGCACCTGCCGCACACCCCTTCCTAGGCCACTGGTTCAGAGTAAGCGTGAAAGTCCACATTTTGTTGCGCGTTGTCTTGTTGGAAGAATGGCCGACCATTCCCAGAGTATTACCACATTGTCAGCAGCACATTATTGACTAGGATGTCAGGGTACACCCCCATGTTCATCTATTTTTATGGAATTGGAATAAAAGAATACTTTTTTACATCATCTCTTTGCCTGCTGCGGATCTTCTTCAATTTTCATGTTCATGGTTCTTGTCACTGCAACTAATACACCGAGACCGTGAAATGTAAAACATCCCCAGACCATAGCAAAACCTCTGTCGTACTTAACTGTTGGCACAACACATGCAGGTAAAAGGCGTTCCCCAGGCTCCTCCACACCCAGGTACAGCCATCTGATATGAAGAGGGAGTAACATGATTCGTCACTCCATAAAACGTTCTTCCATGCATCTTCTTTGAGAGAACTCACCAGATGTTTGCAGGATGAATGGAGGGAAATACCAGCTGAAGCGTATCAGATGTTAGTAGAAAGTATGTCACAGAGAGTGTCTGAAGTTATTAGAGTCAAATGAGCCCCACTAATTATTAACATATAGAAATAAATACTACTTTTGATTCTTGCTCAAGCGTCCAATTACTGTTGGCAGGATAGTGTATAATGTATATCAGGATAGTGTATACTGTATGTCAGGATAATGTATAATGTACATCAGGATAGTGTATACTGTATGTCAGGATAGTGTATAATGTATATCAGGATATTGTATAATATATATCAGGATAGTGTATACTTTATGTAAGGATGGTGTATACTGTATGTCAGGATAGTGTATAATATATATCAAGATAGTGTATACTGTATGTGAGAATAGTGTATAATGTATATCAGGATAGTGTATACTGTATGTCAGGATAGTGTATAATGTATATCAGGATATTGTATAATATATATCAGGATAGTGTATACTGTATGTCAGGATAGTGTATAATGTATATCAGGATAGTGTATACTGTATATCAGGAAAGTGTATACTGTATGTCAGGATAGTGTATAATGTATATCAGGATATTGTATAATATATATCAGGATAGTGTATACTGTATATCAGGATAGTGTATAATATATATCAGGATAGTGTATACTGTATATCAGGATATTGTACAAAATATATCAGGATAGTGTATACTGTATGTCAGGATAGTGTATGGTGTATACCAGGATAGTGTATAATGTATGTCAGGATAGTGTATACTGTATGTCAGGATAGTGTATAGTGTATATCAGGATAGTGTATACTGTATGTCAGGATAGTGTATAGTGTATATCAGGATAGTATATAGTGTATGTCAGGATAGGGGTCCCATCTCTGGCTGATGTATGTCAGGATAGTGTATACTGTATGTCAGGATAGTGTATAATATGTATCAGGATAGTGTATACTGTATGTCAGGATAGTGTATAATGTATATCAGGATAGTGTATAATCTATGTCAGCATGGTGTATAATATATATCAGGATATTGTATACTGTATGTCAGGATAGTGTATACCGTATGTCAGGATGGTGTATACTGTATGTCAGGATAGTGTATAATGTATATCAGGATAGTGTATAATGTATGTCAGGATGATGTATAATATATATCAGGATAGTGTATACTGTATATCAGGATAGTGTATAATATATATCAGCATAGTGTATAATGTATGTCAGGAGGGTGTATAATATATATCAGGATAGTGTATAATGTATGTCAGGATAGTGTATAATGTATATCAAGATAGTGTATACTGTATGTCAGGATAGTGTATAATGTATATGAGGATAGTGTATAATGTATGTCAGGATAGTGTATACTGTATGTCAGGATAGTGTATAATGTATATGAGGATAGTGTATAATGTATGTCAGGATAGTGTATAATGTATTTGAGGATAG
This sequence comes from Eleutherodactylus coqui, assembly GCF_035609145.1. Taxonomy (NCBI): domain Eukaryota; kingdom Metazoa; phylum Chordata; class Amphibia; order Anura; family Eleutherodactylidae; genus Eleutherodactylus; species Eleutherodactylus coqui. The sequence continues at coordinate 24,510,281 of NC_089846.1, read as the reverse complement.
TGTATAATGTATGTTAGGATAGTGTATACTGTATGTCAGGATCGTGTATAATGTATATCAGAGTAGTGTATACTGTATGTCAGGATAGTGTATAATGTATTTGAGGATAGTGTATAATGTATGTTAGGATAGTGTATACTGTATGTCAGGATAGTGTATAATCTATGTCAACATGGTGTATATTTTATATCAGGATAGTGTGTACTGTATGTCAGGATAGTGTATACCGTATGTCAGGATAGTGTATAATGTATATCAGGATAATGTATAATATGTATCAGGATAGTGTATACTGTATGTCAGGATAGTGTATAATGTATGTCAGGATAGCGTATAATGTATATCAGGATAGTGTATAATATATATCAGGATAGTGTATACTGTATGTCAGGATAGTGTATAATATATATCAGGATAGTGTATACTGTATGTCAGGATAGTGTATAATGTATATGAGGATAGTGTATAATGTATGTCAGGATAGTGTATAATGTATATGAGGATAGTGTATAATGTATGTTAGGATAGTGTATACTCTATGTCAGGATAGTGTATAATGTATATGAGGATAGTGTATAATGTATGTCAGGATAGTGTATAATGTATATGAGGATAATGTATAATGTATGTTAGGATAGTGTATACTGTATGTCAGGATAGTGTATAATCTATGTCAGCATGGTGTATATTATATATCAGGATAGTGTATACTGTATGTCAGGATAGTGTATACCGTATGTCAGGATAGTGTATAATGTATATCAGGATAATGTATAATATGTATCAGGATAGTGTATACTGTATGTCAGGATAGTGTATAATATATATCAGGATAGTGTATAATGTATGTCAGGATAGCGTATAATGTATATCAGGATAGTGTATAATATATATCAGGATAGTGTATACTGTATGTCAGGATAGTGTATAATATATATCAGGATAGTGTATACTGTATGTCAGGATAGTGTATAATGTATATGAGGATAGTGTATAATATATATCAGGATAGTGTATAATGTATGTCAGGATAGTGTATAATGTATATGAGGATAGTGTATAATGTATGTTAGGATAGTGTATACTGTATGTCAGGATAGTGTATAATGTATATCAGGGTAGTGTATACTGTATGTCAGGATAGTGTATAATGTATATGAGGATAGTGTATAATGTATGTCAGGATAGTGTATAATGTATATGAGGATAATGTATAATGTATGTTAGGATAGTGTATACTGTATGTCAGGATAGTGTATAATCTATGTCAACATGGTGTATATTATATATCAGGATAGTGTATACTGTATGTCAGGATAGTGTATACCGTATGTCAGGATAGTGTATAATGTATATCAGGATAATGTATAATATGTATCATGATAGTGTATACTGTATGTCAGGATAGTGTATACTGTATGTCAGGATAGTGTATAATATATATCAGGATAGTGTATACTGTATGTCAGGATAGTGTATAATATATATCAGGATAGTGTATAATATATATCAGGATAGTGTATACTGTATGTCAGGATAGTGTATAATATATATCAGGATAGTGTATACTGTATGTCAGGATAGTGTATAATGTATATGAGGATAGTGTATACTGTATATCAGGGGTCCCATCTCTGGCTGATGCAGCTGCATAGTATTTGAAGTTCACAAACTTCCTGCTTATAGCATTTAGGAGGCTGCAAGTCCGAATGCTGGAAATAAAGCGATTACAGCATTTAATTGTTTCTTGCAATCCTAAAATTGGCTGGATTAAATAAAAGAATTGTGTGGGACTTTGGTGGTAAACACTTCAGAAATGTAATATTTTACCTCAGAAACAGACAGCATTGCCAAAGCAACCAATCAGAGCTCAGCTTTTATTTCGTAAACTGCTTTAGAAAAATCAAAAGTGAACCAAGATTTGTTGTTTCTGTCCAGAAGGCTAGTTTTGCTCAGAAGGCTGTTTTTAAGACTAAATCCCACTATAATGTCCCAAAGAAAGCTCAACGTGTTACTGTATGGACTGTCGGTTACTACTGTACTGGCTCCAGTACTGGGGAACTACAATTCCCATCTTTGCTCTGACAGCGTGATGGCCTGCTGGGAGTTGTAGTTTTTTAACAGCCGCACAGCCTGCGCTAGCAGATAACCGTTGCGCAACAAAGAACTACACTACCCGGCATGCGCCGCGACTTCCCCCGGCTGCGGCCTCCTGGATGAGGGAATAGTAATGGCGGCCCCCGGGTCTTCTCAGGCTCCTATATCGTTTGGTTTCAGTCGTGTTTCCAAACCGAAGCTCATCGTTCAGAGCCGAGAGGAGGCGGGAGACGGGGAGGAGAAGGAGTATGTGCTGGGGGCGGAGGGGAAGGAGCTGCTGAGGTGAGAGTCCCCTGTTATTGCTGGTGACACCAGTGTGGCTTCTGCCACAGCTCTGGTTGGCACCTGCATTGTCTGCTGGCATGAGTGCCAGATTTGACTTTTAGGCCACCAGGAAAGCTGGTTATATGTTCTATGGGAGTTATTATGGCCGCCATATTTGTTGTTGCAGTCGCCAGCGCACATGCGGATGCGTCCCACAGCACATAGTGCGACTTTTGCGCAAGCATCATTTGAGCTGGATGCTGTCATGGCGGCCCGCATTTCTCCTTCTGACCCACGCCAGCCTGTATGGATTTTGCAGGTTTGGCAGTGGGGATTTAAAGGGATCCTCGGGATAGATCATCAATAGTTGATCGGCTGCGGTCCGCCATTCGGTAACCTGGATGATCAGCAGAGCGGGTGCATGCTGTCAGCACCGCTATATACAGGAGTCAGAGTGGTAAGCCGCTGCTCCGACCACTATGTAGTGGCCGGCGCTTGCAACTGCAGGTGCAACTCGCATTGATATCAACGAGACCCCAGCCTGCAATTACAAGCAACGGCCACTACATAGTGGTCGGAGCAGCGGCTTTCGCTCCAACCCCTGTGTCTAGCAGTACTGATAGCATGCAAGTGGCGGACCCCGGCTGATCAACTATGATCTATCCAGTAGGATAGGTTATCAATAGTATCGGTGCCTGGAGAGCCCCTTTAAGCCCCCTAGTGCCCCAGCAGCGATGCCGCCCTGTTCATCCACATGGGGGTCTGATAGGTCTTCACCACAGAGAATAATGGTTGCTTATTTATTTTAGAACATTTCCGGTACGTCCGAACATCACGCCGGGTCATTAAGGGCGGCCGCACACGGGCTTAAGCTCATATACGCTTGGCGTACATGTGCTATGCAGGGCGCACCATGGTGGGCTATAGCACCCGGCTTAGCCCTTTTTACTGTACTTTCTTTGCACTGCCAGGACCGCACAGATTGGCGCGGTCCCATCAGCGCCATGTTTGAGTAGACGGGGCAGCTGTTTAGTAGGCATGGGTGTTATTGTTTAATCCTGCACAATCGCGCAGTTCAGTGCGCGGTTTCGGGCAGACGGGGGGCGTTGGTGCGGAATTGCGCACCGAAATACAGCATGTTGTGGGGGTTTTTTCGGCGGGACACAAATGACAAACTTTGGTGACTCCAGGACTTCTGCCGGGCTTAAACACTCCCCGTTGGAATGTGAAACCCGAGCGAGAAGTGAACAAGTCTTAGCGATGAGCTGCCTGACTATATCGGCTGCGCGGACGAGCTGGTGATGATGTCACTGTCTCCTTCGCTCGGGGAAACGGGAATCGTGCATTATTCAGTACGTGTAAAAAGGCCATTAGGGTTCTTCCTCAGGCTAATAGCATAGATCTGAACAATAGAGGATGAGGAGAGGAGTAAGTACTTAAGTATCCACTGATAACGATATGAAAGTTTTATGGTCCCTAAATTAGTGTTCGGGGGTCACCAGGCCAGCGTGTTATCTCTGCTCCAGACTTCTCATATGATGCATGAATCCACTTGAGATGTTTAGGCCCGTGATGATGTCGTCAAAGATGGTTCTAAACTTGTAATCCCAAATCCTTCTGTGACGTTGAGATGTGAAGTTGCCTTTTATTATAGTAACTTGCATGTGATGTATGTCGTGTCCGTAAATATACGGTACTTGGTCCTGGGCTTTAGTCCTTGCTGATAGCAAAAATACGACGCAGGATCAAAGCCTCCGCTTCTGCAATCGGACAGGAGCAAGTTAAGTCCCCAGCTGTTAGTCACAGCAGAGGACCCGGAGGAGAAGTACTTTTTTAACCGCTTCTTCCTTCTCCTTTCCCGTGTGCATAGCACTCAATGAACGCCATGTACTATGAAGTGAAAGGGGAAGTATTCCACTATGGGACCCATGATCACGTGACTGCTGGTTGTTCCCTGTTACAGCAGAGCTGCAGGGTCCCAGCAGACCCTGATCAGCTCTATTAGTGACTATTGTCCCTAAAGGGGGATGTTTTACCTGTAACTGGGGCTCCTATGGATGCTGCTCTCATAGATGCCCCAGCTTCAGGGAAAAAGTGTGAAATAATAATTAAAAAAAACACAATGCAAATGACCCCCCCCCCCCCCCCCCGAGGTCTTATGACGTCTTGGGGGACATAGATGATATGACCTAAAACCGTCGCCGTATGCGCCCTGTAATCCAAAACTATACATTCTATATATCAAAATGTCCGAAAAAAATGAGGAACCCAATCCCGTAACTTATTTTAGTGTAAATATACTAATAAACAAAACTATAAATGTTAAAAAATATTTTTTTTGCTGTTTACCCCCTATAAAACTAAAAAATAGAAAAAAAGTTAGCGCAAAAATCTATAAAAACAATAGTCCTATATGTGACGGGAAAAAAAAAAAAACACAGCAAGAATAATTTTGGTAGCTGAAGGAACAAAATCTCGCAGTAAAAACACCACATGGGTAAAATCCCTAAAAAGTGTCTGGTCCGTCAGGGGTTAAGATGGTACAGATGTTCCTCTCTGTCGGGTTGGAGCAGATCCGGTTGATGTATTTGCGGTGGGATCGGAGGTATGTGGGCCGATCGATGGGTTTTCAGTATTGAGTTGTTTAACCCTTTCCAATCCATTTATTTTTTCTCACCCATTCTCCCCAGCTCCAAATAAATTGGAGCTGGGGAGAATGGGTGAGAAAAAATACATTTTCCCTGCACCCTCCTGAACTGACAGAGTTTAGGAGGGTGCAGGGAGGGACCTGCTTACTTGTCCGGCGTCTTCCGCATTCTCCTTCTGCCTCCCGGCTCGGCGATCATGTGACCGCTGGGGTCAGGTGGCACCTGGCGGTCACATGATCGCCGGGCCGGTAGACAGAAGGAGAATGCGCAAGACGTCAGTCAGGTAAGCAGGTCCTCCCACAGTGCAGGCTCCCGTCTCGGCGTTCATGTGACCGCCGGGGGTCAGGTAACACCGGCGGTCACATGATCGCCGGCCGGAATCTATGCATTGCATAGTGCTAATTAAGCGCTATGTAATGTGTAAAGGAGAAGGCAGAAAGGGTTAAAAATCCTTTCTGCCTTCTCCTCGGTGGTCCTCGATGACGACCAGTGCAGGAGTGTATCTGCACCCGATGTGTCTGACGATCGGGTGCAGATACACTCCTGCACTGCAGTGTCGGGCCTGCCCCGACATCGGAGCTGTGGAGGGAAATTATGATGTCGGGGCAGGCCCGACATTGGACTGGAAAGGGTTAAAGACTTTTTGTCCATATTGTTGCTTCCTGCACACGGGCAGCTCAATGTCAGGCTGCAACCGGTGCAGCACTATCTGCTCCCCTGTCTTTGTTTTCATAAAAATAGTAGTGGTGTCAGGACGGCCGACTCCTCGGTGGAACACAACGGCCCCATTGTAAGTCAGGTGACGGCGGTGCCCTACAAGTGTTGGGTGGAGTAAGTGAGCTAGCTGGCAGGAGGCCCACATGAGACTCCGACGGCGCTCTGGGGGTAGATGATAAATGCTGTTTATGGGATAACCTTTTTAAGAAGGCCCTATAATGGTGTTCATCCTGATCTACCTAGTTCATGGATGCCGGGAATACAGTGGTTTATGTTCACACCTCCGTGAAACTGCTGACATGCCACAGTTAATGTGGGCGAATAACCTATTACATAAAACAGGGCTAATCCACATGCGGATCCGCTGGGACAGCTCTGGTTTTTCAGAAGAAGCCATGTTGGATTCGCGTATGCTAAATCTGACGTGTGAATATAGCTTAAGGCTACCTGCACACGGGCGAGCGCGATATCGGGCCGAGAAACTTGGCCTGACTTTGCACTCGTGAACGTGCAGTTTACCCGTGGATGCCAGGCATTTTCATGCAAAAACACATCGCATCTGTGAAATTCCGATCCTCTTGCGTGAGTTTCTCGCGCGATAGACGATCAGTAGTGTCCCCCGTTTATTTCAATGGGAAACGGCATGCAACGCTTTAACGGTCCCTTTGAAATCAATGGGAAATGTGTTCCGAGAAATGCGAAAAGATCGAGCATGCTGCAAAAACATCGCTCATGTACATGATCCCATTCAAAAGAATGGGGTTCATATTCGCGCATCTCGCAGCGCACAAATGTCATGTAAGTTTATCGGCCGTGTGGGGAGGGGGGTGGTGGGGAGGGGTGTAGTTCAGCTAATTTTTGTCATTGACCCCCGGCATTATTTTTCCGGTAGATGATGCTTTTTAACCTTGCTCGCTCTTACTCTTTGCAGCACTAAACCAGTTCCAGAGGCCAAACCGCTAGTGATCCCACTAATCCAGAAGAACCGCTGGTCCCAGCTCAGCAAAGAGAGGGCTGAAAATGGCGGCTCACAGGAAGCCCTCGACCCGGTGCTCTCGCAGGCCGTGCAGGAGCTTATTGACGGTATGTTGTGTCTCGTTAGTCCTCTCTCTCTGCAGTAAGCCGGTCGCACTCGGGGCTTTCATTTGGTCCAGTTTGTGACATTAATTAGACTTTAAATCCAGATCTTGTGAGCGGTTCGGATGATCTGCGGTTCTCTGTTGTATTGGGACGTTTTTATATTTTCCTAACTTGTTGGAAATGTTGAAAATATGATAGGAATGGGGATCATCTCCTCATTTTACCACTAGCTGGGAGGGGGAATTGGAAATGTGAAAAGGGGGCATTTTACAATCCCCTACGGTTAGCAGTCGCAAGGATATTCACCGCTTCATGCAGTCCAATGTTAAGGAGTGACGGATGAGTGTGGGGTAAGTATGGAGCGGGCGCTCAGGAGCCAAGCCTGTTCCATCTCTAGCTGGTGTCACTTGTCACAAACAGCTGCAGCGGCCAGGAACGGACCGGGTAAGGGGTTATTCACACGAGCTGTATATTACATATGTAATACAGAGTGAATAGAATCCATTAATTACAATCAATTTATTCACATGCGTATTTTTCATGCAATTTTCGGTCGCATGAAAAAAAACAAAAAAAAACACGGCATGTTCTATTTTGCTCCATATTGCGAAACAAAATAGGCAATTAACCCATTTAGGACCAGCCACAGTAAATTTACGGCGGCTGGTCCTGGGCTTAGAACACCGCCAATAGTAAAATTACGGCGGTGCTCTAAGTCTCCTGCTCTGCAATCCAGTCAGAGGCAGGAACGGGTTATCAGCTGTTAGTGACAGCTGATAACCCGGAGCAGAAGGCAGGAGAGGTTTTTAACCCTTCCTGCCTTCTGCTTCCCCGATATACAGTGCTCAATGAGCACTGTATAGGGAAAGTGAAAGTAAGATGTACTTTCACTACGGGAGCCTCGGGGGGGGGGGGGGGTCATGTGACCTCCCGGGATTCCCTGCTATGCAGAGCTGGAGGGTCAGACTAGACCCTGGCAGCTCTGCAGGTGACTAATGTCACCACGGGGGTTGCTTCCCCCTGTAACTAGGGCTCCTATGGACGCCTCAGCTACAGTGGGAAAGTGTCAAATAAAGAAAAAAAATATGTGAATGTCTCCCAGAGGTCTTATATGACGTCATGGGGGACATAGATAGTAAAAAAACACAATTACATACATAAGTAAAACAAAACAACAGAATAAAACAACAATATATACATAAGAAAGAGAATAACACAAAGCAGACGCCAACAAAAACCGTCGCCGTATGCGCCCTGTAAACCAAAACCATACATATTATATATCAAAACGTCCAAAACAAATAGAGGAACCCTTTCCCATACTTTATTTTAGTGTAAATATAAAAATAATTTAAAAAAATTATAAATGTTAAAAAAACGATTTTCAAAAGAATCTTTTTACCCCCAATAAAACTAAAAAACGGGGAAAAAAATTAAGTGAAAAAGATGTAAAAAATAGTCCTGTATGTCACAGGAAAAAAAAACGCTGCAAAAATAATTTTGGTAGCTAAAGGAAAAAAAATAGAGCAGTAAAACTGCCACATGGGTAAAATCCCTAAAAAGTGTCTGGTCCTTAAGGTACAAAACAGCCTGGTCCTTAAGGGGTTAAAGTCAATTGGGCCACACAAGTATGCTGTGAATACACCCGATACGTGCCTATTCACTGCATATTTATGCTGGAAATCAATGGGGCCTATTGTGTTTGTGTTCACATGAAAAGCGCAATTCTCACAAATACGCAATGTATCGATCTGTAAAAGGGCTGCGTATTTACAGACCGGACGTTGCATACACACGCGGGAATGAGCCCTGACTGTGATACCGGCTGTTAACCCTTAAATCTTTGCAGTTAGTGCCGACCACAGAATTTAAATGGCTTGACAGAGAGAGGGGACCCCGTCCTGATGCGATCATGGGGAGGTGTTCACTCTCCGTGGCAGTCTGAGGCCTTGTGAAGGCTCCCAGGGCTGTCATGAACTTCAACCTATTAAGCTCTGTATATAGGAGGTCGCCCCCCGCCCCTAAAAGTCTGATCTATTAAAATAATGCTGAAATTCACCCTGGCTACCAAAAAATGGAATAAAAAGTGATGAAGTCAGATGCACCCCAAAATGGTACCAGTACAAACTACAGCTCTCCATGCAAAAACGGCAAGTGTCATTGCTGGAAGATATAAACGGTTGTGGGTTTCAGATGGCGACAAAAGAATTTTTATTTTTATTTTTTGAAGTAGTAAAACCTAAATCTATCTAGATTTGGTATGGCCGTGATCGCACTGGCCTGTAGAATAAACCTACGTGTCATTTTTACTGCATCATTAACATCATAAAAACAAAGCCTCCCCAAAAATGTTGCAACTGCATTTTTTTCTCCACCGCACCCCATTTACAAGTTTGTAAACGTTTTTCAGTATATTAGATGATTCATTAAGCGGTACCATTAAAAATACAACTCGGCCCTATAAAACAAGCCCTAATACGGCTGAATTGATGGAAAGATAAATGTAACCCCTGTGGGGATGAAGACAATAGACAGCCATTGAGAGAGAGTACAGAACTAAGTGTCGCGGCTCTCCATGGAGCAGTGAGCTGGAGCGAGGTAAGGGCCACTCTTAAGGCTGGTTTACACTAGCAGATGATCGCTCAGACGACAGTTTGAGTGACGACATTTTGCATAAACTATTAAAGGGGTTGTCCCGAGGCAGCAAGTGGGTCTATACACTTCTGTATGGCCATAATAATGCACTTTGTAATGTACATTGTGCATTAATTATGAGCCATACAGAAGTTATAAAAAGTTTTATACTTACCTGCTCCGTTGCTGGCGTCCTCGTCTCCATGGTGCCGACTAATTTTCGCCCTCCGATGGCCAAATTAGCCGCGCTTGCGCAGTCCGGGTCTTCTCCTCTTCTCTATGGGGCTCCGTGTAGCTCCGCCCCGTCACGTGCCGATTCCAGCCAATCAGGAGGCTGGAATCGGCAATGGACCGCACAGAAGCCCTGCGGTCCATGAAGACAGAGGATCCCGGCGGCCATCTTCAGCAGGTGAGTATGAAGACGCCGGACCGCCGGGATTCAGGTAAGCGCTGTGCGGGTGGTTTTTTTAACCCCTGCATCGGGGTTGTCTCGCGCCGAACGGGGGGGGGGGGGGGTTTTAAAAAAAAAAAAACCCGTTTCGGCGCGGGACATCTCCTTTAAGTAGCTACTCGGCTACTTAAATACCAATTAAGTGTGCAAATGAAGCCTTAGCTGAATGCAGTTAATAGCCAGAGGGCTACTATCTGCGTTCAGATGCTTTGTTCTCCACGGGAAACAATGCTATTAGCACTACCATGGAGAACTACTGATAAGAGTGAAGGACGATTTTTAGGTTGGACTGAATTTAACGATCAGCTAGCGGTGCCCAAAAAACACACGATGGGCGCACATTTACACGCACCGATTATCACTAAAACGATCGTCAATTAGCGACTTTTTTTTTTTCTTAAAGTGATCATCGGCTGGTGTAAATGGGCCTTTAGTGTAACTGACAGATTTAAAGGGGATCATCCACCAGGAGAGAAGCCATCTACAGCTGAACTAGGGAACAATCAGAGCTGGCAGGGAGAAAAAAATAGGAGGGCTGAGCCAAAGTACCATTTATCAACTCCAGGGCGTCCAGAAAGCTCGTCACAAGAGGATCCATCCGCCTTTTCTCTGTCAAATAACTTTTAGGTGCTGCGGCACCTTGTAGGGGGGCCTAAGCCAAGCCTACCTGTCAAGAGCGAATAACCTATAATCCCCTGCTGCTCCAGGACAGCCATAAAGAAAGACTCACAGATCCTCAAGCAAGAGTTCCTCCTTAAATTCAGTAGACATTAAAAGTCTTTTCTTTGTCATTAGGTGCACCAAAAATCTCCAAAGTGCCAATATCCGTGGCAATTGAGCCTCAACATATAGACATTCTACCGCATATAAATAGTGTGGTGGTGGACTAGGAGAAGGTGGTTGTGTATGTGAGAAAGTAGAGTCAGCTCTTATGTCCTTTTTGCAGGAGCGAGTGACGTCACCGCTAACTCTTTCGCAATCGCTGGTGCAGAATGTTTAGACAGGTACATCATCATTGAGAATTGGTCCCTTCTCCTTCAGTGCTTCACTGTACCTATGTACAACACTGAGCGGGGAGCGTTTAAACGTAACGAGAAGTGAGCGAGCCGGCGATGACTCTTATGCTGGCTGAAACTGAACGACAAACAAAGTGCACGATGGCTTCACATTTAGACGTAACGATTACCGCACACTTTCGTTTGAGCGAATTGAGAGCAGCAATCTTCACATGTAAATGGACCCTTAGATTTAGAATAGTATTTTGATCACACCCTGAACCCTTCCTGAGGTCATTACCATTAGTCCTATGTGAATAACTGAGGTGGCCACATCCCACTTCCACTGGGAGAGGATTCTGTGCTCTTGTATTAGTGTTTGTGCTTTGTAACTTCTTTATTTGTTTACTCACAACAGAAGTTGTCGTTTCCCTTGATCCAACATTGTGCTTTTGCCCAAACATTAAATTGTCTCATAGTTTTACTGTTTACTTTGTTGCAGCCATGATGTACATGAAAAGGGTCCTGGGTATTAGTGTAACTTGACACCACCGGAAGCTAGAGGTTTGACAGGGGGAACGCCCCTCTCACACCCCTAGCTCCCGATAGGGTGAATGCACAAAAGTGCTTGAAGGTCCTAAAGTCGGTGTATGTGAGGAGTACGATGTGCAAGGTGAGTCAACACACCTGCACAGCTCCAGCCCTTTGGCCCTGTGCTGACGTTCTGGGGTCCCAGCTGTCGTCCTCCTGCACCTGTAAGCCTCCGCAGGCTGTAATGAACATTCCCCCGGCGCACTTGGGACCCTGATGTGGCCTGCCAGGTCTCCTACTGCTGCTGTATGCCCCCGAAATGCTGTAACAGTGTTCTACGCGGCTCTACGCTCCCTGCTGTCCTCATGCAGTGTGGTCGGGACGCATGGAGTGTATGGCGCCGCTGCCGCCTCCGTGCTGCTGTATGTCAGCATGGCCTGTGTGACTTACAGGCGGTCCGGCGGTGTGTCCTCCCTGCTGCCTAGTGGAACTGCACGCATACCTGGGGTGGGGGTGTGTGAGGAAAAGGAGCTGCTTATGCACCGCTGGCCGCAAAGTTCCTCCACAGCACTCTGTATTAAGTTACTTTGGGCAAATGTGCTCACCGCTGCTATAGACAGCGGGGTGCCGGCTCCTCCGCTGGCAGGAAATGGGTTTTTACGCAGGGCCAATCCTGGGCAGTAGCACTGGCCGTCAACAAACACAGGTGCAGGGTGCCGTCCTGTACTACAGCACATTATCCTCCAGCATAAGATTAGTGGCCTTCCAGGACCTTCAGGCAAGTTACATCTGCAGCCAATCAGGTACAGGGGGCGTCACCACCATCATTCTTGATTCGACCAGAACTTCCTGGTGGCGTCAAGATGGACTAGTACCATGGTCCTGTTAGGGAATTGCTGTTTATGCAGAAACTTTAATAGTATACACATTTGGCTTTATTGGTTCTGAATACCCTAGATGCTTAAATTGTTTCCACTGCGTTTCATTTTATTCATTTATTATTTTTTTATTGTTCTCTTTGTATGAAGAATCTCGTAAAAAGGAGCAGGATGATGCCGAAGGGGACCAAAGTATCAGCATACCCCTACTCATGCAAAACAGAGTACCTGACGGCTATGAAGATGGAGACAAAGTAAATGTGAGCCTGAGGCCGGAGTCTGTAAGTCATAGTTTTTTTGCTTTGCATTACAGAATTGTCTAAAAAGTAATACTTGTATGGCTATTTGTATTGCTGGCGGTCTGTGCCCTTCTTTACCTGTATTACCTGCCTGTGTAGTAATGGCTCAGGCTGCCCTGAATGGGCACAAAACATGAGAGAGAAGACAGGAAATATTCTTGGGTCAATGTCAGTTTATTTGTTCAGTTGTTTGCTTTTTACTGATATGTTTGATCTCGTGTTCTTATTCTACAGGCACAGGCTGCAGATTATGAAGTGGTACCCGTAGAACATTATGGAATGGCAATGCTGAGAGGGATGGGCTGGAAGGAGGGAGAAGGCATTGGAAAGACCTTTAAACAGTGCGTATGATATAAGTGCCGTATGTAATTGTTAAAGGGGTTAAAGGGTTAAAGGAGAGCCTATGAGCTGCCACACAAGGCATAGCCACTAGTAACGATGAGCTAGTGTACCCCCTTCACTGCGCAGGGGGTCCTGATTGTCTGCACCACTTCCACTTGAAAATTATTGGCCTGTTCTAAGCGTAGGACATAGAGATGAGTGAGTATACTCGCTAAGGCACATTACTCGAGCGAGTAGTGCCTTAGCCGAGTATCTCCCCGCTCCTCTCTAAAGATTCGGGGGCCAGCGCGGGTGACAGGTGAGTTGCGGCGGGGAGCAGGGGGAAGAGAGGGAGAGAGAGATCTCCCGCCCCCCAAATCTTTAGAGACGAGCGGGGAGATACTCGGCTAAGGCACTACTCACTCGAGTAATGTGCCTTAGCGAGTATACTCGCTCATCTCTAGTAGGACATCAATGTTTAACAGTTGTTTATCCCTTTTACCTATGACTCTTGGCCCATGTAAAAGAAATTTAAAACCAGGGCTGATCAGGATGCTTTACTGATTGATGCTCGTTATCTTAGGCCGAGAATCGCCCCGTGTAAAAAAGGACCTTTAAATTGTAGCTTTTCCAGTTAAACCTGATTTTGAAATGCAAAATGTAATTGAGAACTTCCTCTGTTTCATCATCCCTCACTGCCTGGACGCCTGCGTGATAAATGCCCCTATTGATGCATCATATCCCAGCTATACTGATTGCTGGATGTAAATCGTAATACTTGGCTGTTTCCAATGAATAAACCACTTGGGTTCCTCCTGTAACCACGGTCACTTGTGACAAATCGCTGCCTTGTAGATAACTAGGACTCCATAAGGAAATAATGGCTTCATTGAAAGCAAGTATATGGTGAAGGCTTTGCAGACTTGTGCGTTTTAACCAATCATGTAAGTAAAGAAAACCTGTATATAACCTCAGTTTTTTGTTTCCCCACAGGGATGTGAAGCCGTTAGAGCAGAAGCTCCGTCCCAAGGGGCTAGGGCTCGGAGCTGACCGGTCTGCTATCAGTGACCTTGAACCCCAGAAACCCCGCAGACCCTTGAAACCAGGGGACAAACCAGAGGAAGAAGCCAAAGGTCTTGGTACAGGAAGCACAGTGTTGATAGAGAATGGCACCCACAAGGAGCTGTATGGGAAGGTGTGACTATTATTGTGTCTGTTTTTCAAGGAAAACATGGAATTTCATCATAATCATCATCATCACTATACCATGATTGTTATTTATTTTCCCTCTATCTAGGTCGAAGGCCTGGATGCAGACAACTGCCGAGCAATGGTAAAGCTTGCTATCGGAGGAAAAGTCGTGACCATCTCTCAGTTTGCATTACGATTAGTCAGTAGTGCAGAATACAACAAATATGCCAAGGATCTTAGTAAGTACAACATGGTGATTTATTTCCCAGCCGTGCGTGATGATTGAAAGTGACAGGAGGCAGACGCGTCACTCCCATTCGGATTTATGATCTTCTCCATGTGATACATTCTTATATAATTACATCAGATTACGCTGACTCGATATAAGCTCACGTGATGGGCGTTGCACACTCTTAGGTTTTCTGTCCTGCAGCCTCCTGTGATTGTCTGTCGCCTCCACCCAATGTCCGGTTCAGATAGCACAGCAGATTACAAAGTACATTTTTGCTTCTGTCTGACGCTTTTCAGCTTCTTATCCTAAGTACAAAGGACTTAGTTGGTTACCTGGATATGTGTTTACAGAAGAATTACTGATTTACTCAGTTCTGTTAGGCTGACGGCTGGCTTTATATACCTGCAATCAGTCTACAGCTTTTGTGAATTAAAAGGTATTTGAGGAAAGTCCTTTAACATGGGATGATTAGTGTTCAGATTCCCGTTGAACGATAATCATCCTGTGTTGCATGCAGCAACTGAACGGGAATTGTTGGGTCGTTTAGTTTCTGCATGCACCTACTGTCAATAGTGGTGTGTGTGTCTGTGTGTCTGTGTCATTGTGTCATTTTAACCCTACCTGTGGTGATAATGAGATGACTGCTGAAAAGTTTTCTCTACAGTACAGGAAGTGTCTTGTAAAGTTTTTAGTAGTTTGTGCGAACTGCATTATTATTATTTAATATATAAATCTAGATTATGACGAATTTGAAGTAATAATCATACAGTTTAAATGAGCCATTACTTGTTCTTCTTGGTTGCAGAACAATTTGGCCTGCATAGACCCAGGTGCGAAAGAAGTGTAATATAGAAAAACTTGAGGTGTTTACATAACTCCCCCCCCCCCCCCCCCCCAAAAAAAAAGTCTTTTATAATAGTCAAATTGTTGAGTTCAAGCCCACCCAGAATAATCCCTATGCCCTGCATGAATGTCTACACATTCTCCCTTAGAGACATAAATGACATTAAAGGCTTTTCTACGAATACCCGTTTAATATCTCACTGGTGGGCAGTGCAATCCTTGAATATTGGCCCTCACTTGTACGTCTGCTTTAGTATTCAGAACTGTGTATATGTTGTTTTCCAGGTCGATTAAGTAAAGCAGAGCAGCGTGAAAATAAAGACCAGCAGCGGAGGGAACACTCGCCAGATGGGGAGCAAAGACGACGAGACGATGAAGACACCAGAGAACAGAAAAGAAATGGACACTCTAGTAGCAAAGACAAGAGACCTCGACCAAAGAGCCCCGACAGAGAAAAAGAGAAGAAGAAGCAAAAACAGGAAGAACAGTGGTAAGTCATTGTCTGCAGACAGGTGGTGGTAAGCTGCCGGGTGTAGTTGCTCACTAGAACGCATTATAGTTTGCAGGGTGATGGTTCTCTATTCCTTTTCCTCTATGATCATATGAGTAAAGCCAGAACAGCACAGAATGTGGACTATATGACCAGTTTCAGTGCTGATCTGTTTATATGTAGTTTGCCACTGATAAAAATGACTAAAATTATTCGATGTGCAATATTGTCTTATGGTAAGTAAATAGTAATTGCCATCTCCTGGCTGGGTGGTATGGTGGAGGAGAGCTCACTGGATGCATCAATAAGCTAGTTCTGTGATAGAGTTGTTCGCTCCGTCCCCCATGGGTTTGTCCGCATTTGTTGCACCGCTCTTCTAGCTGTTTCCTTCTATTACTATCAGGGGGGCTGTGAAGCTGCTGCAATTAGTTAGGAATCTCAGTCACTATTCATAGAGATGCTGACGCATCTTCTCTATTGATCAGATCTGGTTTCCTTAACCCCTTCAGGCCTGCTTTGGACCTAATAATGCAATGATTTCTTGGGATTTTCATGTCCGCATTTCAAAAGCCATAACTTCTTTTTATATAATTTTTCAATCTACAAGCTATATAAGTACTTGATTTCACTGCGTGGCAAGTTGTAGTTGTTTCCACCATTTTGGGTCAAGCAAGTCCCTTCTTTTTTTTTTTCTTCCTTCTTTTTTTAAATCACTTTTATTGAAATCTTTTTGGAAGTTGAAACAAAGTGTATTTGTGTGTGTGTGTTTTAAAGCTTTTATTTTTTTTAATGGCATTTGCCATGCAAGATTAAGTGTATTTAATTTATTAAACCTGTAGGAAAACAAGACCTGGATACATATCTGCATGTTGTACCTTAATCTAGCACTTCTGTGGAGTTTTTATAAAAACTATGTTCTTGTATAAGCTACTAGCCATATCTGAGTGACACACCCCCCCCCCCCCCCCCTTTTTTTTCTTCTTTTTTTAAGTAGATCCTTACACCGCTGCCACTACAACACAGTACCCGTAGGAGGAGCATCCCAGTTGCCCAACAATGTCAGTGCTGTCAGGCTCAGAGCACTTGGCTCTGGGTCACACCATCCTACAGACTCTGCACCATAAATACAGTTTTGTTGAATTTTCATGGTCTGTTCCCCTCTGGTTTCTGCTTGGGTGAACACTCCAACCCATTTGGCACAGGTGTTTTTTTTTTTAATTAGCAGGAGACCGCAAAAAGGTGCCTACTTGATTCTGACCATTTCTGGGAACATATGGACAAGTAAGCTCTAGAGGCCAGTTCACATGGTGCAATGCTGCATGGCGGCCCAGGTTATTATGGTGCGGTGTCCATGGGATGGTGTTGCCCAGAGGCATGGTGGCTGAGCTTGGCAGCAGTGGTGGTGGTAAGCATCTGGGTTGCTCCTCCTGTGGGTCCTGTGTAACGGTGGTAAGGGTCACCAAAATGAAATCGAAGTGTAACACCGAACCTGATGTTTATAAATACCGCTGATAAGCGCTAGATCAATGTATAATAGGTGTATGCGCGCTCATGTGTTTGTTTGGTTTTTTTTTGTTCTACAGCCTTTGTGCTCAATTTATTGTATGGTCTGTTATGGATACTTCGATACCTAATATGTGTTGTTGTTTTTTTTTTTATTCTTTGAAAAAACAAAAAGGAATGGCCAACACTTTAATTTTTTTTTCCTTTAACGTGGTATTTTCTTGAACTATTTTTTTAAAATGTTTTACAATCGCTCAGGTAATACACTGCAGTACATCTGTACTGCAGTGCATTATCTGTATATTAACTGTTAGAATCCATGGCAGACCTAGCAACCCATCTGCCTTCTGTATTTCACAGCTGAGGGCCGAAGAGCTCGCAGAAGAAGCTCCCTCCCTCTCTGAACTCTGTACATGCTGCAACCAACATTAATTGCGATATGTAATGTGTTAATAATCGGGATTGCTGTATTGCCAATCCCCCTCCATTGCAGCAGAACGCTGCCTGTCGGTCACAGCCGGCTCCCACTGCAGATGGCGTGGGCCTGTGCCATCAATATACTGCAAATGTACAGCATTTTGCAGGAGTTCCTTGTACTTCATAGGACGGGAAGGGATTTAAGACCCTCTACTACTCGCTGTATGATCAACTGTTACATCTCGCCTAACACAGCTACGTAACAAGATGATCGCTGTCTCTTCTGATGTGCGCTCCCCGCGCCGTCTCTGCTGCCGCGCGCCCCCTACGCCGTCCCTGCTGCCGCGCGCTCCCTGTCTGTGTTGGATCTTGCACTGAGTTTTTCTTTGCCTGAAGCTTCAATAGAAGATCTTTTTGTTTCTTTCTCAGTTGGTTACGTCGCGACTTAAAAGTTCGATTTATAGACAAGCGCTACAAAGGCGGAAAATACTACAACTCCAAGGTAATTGTTACTGCTTCTTTATGACTAGGCGTTGCCTTCTGCAAGTGTTCTTATCTAAGATCTTTAATGATTTAGTTTCTCTGTAGTTGAATCTAGACGGCTGTTTTGTTGAGACAAGTTAATATCAGCTGCCTATTGCTGCGATCGCAGCCGGGGAGATGTAGTATTACATAAGGTGATTTTAATCTGCTAGAAGGAAAGCCGCTGCCGGTTAATGGCACTGGTATATCACCGGAGCGCCCCCTATCTGGTCTGCAATATATTCCTGGTTACTGGGCTATCACAATTGATCCAGGAGGCCATTTTTTAATCAGCCGAACTCTGCCAGTCTTATATCCCAGGTGGATACACAAGAGAGCCTGGCGTTTACTCATACAAATCAGATCCTAGGAAGTTCCTGCCGGTAGTTATGCAGCCTGTACAGGGGTGTCATGTACTACTGAGTGACCGTTGTCTATGGTGGCTCCTGCAGGAGTCACACAACAGCATTGCTTTTGATTGTGTTCTTCACAATTAAAAAAATATATAAAATAAGTTGTTTTTTTTTGGTTAGTTCCCTCAAGTCACTTAAAAACTTTCTGAGGCTAACAAGTTAAACACAATGATCAAGGCAGCACATGTGGATCTTGTCACATATCTGTGTTGTTTTTGTGCTTCTGTTAATTAACTCAGCCCAGTGTGAGATTCCTTATGTTCTTCATGATTTTCACACTCAACCTCTGTCCAATCAGACACTGAGCTGCCCATACACCTCTAATAAGCTGTTAGCCAAGAGCTATCTTCCATGCAAATAAGGAAGATGGAACAATACGTCTGCAGTGCCACCTATTGGAAGGCAGCATTCCTGCAAGTCAATGTCAGACGCTTTTATACAAGTCTTTATAACAACCATTGGGAATTCAAAATAAAAAGCCAGAAAACCATACACATACAGCTGTTTCGGGGTTTTGCCCCTCATCAGTGTGCAGAAGGTTTCTTTCACTAGCCAAGCCAAAAACCTACTGCATACTGATGAGGGGCAAAACTTCCTAAACAGCTGTCTGTGTATGGTTTTCAATTCCCAATCATTATTATAAAGGGTCTGATATTGATTTGCAGGAATGCTGCCATCCAATAGGTGGCGCTGCAGAGCTATTGTTTAATCTTCCTTATTTGCATATTTCCCAGAGGAGCAAAGATGGCTCTAAGTCTCCTCACTCACCTCCTAGGTGCTCTCCCTAAGGAAAGATGATACACGTCCTTACTCCCATGTACACATAAATGCTTGGTACGGCCAAGCGCAATTTTTGCCCCCCCATTACACCTTCAATAACTGTTTGTACAGTTGACAGCTGTTTCACCAGCTCCCCCCATACACATGCATGTTCGGATTGGCCTTGTGTTCAGGGAGTTAAGTCACAAACAGACAGCTCTGACTGTGACTTACCTCCAGGGTGGGCATAAGGATGTGTGTTGTAATTCAGCATTCCCCATCCTTCTTTTCCCCAACATC
Source organism: Eleutherodactylus coqui (assembly GCF_035609145.1). Lineage (NCBI taxonomy): Eukaryota > Metazoa > Chordata > Amphibia > Anura > Eleutherodactylidae > Eleutherodactylus > Eleutherodactylus coqui. The sequence goes on along the minus strand of NC_089846.1, from coordinate 24,490,696 downwards.
TCCCTCTGGGGAAAGTCGTGAGGCCTGGTCCCATCACCGAAAGCACGTTCAGACAATTCTTGTCTAATGTGTATAGGAGGACCTTCGGTGGCATTAAAGGGGTATTCTGGGCATTTACTATTGATGACCTATCAGAATTGAAGTCAATGGGACTGACTGCATCTGCTACACTTGCACCATGACCACCGATGCAGATGTTAAGCCCCGCTGCACTGACAGCAGGCTGGAGGATCAGCGGGGATCCTGAGCAGAGGGCCCCTGCTGATCAACTATTGATGACCTATTCTGAGGATAGTAAATACCTGGAATATCCCTTTAAGCAAGGTGATGGCTGGTTTGTAATATCTTACTCTATTATTCCTCCCTGCAGATGTTGATAGAAGATGTTTTGAGCCCCACAACCTGCGTGTGTCGGACAGAAAGTGGACGTATCCTGGAAGGTAAGTACAGGCCCAAACTCAATTCCCAGCCCGATATCGCCCTCGGCAGTGTGAAGGAGCGCTGACTCTGCCTAGACTTAACATAGGAACTTTGACCTTGCCTGACTGATCCCTCAATGTGTCAAACTCCAATTTTATGAATTTTACAGCGGTGGTGAGGATGTCACAAATTTAATGACACCAAAATCCTCCCACCAAAGGTCACGCAAAGGAGTCAGTGTGGCGCAAGAAAAAGCCTGTAGGCTTTTTTTATATTAGATTCTGCAAAATTTTGGACTTTTTAGGGCTAGCTCCTCCTACTAGCTATACATCTTCTGCAGGCACCAAGCTAGTCTTAGCTTATTGACCGCAGGAGGCAGACCTTTTCCTTCATTAGTCTTTGGTTTTCATGACATGGAGACTTCAGGGCTGGCATTACTCTGTTTACCCCACTGAGGAGGGCAAACAGACTGGATCTAAACTCTCTGTTCACAGCCTGACCTTCAGAAGACAAGGCGGCTCAGTCAACGTTAGTTTGACCCTGACCCACCAGCCTTAGACACCCTCACGTTGGAGCAGTACAGGAGTCCACCCTTCTGATAACCGTCTTCAAGCCATTTTCTGTCACTGCAGCACGTTGCGTCCAAGGTATTTGGCCTCCCCGTCCAAGTCAAAACTGACAAAGTAACGGCCGTCGCGTACATAAATCACCACGGCGGGACCTGCATCTTGGAGATAATCATAGAAGTAGCCAAGATCCTCATACGGGCCAAAGGTGACCTTTCAGTGGTCTGGCAGGAAAACAGTCGACCCGGAGGATGTGAGTTGCACCCCGTCTTGTTTCATGAGCTCTGTCAGAGATTAGGTCATCCGGATGTCAGTCTGAAAGCATCCAGAATCGGCCACAAATTTTCAGTCTACGTGTCCAGATCTCGGGACCCCCAGGCTCGGGCACTGGGTGCTCTAGTAATTCATCAGGACCAATTCCATTCACAGTACATTTTCTTTTCCTTTTACATCTCGACTTCTCAAGAAGGTCAAAATGGAGGGTCTGCTGGTGGCTCTCATCATCCCGATTGGTCTTGTTGACACTCTGTGGCCCCCTCCCTTTTTGAGAAGATCTTCTCTTACAGGGACCCACCTTCCACCCCAGTATGTCCATGCATCGTTTAATGGCGTGGGAGTTGAAGCAGCGGTCCTGAGAGCCCATGATGGCTAGGAAGCTGTCGTCTTTCCAAATCTATCATTGTGTCTGGAAGACATTTTTTCTCTCGTGCAAACAACGAGACATCCACCCCATGCGGTTTTGTATCTCGCCTTCTGCCTTTCCTACAAGAAGGGTTAAACCTGGGACTGGGTCTTCATTCCCTTGAGAGTCCGGTATCTTCGTTGTCCGTTCTTTTTCAGCGCCCTCTGGCCTCGAAGTGACTGCTTTGGAATGTCCCATTGCCCTAGGCTGTGTCTCCCAATGCAACGGTTGACAAAATGTAAGATTTTTGTACTTGCCATAAAATCTTTCTTGTCTCGTTTATTGGGGAAAAACCACACCCACCCAAAGCGGCGTTCTCATCTGTTCTCATCCTTGCTGGAGTTCTCTCTCTGGAGGTCCACATGGTTCTGAGCACATTGTCTAAGGTTTACGGTTTTCTCTTTAACTGTTGTTTTAACCTGTTTTTATCATCGTTGCTTCTGCTTGCATTCAAACTTGCTAACTTGGTGCCTGCTGGAAGGGTATAGCTGGCAGGAGGAGCTAACCCCTTTTTTTTTTTTTGCTTACTGTCTGCCTCCTAGTAGCAGTAGCTATACCCATGGTCCTAGGCTGTGTCCCCCAATGAATGAGATGAGAAGATTTTTGTACTTGCCATTTTTCATATAATAAAATAGATTTTATGGCAAGTTGTTTTTTTTTAAAAAAACAACTTTAAGATATGTAATATTTATACATTTTATTAAACTTTTTATTTTTCCTCTCACTGGAGACTTGAACTTGCAATTGCCTGATCACTCGTACAATATACTGCAATGCTTTAGTATTACGGTATATTGTACTTTTAACATCCGCTGTGCTTCTTAAGTCAGACTGAGATCCATGGCAACCTATCAGCATCCCACAATCGCGTCGTGGGGGAATGTCTAACCATGTCTAAACAGTTAAATGACCATTGATTGGTGCTTGTTCCAATCACAGCTGTTCTCTGCAGTTGTCAGCTGTATCAAGCAGCTGATAGCTGCCAGGTATGAAGCTCCCGATGCATTCTCCATACTCACCCCACAGATCAATGACGTACATTTAGATCATTGGTTGTTAAGTGTTTTAAAAAAAAAATTGGGGGAACATTGGAAAGTATATAAAGCTCCTCTGTGAGGAAAAAAAACCCTCCGGTGCAAACTTCAAATCTTCAACATTGGAATGTATACTGTGGATTCCACCCTTAGCAATGCATTAGCAAAATCCATAGCAAACCTGCTGCAGAAAATACATCCCTTATGGATGTTCCCTAGCAGAGAAAATGAATTTGATTCTTTCTCCTTGGTCTTTGCACACTGTCTCGTCAAAAAAAAAAGTGCCGGATTAGCAGACCCTCCGGATTACTGCAAGAATTTCCCTGAAATCGCCACAAATTTTAGGTCCCAGAAATAAAATGTATGTATTAGCAGTAGCTTTTCTTTCTTTCTTTTTTTCCAGACGTGAGGCTCCTCCCGGTCCATTGGCTGTCTGATTTTGTAGCTCTGCCCTATTTCAGTATAATTACGCTTTAGAGAATTAGTTGCTACAAGCAGTTTGATTATTCAGGTTGCCGAATAGTTTTGGCCATGTAATGTAGGTTTTACATGTTTGACAAATCCTTATGATCTGTTTGTACTGTTCTTACTTGCAGATATAAAGCAGGACATGCTGGAAACGGTCATCCCTAAAGATGTCGGCGACTATGTGATGGTGGTGTTGGGAAAACATCGAGGGCAGGCAAGTAGACAGTTTTTGTTAACATGGACAACAATCCCACAGTTTGCACTCAGGTGCCCTTTGTGGTGACTTGTTCTTCCGGGTTGCTTGTGAGTAGAGATGAGTGAGCGTACTCGGTTCGGGTGTTTTTGCACTTGAGCACCGCTTTTTCCGGGTAACTGACTACTCGGATGAAAAGATTCCGGGGGCGCCAGGGGTGAGCGGGGGGTTGAAGAGGGGAGGGGGGGGGAGCTCCCCCCCTGTTCCCCACTGCTACCCCCCGCTCCACCCTGGCGCCCCCGGAATCTTTTCGTCCTAGTAGTCAGTTACTCGGAAAAAGCGGTGCTCGAGTGCAAAAACACCCGAACCGAGTACGCTCGCTCATCTCTACTTGTGAACATATCTTCTATTGTAATATAAAGGGAGAAGGCCAACTAGAGTTGAGCTGCAGCTCCATAGAAAGTCTATAAAGCCCTTATGCTGCTTGTGATGACAGCTCAATGGGCATAGCGCTCAGATAATCCCTTTTTGGGGTCAGTAGGGGGTTTCAGCACCCAGAACCCACCGATCAAAACTTTTGACATGCTACTATGATATACCAGAAGTTTTTAAATACGTTTTTAGTTCTTTACATGCAGTTTGTTGCAGCACACATTTCATTGCTATTCTCAATAGTAGTCGCTCTCAGACAACCAGAATATTCTACAGAATGTCCAAGGTTCAGACTGTCGTCACTGTTTTTGTTGCAGCAGCTGTGTTTGGATTCAGATCTTCATGCAAATGATGCCGCACACAAATTAGTTATACGTATACCACAGTAGCTGGAGAAATGTACCCAGCTGCCTTTATTTTAGCAGTGAAGAAGTGCCGCCTCAAAGTAAAATCTAGGGTGTGAGATCCCGGACTCCAGACTTTATTCATGCTGTAATATGCTGGTCTGCACCCTCAGCTCTTCAGTTAAAAGGGTTATCTGCACTCTTACTATTGATGGCCTATTCTCAGAATTGGTCCTCAATAGTTGATTGGCATGGGTCTGCCGCTCAGGATCAGCTGATTTCCAGCACCATTGTCAATGAGGACAGTGTGGAAAGCAGATGGTGCTGTCGGTCTTGCAGCAGCCTGGTTTGGTACTAGAGACACATCTCCCATTGAATTCAATGGGAACTGAGCCTGTGGTACCAAAAAACTAGGCCGCTGCAATGTTGACAGTGCTGTCCGTATTGACAGCGGTGCCGAGAAACAGCTGATCAACAGAGATCCCGGGAATCAGACCCCCGCTGATTTTTTTTATTTTTTAAATCTTGCTGTTTTATCCTGAGAATCAGTCATCATATTAAAAGTCTGGACAGCCCCTTTTAAGAAACTACAACTCCATTCATACCCGGGCCAAAAGGTGACGGGTAGAGATGAGCGAGTAGTGCCTTAGCCGAGTATCTCCCCGCTCGTCTCTAAAGATTCGGGGGCCGGCGCGGGTGACAGGTGAGTTGCGGCGGGGGGGGGGGGGAGTTGAGAGACAGGAAGAGAGAGATCTCCCCTCCGTTCCTTCCCGCTCTCCCCCGCCGCTCCCCGAATCTTTAGAGGCGAGCGGGGAGATACTCAGCTAAGGCACTACTCGCTCAAGTAATGTGCCTTAGTGAGTATACTCACTCATCCCTAGTGACAGGGCATATCCACTAACTTGTTACTGAAGATGTTTTTTGTTTTTCCTCAGGTGGGGAAGATCCTACATAGAGAGAGGCAGAAGAGCAGAGCGTTGGTGCAGTTAGAAGGGGATGATGATGATGCCGTCACCTTCAGCTATGACGTCATTTGTCACTATACCGGGATGCGTGAGGACTGACGACTGCAAGAGCCATGGCAAATACAACTTTTGTACATTTTATCCAGGCTATTGTATCATTTTTTATTTAATACCTGTAAATAAATATTTTTTTTCTGTAAAATATTTATAGTTTTAATATGTAAACTAGCACTTTAATATAAACTGCCTCAAAGGGGTGGCTCATGGATATGAGAGCTGTGTTGGCTGGTTACTACAGATCCAGTACTCCAGGGAAGCAGCAAATTTTGCTGAATTACCATCTGCTTCTCTTTTTTTTTTTTTTTTTTTTTTTCAGCAACTGCTAGAGGATTACTGTAGTACGGTATTACATGTAGTTTCTCAAATGAGAAAAATGAGTTGTTTTTTGCGTTTTTTTTTTAAATGCTTTTTGACGTGCAGAATAAAAAGCGTATTCAGCTTATTGTACACGTTGTTACGGATGCGTCAATACCAAATATGTTCCATTAAAAAATTTTTTTACCCTTTTTTTATGCTAATATGAGAAAAAGCATAAAGGGTTTTATTTTATTTTTTTATGCTTCCTCTGTGAACCTTTCCCATGCCGCAATCTACATAGATCGCGGCAGGGAAGAGGTTAACAGCGGGGGGAGAAGGGGCGCATCTCCGATGCACCCACGCTGTTGCAGCGGGAGGTCAGCTATGACTGACAGCCTGCTCCCGCTGCGGCATAGCGTGAGATCTGTCATGATCTCACGCTATCCCTATGATGTAAGAGTAGGTCATTTTGCGGGAAGTACCCCCGCTCCCATGATGTACCCTTAGGTCATGGGGAGGGGAGGGGTTAACCTTATTGATTGGGATGATGTCCTCAGAAATAAGACCACAGACAATAAATGGGAAATTTTTAAAACCATCTTAAATACTCCCTGTGTAAGGTTCATACCTTACAGGAATAAGAAGGTTGGGAATTGGAGAAAACCAATGTGGATCACAAAAGATGTAAAGGGGGCCATAAAACCAAAAAGAAAACATTTAAACTACTTAAACAAGAAGGCAATGAAGAAGCACTAAAAATCTATAAGGAGAAAAAAAAATGTAAAAAGCAAATAAAAGCAGCAAAAGTGGAGACAGACTCCTTGCCAAAAAGAGTAAAACTAACCTTAAAATGTTCCACTATATAAATAGTAAAAAGATTAAATTGGAAAGTGTTGGACCTTTTTAAAAAGGAATGATGGAAAAATAATCGAGGATGATGAGAAAGCAAATCTGTTAAATAGTTTTTCTCCAGTTTATTTACCCATGAAAATGAAAAGACAAGTGAAATGCAGAGTGATAAAGTAAACTCTCCATTAAATGTCACTATTCCAACCCAGGACGAAGTGCAGAGCCATCTTAAAGATATCAAAATGGAAAAATTGCCTGGTCCTGATGGCATACACCCCTGAGTTCTAAGGGAATTAAGTAATGTGATAGAGCATTATTTCTTATATTTAAGGATTCTGTAGTGACGGGGTCTGTTCCACAAGTGTGGTGCCAATATTCAAAAAGGGGTCAAAAAGTGAACCTGGAGCCTGCAGGCTGGCAAGTCTTGCTTCTATTGTGGGTAAATTGTTTGAAGGGTTTCTAAGAGATGCCATCCTGGAGGACCTCAAGGGAAATAGCTGTATAATACTGTATTGGGATGGCTTTATGAGAGGGCACTTCTGTCAAACCAACCTGATCAGCTTCTACGAGGAGATAAGTTCTAGACTGGATCGGGGAGAGTCATTAGATCTTCTATATCTGGACTTTTCCAAAGTGTTTGATACTGCGCCGAATAAGAGGTTTGTATATAAAATGAGAATACTTGGTCTGAGCAGGAATGTGTATAAGTGGGTAAGTAACTGGCTTAGTGATAGAAAACAGCGGTGGTTATAAATGGTACATACTCTAATTGGGTCACTGTCACAAGGTGGTACCACAGGGGGGCAGTATTGGGCCCTATTCTAAATATATTAATGACCTGGTAGAAGGATTGAAGAGAAATTTACAAATGACACAAAACTATGTAAATTAATAAACACGAGAGGACAGAATCCGGTTGCAAAAAGATCTGGATAAGTTGGGGGCATAAAAGTGGCAAATGAGATTTAACATTGATAAATGTAAGGTTATACACATGGGCAGAGGAATACGTGTCACCATTACACACTAAAGGGGAAACCACTGGGAAACGCTGACCTGGAATAGGACTTGGGGATTTAAATTAAAGCGATGCTCCAGGCCTGGACAAACAAGGATGGGTGAACTGCTCCTCTGACTACCCGATGCACACTGTGCATAGCATGCATTGGTAGTATAGGGCACTACATGCTGACCTGACTGGTCAGTACCTCTCGTGTGGACAGCACTGGTTAATCAAAGCAGGTGGTGTGCCTTAGACTAATGATGAAGACTCATGCAGTGTGCACTAGGTAGTCAGAGAGAAGCAGTTGCGGCCATCTGTTTGTCCAGGCCCAGAGGGTTGCTTTAACTGGAGTGACTTAAGGTCTAGGGGCGCATGACGAGAACATTGTTGTTCCTCTTTACAAGTCACCGGTCAGACCACACATGGGATATGCTGGATAGTTTGGGACATCTAGTCAAAAAGGACATATCAGAGCTTATCAAAACGGGTTATTTAGTTTAGAAAAAAGACGGCTGAGGGGCGACCTAATAACTATGTATAAATATAGCTGGGGACAATACAGAGATCTCCCCCATCATATATGTATACCCAGGACTGTGACTGTAACAAGGGGGCACCCTCCACGTCTAGAGGAAAGGTTTCTACACCGACATAGAAGGGGGTTCTTTGCTGTAAGAGCAGTGAGACTATGGAATTCTCTGCCTGAGGATGTGGGGATGGCGAACTCACTAAAAGTACAAGAAAGGCCGGATGACTTTCTTGAGTAATCATGATATAGTCAGATTACTTCAGAAGGGTCAGTGATCCAGAAATGATCTTGATTGCCAGAGTGGGGTCAGGAAGAAATTTTTTTCCCCTAAAATGAGGAAAAAATTAGCTTCAACCTCAAATTTTTTTTTTTTTTCTTTTTGCCTTCGTCTGGATCAACAATGCGGGAGAATAAGCTTAACTATGTGGACATATGTCCACCTTACGCATGGTTGCTGCTACCTGATGATGGGCAGTGTCGCCATGTTGTATGCAGTACCGCCAGGCAGTGAGCGTTAAGTGTGTAAAATAAGCAAATATGTAATTTTTCTCTCTTGGCCTGAGGCTTGAATTAAACAAAATGTAAGTTCATAAATATTGGAGCAAAGGAATCTAACGAAAGAAGCAATACTACCTGTTGGTTTCCCTGCCAGTATGTCTACTAGGCTGCAGCAATGATGTCACATCTACAGCATGTAATCCCCGGCCTCGGTGGTGTAGAGCAAGAGAACACTGAGGCCGGCAATTGTTAACAACACTTGTTAGGCCGGCTTCACATGGGCAAGAAAATCGCACGAGATTTGTGCGCTGCGAGGAGTGCGACTATGAGCCCCATTCTTTTGAAGGGTGTTATACACATACCATCTTTGTACATGTTCTTGCTTCGCTTCTCCCATTGTTTTCAATGGGGCCGGCGGCAGCATAGCATCACATGCGAGGTGCACGCGATGTGATGCAAGGTCTCCAATTGAAAACAATGGCAGAAACTGTGATCCTCCACCGCAGCTGTCATCCACGGCGGTGGATCGCTTCTTTCCCAATGGGATGCGGTTTGGAAACCAAAATGCCTCACAATCACAGGGAAAATGCATGTTGGTGAGCCCAAAACTGAGCCATGATTCATCGCCTGATATCGCCTTTGCCCGTAAGACGTCAGCTTTAGGACCCGCCAGTATGAAGGAGAGCCCTGAGGATTGCATTAGGGGGCCTTCACACTTGCGATCCCGATATCGCTGCATTTTTTTTACACTAATGTCAATAGGACTTTCTAATGTTAAAAGCACATCGCTCAAAAATCGCAAGTTTGTGTGATGCGTTAACATTAGAAAGTCCTGTTGACATTTGCGTTAAAAAAACACAGATATCTGAACCGCAAGTGTGAAGGCGCCCTAATACCTTTGCATTGGGCATGTCCTATTTTGGGGGGGATACAGGCTCACACAACTGTATGGTGAACCGCTGCGTAAAAAAAAAATTGCAGCGTTTGGAGCTGCTTATCACCATGTTTATGATTACACTTTATGGCGTATCTCCCGCATTACACACGGAGCCCACTGAGGGATTTCCCAATAGACAACAGCTCAGGGGCCTTCTGCAGTGACAGGAAGGTGGCAGCACCTTGTCATTCGTAGGTCGGTGTGAGCCTTCCGCACAGGGGGGTGCCGCCCATGGAAGCCGCCGGTCATTGTCTCTCACTCCAAGTCATGTTACAAAAGAAGATTTAAAAAAACTGCGATACGTCTGGAACGAGCGTAGGAATTCTAGGGAAAGAAACCTCAAGGATGCATTTGCACGTAGCGCAAATGGTGTGGATTTTCCGCATGAAATCCGTGTCAAAATCCACATCATTCACGTGGAGTATTTGATGCAACTATTGTTGCAGATCTGCAGTAGATTTAACCCTTTCAACTGAAGGCGTTAAGTCTGCTGCGAGAGCGACACCAAAATCCGCAACAAGGGGTCAAATTGGCACCATTTCTGCTCCGTGGAAACGTATTCATTAACCCCTTCAGTGGCAGGTTTATTATTACCATGTCATGCCTCACACTTTGACAGTTGGTATTATGGCAGGGAAATCTCCGGGGCTTGCTGTGCTGAGTATTCAGTAAACACCCCAGAAGATTTCAGATGACAGCTCAGTACTCTGCACATTTCAGCACTAGAGCTGTCCACAGAAAATTTTTTTGTTGTTTAATTGCAAGGTCAGTGCAGCAAGCCCTGGAGATTTTTCTGGGTGTGCCACTAAAGGGGTTAATGGATTTTCCAATTAGTAGATACCATATTTTTATGAGTATAAAGCCTGTGTCGCACTAATTTGTGCAGCATCTTGTGCATGCAATACACATGCATAGAACGCATTGATTTCAATGGGTTTGTACACATAAGCATATTTTGCATGTGCATTTCGTGTGCACAAAAGAAATATGCAGCATGCTCTATTTTCCTGTGCATTTGCGCATGAAAATAGCACATATTGAACTAATTAATTTGCCCATTTCAATTAATGGAAACATGGTTGCGTTCTAACGGGGTTAAGGCACCGAATGGGCCAGTCACTAAAGGGTTAAATACTTTGTTGCTAGCTGCGGCTACATAGATACTAGGTATAATACTTTGCACATTGTGAAATAATAGCTATGGCTGAAGAACAATATTGTTAAGGCTGTACAAAGCCCAGTCCAATAGAATAGAAATACAGTTCACATAACGTAGTACAGTTCATCTTTAAAGGGTTAACACTCTAATCTTATCAATGCGCTCTAATTGGAAACATGAGGTTCAAACTCAATTGAAAATCTCTCTTTAATGGCAAACTCATACTGCCCTCTGTGTAATATGCCAGGCCAGAAGCGACAGTGTGCGAAATGGCAGTTTGCTCAATAGTATAATCTACTCAGTGCAGTTTGTGCATTCTCTAACAGGCCTGTGGATTACCTAACATTGTCCCTCACCACATGTGTACCTAATTTCTGAATTGAGGCTGACCTCACTTACAGTTTGTAGCATGGAAATTGTTGCTACCGCTGGCCCAAGCTAATCCAAGGTCAATAGGATGGCTCTACCACAGTTTTTTTGGATCCTTGTAGCAGCTCTGATGCTTCCACCAGCACGTACTACGAATTATCTAAGGAAATAATCTACTTTAAACTAATTCTGAATTGCACTATGAAAGCTGAAGTCTCCTTGTTGTGAAGAAGTAAATTATTAAATGTTTTCACTGCCTCTTGGAGTCCCTTCCCACCATTTAACATCTGTACTGAGGTACCACACTACACTTCAGGGGAAAGAAGTGTTTTATATTAATTTCTCTCATTATTTTGTCCGGCACAGGTCTTGGCTTGTATACGGACTGATGTCACAAACTGACAACTAACATCTTGCCCTACCCAACTTCGCGGGTAGCACCCAAAAGCCAAAAAGACAATTTATAATTTTTCAGGCTGCATACCGCCGTCAGTGTAAGAGAGAAGGAGCTAGGCCACCTTGATAGCCACCGTTTTACGCCGATCTCTCGCTCCGCAGTTTGGCTGGTTGTACCTCGGCTCAGAAACCTCCTGTCTCTGTATCCCAGCCTCCTCTGTCAGTCAGGCAACACCTCTAACTTGGCTCGCAGTTTCTACACTTAAAGTGCAATGGTCCCACTCTGCGCTTCTCCATGGCACGGCAAGAAATTGTCCTTTATTAGGGCTTGTTCAGAGGAGCGCTGTGTGCGCAGTATAGCCATGTGCAAAGATCGCAGCTATACTGCTTTAAAGATCGCGTGTATGGGTTAATTCAAGCTACATGAATGTTTCTATAGGAACCCATTGGTTCCTATAGAAGAATGTCCTGTGCACGCCCACGGCGCTCGTCTGAACGAGGCCTTATATGCTAGGCGTCAGCCAATCATTAAAGTCCACTAGACATGCTCTGTTCTGCTATGCTGAAAGTTAGCGCAAATATTGTTGCGTCTGTCCATTGCCATGGCAACACTTTAACCCTTTAGGGTATCCCATTACATAGTCACCAGATGCAGAATAACATGTTGCCATTGGTGACCTTTCCATCTATAGCTCCAGCTTAAGCATTCAGAGCTATATAGATACTCGTACAGGTCCTATGATTATACCGCTGCACATCATGCAGTAATGGTAGTGGGGACATGACTAGGGTCAGGATTTCTGCGTGGAGGGTCCGTTTTGGCCATCGGTAGAGGTGGTCATGCAGCAGAGATAAGAGGAGAGCAAAACAGCATTAGTATTAGGCCACTTCCACACATCTGGTCCTGTAAGGACCTGCTGCCGGCACCTGCGCATGTGCCCCAGCGGAAAAATGTTGGGCACATGCACATAAGGCCGGTAGTGAAGAGCAAGGAGATGTCACTGGGGGCCGCAGTATGTGTTCCCTGGTCACATGATCGCCGTTATCCAAGGGACAACTTGGGCAATTACATACCTAATTTCCCATGTTGTTACCCTAATTAATTTATATGCCCAGAATTTCATCTGAGAAACACAACATGGCATCTGACAGTTATTCCTTTTGAAACTTCCTAGTAAGGCCTCCTCTCGACGGGCGTAGCGAGATCCCGTGGCAGCGAGCCTAAAGGTGAACAAATCACTGCGAAACCTACAAACTTTGTGGAGTCCTAAAAAAATAAAATGACGCTTAAAAATGATTGCAATATAAAGAAGGCTTATGGTGAATGTTTATGAATTATTGACTATTTTGTGGTGTTTCACTATCTGTCTTAGGCTGGATTCCCACGAACGCATATCGCCTCGGTTTTCACGCCAAGCCGATATACGTCGTCCTCATGTGCAGGGGGGGGGGGATGGAACAGCCAGGAGGAGGAACTGAGCTCCCGCCCCCTCTCTACCTCCTCTCCACCCCTCTGCACTATTTGCAATGAAAGGAGGTGGGGCGGGGCTAAGTTCAGAGAATTAGCCTCGCCCCCATCCCGCCTCTCCCCATTGTAAATAGTGCAGAGGGGCGGAGAGGAGGCAGAGAGGGGACGGGAGCTCAGTTCCTCCTCCTGGCTCTTCCATCCTCCCCCCCCCCCCCTGCAGATGAGGACACCGTATATCGGCTCGGCGTGAAAACCGAGCCGATATACGTTCGTGGCAATGCACGCTTACAAGGAGAAAAACTCAAAGTTTGAAAATTGCTAATTTTTCCATATTATCAATAAATTGTTGTTTTTTTTATTAATAAAGATAAAATTTATTTTAAAAAATTTACAACTAATATAAACTTCAATATGTCACAAAAAAAAAGTCTCGCGTCGATCAGTAAAATCACTTAAAAGTCATTACCACAGTCACAGATGACAGATTTGAAAAGTAAGGCTTAAATAGGCCATGTCCTTAAGGAGTTAAAGTGATTGTCTGTCTCTTTTTTTATTTCTAAGGTTTTGAGCGCCCCCCCCCCCAACCCAAATACTGTACTCTGTCAATATACGTACTGTGGCGCAGCAGCGCCCTTTTGGTGCGCTGGAGCTATGGCATCTGGCCTGTGATTTCACATGAATTTCTAATATAGGAACCTGTTTATGGGATGTCACTGAGGATGGCCGTTGTCGGGGATGCCTATTGGCTGCAGTGGTCACATGAGCAAACAACCATGTGACTGCTGTAGAGGAAGTAAAAAGAGCAACTGGAGCAGCGCATCCGTGGAGAGGTAGTTTTATATGTTCTGTATTTCTCTGACTATAAGGCAAACGCGCGCGCAATACGCAAGGAGATGCATGAAACACTATGCAATGCCGCTGGCAAAAGAACACCTTTAGTAAAAGAACTAATTAGACGCATTAGCCATTTCAATCGGTGCATCTTTGTGTTCCACGTGCAAATGAACATGCCCTGTGGGCAGCAAAAAAGAGCAGTAAAATACACCTATGCGCGCAAAAACCCTTATTTAGTTGTCTAAAAATTGTCTGCTCCTTTTTGTCCAGAGGCAGGACGGGGGAGGGTCTGATAGTTCCAGAGATCCCTGACCCTTGTCCTAATGATCCGGCAGTGCACTGATTGATACCTATCACTGCTACACAGTCCTCCCTTTCCCTGCCCAATTTCCTTCAGCAGATAATTTTGGAGACCACTTACAAGCCCCCCCAAACATGCCCTGGGGTGCAGGTCCTCCGCTATACACACAGGGACAGACAATAGCAATGATCAAAGGTTTTCCAGTAGGAGCAGAACCAAAGATGATTTCATAATCAGTTAGAGAGGGTCATGTATCGGTATTACTACACTTGTATATGGGGATCTAGTGTTAATAAAGCCAGTGTTTAACATGCAGATGTGTGCTTCTAACAGAGCTGTATGAGTTGTGTGTGTGCTTGTAGCGGAGCTGTATGAGTTGTGTGTGCGCTTGTAGCAGAGCTGTATGAGTTGTGTGTGCGCTTGTAGCAGAGCTGTATGAGTTGTGTGTGCGCTTGTAGTAGAGCTGTATGAGTTGTGTGTGCGCTTTTAACAGAGCTGTATGAGTTGTGTGTGTGCTTCTAAGAGAGCTGTATGAGTTGTGTGTGTGCTTCTAACAGAGCTGTATGAGTTGTGTGTGTGCTTGTAGCAGAGCTGTATGAGTTGTGTGTGTGCTTGTAGTAGAGCTGTATGAGTTGTGTGTGTGCTTGTAGCAGAGCTGTATGAGCTGTATGAGCTGTGTGTGTGCTTGTAGCAGAGCTGTATGAGTTGTGTGTGTGCTTGTAGCTGAGCTGTGTGTGCTTGTAGCTGAGCTGTATGAGCTGCGTGTGTGCTTGTAGCTGAGCTGTATGAGCTGTGTGTGTGCTTGTAGCTGAGCTGTGTGTGTGTGCTTGTAGCTGAGCTGTATGAGCTGTGTGTGTGCTTGTAGCAGAGCTGTATGAGCTGTGTGTGTGTGCTTGTAGCTGAGCTGTGTGTGTGTGCTTGTAGCTGAGCTGTATGAGCTGTGTGTGTGCTTGTAGCAGAGCTGTATGAGCTGTGTGTGTGTGTGCTTGTAGCAGAGCTGTCTGAGCTGTGTGTGTGTGCTTGTAGCAGAGCTGTCTGAGCTGTGTGTGTGTGCGTGTAGCTGAGCTGTATGAGCTGTGTGTGTATAATGTATTACTACACTTGTATGTGGGGATTTAGTTTTAATAAAATCAGTGTTTAACCCAGTGATGATGTATCAGATTTTGTACCTAGAGTCGTTAGGCCGTCAGCCATTTTCTTCTGTGTACCTTGCCTTCTACTAAGCAATCCATTTGGTATCTACTATATAAACCCTGAATAGGTGGAAAGAAGCGACAGGTTTAGCAGCTTTTTCCCCAGCCTGTCAATATGTGCATGCAGGAAAAGCATTGTCTCACCTGCCTGGACAAGAGCTGTGCTGTAAATAACCCCCATTCTCTCTCTCCCACCTGTATGTGTTGGGTGGTATTAGCATGAGGATGCTGACCATGCAGGTGTTAATAAAGTTTAGGAAAACCATTCTTTTATTAATTTCCTCTTCCAGACTAGCCGGGGCCAAAGGAATCCATATTGGGGAAACCTTTAATAAGAACATTTGGTCGTGTGAAGGTCCCAGCCGGATATGAATTAGATTTTAAAAATCGGGTGTCCCAGCTGGACAAAACGCATCCACTCATGGTGCGTTAAGTGCTCAGGAACCCTCTCAAATTACGTAACCCCATCCCTGGTTGGGATTGCGGCTGTCTGTTTGGTACTCACACGTAGCTAAAATCATAAACGGAAATATGGCGGGCATATCCTCACGATCGGAGGCCCTCCCGCCGAGATATGACCAAGCATAAATAAATATGATTCCTCAGAGCTCCTACAAGTCCAGCCCTCCATTCTCTGTATGACCTCAGAAGGGGCGGAGAGGAGGTGTGTACTAAGGACCCTTTAAAATGTGGGTCCCCTCAGGTCCCACTTGTCGATCCACGGAGCTATACTGCGGTATATGG
The DNA here is from genome assembly GCF_035609145.1 of Eleutherodactylus coqui. NCBI lineage: Eukaryota > Metazoa > Chordata > Amphibia > Anura > Eleutherodactylidae > Eleutherodactylus > Eleutherodactylus coqui. Next base: position 24,474,955 of record NC_089846.1, on the reverse strand, counting down.
ACTTCCCTATGCTCTGGCTCTCCGCCGCACAGACCCCTTTGGGCCGTGTATTCCAAAATCTGGTAACTCTTTTAATTTCTCCTGTTTTATTTTAAATCTGCTGAGTGTGTATTCATACTGCATTCCTTATTCTCCCATGTAACCATCTTTTTCTTTGTATACCTTTGTGCATTCTGTATATATTGCACAGCTAGACCTTTTCTAAAATAAATCTACAATTTATCAGTTCAAGCCTTGTCCGTTTTAACAACGGACCATAATACTCCGAAGATTGTGTTAATAATTCATAGATCGGTTCCAATGCCCGTGAACATTGGTGGTGGCAGCTGTGTATGGGCATTGTAGAGCTCTGGAGTGCGTTAGAACGGATCAAGTGGTGATTTGAGCTTTCGCTTCGCATGCAGAAGCCCCGAGGAAGCTAGGTACAAATCAGCCTGTATTCTAACGACTTCACACTTACAATACCACTAGAGGGATCGAGGCGGGATCGATAGGTATCGGCCCCCTTCTCCCTCTCCTGCGTCCGGTACGTGACAAATTGGTGGCAGCAGTGGGATGTTTGAAACGTTCGTGCCAGAATTAAGCAATTAATCGTCATACGGAAAAAGCTAGCGGACTCTTCGCGAAGATTGCCTTTTCCAAGGCTTGACTCAGTGCTAATATATAACTTTTTTGTTTGGGAGTAAGGTTATACTGTGTGTACCCTCAGACTGTCCCCCACCCTCTTTCTATTTTATCTTTTATTTGGCAAGCCAACACCTGCGGGTATGGCAACTAGGAGGGTCGCTCAGGGGGGGCAAGCAACCGAGGTGCTCCAGGAAGACGAGGTCCAGCACCAACCTAACGTTAACCCCAAGCTCAGGATGGATGACTCTGCAGGAGAGCAGTCTATGGGTCAGGGTAGAGGAGACGCAGGCAGTGCAGGCCTGCAGGTGGACTCCGACTGGGTCCTTCACACAACCAGATATTCTTATTAAGGATTTCCCCAATATGGATTCCTTGGGCCCGACTAGTCTGGAAGAGGAAATTAATAAAAGAATGGTTTTCCTAAACTTAAAGGGGTTGTCCTGCGCCGAAACGGGTTTTTTTTTTTCAATAGCCCCCCCGTTCGGCGCAAGACAAACCCGATGCAGAGGTTTAAAAAAAAAAAACGGATAGTACTTACCCGAATCCCCGCGCTCCGGTGACTTCTTACTTACCTTGCGAAGATGGCCGCCGGGATCTTCACCCTCAGTGGACCGCAGGTCTTCTGTGCGGTCCATTGCCGATTCCAGCCTCCTGATTGGCTGGAATCGGCACACGTGACGGGGCGGAGCTACGAGGAGCAGCTCTCTGGCATGAGCGGCCCCATTCAGAAGGGAGAAGACCGGACTGCGCAAGCGCGTCTAATCGGGCGATTAGACGCTGAAAATTAGACGGCACCATGGAGACGAGGACGCTAGCAACGGAACAGGTAAGTGAATAACTTCTGTATGGCTCATAATTAATGCACAATGTACATTACAAAGTGCATTAATATGGCCATACAGAAGTGTATACCCCCACTTTGTTTCGTGGGACAACCCCTTTAATTAACACCTGCAGGGTCAGCATCCTCATGCTAATGCCACCCAACACATACAGGTGGGAGAGAGAGAATGGGGGGTTATTTACATCACAGCACAGCTCTTGTCCAGGCAGGTGAGACAATGCTTTTCCTACATGCACATATTGACAGGCTGGGGAAAAAGCTGCTAAACCTGTCGCTTATTTCCACCTATTCAGGGATTATATAGTAGATACCAAATGGATTGCTGAATATAAGGCAAGGTACATAGAACAAAATGGCTGACGGTAGGGGCATAACTATAGAGGGTGCAGGGGATGCGGTTGCACCCGGGCCCAGGAGCCTTAGGGGGCCCATAAGGCCTCTCTTCTTTATATAGGGAGCCCAGTACTATTAATAAAGCATTACAGTTGGGGGCCCTGTTACAGGTTTTGTATTGGGGCCCAGAAGCTTCAAGTTATGCTTCTGCATGGTTTAGGTATGGGTACGGGTACAGATACAGATAGAGGGGGGGCCCCATATCACCTTTTGCATCAGGGCCCCTGAGCCTTTAGTTACGCCCCTAGCTGACGGCCTAACGACTCTAGGTACAAAATCTGATACATCATCACAAACCCCTTATCGATCACCCATACATCTATTGATGGCAGCCAATAAGGGGATTTATTCTGCAGAATGGGCATTAGAAGCCCAGTGCGGGTGTTCAGCTGTCAGATGACAGCCGGGCACTTGCTCTAATATCAGGGACCGGAAAAACATCTGATCGCCAGAGTTTAACCCTTTACACGACACGGTCAGTGCAACCACGGCATGTAAAAGGCTGACTGAGGGAGGGGATTCCCTAAGTCACCTATCGGAGCCTTGCGATGTGACCGGGCAGACTTGACTATAGCCTACGGGTGTTGCCGAAAGTTTGGCCTATGAGGTTCAAAACTGCAGCTTTCCCCCTTTTTACTATGATTTTCTTTTTTTTAAAAATCACACGTGGTATTGCTGTGTTTGTAATCACCCACGAAAAAAAAAATGAATACATTATTTAACCCGAACAGGGCATGGCATAAAAAAAAAACAAAAAAAAACATGGCAAAAATAACTAGTTTTCTCGCCTTACAAAAATTGAAATAGGAAGTTATCAAAACGTTGCATGGATCAACAATTGGTACCATTAATCAGTACAACTCGGCCTGCAAAAAAAAAAAATTTCACAGCACCGTTGACAGAAAAAGAAAAATGCTAGGGGTCTTTGAATGCAGCATTCCAAAACATAATAAAAAAGTAAAAAATGTGAAAAAGTTGCATAAAAAAAAAAAACCTACGGAAATTTGGTATTGACAATCGTACCGACCTGCAGAGGCAGAATTAATTTAACATATTTAGGGCTTATTCACACAAGCGTATATTGGCCAGCGTTTTCACGGCCGGCCGATATACGCTACTATGTGATGCACTAGCTCGCCGTCCCACCTCCTCTCTCCTCCCCTCCGCTTGTTTGCAATGTGAATAGGCAAGACGGGTGCCGAGCTAAGCTCCCGCCTCCTCTCCGCAGCCAGCAATGGGAGGGGCGGAACTTTGCTCCACCCCCATGCCACCCCTTCAATTGCAAACAGAGGCAAGGGGCGGAGAAGAAAAGAGGAAGGGAGTTTAGCAGTCACGCTGCTAAACTCCCTCCCACCTCCCTTCTCCAGCCGCTGTCATTGGCTCCCATAGGAGTCAATAACAGCGTCCGTAGTCTGACGTAAAAGCGTCTGGCCGGGCACTTTTACACCGCTGGAATAAGCCTCTGTGATCTGATGCATTGGAATCCAACACATCAGGTGGTAGCTAGAGATGAGCGAGCATACTCGCTAAGGGCAATTACTCAAGTGAGTATTGTCCTTAGCGAGTACCTGCCCGCTCAGAAGAAAAGATTCGGGTGCTGGCACGGGTGAGCGCTGAGTTGCGGGAGTGAGCAGGGGGGAGCGGGGGAGAGAGGAAGAGAGAGATCTCCCCTTCGTTCCTCCCCGCCGCTCCCCGCCAGCACCCGAATCTTTTCTTTCGAGCGGGCAGGTACTCGCTAAGGACATTGCTCGCTCGAGTAATTGCCCTTAGCGAGTATGCTCGCTCATCTCTAGTGGTAGCGTATATCGGCTGGCCGCTAAAACGCGGGCTGATATACGCTCTTGTGAATAAGCCCTTATACCGTATGGTGAACGCCATTAAAAATTTAAAAAAAACATGCCAGAATTGCAGATTTTGTTAATCTTGCCTCCAGAAAAAAAATGGAATAAAAAGCAATCCAAATGTTCTATGTTCCCAAAAATTGGAAAAATGAAGACTAGAGTTCATCCCACAAAAAACAAGCCCTCAGTGCTTCGTTGCTCGGAAAGTAAAAACGCTACGGCTCTTGGAATGCGGCAACACAGAAGCAAATCTTTAAGAGAGAATCTTTTTTACTAACCTAAGAAAAAAGTTAATAAAATGTATTCAATATATTACACGTACAAAAACGTATGTCATTTCAAAAATACTACTTGTCCCGCCAAAAGCAAGCCCTCATCCGGCTATGTTGAGGGAAATATTAAAAAAACGTATGGCTCCTGGAATGCGACGATGAAAAAAAACTGAAAAATTGCTTGGTCATTAAGGCGCAAACAGGCTTTGTCACTAAGGGGTTAACATGCCAGCTGCAAGATGTATGTGCATGTAGCAGAGCTGTATGAGCTGTGTGTATGTACTAGAGTTGTGTGCGCTGTGTGCGTGCAGCAGTGCTGTGTTTGTGTACAATGCACAATGTGCGTGCGCTATTGTTTGAATGGACACATAGTGCTTCATAGGATGAATGTTCACTTCCATAGACAGCACACCAGCCTGCCAATGACAGACAATGTGCTGCCTTCTTCCTGTCGCTGCAGAACGCCCCATAGCTGTTGTCTGTCGGGAAATCCCTCAGAGAGCTCAGTGTGTAATGTGCCCCCTCCTGCTATACTGCTGCAGGCCTATATAGTGTGAGCAGCACAGGTCACCTTTCCAGCAGTGAAAGGGTTACATCCTGTACTTTCCAGGATGCTCACTCCCAGGTTCACCACAAGGAGGCGCTCACTAGTGTGGCTGCACGTCACTTCCACTAGAAGAGGTATTTGTAAACACGGAAGTGCGGCGACAACAACAAAGCTGCTGCTGTCACTGGCAGGTAAATTAGGGGAGACGGCAGCGCTGGGGGGAACTGTACAGCCGTCACCGCCTAACCTCTCTCTGTCTCCTTACAGCTGCCAGGTCCCAGTGTCCGCCATGTCCCAGCAGCGCGGTGTCAATGGGCTCCGGTTCAACCAAGATCAGAGTGAGTGGCCCATATGAATCGTCCATTACTGTTACATGTGATGATGTTTATGAGTGGCCATGAGGGTCCCCAGGGGGCAGTAACCACCCTAAACAGGGTGTATGCGAATACTTAGACACTATGTATACAGTATCTGTAATAGAGCCGTAGACGGGGCACAATGTTGGTAATAACAGCCTATCTGCTGCCAGTAGAACGAAAGGTTCCGCTGACCGCTATATAATGTGTGCGGGCGGCTTTATATCTACGAGTTCCCCCACTGTGATGTCAGAAAAGATCTCTGCAGGCAGACCTTTATTATGGAGATTTCCACTGCACCCGTGGAATTTTTTTGGACTTGCCTAGGATGTCTGAGATTCCATATCAAAATCCACAGTTAGACCTGCAGGTTCCGGTGTGGAATTCCGTAGCTGCGGATTTGGCTGCATCCTGCGGCGTAATTCCCTCACGTGTGAAAAGCTCCCAAGGAACCAACGACGCTCCTAGAAAAAACCAAAGGTTCACCTCCCAATGCCACCAGGAGCTCCTCATCCCTCCATGGTTCCGCAACAACTGCCACCCTCTCCACAGTGCTCCTTCGCCGCACACCACAAGCACTGACAGGGGGAACAAATGAGGACACACAAACCACAGGGCTACAGACAGCAGACATAAAGGGATGGCCAAAAATATGGAAGTACGAAATGCATAGAGTTTTAACCATGCACAGTCTCCGTATTAGCTCAGCATTCCCTGCTAGGAAGTGAACACTACGTCACTAGTGATGTAGCGTACATTGGTATTAGTGTATCTTGACACCACCGGAAGCTAGCAGTGTGACAGGAGGAACGCCCCCGTCATACCCCTAGCTCCTGATAGGGCTAAGGCACAAAGGTGTGAGGCTGACGTACAGTTGCTTTTTTGCCTTAGATTATTACCTGTTAATGCTACCATGTTTGCAAAGTAACATGGCAGCATTAATATGTAATAATGGAAAGCAAAGATGACAAGTAACCGTCAGCGTAAGGCAGCAGTGCAGGCAGACATGGATGGAGACACAGCAGCGTCTCACCCAAAGTCCCGGCCGGCATTTCTGCCATCCATGCCAACTCGCTGACGGCATGACAGCTCCCTCCCTGCTGTTATGTCTGCAGCTGTATCGGCCAGCGGATGTGTGCTGTGTGCCGGGTGGCTATTCAGAGCTCCATTGCGGCCGCGGCCTGTGAGCTCCATGCCAGGCGCCGGCTGCAAGTTCCCTGCCGGCCGCCACCACCCCTGCTGAATGCTGGCTATGAAGTACGATTTGGCTGCCGTAATTCCTTGTCACCTCCGTGCTGCTGCAACGCTTCAGCACACAGTAGCCTTCCGATTTGTGGCCCACCGCCGGGGAAGTTACTTGGAGCTCTGCCTGCACCCACAGTGGCCGCTCACTCCCTTTCCTAGCTCCGTTTACTGCCCTTCTAGGACCTTGTGAGCAAGAAGGTGCACAGCCAATCAGCTACAGGGGGTGTCACCCCCTGTCAATCTTCACTCCACCAGCTATTGCTGGTGGCGTCAAGATACACTAATACCGCGATTCTGGGGCTTCGAATGCAGAGATGCAAAAAAAGCTAAATTATTTTTTAAAAGGGGGGATTTATTGCGCAAAAGTCCACCCCACCCCAAAACAAACAAACAAACAAACAAAAACTATAACTACAATTGTGATACTACCAAATACCTCTGTATGTATTACATTTATAAGAATAGAGAGAGCGATATTTGTACCAACCCACAGAAAATTTAACGCAACATTTTTACTGCATGGTGAACGTTGTGAATAGAAAACATCAGTTCTGCCGTTTTTTCCCCTCCCTTTTCTACAAAAAAAGATTAATACAAGTTTTGCAATACATGATATGTAGCTCAAAATGGTACCAATAAAAACTACAGCTTGCCACACAAAAAACAAGTCCTCATATGGCCATCTTAATGGAAGTATAAGAGGTGGAGGTGAAAATCCTAAAACTCATTGCACCATTATAGAGGTTGTCCAGTTGTAAACAACTGATGGCCTATTCTTAGGACAGGCCATCAATAGTAGATTGGTGGCTGCCTACCACCTGGGAACCCCATTAATGAAGTGTTCGCTGGGCCAGTGTAAGCATGCATTGAGCTGATTTTGGCAAGAAGCAGACAGCTCTGTTCTCACTGCAGTGGCCAGGCTTCGTATTACAGGCACAGTTTACATTTACTTCAATAGGAACATTGACTGTAATACCAGGCCTGGCCACTGCAGTGTGAACGGAGTCATCTGCTTCCTGCAGAAATCAGCTCAGTATACAAGCACGCCAGCTCAGTGAACAGCTCATCAGCAGGGTTCCAAAGCAGCAGACCCCCGAGGATCTACTATTGATGGCTTATCCTGAGAATAGGCCACCAATGCTTTACAACTAGACAACCCCTTTAAAGGGAACTTGCTAGTTCCCCGCAATACATAAACTAAGTTATGTATTTTGTATACTTGCCGACTCCCACTATCCAGCACTGGCACACAGCACTAAAATCTTTTCAGGGTTCATATAGCAAGCAATGAAGAGAGCGGGAGGGGCACAATGCAGGGGTGAGCGCTGCTGCCCCTAGTTACAGCGCTCCGCGGGGGCCTGGGCACTGGGATCCTCATGGATCACAACTTGATATGGCACTCTGACATGTCAAACGCTTATGAAAAAAAGTGCAACTACTCTTTATACTTGTGAACTCTTCATGCTGGGAGGGGGCTGTTCTTGGACGACGGGTATGTGATATGTTTTCTCTTTCTTGGCTCAGGCTGCTTCTGTTGTGCGATGGAGACCGGAGTGAGAATCTTTAACATTGAGCCTCTGATGGAGAAAGGACACCTGGGTATGTAAAGCAGACTGTGTGAGGTCAGGGCTTTATGTTGTGGTTGTACGCCTCTTAACCCTTTACAATCCAATTTTGGATTCAGGCCTCATGTCCACAGGGAAAATCAGGCCCGCTACGGATTCTCCATGGAGAATCCGTAGCAGGTTCCTCCTGCCCCGCGGACATGAGCGCTGAAAATAAGAATAACTTACCCGCAGCGGACCGGGCAGATCTTCTCCTCTTCGCTGCTGGATCTTCTTTCTGCGGCCGGTGGATGTGCTCGGCACGTCGGCGGCGTGCCGCGCGCATGCGCCAGGCACATCCACCGGGCCGAAGAAAGAAGATCTGGCCGTAAAGAAGAGAAGATCTGCCCGGTCCGCTGCGGGTAAGTTATTCTGATTTTAGGCCTCCCGCGGATCCGGACAGCTTCCATAGGCTTCAATAGAAACCTGCAGGAGCCGTCCCCGCGGGAGACTCGCACGAAAATGGAGCAGGTCAGGTTTTTTTTCATGCTCCTTTTTTTTAAATTCACTTTTATTGACCATCCGCGGGTATTTATCTACCCGCGGGTGGTCAATGCATCCCTATGGGGTGCGGATCCGCGGGCAGGAGAAGAGTTAAAATCCACTGCGGTTTTTAATTCTTCTTTTCCCCGTGGACATGAGGCCTCAGGGTTTCCTACGGGGCTTTCTCTTTCTGCCATTATACAATGGCGCCATCTGCTGGCTAGAGCCAGTACTGCAGTGTGGGATATGCTGGAGAGGCCCCCGACAAAAGAGTGTCCAGTAATCTACAGTAAGAATACCCTGCCGGACGTCTTCCGACATCGGAGCTGTACAGCCTTCAATCAGAATGTCTTTAGACGTCAGACAGTGGATTGGAAAGGGTTAATATATTAGATACCTCTTATTCCAGCAAGTTTCAGATAAAACGATGTACTGTTCAGTCGCCATGGCAGCCTGGGGCCTTCTGAAGGTCCCTAGTACTGCCATACCTGAATGCCTATCGAGCCATACCTGTACCGTGGCTTGGTAGAATGCCTGTCAGATTGCGGTACAATGTAATACTATGGTATTGCATTATATTGCATGAGCGACTAAACGATCGCAAGTTCAAGTTTCCTGTGGGGACTGAAAAAAAATTTAAGGATGAGTAAAAAAAAAAACAACAAACTTTTAGTAATTCTTAGAAAAAAATAATAGGATGTAAAAGTGAATCGCTGTGTCTGGGAGCTAGTGCACTGAGCTCCCGCCCCTCTCCGTGACCCTTGCCACTGTTTGCAAAGTGAGGGGGCGGGGCGGACCTTAGCTCTGCAACCATCCCTACCCTTCCATTGCAAGCAGTGGCGAGGGGCGGGGAGAGGGGGTGGGAGCTCAGTGCACTAGCTCCCGGCCAGGCCCGCCTCCTGCCCTTGCAGAGAGGGACAGCGTATATTGGCCAGGCGTGAAAACCCAGCCAATATACGCCTATCTGAATAAGCCCTTAAAACAAGACTCTCCCAAAGATGGTGAAATTGAGTTTTTTGTTTTTTTTTTTACAAATTTCACTCCACTTAGAAGTATTTTAGTAAATTATAGGGCACATTAAATAGTACCATTGAAAAATACAACTTGTCGCGCAAAAAAAAACAAGCCCTCAGACCGCACACCTGGACGAAAAAATAAGGAATTGTCTCAGGACCCTATGAATATGTTTTATTAGGACACATGGAGGTCTTATGGGAGGGTCCTCCTGTTTTAGAACCCCTCTCTATGGGCCCGGTTGAAGAGTTGCTGTGAGGGACCCAGTGTATCCATTTATTACATGGACAGATATTTATTTGAATGGCCGCCATGTAGCGCTACGTTTCCCTTGTGGTGGCCACTGCCGCAGAAATGTATGCATAGACAAGACGTCGGCCAGCGATAACCGCACGTTGTCCGGAGCGAGGGAAGCCATAGTGTTTTATTTCAATGCTAATGGTTGAAAGTCCTAGCGTGATGAACCAGAAGACCCTTCAGTTCCAGTAATGACCAATATTCTCTTTTTCTGCCCAGACGTGGAGCAGGTGGGCAGCGTCGGGCAGGTTGAAATGCTGCACAGATGTAATCTGCTGGCACTGGTGGGTGGTGGGAGTAATCCCAAATTCTCAGATATCTCAGGTCAGTACTTCTTACTCTGGTTACCTCTCGGGGTCCTGACGTAAGATGAGCTCTTATGTGTCCTTATTCTTGTATAGTGCTGATCTGGGACGACTCGCGGGACGGGAAAGACAAGCTGGTGCTGGAGTTCACGTTTACGAAACCCGTGCTGAGTGTGCGACTGCGAACGGACAAGTGAGTCACAAATCTGGTTTTTAGTTATTGCTTTAATAGTTGTAAAAAAAAATATTAATTTCTGTGCTGAACAGTTGTACCTCTGCACGGACGGTGGTGACATATGGAGGTACAGGGGCTCGTATATTAGGGAGCTGTATGATATGCTGTTCCCTATTATCTCCTTATTTGCATAATGCACAGATGTCCAACACAAGGCCCGCGGGCCAAATCCGGCTTGCGACTCATTTTCTGGCATGAACTAACTATATGCATTACATTTTTTAGGATTGTCATCGTAGTGAAAAACCGGATTTATGTCTACTCCTTTCCAGATAACCCAACTAAACTCTTTGAGTTTGATACAAGAGACAACCCTAAAGGTAATGGCTTCCTATTACGTATCCTAGAAGCCCGTTTCCCCCAGCTGTAATAGACTTACATTGTAGTGTCCATATTAGAACTGCAAGAGCAATAGTTCCAGCAAGGCGATGGGGTTCTGTAGAACGATAATCACAGTTGAAGGGTCACAGTGTTGTCTGAGTGCTTCTCCGCCTTCCTTTTAGCAGTTGACGGAGGGGGGGGGGCTCTCAGGACTTGGGCTGCGATTGGTCAAAACTAGTGGCGTGTCACTATATCAGAAGTTTTGTGAAAGTTTGGATACCCTTTAAAGCACTTTAATGGTCCGTAAAGTATCTGCCCGTCATCATAAGCATCAGACCCTATGTGCCCCAGCGCTGCATGTGATGTGATCACCAACCTCTACTATGACAGACGGGACAGATTTGATATCCAGAATGAGACCTTCGGATCATTGGAGTTGCCTATTAGCTTCTGCTGCAGATGCAATACATGGTACAATTCATAACCAGTCTGCTTCTTCCAGCACATGGCTTCGTCTTTGAAGTTAATGAAGAACAATATGAATAATTACGGCTTCATACGAACGCTTTTGCATGTACAATACGCAGAAAATTTAACCTGCTGATTTCAATGCAAACCAGAAACCAGCTCCTCTGCAATCACTCCCACGCAAGGACTGGCTGGAAACCAGAACAGATGCACAGGAAAAGGGAGTAGGTCCAGCGTAGGGTAAAACTCTTTCTCTTTATTGAAAAATTCTAAGAGACGTAGAGGAACAAAAAGCATGTGCCGGCTTACATGTTGGCTATGATTAGGGGAAACTTGCTTGCCTGAAACGTGCAAGACAGCCGGTGCTTCTTGTTCCTCTATGTCTGTCTGGATTTTTCGAAAAAAAGTTTTCATCCTACAGTGGACCTACTCCCTTTTCCTGTTAATTTCAATAGCTTCATTCACATTTCTGTATTTTGTGCATGCCTTACAGTTGAACAGAAAAAAAAAATAGAGCAGGCTCTATTTTTCTGCGTATTTGCGTACCAAAGGTCTCCATAGAAGTCAATAAGGGGTGCGCAAATGCGTGCGCAATACACAAGGAGATGCGTGAAACACTGCGTAACTCCGCCGCAATAAGAACACATCTAGAATTAGTGCATCTTTGCTTGCCGCACGTAAAGGAACATGCCTTGCGTGCGCAAAAATACAGTAAAATATGCCGATGCATGCGCAAAAAACCATTGTTCATTCCGCAAACACACAGCGCTCAGGCACGCAAATAGACATAAGTCTGTGTGAAGCCAGCCTAAGACGATGTAGTGTTCAGATCTCTGAATGTGAGCGTGGCACTAGCGCTCGCTCCTCTAGTGAGGGGAGTAATGGATACGACGTGTCTTCTTCATAGCTGTGTGACATTACTGATGCGGGCTTTAGTATTTGCGCCTTTTATAGTGTTTAGTTTCAGGTTTATGCTGTAATTTCTCATTTAAGCCACTTTCACCCAAACCTATTATGGGTGCCTTTTTGCACCCGTATTACAGATAATTGTCCCAGTCTAAATGAGAGTGGCCTTCCTGACACGTTCTACTCTGTTCTGGTGCTCTTCTCTCTTCCCAGGCCTGTGCGATCTCTGCCCCAGCATGGAGAAACAGTTGTTAATCTTTCCAGGCCACAAATGTGGCAGCTTACAGCTGGTGGTAAGTCTACTTCTAACTACGGGCATCTTTCAATAGCATGATATTACATATCTAAGGACTTGTTCTGCTTCCAGGATCTGTGTAATGCCAAGCCCAGTAGCTCATCCGCCCCATTCACGATAAACGCCCATCAAAGTGAACTAGGCTGCTTAGCAGTCAATCAGCAGGGCACCCTGGTGGCTTCAGCCTCACGTAAAGGAACCCTAATACGACTATTTGACACCCAGACTCGGGAGCAGCTAGTGGAACTACGGCGTGGTACAGACCCAGCCACACTCTACTGGTAAGTGTGGTACGACCTCTTTAGGATGGTAAGTATGGATGACATTAGGGTAGGTGAGTGAGGAATATCGCAGTTCTCTTCAGTTGCGGTCATGGATTTAAGCTTTGTACTTGCTTTGTACTTCTTGGATATGTCAAGTTGTGTTATGCTGATATTGGCTTAGGCTTGTGGAAGATATCCATTACTAGTAGTATACTATAAGTAAAGCAGCAATATAATTACAGTAATGGTGCCCTATTAACATTTAAATTTCCTCTCGCCCCAGTATCAATTTCAGCCACGACAGCTCCTTTCTGTGTAGCTCCAGTGATAAAGGAACGGTGCACATCTTTGCTCTGAAGGACACCAAGCTGAATCGTCGTTCTGCGTATGTTATGTGCCAATGTCTATAAATATATGTAAATGCTGTATATACATGGTGCAAAATGCTGTTATCTAGATATACAGAGGTATGCAAAAAAATTGCATCACATGCTCCATTCAGTGTTGGATACTGAAAACCGTAAGGAAGGCTTCACATCTGCGTTGGGGATTCCACTTTCCTGCTTCATTCGGGGAGCAGGAAAGGGAATCTCTGTAGCCAAACAGTTCCATTATCAGGAACCCCCACTGACTAGGGCAGTCCAATCATGCATAGAGCTGATATGTGCAGGCAGCAGACAGCTCCGTTCTCACTGCAGTGGCCTGGCTTGGTATTGCAGGCGAAGCTTCCATTGAAATGAATGAGAATTTGGTCTGTAATAGCTGTCTGCACATATCAGCTCAGTGCACAAGTGTGCTGGCCTCAGACAACAGCGGTTCAGCGGGGATTAGTCTTGGGCGACAAATCCCTGCCTATCTACTACTGATGGCCTATCCTGAGGATAAGCTATTAATGGTTTACAATTGGACAACCGCTTTAAGGGTATGTGCATACTTGCATTTGTTATTTTCGGTCAGACGTCAGTAGCTTTTTGGTGTTATTTGTTGGAGTACTGCATCCGGCACAAGAGAAAACCCGAGACCCCCATAAATACCTGATGAACCTTTATCATAACTTCATGAAGAAAAAATGGATTGTGACTGATCAGCTCAATGGAGATCGTGACACCAGTGTGAACAGACTTTAGTTGGTCCAATCAGAAATTATAAATGCAAATATGCTGTTTAAAACTTTCAAGGCTTTCAGAAATCTTTTGAGATCTCATAGGGACATGTCAGGAGTTTGGATCGATGGGCTCTCAGTTTCATGCAGCGCCTTTTCTTTCGCTATTTTGAGCCGGATCTGCGATGGAACCTCCGGAGGTCGATGTGAAACCGGCTTAAGCTAGCTGCAAAAAAACCACCATGAACTGTTGTAAATAATAGAGGGGTAAAAAAGTTTTAAAATCTGCAGCCACGTGGTTCTCCCTGTCTTTGTTTAGGAACCAGTACCACCTGACCGCTGCAGCCAATCAGAGGCATTGAGGTACAGTTCTCCTGGTCTTATGGGTCTCAGCATCCGAGTGGTGGTACCAGGAGAACGGTACCTAACTGCTGTGGCCTCTGATTGGCTCTGTGGATCAGGTGGTAATAGCTCCTAAACTGGGACTGGATCCCTGGGGAGAGGAAGGGTAAGTATCATTGCTCTTGTTGTTGTAACACATTAGTAAAAAAAAAAATCTGCCAATAACTAGACAACCCCTTTAACTCTTTCCAATCCACTGTCTGACGTCTGAAGACATTCTGATTAAAGGCTGTACAGCTCCGATGTCAGAAGACGTCCGGCAGGGTATTCTTACTGTATATTACTGTCCGCTCTGTTGTTGAGAGCCTCTCCAGCATGTCCCATACTGCAGGACTGGCTCTAGCCAGCAGATGGCGCCATTATAGAATGACAGAAAGAGAAAGTCCCCTAGGAAACCCTAAATCCAAAATTGGATTGCAAAGGGTTAAGGCTGCCCTTTCATACACCAGTCTTGATATGAACCCTGCTGGAGGGAGATGTGCTTAATGTATTAAGAGGCACATGCTGCTTATTACATATGGAGCATCTCAGCCAGGCCATGCACCAAAATAAAGAGATGCACATCAGTTTCTGGCGTCAATTAAAGTAATTAACACAAGAGAGAACAGTATATGGGTGCAAATGGATCTGGATAAGTTGGGGTTTTGGGAAGAAAAGTGGTAAATGAGGTGTAACACAGATAAATGTAAAGTTATGCACATGGGCAGAGGAAATGCATGTCATCATTACACACTAAATGGGAAACACTTACATGGAAAAGGACTTGGGGAGTTTAGTTAACTGTAAGCTTAACTGGAGCAGCCAGTGTCAGGCAGCTGCTGCCAAGGCAAATAGGATCATGGGGTGCATCAGAAGAGGTCTAGGGGCACATGATGAGAACATTGTTCTTCCTCTTTACAAATCACTGTCAGAGCACACATGGAATATTGTGGACAGTTTTGGGCACCGGTACTCAAGAAGGATATCTCAGAGCTTGAGCGGGTACAAAGGCGGGCAACTAAAGTAATAAATGGAATGGGCGGACTACAATACCCAGAGAGGTTATCAAAACTGGGGTTATTTAGTTAAGAAACAAGACAGCTGTGGGGCGACCTAATAACTATGTATAATATATCGGGGCAATATAGAGATCTCTCCCATCATCTGCTTATACCCAGGACTGTGACAAGGGGGCGCCCTCCACGTCTAGAGGAAAGAAGGTTTCTGCACAGACATAGAAGGGGGTTCTTTACTATAAGAGCAGTGAGACTGTGGAACTCTCTGCCTGAGGATGTAGTGATGGTGAACTCCATAAAAGCGTACAAGGGTCCTGGACGCCTGGAGTGATACAATATTACATGTTATATCATTGATTGCTTCAGAAGGGTTGGTGATCCCGGGATTATTCTGATTGCCAGATTGGAGTTGGTAAGAAATCTTTCATCTGGATCAACAGTGGGGGGTAATAGACTGAGCTGGATAGACATGTCTTTATTCAGCCAAAAATACTATGTTAATTATAGTAAATCTGTCGGGCCGGGTGCAACCGCACATGCATGGGAACTGTGCTTGCAGTACCATTCCAGCCCACTGCACAATGTACAGAGCTGTGTATTACCAGCACAAAGCAGCTCTGTGCACTAGTGCAGTGGTCCTGGCAAACAGCTGAGCAGCAAACCCCTGCCAGTCTGCTACTGCTTACCTTTCATGAGGATAGGACATCAATGAAAAAGTCATGAAAAACCACTTTAAGGGCACGTCCACAAGTACCTGAAATGGTGCAGATCAGAAAAAATCCACACCAAAATCTGGTGTAGATTTTGGCATGGATCCACAGCAGAATTCGGACAACTTCTGTTGCAGATTTTCCAATGCGGAAATTCTATACCGTTTCTGGTATGTGTGACCGTGTACCCTAAGATTCATGGGTTGTGGTAGTCAACATGCATTGTATGAAACTTCATTACCAGATCGGTTTGGGCCAGCTGCCATCAGACGTGCCGCACTAGTTCAGGTTTGTTGGCCTGCGGTGATTTACACACACAATCATTCATAAGTTTACCGTTTTTAATGATTTTGATTCAGGTTGGCACGGGTTGGTAAAGTTGGCCCCATGATCGGTCAGTACGTGGATTCACAGTGGAGTTTGGCCAGTTTCACGGTGCCCGCAGAGTCCGCCTGTATCTGTGCTTTTGGCAAGAACACTTCTAAGAATGTCAATTCTGTAATAGGTGAGTGACGCCGCTGTAGCCGCCTGCCTCCCGCTGTGCAGCAGATCTAACCACCGTTCTCTTCCTCAGCCGTCTGTGTGGATGGAACGTTTCATAAGTACGTCTTCACTCCGGAAGGGAACTGTAACCGCGAGGCCTTTGATGTATATCTGGACATTTGTGATGATGACATTTTTTGAGCTGAAGGGACTGTCGCTACATGCTGAAGAAAGAGCAGCTCGGCGGTCCATGGACTACGTGGGAGGCGAATGCTGCGTTTATACAGTATTATTGTACATAGGTTGTAATTGACTGTATGTATCCATCTTAAAGATCTTACATTAGGAATAAAGTGAAGTAGATCTAAGGGAAATGGTAAATCTTATTTGCATCAGTCATTCATAGGTTTTCATACATTAGATCACTGCAGCGTCCCGTAGGGTGACCCCAGACACAAGTAGTACGTTGAGGAGCTGGGAGGATAAGACAGTTGCTTACCATGCTCCCTCCTGGAGGGACACACGTGGCCTCGGCCAGGGCAGCTCTGGGCCTCTTCCGGGCACCCCTAGGTGAGGGATACCTAGTAGTAAAGTTGCGAACAGGCATAGGGATTGTCACGGGTGATGCCCCCGCTCCGTTACCCACTGGAAAGACCATCGGCGGTAAATAAAGGAGACGCAGACTTGTGTAACGTACCTCAGGTCCCTGGGAACGGTCAGGGCCTGGCAAAACTTTACTTAGAATAAACACTGGAGAGGAAGGCACAAATTACACAAATTTGAGGTGAAGGAAGCCAAACAATAGGATAGTACCTCTACACGGTGATCCCTGACACGGGACGGACGTGTAGGAAACAGTAGAATTTAAGTACCTCTACGCGGTGATCCCAGGCATAGGTCGGCCACGTAGGAACAGTAGTAGGGGAGTACCTCTAAATGGGGATTTTGGCCTTGACTCACCATCAACACGCTCTGTCTCTTTTGGGGCTCACTCTCTCACGGTCACTAGCATACAGGTGATCAGGAACCGCTCTTCCTCCATTTTTCACCACATGGGAAGTGAAGCTACCCCCATGTGGCAGGCACTCTTTCTCAGGAACCCAGAAGAATCGAACCTCTCCTCGCTCACACACTCATATTTATATACTCACTCCTACCACATGACAGGACATAAATGATACTTTGCAAGCATCTCCCAGGCTCATGCAACACTTAACCTCTCACTTGCTGCCGCTGTGCAATACACATAATAAATTTGCACAGCGCACCAACACAAGACATGACAGGTATGAAATTATGGAGGGGGCCAGAAATTGATGTACTGGGCCACTACACTATCGCTAGTAATTACTGATCCCGCAGGCCTCCAGTATTAAGCCCTGGTACACAGAGGTTGGACTTCCAAGGTCTTGGTTGTGTCTCTTCCCCTCCTCTGTGGACCAATATGGTGATGCCCTCTTTGATGTGCTTTCTAGGCCGGTTTCACACAAGCGTATGTGTATTTGCACCAAGTCCTTGTGCACTGGGTCGTGCGTATTTGTACGCGCTAATTATGTTGTTAGCCGTTTAGACATTCACGATCCTCGGCAACCCTAAAGATGTGCTCCCTCCATGTTTTTCGGTTTTGCACTGCCTCTTTCAGTTGTGTGATACCCATGCCAGTATCAGCTTTGACAGTATCCGCCATCGTGTCCTTTAGCGGCCGGGTCTTCTTTTGCCACTGATCTGTCCAAGCATTGTGGATTTTTCTAGTGACTCTGCTCGCATTACATGGCCAAAATACGTGAGCCTGAGCCGGGCCATCTTGTCCTCCATTGAAAATCGGGTCTTGTACAACTCAGGACTTCTCTGTTGGTTACTATCGCTGTCTAGGGCATACGCAGCAACCTTCGCCAGGACAACAGCTCAAACGCATCAATTCTCCTATCAGCTTTTTTTCACCGTCCGGCTTTCACATCCATACATAGCTATTGGTAAACGGTGGTTTCCACTATCCTGCGCTTACTTGCTATACCGATTATCCCTACTTTTCCAGATTCTGTCCATGTGGGAAACGAATGATATAGGTTCACGGTGCAAACTACAGCATATTAGCGCGCGCCCCCCCCCCCCTCCCCCCTCCCCTCCCCCCCCCTCCCCTCCCCTCCCTGCCACAAAGAAGAAACAGTCCAGATCCTCTCACAGTCATCCTGGAGCCCTTTATGCTCCAGCTTTCTGGCTGCGTTCAGTGATCAATAACTATACCCGACAGGTGCCACCCGCTGCCCATAGCCACTATCAGCACTGATGCTGATCATGGCTGTTAAGCCTTTAAATGACAGCGGCATTTAAATAACCCAATCAGTTTGGTGGTCCTAAACACCCCCCATCGCAATGAGATCGCAAACTAGCATTCGGTTGTCATGACAGCCTGAGGCCTTCTGAAAGCCCCCAGGACTCATGTATTTCTGCTTATGCCCTGTCCCAATAGAATGCCAGCAGAAATACCACGCTGATCAAATGATCACACGTTCAAGTCAAAAAAAAAAATGAGTGAAAAAAAAAGACTAAGAGCGGTAGCACCCGAATGTCGTTCAAACAGCCGTTGCTCCTTTGCTTTCACATAGGCGCAATAGTCATTCAGTAAATTGAGGCAAAGCGTGCCGGAGATCTCTTCTGGCTGGCTGCCTCCATTCAAAGATGAACAACTGTTACATCGAGAGAGAAACTTGCTCATTAAGGCCTTTTGTTTCAGTGAGCTGAAATGAAGTGACTAATGAGCGATTTTTCGCTCCGTCCTCTGTCAGGTCCCGGGTTCACCCAGGACGACTATAGGTAGTTAGCTGATAGTCGGACCATGCAAAGCCATCTTAAGGGCCATTTTACTCTGGTCGACTGGCAAGCGCAAAATCCGTTCCATCCATAATCGCTCATGCACGTTTACACAGGAGCAATCATGGCTCAGTGAATGGAGGCGGAGTGCGCCGGGGATCATATTGGCGCCCGCTTCCATTCACAGTAAACAAGCAGTCGTTCACACAGGTCAATTGTCTTTAGATTTTTATGCCTGCACAATCTGAACAACGAACGATTGTCATTCAGATTGCCGCGATCAAGCAAGATTCTGACAATTGCTCCATATAAAAGAGCCCTAAAGGTGCATTTAGACTTAATGAATATTGTTAAAAAAAAATCGTTAAATGACAATCGTTCGGTTTAAGCGTGAGCGAACCACGAACAAGAACCGTGCACTTTTCATTCATCGGCCAGAAATCATCGCCGGCTCGTTCACTTATTGCATATAAACACTCCCCGCTCGGTGTTGTACATAGGAATGTGGAGCGCTGAATGGAGAAGTGAGCGATTCTCCACAATGGATGAGCGAGCTGCTGATGACGTCACCAGCTCATTCGCTCAGGCAAAGGAGAATCCTGCATTCCTCGTTGTGTGTAAAAGGGCCGTTAGCCTGAATAGAAGACGGGTCTGCGAGACTGGAATGACAGCTTAGCTTTCAGCCCGTTAGCTCTCCTCTCTTGAACTTTGTTATGTAATTTATGACCACAGCAAAGTTTGTCTATGGCGTGGTCATAAATTAGCTGATAAGAAGGTGCAGAAGAGGAGAGATAAGGGTTCAATACTTAAACACATAACGTTATTTACTTACGTAATTATTCAGAGTGCAGAAAGGAGTTTTGAAATGAGGTTAAGGAAATTTAACAGCGAGGGAACAGGGTGCCTGGTAAGTAGGAATCTTGAACCTCCTGGTCATATGAGCCCATAAACTTATGTTGTTTATACAACCTGACAGGTTCCATATAAGTTAAAAAAAAGCCTCCCTAAAAGAGCCTGTAACTATTAAGGCACAAGAAAGCACTCATTGGTTAATACAGGCGCCAACCACATAGACATAACCTATCATTGCGTGACAGGAGCCGGTGATAACCAATCAGCGCTTCAGGTTCAGGAAAGCGCCGCTGGTTTAGAGCTGCTCCAATAACCACCATACAGGATGATCAGCTGCGGATTCTGCACCCGGTTTACAGTCTTGTATTCATAGTTCATCACTATTTAAAAAATGCTAATTCTGCTGCGTACAATTACCCATAATAGAATTTATTTTATATAAAACCGACCACGAAGAAAATGAGTGCTCGGGAGGTAAGGTGCAGTAATGTAATGCAATATGAGCGGCAAAGTCCAGTTTGCTGGAGTTTCCTCTCCAAAAACAGCAGGTAATGACCATGGAGCCTGCAGAGCATCAGGAGGGGTCAGGCAGCGCAGGTCCGAATCTGTCCATTGTCTGCACCACGAGTGAGAGGTGTTCCAGGAAAGAGCTGACGGACACCCGGAGTATACGCGCCTCGTCTGCTCGCCAATGCCTATAGAAATAGAACAAGAATCGTTAACCGAGAAGAGACTGGAAACATTTTACACAAGTCAGGGCCACCCCTAGAAGTAAGAAACTTTGTAAAAAATTTAGATGGATGGGGGAACACTTTTGGGCACCATGGTGGTGCCTGTCTGTCAGCTTGGTGGTGGCCATCTTGGTTTCAGCCCAAGAAACTTCAATGGAAAGGGGATCATGGAATACATGATTTGAGGGTGGAATTTCATCATTCAAACATGCTATCGTATCCCCACTGCTATAGAAACAGACTCTTGACTCAAACGAAGCTGCCAACTACCAACCCATCTAAACCGCCCTGACTAAAGTGTCAACTGACCTCCTGACAGCCAAACTGAGGGGCGACTACTCCCTACTGATCCTCCTCGAGCTCTCCGCAGCATTTGATGCTGTTGACCACAAACTCCTCAGTATGCTTCGCTCCATTAGCCTAAAGGACACTGCTCTCTCCTGCTTCTCCTCCTACCTATCCTTCAGCATCTCCTTTGCTGGCTCTACCTCCCCTCATCGTCCCCTTGCTGTTGGGGTCCCCTCCAATACCTGCAACCATTTTTGAGTTATGGCTGATGTCACGTTGAATATTAAAAAAGGTTATGTTGAATTATGTAGTAGGGAAAACACTAACTGCATGTACTTTTCAGATACCAGAAGATGCCATTAACAATCCAGGACAGAACGGAGATCATCCTGATGGTAACAGAAGTTCATGTTTCAATCAAGAACACCTAGGATGGCGGCCAGTGAGTGTGCAAAGTGTCAGGAAACTGATTCAGGAGTTCAGGGCAAATGGAGACTGGTTGTTGGAGTATTTGCGATCCCCAGGTGTCAGCAGCCACGCTAGTTGTTTTCAAGCTGGCAATGGAGCACAATGCGAGTCAACCAATTATTGCAAGGATCCTCAAGACATCCAAGCGGCAGCCATACAAACTGCAGCTGCAACAGAAGTTGTGTGAAGGTGACAGCGAACAACCTCTGAATTGTCAGAATGATCTGACTTCTGTCCTGGATTATTAATTGCATCTTCTGCTACCTGAAGAGACGCGATTAGTGTTTTCCATAACAGATAATTCAACATAATCATCTTCATAATACTCAACGTGATATTGTAACTCAAATAGACGCAAGTATTGAAAAAATGATTGCCCCATCAATTTCATAAGATTCTACCCTTCAAACATGTATCCCATGACCCCCTCTGCATTAAGGTATTTGGATTGAATCGAAGATGGCCAAGAGGAACCATCAAGGATTTTCCTCCACTAACCTAAGGTTGGATCAACACGGGGGCCGATTTGCAGTGGAGTGTCCGCAGCGAGCATTCTGCAGTGGAAAGCCGGCCTCCAAACACGCACAATATGGTGTGGATTTCGAAGCGGGTTTTATCACATATTTCTGTGCGGAATTCACCCCCTTATTGATAAGAGGTGAATTCCACAGTGGAAACAGTGATAACATTGACAAACTGCAGAACTGAATTCTTCACGTCAATTTCCGCAGCTTGTGGAAAGATTTTCAAATCTCATCCACTTTGCTGCTACTGTAGATGTGGGAATTTCCGTGTGGACCCCGGCAAATCCGTCCTGTCTGGACTCCCTGAAGTGTATGTATTACAAGGTTTTCTGTTTGTATCAGTTTTCATTCTGAAGATACTCGAGGTGGCCCTGACTTTTGAATCACCCTGTACATACATACAGTGTTGACAGATACGTCCCGTCCAGCGAATCTGAGTGACGGCGCCGCAGCGTGCCTCTGGGGCTAAACTACTACAAAATGCAACAAAACCACAAGCTGCACTTTATGGCTAAAGAGAATAGTATTCTACCTTAGAGCTTGTATAGCAGACACGGGGTTGCGTATGTCATAGACTGGTAGAGTTGGAAGGGACCTCCAGGGTCATCGGGTCCAACCCCCTGCTCAGTGCAGGATCACTAAATCATCCCAGACAGATGTCTGTCCAGCCTTTGTTTGAACACTTCCATTGAAGGAGAACCCCCCACCTCCTGTGGTAACCTGTTCCACTCATTGATCACCCTCACTGTCTAATATCTAATTTGTGTCTCCTCCCTTTCAGTTTCATCCCATTGCTTCTAGTCTTTCCTTGTACAAATGAGAATAGGGCTGATCCCTCTGCACTGTGACAGACCTTCAGATATTTGTAGACCGCTATTAAGTCTCCTCTCAGCCTTCTTTTTTGCAAGCTAAACCTTCCCAGATCCTTTAACCGTTCCTCATAGGACATGATTTGCAGAACGCTCACCATCTTGGTAACTCTTCTCTGAACTTGCTCCAGAGCTCCCCTTTGTTACCCCCCGCCGCGCACCCGAATCTTTTCGACCGAGTAGGCAGTTACTCGAAAAAAAGCGATGCTCGATCGAGTAATTGTCCTAAACAAGCACGTCGCTCATCTCTAGAGGCCTCCAAGATTCACCACCGCGACGTCAGATTGCTTCTTCCCCAAAGTGATGCGCGGCTGTTTTGACATGAAAACGCCTCACATCCTCAGGGAATTCATATGCTGGAGAGCGCGATATGGGGGCGGGATTCACGGCCTGACATCGCGCTCACCCGTGTGAAGTTAGCCTTAGGAGGATTTGTGTAGAAAGTTCATCACAGAAGAACTCCCAACAGAATACAGAATTGTTTCGGAGATCAAGAAAACAAAGATATAATCTAAATACAAGAGTGTAAAGGCATCCCACAACTACTCCTCCACATCAAGATGCAACTTTTGGAAGGTAGTTTACCTCCAATGGAAAATTGGTAAAATAATCTCTCCTCTGGTCTCACCCAATGTAACCTCCAGACTCCTGAAGTCTGCCCCTGGTCTATTCCTCACCCTGTTCTTCTATCATTAGAACAGTCTTCTCTCAGATTTCCAAAAGTATTCGTTAATTGTGGGTTACCCATCACCACTTATTGGCTTACACTCCAGCTGGTGACCATAGTATGACAGTATGACTTACACATGGAGGACGTTGTCCGTGACGCTCAGGGTCTTGCTTACTCCTCCCTTTCGTGGTTCTGCGTCGGGGCTCAATGAGTTGTGGGCGATCTGGGCATCTCTGGCGCAGGGGAAGGGCACATGAAGCTGGCTATATAGTAGTGGTTAGGGGAAAAAAAACTGGTAATTCTGTACTTCACCAACCATACCCCTGGCCTAAGCCAGGCGATCTCATAAACTGCCATACTAGACAATGGACAAGAATGGCGCGATTTCTGGAGAAAAAAAAAACCTGTCTCGTTTTTCCCTAATCCTGGACTAACCCTTAAAACGACAAAACCCCTTAATGCCACAGGATGTACAATTACATCATGCAGGTTCAGGGGGTGTATGGAGGGAGATCGCGTGTCAATCCCGCTCCATACAATGCGGATGCCAGCTGTTTCTTACAGCCGATACCTGCCTGCAACAGCTCCGATAAGCCGCGCTGCTCATCGAAGCTGTTAACCCTTTAAGTGCCACTGTCGATTCTAACAGCAGCATTTAAATGCCCAGACCGAAGGTCGGGGGTCTCATACACCCGGCCACGATGAGATTGCAGGGAGCCGTGCGTTTGTCATGGCAGCTGGGATGCCATTGCAGAGTGCCAAGCAAGCAAGTGGCGAGGCTTGATAAAATGCCTGACAGATCGCGGTAAGATGTAATGAAACAGGATTACATCATACTGCAGACGCAAACAAACCATCTCAAGTTCGTATCCCCTATAGGGATTAAAAAAACTGTAAAAATAAGTTTATAGCCCCATTTACACTGATAGATGATCGCTTAAGCAAAAGTTTGAGTGAGTTTTGAGCGATCATCTTTGCATACTTTATAGTAGCTACTATAGAATATGCAGCTGGAGCGGGACACAGCCATGGCCGCTAATAGAACAATACAGCTGTTTTGTATAAACAAACAGCTGTATTCTTCTCGCTCTGACTGCTAGTGTACCGCTGTGAATTCACAGCAGGACACAGGCAAAGAGAATCTTATCAGTGCAGCCCGCTGATAACAGTTGATCAGTCAGTTCTAGCAAGCTAGAATTCAGCGAATCGTGCACAAAATCTGCACAATGTCCCTGCATTTAGACAGAACGAGAAACGCTCAAAAGAAGGCTTTGAGCAATTCTCGTTGTATCTGAAAGGGCCTAAAAAGTTTTACTAAGGGCAAAAGCAATGCAACAGAAGAGAGGTGCAGTTTCCCACGCTTATCAAAACAGCCCCCTGATTGGTAGTCAGTCACATCTCCTCTACTGGTGTCTGTAGTTCTGGTGTACAATAATTACCGGGCGGCATCGCAGCAATTCAAGAGCCTCAGACACTAAATACACCCCACAGCCGTCTAACAACCATCTCACAGTCTCCGCATCACGTGGAAGGATACAACTGCAGCGCGTCCTCCGCCGCCATTGTAACTACTGGCAGCCGTAAGCACGTACGATAGAGAGCAAGCGTACAGTACAGAGAAGTATGGCGCCTCTGTAGCGCTCGGAGGACTGATCGCTGGTATTACAGATTGTCTTGACGAAAAACAAAACACAAGTATCTGGCGCCACCTGATGGTTGCTATTAAAAGTGCACGTAAAAAAATAACTGCATAGAGGTGGTTCCCTACATCACTGCCGGACCGCTTATCTTTGTGGATGAATATAAATGATAAATTCACTTTTTTTTCCAGTTTAGCAGAATCTAAGGGAGGGCAAATATATCACTGCCACCGTCTGCAAACACACACCCTCCTCCGGTCACCAGACTACTGTAACCACAGCTACAGCGCATCAGCTAACAGCGGTCACGTGACAGCTCCCCAACTCTGGAATGTCTCATTGTGTTTCAGAGCAGAGGGGATACAAGTCGTAAAAATGCCATCTTTTCTTTATAAAGCGCTAATGTGTGTCTGTGTGTGGTATAAAGACATGTTAATGCTAAAGAAGGCTTTGTAAGAACGGAATTAGACCTTCAAAATATAAATTCATCTTTTTGTAAATGACAGTAACAGTTCTGCCCCCCCCTTTTTCTTCGCATATTCGCTGTAGAGGATGATAGTGGTACGGTCCGTTGCTGTAGAGGATGATAGTGGTACGGTCCGTTGCTGTAGAGGCTGATAGTGGTACGGTCCGTTGCTATAGCAGCCAATGTAGCTGCTGAGGGAGCTCCGGGACCTGCAGGTCTGTGCCGGCTCTAATCGATTCCTACTTTACTTGCTGAAACTTGTAGTTCCCCATCAGGTGGAGAATAGTCATACTGAGCCTCACAGCTGGGACTTGTAGTTCATCAGTAATTGTGCAGTATGCATGCTGGGGTTTGTAGTTTCTCATCAGGTATGGAGCGTGCATGCTGGGGCTTGTAGTTCATCAGCAGTTGAGCTATATACATGCTGGGGCTTGTAGTTCATCAGTAGTTGTGCAGTATGCATGCTGGGGCTTGTATTTCCCCCATAGGTGCAAAGTATGCATGCTGGGGCTTGTAGTTCCTCAGTAGGTGTAGACTATGCATGCCGAGGCTTGTGGTTTGCAGTAGGCATGCTGGGGCTTGTAGTTCCTTAGCCGATGTGGAGTATGCATGTAGTATATTGTGGGTTGCAGTAGGCATGTTGGGGTATGTTTCCTTCCACCAGTATTTTAGGTGTGACTCTCAGTAGAGGTGGTGCTGCCATGACGTGCGCCAGGTGTGTTAAGAGGCACGAGCACCATAATCCATTTGGCACATCTTATGGCCATCCCCACGCCAAGTCTGAACTCTACGGCAGCTGCAGGGGGGCTGGCATCGGCTTCAGCTCTAGTTTTACACCAGTTTCTGGCATAAATTACAGTAAATCAGACGGCCACTTGCAGCATTGCCCACTTTTTGCCCGATCCTGCCCACTTCTAGAAATGTGGCAGATGCCAACATAAAGAGTTCCATCAGTTGCTAATGATGGCGGGTTTCATAATTTTCAAGTTTTGTACACCAGGAATCTATCATACAAAACGTGGCCCGCGGAGGCTGGAATATTCCCCATATCAGCTGTAGTGTAGATATGCTGGGCTTTGTAGTCCCACTTTGATTAATAGTATAGAATGACCTGTTTAAACTCTATATTAACTCTTGTGTCTGCAGTTCTGTATTTCAGCAGCCATGTATAAGTTGGATCTCCCCTTAGACCTGAAGGAAGTCGCCGCTATCGAAGGGCGAAGAAACAGAGAGCAGCAACGACAGAGCCGAATATTCAATGCCAGAGCTCGCACAATGGGGGTAAGCCTAGTATGGGGCGCAGGTCCTGTCGGCGCTCGGATCGCGGTGGCGTCATATATTCATGTCCTTCTTGTGTAGGTTGATGCGGCCGCACTGGAGAAGCAGGTGGAAGAAAGGACGACGATGGAGAGAATGGAGAAGGCTCGTGAGGAGGCATTTGGTAAATATTACTGAGGAAACCTGACTCCTTATGGAAGTGGTGAATATATGAACCCCCCCGGGGACCCCAGATACGGTGGAAAAGTGTGAAATTTAAGGGAAAAAGATAATGTGAATGACCCCCAGAGGTCTTATATGATGTCATAGGGGACATAGATGGTAAAAAAAAGGCTACAAAAATAAGTTTAAAAAAATTACAGAATAGTAGAAATTATATATTAAAACGTCCAAAACAAAATGAAGACTCCATTCCTATACTTTATTGTAGTATAAATATACTAACTATAAATAATAACTCTAAATGTGAAAAAAAAAAAAAATGGAAAAAGGGCAGTGAAATAAGATATTAAAAAATAGCCCAATATGTCACGGAAAAGAAAATGCAGAAAAAGTCATTTTGGTAGCCGAAGAAAAAATAAAATAGGGCAGTAAAACCAGCTGAAATCCCTAAAACATGTCTGGCTCTCTAGGACCAAAACAGCCTGGTCCTTAAGGAGTTAATAGCCAGAAATACATGGCAGTCCTGGTCCACCATGACTTCCAAACTGCACCCCACATTGTCATTGCGGGGATAAGGGACGGTGGGGGGGGGGGGGGGGTGTGCTTTCAGAAGACAGAGGGAGCTCCCTCCCTCTGTTGGGCCATTTAATGCCACTGTCCAAATTGGTTAGCAGCCAGGATCGCAGTTATCTTAGCCGACACCCATTGTGTATGGAGCAAACTCAGCTTCTGAGTCCACTTCATACATCCCCACCACCAGAGGGAGTATATGTACACCCTTTTGCCTGAAGGGGTTAAAGTGCCTAGTAGAGGGGTCATCCTGGACCCCAATGCTACGAGGGTGGTCTCAAAAGTTATTAGCCTAACCATGAAAGAAATATTTTTCATTTCTACTGTTCAGTTATTTTTCAACATAGTCCCCTGATATTTCGACACAATTGGCTCACTAGTGTCCCAAGGCTGAGATACTGATGACGTAGAAGTTTTTGTGGAAGTATTTGAAAACCTCCTCCATAGCACAAATGACGTCAATCAGAGGCGTATCTTGAAGCTTCTGGGCCCCAATGCAAAACCTGTAACAGGGCCCCAACTATAATGCTTTATTCATACTACTAGGCTTGCTATATGGAGAAGAGAGGCCTTATGGGCCCCCTAAGGCTCCTGAAGCCCAGGTGCAACCAACTCCACTATAGTTACGCCCCGCCATGTTATCGCCTTTCTTGAAATGCATTCCTTCCAGCTCTTTTTATTTAGATTTGAGAAGAGATGAAAGTCTGAGGGTGTCAAAACAGGAGAGTAGAGTAGGTGCGGCACGGCTTTGTGGCTGGCCGCGTTGTCCTTGTGGAAGAGAACGCCTTCTGACAACTTTCCACGTCGCTTCTGCTTGATCTCCTCACGCAGTTGCCTCAGCAGGTTAGCGTAGTATTCCCCTGTCACAGTTTCCTCCTTTGGAAGGTAGTCCATCATCCTCACGCCCTCAGAGTCCCAAAAAATTGCCATGACCTTCCCAGCTGAGGGCTCTGACTTGGCCTTCTTTGGTGGAGGAGATGAGGGGTGTTTCCATTGCATAGAGCTCTGTTTGGACTCCAGCTGAATGAGGTGACCCAGGTTTCGGCGATAGTTATGAACCATCTCAAGAACACATCTGGATCAGCTCTGAGCAGCTTGAGGTTCTTCCTTGATGTGTTGTACCTCAGCATCTTCTGGTCAATAGTCAAAAGTTTCGCAACCCATCTTGCTGAAACCTTCTTCATCCCCAGATTGTCAGTGTGAACGTGATCAACAGTTGTCTTAGGCAAGCCCACAGTCTCAGCAATCTGCTTCACAGTAAATCTTCGGTTGACAATTTAGTGGATTTTCTTCACATTTTTTGGGGTAGCCACATCAACAGGTCTTACAGGGTGGAGGTCATCTTCAGTGCTGGTTCTCCCCCTCTTGAATTTCGCCATCCGTTTTTTCACCATCCATATGAAGGAGCATGATCCCCAAGTGTTGCCATCTTTGAGCCAAGGCAGGAAGCCACTAAGTAGTAACGTCATCTGCTCTGGTGGACCCAGGCTGGCATATAATGATGATGTCCCTTATTTGATCACCACCTTTAACTCGCTCTTCTCTTCTTGATTTGACAGATGCCGACAGAGAACAATATGATAAAATAGCTCTGATGCTGGAGCAGAAGGAGCAGCAGTTGTCTCGAGATCTCGACCAAGCCGTACAGAACTACAGAGCACAACATCAGTATCCGGAGACCCGAAGAGAATTTGACTTGTATGATCCAGAAGCACTAAAGAAGGACAGACCAGCCAGAGTCAGCGACGACGACCCCCGGTGTGGACCCGCCAGCCTACAGAAATTTGCTGGAGAAGACCTGAATGAGCAGAAG
Organism: Eleutherodactylus coqui; assembly: GCF_035609145.1. Taxonomy (NCBI): domain Eukaryota; kingdom Metazoa; phylum Chordata; class Amphibia; order Anura; family Eleutherodactylidae; genus Eleutherodactylus; species Eleutherodactylus coqui. The sequence continues at coordinate 24,445,805 of NC_089846.1, read as the reverse complement.
CGGAGAGAGTTGCAGACAGAGATGACTAAAAACTGGCTGCAGGGGCAAATAGAGGAGAGAAAGAGGAGTGAAGCACAACAAATGTATGCAGGTCAGTTAACCTTCAGGTTAGGGCTACATGGTGACTTTGGCCATGACACGCATTGCAAGGCCAAAGATCGCAGTGTTGCCATGCCTGAGTCGCATATAATATAAGAACCCGCTGGACTTCTTGCAATGATTGGGTCACGGTCGCGGCAACTTGCATATCACAACGCAACCGCATTCACTTACATTACATACAACACAGGCAGGGCGACACTGCGATCTTCAGCCGTGAGACAGCAAGGGCATTCCTGTTATTGAATGTTATGATGTATCACCAGGATGTGCGGACGAGTGCAATAACGGTCCAAGAAACTTGGACCGATACACTTGCTAAGCCACAATTTTTATGCAAGTGCGACGTGTTTTGCAAAAAAAACCCGCATTGCATAGCTGCACTTGCGATTTTTCTCGCACGTGGAAATCGCGTGAGAGAATCAGGGCTGTGGAGTCAGAGTGCTAGCCAGTTTGGTGGCGTCAGTAGAAATGTACCAACTCCGGGTTATAAAAAATACTAGTAATTATTAGGAAATTATAGTACTAGTGTTTCTGGTGGAGCAACGTGCCACACAGCTCTGCTACATGTACATCACACACACAGCTCTGCTACATACATTGTTCATCCCATACAACAGGGATCAGAAGCAGCACAGCACTGGAGATGAAGGATCTGTGATGATGTCACCGTTATGCTCCACCCCTGATCACATGTTGGTGATGCTCATCCCAAGTGAATGACTTACGTGCGGATTTTTGCTGCGGAATCTGGGGCTGGCGTCTGCCTACGGGTTCTGCAACAATAACCCTCCATAGCATGCTATGGAAAAATTATTCTTCCTGCACACGAGTGGAAACCAATTCTGGTTTCTGCTTGCGGATGAAAAATCGCAGCATGTACCATTTTCCTGCGGTAGCCACACAGCGGCTTCCATTGAAGTCAATGGAAGCCGTCTGACATTGCAGGCATGCCGCAGATTCTGTGGGAAGCGCATGTGCGACGGCGAGCCATGTGGACCATCTGCAGTACAGAGAAGCCGAAATAACACAAGTCTGCGTTTGCATGAGGCCTTTTTTTCTCATAACTATGTGTTGTGCCATTATAGGAAAATTTATTTTCAGAACTGACTTTTTTTGGTCTTATAATTCACAAAATGCATGAAAAAATAGTAAAATCATCATAACATAATATGCAAGGCTGAAAAAAGGCAACAAGCGGATCTTATTTGTTATTGCCGCAGATAATTTATATGACAGAAAGCGAGTGGAGCTGGAGGAGAGAAGTCAGCACCTAAGCAAGATGGAAGAAGAGTGCCGGAAGGCGATGAAGATGGCCACCGATAATTTTAACCAAGCCTTGGTAAGTCGGCCCTTATGGACAGCGACAACCTAGATGTTCTGTTCTGACGGGGATCTCCTCTCTCGCTACAGGCCATGGAGGCGTCGGAGCGCAGGCGACAGCAGAAGCAGCTGGAAGAAGATAATAATTTTGCAGAGATTTATAACCACCTGACAGGAGACCTGCTGACGGAGAATCCCGCTGCTGCAGTCAGCGCCTTTGGGCCACATCGTGTTGTGCCAGATCGCTGGAAGGGAATGAGCCAAGAGCAGCTCAAAGACATCTTGGATGTTCAGAAACAGCAGTGCCAAGAAAAGCAGGTAGCATGTCCAAAATCCTAAAGGGAACCTGTCACGTCCGCTATGCCACCCTCACCAAGAGCAGAACAAAGTAGTGACGAATATGCCGATTCCACACACGGGGTAAAGTGGTTTCATAACTTCCATGTCTATACAGGAGCCCATGGCCATAGAAGAGTCATGGCAGCTGCTAAACCTTCCTAGTACATAGCAATCAGGGGCGTAACTATAGAGGATGCAGGGGATGCGGTTGCACCCGGGCCCAGGAGCCCTAGGGAGCCCATCAGGCGTCTCTTCTCCATATAGGGAACCCAGTAGTATGAATAAAGCATTATAGTTGGGGGCCCTGTTACAAGTTTTGCATCGGGGCCCAGGAGCTTCAAGTTACGCCTCTGATAGCAATCATGGGGGGTGGACAGTGGTAGCAGCCATCATGACCCTCCTCTGGCCGAAGGCTACTGTATAAACGTGGGTTATTAAAAATAAACAGCATTTTACCCCGTAAGTAATAGACCACTGAAATCGGCGTATCTGTCACTACTTTATGGTGCCCTTGTGAGGGTGGCATAAAGGACTTCCGTTAAAGGTTTCCGTTAAACTTTCAGTAACGTACCTTTGCAACTCTTTACCTTTTGGCTAGAGTGGTAGATTCTTCTACTGCTCTGCAGGGTACATCATGTGACCAGTATCCCACACTGGTAAGGGGGAAAAGCACCTACAGGGATACATCCTCTGCATCTAGAGGAAAATAGGTTTACACTGACATAGAAGGGGGTTCTTTACTGTAAGAGCAGTGAGACTATGGAACTTTCTGCCTGAAGACGTGGTGATGGCAAATTCAATAAAAGAGTTCAAGAGGGGCCTGGACGCCTTTCTTTGAGCGTTACAATCAGTTTCAGAAGGGTTGGTGATTTGGGGATTATTCTGATTGCCAGAGTGAAGTCAGGAAGGATTTTTTCTCTTAAATGGGGAAAGTTGGCTTCTATCTCATTGTTTTGTTTTTTTTTTGCCTTCCTCTGGATCAGCCTTGGGGGGTAATAGGCTGAACTGGATGGACATACGTATTTTTTTTAGCCTTACATACTACTCGGATGTTACTATATTGATGTTTTCAGAGGCTGAAGGAAGAGGAAAAGCAGCAGAGCACAGAGTGGGACAAGCAGAGAACACTGGCCGCACGGGCCGCAATGAGCTTGGAACAACAGGAGCAGGAATTCAGCAGGAACATGAGGAAGAGACTGGACGGGTACAACCAGCAGCTGAGCAGAGAGCAGCGGGCACAGTAAGTATATCCGCAGGTATAGGGAGCGGCGATCGCACATGGCTCATGCTGCTCCATTCTCTTCAATGGTTCCACTTGAGATAGCACAGTTCCAAGCGCTCAGCTATCTCTGGTGGTCCCATTGAAGTGAACGGAGTGGCATCTGTAATCACTGTTGCTAACACGTCAGCAATGGAACATGCCAGGGCTCCGTTCTTGCGATCAGTGGGGATGCCGTGGGCGAACCTCTGCCGATCTGCAAGGTATCGCCTATTCCTTGCATAGGGAATAACTTGTAATAATGGCCCAACCCCTTTAAATTTAACTGTTCCACCAGCGATTAATGAGCCATAGACTAAGGAAACTGTGCTAGACGGCACGCTATAGTAGCACCATTAAAGTTTATGCAGTAACTAGCCCCCACCACCACTAGTCTCTTTCGAAGATTTCCATTGGCAAACATGTAATACGTAAAATAGCGTAAAAACATTCTTCATGTATTATGGTAAATCTTTATTGGAATGTCTTGTTCTTTTGTAGCCTGGATTACCTGGATACTGCGGTCTACACCAACAACCCAACCGCTCATTACCACAGTCAGTTCAACACCACCAGCCGCTGAATGATGCTCACCTCCGTGGTTATACAGCCGCTCAAATCTCTAAATCGGAGATCCTGTCCGTTGTAGGCCGAGTTCGCACATCAATAAAGATGATATTTGCTGTAATCTGCAATGTGAAGTTATCACTCACAGCCTAAGGGCTCCTTCACACAGGCGTATCTTCACCGCGTATTGGGCATGCGTATATCGCGTGCATAATATGCGCTTAATAGAGTCAATGAAAGTAAATGGATTTTCATGGATCCATTCAAACTTCCATATAGTCACTGCGTATGTTACATGCATAAAAAAAGATTGCAACATCTTCTATTTTATTGCATGTTGCGCGCATAACAGCCCTATTTTCTATGGGTGCGTATAATACGCAATGCATGCACAAGTACTAGATAGCAGTTGCAGTTTTCACGCACGTGCTAGGAAACATGTTAAAGAATTTGAACAACACCAGGCTGTCTTCCCTGCTTGCGTTTTTTGTGTGCGCGTAACATACGCGGGTATATGCGTGCAAAAAAAGAAAGCATACGCAGGGAAAATTGAACAATACGTATTTCAAGCACTACAATGTTTACACAGTGTTTTATGCATGAGCCCTATAGCTATAGTATGTATGGATGGTATAATCTGCCTCTCTCCTACAGTATTAGGGTGGCTTCAGACGTCCATGTATCGGCCGGGTTTTCACGCCGGCCGATATACGGTGTCCCTCTCTGCAGGGGGAGGAGGCTGGAAGAGCCGGGACCAGTGCACTGAGCTCCCGCCCTCTACCACTATTTGCAGTGGAAGGGGTGGGATGGGGCAGAGCCAAGTTCCAAAACTTAGCTCCGCCCCCATCCCATCGCAGATAGTGGAGAGGGGCTGGGAGCTCAGTGCGCTGCTCCCGGCTCTTCCAGCCTCCTCCCCCTGCAGAGAGGGACACTGTATATCGGCCGGCGTGAAAACCCGACTGAACCGCCCTTAACCCTTTCCAATCCAATTTGTGTCCTGGTTTTCCTAGGGGCTTACTCTTTTTCTGCCGTTATACAACGGCGCTATCTGCTGGCTAAAGCCAGTACTGTATGAGGCGACACGGATAGGCTCCAACAGCAGAGAGACTGGCAATATACAGTAAGAGAACCCCGACGGACGTCTTCCAACATCGGAGCTGTACAACCTTAAATCATAATGTCTTCAGAGGTCAGACAGTGGATTGGAAAGGGTTAAGCTGTGTTCACATGGGGGGATTTGCAGCGGATTTTCCACACGGAAAATCTGCTGGACTTACAGTAGCGTTAGTGTGGATGAGATTTTCAAAATCTGGTTTACAAGCTGCGGACCAATCGGCACTAAATCAATGCAAATTGATATGTGGTGCAAAATTTAAATCCGCAGCTTCTTTGAATTAGGGGGGAGCTCTGCAACAAATGATGCGGATTGGCTGCTGCTGAAATTCCACAGCAAATCTTCCCCGTGCCGCCAGAGCCTTACTGGGGCTTCCATTGTACGGGTCATATTTTTGGAGCTCACTAGATTTTCAAGCATATCTCAGTGCTGATAGTAGACTATCACCAATCCAATTTCAATTCTATCCGTTTAGCTGTGTCCGACTCTTGGATACTCTGTAGGTCAGTCCTCTCCATGCTTTTCTATCACCAATCAGGGGCGTAGCTAAAGACTCAGGGGCCTAGGTGCAAACATTCAGCTGTGACTACCCACTCGTACTTGTACCTGTACCCATACCTACACTCTACTCCGTACAGCTGCATTTACATATATGATCAAAGCTTTCCAAACATGACTTGTTTTCTGGGCTACCTTCATGTTTTTGTTGCATTTTTAAGAACAATTAACACAACAAAAACTACATGTGGTATTACAAATAAAATCACATGGCTTTTTAAGAAACTGCATACACTAATAAAAACTGAATGTGGATTAAAGCAACACTGGTTTTTGTTTCCTTGCAGGTTGTTGAGTGTTTTTTAATTGTTTGCAAAGTGTGCAATCACATACAGGAGATACCCAGGTTATACCAGCATGGTCTATCACTGCTGTATACTGGATGTGTAAATATACACAGGATGTATAACTTATACCAACCGTGTGCGCATATATATATATATATATATACACATACACACACACATATATTACGGGAAGCTCCAGTTATACCATCACCATATACAGGTAGATGTACTACTTATACCAGCTGTACATATTGTGATAGTTTGTCCTCCAGGGAAGGGGCGGCAGCGACACACTGGACTCCAAGTTGTGGGTAAATCTCACTTCAGTTTTATTTGGCATGGCACACTCCAACAAAAGCAACACAAAGTCCACATATGCACCACGCTCAGGTCATATGCCTCTCCTCAGGCCGTCAGGCTGTAAGCCACACAAAAGGTCTGTATGACACACTCCATCCAAATCTGCACCACACAGGGTGCTCAGGTCCACCAGGCAAGTGGTAATCCCACCTCAAGCTGTTAGCCATTGACACCCTGGAGCTGCAGTCTTTTATGCTCCAGTAATGGGATCAGTGCCCTCAACTGAGCTTCCTCAGAGCTAGGGTGAAGTTGTGGACTGGACTGCCACCCTGTCCAGACTAAGAGCCTGGGAGGGAGATATACTCCATCCACAACTTCACCCTTTAAATGCCTACGATATATAATTATATACTGGAGATACCCAGGTTATACCAGCATACTCCATATCACTAGATACAGGAGATACCCAGGTTAGGAATCCATGTGGCCGAACGGCTTCGTCTCTGAGGTCTGACAGCTTTCCGCCCTGCTGCCCGGCATTTGGACATGCAGCGCTTTTTCTTTCAGTATTTTGAGCCGCATCTCTGACAGAACTTCCGAGCGTGAGGTTCCTACACAGATGTGAAACTGGCCTTACACCAGCATGGTCAATATCACTATATACGCGCTGCGGAATAAGTTGGCGCTATACAAATAAAGATTATTATTATTATTATATTTATTATTATTATATACAGAAGATGTATATGCATCTCCCTGTATATAGATCATGCTGGTATAACCTGGGTATCTCCTGTATATAATTGCACACTTTCCACAAAATTAAAAAATACATTAAAAATCTGCATGCGGTTTAAAAAAAAAAAAAGATTGGATTGTTTAAATCCACATACAAATTTCCATAGTGTATGCAGTCTATTAAATATTTATGTGGTTTTTGAATATAGCATGCCATTTTTTGCTGTGTTTTTTTTTTAAATTGTGGTTCAAAAATGTAACAAAAAACATAAATACAGCCTAAGGCTGGATTCACACGAACGTATATCGGCTGGGTTTTCACGCCGAGCCGATATACGTCGTCTCTCTCTGCAGGGGGGGAGCCTGGAAGAGCCAGGAGCAGTGCTCTGTGCTCCAGCCCCCTCTCTGCCTCCGCCCCTCTGCACTATTTGCAATAGGGAGAGGCGAGACGGGGGTGGGGCTAATTCGCGCCACTTAGCCCCCGCCCCCGCTCCACCTCCTTTCATTGCAAATAGTGCAGAGGGGCGGAGAGGAGGCAGAGAGGGGGCGGGAGCTCAGTTCCTGCTCTTGGCTCTTCCATCCTCCACCCCCCTGCAGATGAGGATGACGTATATCGGCTCGGCTGAGCCGATAGGCCCCCTGCACACGAGCAGAAATTCCGCTGAATTTTTGCTGCTGGAAGCCTGCATAGGATTGCGTTAACAAACGCAATCCAATGCAGACAGCCGCAATTTGGCAGTGCGAAATATCGCGCGGCAAACAAATCACGGCATGCTCTATGTCTGTGCGGGGCTCGCAGAGCCCCACACAGAAATGTCACTCACCCGCCGCCGGCTCCGGTCTGCGCATGTGCCGGCTTGCTCAAACAGCCGGAGCCGGCAGGCGCGGGTGAGTACGCGCTGGTCCCTGCAGGCGCTCGGGTCGGGTCCCGCGGCGAGAATCTTGCCGCCGGATCCGACCCGCCCGTCTGCAGGCGGCCATATACGTTCGTGTGAATCCAGCCTTAGGCTGGGCTCACATGGCCACAAGCCTAAAACACTGTGTGGGTCCGGCCTACTGCCGCATATGGCAGCAAAGTTGTACTGCGCAGGACAGCGTATCGCACGTATGTTGCCGTGCGAAGCCCACCTGTTTTTCGTTGTTTATATTTCTTAACCTGTCATTTCGCAATGGCGTATATATACGCCGCACATACACAATGTAATTAGGTGTGGGAGGCTTTGATTCCGTGCCCATAGAGAACAACGGCTCTCTTGCGCATTATACGCCTCACATCCCTGGGGATTTCACATGGTGGGGAGCGCCATATGGGGGCAGGATTCACGGCCCCATACCCATACCGCGCTCGCCCACATGAAGTAGCCTTATAAAACATATGTGAGTCATATGTGAAGACGTCGAAGTCTGAGAATATTGAGGAGTCGGAGATTTGTCTTACCGACTCCACAGCCCTGGTGAAAAATGACCATTATCCCACATGGGAGCAAAAACGCATTGCAGTCGCATTAAACTTGTATTTACATGCGATCGCGATGGGGTTGAAATAGAATTGCCCAAAAAAGCAGGACATGCTGCTAATTTTCTCACGCATCGCTTCTTCTCACATCGCTAAGAAAAATCGCACATGGCAGACAGATGTTTAAAGGGGTTGAGCAAAGATTACAAGTTACCCCCGATTCACAGGATAGAAGATCACTTGCTTATTGGTGGGAGTCTCAATGCGGAGACCCCTGCCAATCTCAAGAACGGAAATCCGCCATCCTCCTCAATGTAAGGTTATTGTAATGAGGAGGAGACTGAACGAAGCGTCGGATGTGCAGGTGCACTAGTGCTGCATTCACTTGCAATGGGACTGCGGAGATAGCCAAGTGGCAGCCGTTCCGTTATTTCAATCAGCCCCATTGAAATGAATGAAGTACTGATTGTGCATGCTCGGCCGGCGCTCCCTTCATTCTGACGTCACTGCAGGGGAAAAGGCGCCCCCCTGAGTGACAGGCAGTGTGGGGTACTGCAGTCCTGTTCTTGAGATTGGCAAGGATCTCAGTGCTGAAACCCCCACTGATCAGGAAGTTATCCCCTATCCTGTGGTACCCCGCTTTCCCAGACTCCTAAATGACAAATCCACCTATTTATACAGTAATATCCGCATGGGGAAATAATGCCTGCAAGCCTAAGCTGATGAGCCGTTCAGGAGTCTGGAAAAGCTGGGTGGCAACTTCTGAGCTTGCAGAAACGATTAGCATGTTAGTTGTCACCCGGAAGCACCTAAATAGAAAATATGACCTTCAAGATTACTAATGCGCTGCATATTTTGTACTGTGAATCCGCAACAAAATTTGGGCCAAATCCACACTATTTGGTGCAGATTGTGCAAAATCTATAACAAATCTGCTACATGTAAATGCATCCTTATGCTAGAAAAAAACGGTTTAATTGCTAATCTGCTTGGTTGCTATGGGAAACGCTGGGTGAGTCGAATCAAAACTGGTGCAAAGAAAAAGTAAGGTAGTAGATTAGTTGTTACAAGTTGCTACTCCACTCAGTGCATCAGTTTTGATAGCAGTCATTATAATAAGGTCCACTATGTACAATAGCTTATGATGTTGTTCAAGGCAAGAGGACTCCGGATAAACGGACTTTTCCATTTAAATGGACTTTGCCTTTAAGCTCGACGAGCAAGTATTGAAGTCGGCTAAATAGTAGTGCGTTCCCTTTAAATGTGCCCGGACGTTCTGTGTCACTGCTATTGGCTGACCGCCTGCCACACCGTCATCCTTACTGGCTTAAAAAGTACACACCCCTCTAGTGTAATTCGCGCTTCCTATTGGTTAGTCGTTGTACTTCCTGACAGGTGATTGGCTGACACTTCTGGAAGGGTTTTGAGTGAAACATGGCGAGTATAAGGAGCGTGAAGGTGAGTTCCGACAGCTGGAAGGTGGCGCCGGCCGGGCAGTTGTGTAATGCACTGGGATTTGGCCTGCAGATGTTCTGGTACTGCGCTGTACGAAGTGCAGGGATCCTGTGTGCCGCGCAGCATGGCTGCGACCACTGGCTCTGCACCTATAGGGAGACTACAACTCCCATCATGCTGTGCAGCATGCATGGCCAGGTCAGACACTGATCTAGTGCGTGTAATGCCATCTGCATCAGTGTAGTGAATGACCAGCAGGGCAGAGATGTGCCATGTGTTAACAAAGAATGGTCTGCAGTAGAGATGCTACTTACTAAGACCTAGCTGCATGGGTAACAGAGGGCATGTCTGTGTTGGTGATGACAGCACCATGTGCCAACTTGGACTTCAATGTCAGTAGGCAGCTCTACCCCGTCAGGGGTGCCCCCAGGCTGGATGCTGCTGGAGGCAAAGTTTACAATGGTGCTTCCCCCCCCCCAAAAAAGCTAGTTTTACAGATATTTCAAGTGCCAATACCCAATAACTATTTGGACCATTGAGACTTATCTAGAGTGACAGAGTATTCGTGACCCCAGTAATAAGTGTCCCCCTTAGTGGCACCAATAGTATTAGTGGTCCCAGTAGTAGTAGTAGGGTCCCCCGTTTTAGGGGCATTTCACTGGGCAGCAACCAGTTCAGCAGCTGTCGCTGTCATCAGCCACTGTGACCCTGACCTCTCCGCTTGGTGTCTGTACTGCATACAGGACGGCGTCTGACCACAGGAACGCAGATGCCGGCCGAAACGCAAGTGGCAACTTTTTTTTTTTTTTACCAGCCGTTAATCTGGCTGGTAAAAAATAAATACAAGCCTTAATTACCAGACTGGCAACAACCCATTGACATCCTTCAGGTTGCTGCCTGGTAGGGGTGCCCACCCCCTCCTTTCTGTGATATTGGTGGGCATGGAGGCTCTAGTAGCATGTTGTACCGCCTCTAGCTTGGATACAAGATGTGATATGGTAGGACATGGAGGCTCTAGTACCCTGTTGTACTGCCTCTAGCTTGGATACAAGATGTGATGCGGGCGGGCATGGAGGCTCTAGTACCCTGTTGTACTGCCTCTAGCTTGGATACAAGATGTGATGCGGGCGGGCATGGAGGCTCTAGTACCCTGTTGTACCGCCTCTAGCTTGGATACAAGATGTGATATGGTAGGACATGGAGGCTCTAGTACCCTGTTGTACCGCCTCTAGCTTGAATACAAGATGTGATACTGGTGGGCATGGAGGCATACAGGTTCCATATGGTATTAACCCTTTCCAATCCACTGTCTGACATCTAAAGACATACTGATTGAGGGCTGTACAGCTTCAACGTCAGAAGACGTCCGGCAGGGTATTCTTACTGTAGATTACTCGCCGCTCAGTTGTCGGGGGGGGGGGGGCTCTCCAGCATGTCTCACACCGCAGAAAGAGAAAGCCCCCAAGGAAACCCTGAATCCAAATTTGGATTGCAAAGGGTTAACATTTGCTGTAACTGAGCCTCTAAATCAGTAGTTGTTAGCCTTGTTGGAGGTGCTGAACCCCGCATGTTTTGTACATGCATTCACCGAACCCTTTGTAATTCGGAAAAGGAAATATGATTTTTTTAATTTTTTTTTAAAAACCTCGGTTTATATTTTCTTAGTGCATCAGTGCTACACAAGGAACTCGATGAATCTTTACGGCAAGTCTTCAGCGCAGCGTTGTGTTCTTGTGTTTCCCATCTCCATGCAGCTGTAGAAAGTCTCCCCCCTAGTTTTGCCGATGCTAGTCTAGAATTGCTCAACTTGGCGTTCCAAACCTTGCATTGAGGATGCTGACTCCCATCGCGTTCCCTTATACACGTGAATCCATATTGTGCGCATTCGTTCAACCACTTTCTCTTTTTTTTTTTTTTTTTCTCAACATAGTTTAGTATGAAGGGATTGAAATATTAAAGTGTAGTGACCCGAAGTATGGCACTCTAGAAACCACTTGGTTTCAGGGTCAAAGGTCACTTAGCTAGGTGTAGCCAAGGTAGTAGGGGAGCTAGAGATTGAGTAATTTTAATTACTGCACCCTCAGTGCAGAAGCTTGGGGACCTGGGAAGGAATTACTCTTTACAAACAGAACCCGTGGCTTCCCATTGGCCGGCTGGGCCTCTGAAGAGAAAGAAGCTTCCTGATTGGTCCATTGGTGTGGTTAACCAGAAAAGAGAGAAACAAGACCACCTAGCAGAGACGAGCCAGGAGTTCCCCTGGGCTAGCACATGCGCAGTGGAGACCGTCACAGATCGTACACAGTGTGTCTGTCTTGACCTCTGCTGAACCCCTGAGACTGTCTCGATCGAACCCAAGTTAGGAACCACTGCTTTAGGTCGTGCAAACTCGTACAGTGTCGAAGTTGGCATCCCAGATGGTCCCATGCACGCTCTATTGGCGATGAATCTGGTGACTGGGCAGCCAAAGACTGTACATGTAATGGGGACCATGAGTCCAAATGTCCTTCAGCCATGGTTCTGGAAATGGTTCAGACAGACACAGGGGTGTAACGATGGCGCCACCTGTCTCTGGATGTCGGACAACGAAACAGTTGTAGCTGCTTGTGCTTGTCGGACGATCAGACGCTCCGCTCTACTGGTAATCTGTAGGCGGTCCTGAGCCCGATGGCCTTGTGGTCCCTCACACATCCACTGGTCCAGCACCTCCTATCAGTCTGGACAGAACGGCCGGTGGGGGACAATTCATCGATACGACCATACAGGTTCTCACATCTCAATAATGCGCCCCTCTCAGACTCTGGTAACGGGGTGAAATCTCTTCTCTGTGTCGTAGAGGCGTCTAGTGGCCAACAAGCAGAAGAAGAGGTCCCTACACACAAGGAGCCTCCGAGAGCCTCTTATAGGCCAAGGGGGAATCACTTATAGAGCCCCAGGTGACAAGACCGTTCATCTAATCGCATCACAACTCTAATCATTGACATATCTGTCTGAGATGGAACTGCATGCCGGGACTTGCAGCAAAATAACAACGCCTTCTAGGTCCCTGTGTTTTTTTTTTTTTTTTTTTTTTTTTTTTTTTAAACAAGCGTACATTGTCCTGAATGAGCCACCTCTTGAATCCATCACCATGTTAGACAACCAGGGATATTGCCATGAGTCTCCGAATGCCCCCAAAAATATTACTAGTAGTCCCACTAGGGCACCATTAATGGTAATATCTCCCATGGCTAAGGGGTTAAGATGCTCACCTGACAAAACGGGTTGTGGAACAATGGCAACCATATCTAGTTAAAGCAACCCTCCAGGCTCTACCTGGTAGTTGACATTGCAGTCCCTTGGGGCTGTTTGCACCCCGTCATGCTGAGTAATTATGTAGCAAGGAGTATGTTGTCTACTAGAAGATGCTGTGTGCCTCTATAGTGCGTTATCTCCTTCCGGTGAAGGTGTTGTGGCCTCTACGCCACTTGATAACTGGGGGCATAATCATAGAGCTGTAGACTATTGCCATCTACTACTTGGTTTACCAATTACATATCGCAGCTATATGATTGGATATCTTGGATGGTTACTGTTAACAAAATATGGCGCTTCGCCATTTAAGTGATGATAAACTAGTGAATTAGCATTCGTAATATATCGTTACGGTGGTCATATAATGTCCTTTTCCTTACAGGGCCTGGTTGGCATTGTCACCGGTGGAGCCTCCGGTCTTGGCCGGGCCACAGTGGAACGGTTAATTCGGCAAGGAGCCAGCGCTGTCATTCTAGATTTACCAAGCTCTGATGGGGTCAACGTTGCGAAGTCTCTTGGAGAGAAGTGCGCATTTGCTCCCACAGATGTAAGTAACTGAAACCGGATGTCTATGGAAATCGACCATTTAGGTAAAAGTTATTTAATCTGAAGGAAATCCTCCTGGTTGGGAGCAGCAGTGGGCATAGTGAGTGCCGCAAGGACCTTCATGCACGTGTATGAAGGTCCTACTCTAGTTAAAGCGACCCTTCAGGCCTGGACAGATAAAGATGGCCGCTCCTCTGACTACCTGATTTGCACTAGTATGCGTCCTTAATCTTTGACGTTACACATTTGCCTTGATTGACCAGCGCTGCTCATGTGGCCACATGTAGTGTCTCACCGATGTGTTCTAATAGTGTGCAACAGGTAGTCAAAAGTGGTCCAGCCATATAGAATCAGAGGGTCGGTCTGATGTGACCTATATAGGGTACTTGTGGGGTGTTGGATGATGGCCTGTGCATCAGTCCCACCCAGCGTACAGTTGTGTCTCTCCATGTCAAATTAGTCAGGAGATTATGCCTGCACAACTATTTTAGGGGGGGCATTCACGCAGGTCAGATTTTGCTGTGCAGCTACACCATTTGGTGCAGATCTTGTCCCAGATCTACAGCAGATTTCAGTCTTTCAGTTGAAGGGGTGAAGTCTGCTGAGGATCCGCATCAAATGGTGCGCCATTTTCGCTTTGTGTGAATGCATCCTCAGGCCTTATTGACACGAGCCTATATATCGTAGCTGCGTCTAAAAATTGTGACCATTAGAAATGAGCGATTGAGCATTGCCCTTAGCAAGTACCTGCCCGCTTGGGAGCAAAGATCGGGCGGCGGGCGGGGAGCTGCGGGGTAGAGCAGGGAGGAACGGAGGGGATATCTCTCTCTCCCTCTTTCTCCCCTGCTCATGGCCGCAACTCACCTGTCACCTGCGCCGGCAGCTGAACCTTTTCTTCCGAGCGGGGAGATACTCGCTAAGGACAATGCTCGATCGAGTAATTGTCCTTAGCGAGTATGCTCACTCATCTCTAGTGACCATATAAACTCGTACGGCTGAATATAAAAACGGATGCAGACTTGTGAAAGAGGCCTAAGAGGGACAAGCTGAGAAACAGTTGACTTGTTTTCCAGAGTTGAAACCTGCCACCACCAAAGTTCTAATTCCCAGGTCCGAACCCATCTCGGACAGTCATACGTGCCACCCCTGCCTCCTCAGGTGCTGGTTATGAAAACCTACCTAGAAACCTGTACAGGTAATAACTGTCCGTGTACAGACCTACTCCTATACAGGCGCCTAGGGTATGGAAACCACTGCCCAGGACTCCACTGTATATGCATGCTACAAGAGGGGTAATGCAGCCCCACGCCCCTGCTGAGATCGGGTACATGCGGTGTGGGTATCTCCATGTCAGGCAAAAGCAGCATTTTCAGGATCTCTTTAATTGGTGCAGAAGACTTCATGTAACTCTGCTTTTGTTGGTTAGTTCATCATTCATTATCTTTGGCTGTCAGTATATGGCTGCCTGTGTCATCTGGGTGCTAAAGTCCGGTTGCACATTCTCGGGGCGTAGTGCCAATGCTATTCCGAATTCTGATCTCCTGGTGGACAGCCATTGGGTGAAGGACTATGTCCTGGCCAGGCCATTGATTAAAGTGCTTTGCAGCATAAGATTGTTCGCTGCTGTAATCTTATATCTGGCCAAGGAAGAGCAGCTTTTGGCCCCGCAAGATTCCCCTCTTGCCATCCATGCAGGATAGGAATCCGCTGGAATCACACTGTCCTAGAATGAATGCAGAAATGGCTGATAACAGTGAACAGTAACCTGCATAGTTTATGTAGACATTGTAGATTATAGCAGTTGTCTGTTAGCTGCACTTTTACTGACTGTTTCATTCATGGCTGAACCCAGGTGACGTCGGAGGCCGATGTGAACAATGCGCTGGAAGTGGCACGCTCGAAGTTTGGAGGAGTGAACGTCGTGGTGAACTGTGCTGGGATTGCAGTTGCTATAAAAACCTACAACAAAAAAAAGGAGACGGCTCACAACTTGCAGGAGTTCCAGAATGTCATAAATGTAAGTTTAGGTGCATCCTATAGATATTCATGCTGGTATCGCACTCTATATATAATATTATATGCCATATATAGCATATGGCAGTGGGCGATAACATGTGGTTCTCCAGCTGTTGCCAAAACCATAACAGTCAGCATGCCCTGTCAGCCCCAGGGTCGCCCTAGCATTGTTGCATACCATGGGCAGCACTTTGAGTTCATTGGGTGTTGTGTAATGCTTCATTTCTCCTGTGGAGGCGCTACAGGAGAAAAAAAATGTATTGCCAAACAGTGCAATGACCTCTGATTAGTTTATTTTTAGGAAAACCTATCAAAAAAGAGCAGGGAATTCCATGCAGGAAAAAGTGTAATCCAAGCTTGCAGAGTAAAATTAGTAGTCTTCTTTTATTTAGTCATATTTAACCCTTTGCAATCCAATTTTGGATTCAGGGTTTCCTAGGGGGCTTTCTCTTTCTGTCATTATACAATAGCGCCATCTGCTGGATAGAGCCAGTACTGCATTATGGGAGATGCTGGAGAGGCCCCCCGACAACAGAGCAGCCAGTAATGTACAGTAAGAATACCCTGCCGGACGTCTTCCGACATCAGAAGCTGTACAGCCTTCAATCAGAATGTCTTCTGACGTCAGACAGTGGATTGGAAAGGGTTAAAATTGCCAGGCATACACATCTCGGCTGCACAGAGCCTTCGTCAGTGGGATGGTCTGAATAGTGTGGGACCGGCTTAAATAGGTGGAACAGAACAAATAATTCCAATGACTGTCAGCTGTGCAGGCTGTAGGGCAAAGGGAAAATACACAAAGATCAGACTATTACTGGTAGGATAATACTTGTAATAAACACACATCAACATGACACGAAATGGACCCCATGGGGCGCTCTGCCAAGGCTTCATATATTTCATTTATTGCAAGATTAACCCCTAGTTGCACTTCATTTATATCTATTGTGGTTGAGCTTCACAATTGTGTTACAAAAGACCATATGAAATTCCCATTGTTCTACAATAGCATAATACTTCGCTCCCCTTTATAGAGCAGTGAGCCTGCAGATTCAATTATATCAAAGAAAGAAGGGAAGAAGAGGAAAAAACAAAAAACCTTCCCTATTTCTCTCCATGAAAAGATATCCTACGTTTATTCTTGCACATAAGATGTTTCTATATACATGATATTAGTCTGACTTGCAATATGCCTCCCTCCCCCCTAAAGGGGTCTGGTTCCAGGGGGGTAAAAAATTCCATTTACTTCTGACTCTGGAAAAATATACTCATATTTGGTTCCTACATACGTAATGTATGTATGTGTGTGTGTGTGTGTGTGTGTATATATGTATATGTATATATATGTATGTATGTATATATATATATATATATATATATATATATATATATATATATAGTGCAGGTCTAACTTACAGTATAGCCCCCCCCCCCCCCCCCCCCCCCATCCCAAAAGGGGTCTGGTCCTAATGAACTTTCTTCTCTTTGGTCATGTTTGATCCCTGTATATGCAATGCAGGTCTGACTTGTAATTTAACCCCTGAGGGGATCTAGTCCCCAGTTTGTGGATCCAAAAGGACTCTCTGATCAGTAGATCATTAAAGGGGTTCTGACATGAATAATGTTTTTATGCTTTAGCAGCCATTGTTCCCTGGTCTGCCTAATGGACACAGGGAACCCACGGTTTAATGGCTGCTAAAGCATAAAAACATGATACTTACCTTTTCTCCTGTTGTTGTTGACATCGGGGGGAGGGGGGGGGGGTCATATTCCGGCAGGCGCTGTTCTTCTGCTTCTTCCTCCACGAGCTGCGCCGCGTCTCCACTGCGCATGCGCAGAATCTCGGGGTTCAACCGGGACGGACGGGCCGCCCACAGCAAGCACTGCTTGTGATGTGCTTGCTGTGGGCGGCCTGTCCGTTCACCTCGGAAGTGGCGGACAGAGCAGAGCAGAGCAGGAAGCGGTCATTTTTACCGCTCCTGCTCTGCTTCTACAAGCCACAGAAGAAAATGCCGGCTGGAGGGGACATGCCTGGCGATTGGACCGGGCCAGGCAAGGTGAGTACAAATTTTTTTTTTTTTTTTTTGTGTCAGAACCCCTTTAAGGCTGGGTTCACACAGGGCGGATTTCCTTCGGAAATCTCGCGGTTTGGCTGCAGCAAAAACCGCGAGATTTCCGCCGGGAGAACCGCCGCGGTTTAAGCTGCGGCAGCTTTGAAGCGGCCCGGCCGCTTGCTTTTCCGTTGCGGCCGGCGCTCCCATAGAGGAAAGCGCGGCCGCGCCGAAAAATAAACAAAGAAAAAAAAAAGTAAATAGACATGCTGCATCTTCTGAAACCGCAGCCGCGGTTTCAGCCACATTTACCGCAGCGGATTGGCCGTCCCGTGTGGACGAGGTTTCTGAGAAATCTCGTCCACATGGCTGGCTAATCCCGGGATTAGCGGCTGCGGGCGGATTTGCCGCGGCCAAATGCCACGCGGCAAATCCGCCCTGTGTGAACCCTGCCTGAACGTTGCCTTGCCGCACCTGTTATGGGTTACTTTCTCTATACCAAAACATGTGACACTAGCAGTGCTGCATGAGTGTGAACTGATGGAGTGATTGGCCACATTTGAGCTCCCAGTTTGGCCTTTTGCTTTTTAATCTGTCTGAATACTTTTCATTTAATCTAATTTCTCTTGTTTGTCTAGAAGCTGTTTTTTTTTTTTTTTTGTTTTTTTGCTCGTTGTAGAATGCGTTTTCCGCATCCCCTGTTTTGTAACCTATCACAGATTTCTTTTTCTGCATGTTGGTAATCTGTACTTAATGTGCAAAGGCGCTTTGCCCTCAATAGCTCCCCCAATGGGATCGCTTGCATCGGATGGCAACTTGATGCGTGTAAAATCGTATTCCCAGCATCTTTTCTGTACAACACACTGGTGATGGACCCATCCGGACTATTTCCCTTAATAAGAATATCCAATATGACTAAATAAAAGAAGATTACTAATTTTACTCTGCCAGCAAGCGTGGATTACACTTTTTCCTGCATGGAATTCTCTGTTTAAGCCCAGGACCGGGGGCAGGTGAACCCGCTTGAGCAAGCCGTGGATCGTGAGATATATGAAGTGAGCAAGCTGACAGCACCGAGCGAGCATTGCCTTTAGCGACTACCTGCCCGCTCGAGACTGCAGGTTCGGGTGCCGGCGCGGGGGAGCGGTGAGTAGCGTCTGTCAGCCGGAGGGGGGGGGGGGGGGGGGGGAAGATCTCCCCTCCGTTCCGCCCCGCTCTCCCCCGGAGCTCTGTGCCCGCTGCCGGCACCCGAACCTGCAGTCTCGAGCGGGGAGGTACTCGCTAAAGGCAAGGCTCGCTCGAGTATACTCGCTCATCTATAGTGTATCAAAAAAGAGATAGTAAAAAAGCACTTTGACAAGATGGAATTTTTCATAGAAAAAGCACACATTAAGGCTTGCTTCACACAGGCAAGGGGGATATCTTGCCTTGAGTCACAGCACGATATCGCACTTTCCACCATGTGAAAACAGCCTCGCATCACAGTGGGAATCCCTCCATCCCATTGCTTTTAATGGGGCCACAGCAGCCATTGAAAGCAGTGGGAGAACTCCGCGATCCTCTATGACAGCAGCGTTGAGGGATTCCTTCATCCCCCGCATGGAATCCCTTCACCGCAGCCGCATCTGAAGGAATCCCCTGCCGCTGCTGTCACAGAGGAGCTTGGATTTTTCCCATTGAAAAGAGTGGGAGGGATCGCAGGAAGATGGAACGTGCTGCCATGTGTTTCTCATGGTGCCATGCAGGAAAGCATCACTCGTGTATGAACCCATGCAAATGAATGGGGTTCATATTTGTGCGTCTCACAACACACAATCCTCGTGCGATATTATATGTTTGTTGTATTTTATCGCCCGTTTTTATTTTTCAGGTGAACATTGCTGGCACGTTTAATGTTATTCGCCTGGCTGTTGGAGAAATGCTGAAGAACGAGCCGGATAAGGATGGACACAAGGGAGTTATCGTTAATACGGCCAGCATCGCTGCTTTTGATGGGCAGGTTAGAAACCTAAACTTTTGCCAGTACTTTTTGTTTTGTTTGGAAGGGGTACATAAAGTTGTTATCTGACTTTTAGTTATTCCTAAGCTCCCGCCACCTCCCCGCCTCACTTAGTTGAGTGAGGGAAAACGTTTTGACACACTAGAGATGCCTGAAAGCCATTTTTTGGCAGCCATCTTGGATTTAGCTCAAGGAGCTTCAATGGAAAGGTGGCCATGCGATACATGATTTAAGGGTAGCATTTCATAAATTCTGTAGAATTTGAAAACTTGACTCGCCCCATCTCCAATTGTAGTCATCTGGTGCTTATTTGGGGGCTAGCACAGCTGTCGACAACTGGGGATTGGAAACACTGCTCCGCTGACCACTCTTGGGTTGTCACTACCAGTTTGCCTGAACTACCGAATCCTTTTCCTGCCCCTTCATGCACTCACTGGCCGTCTTCCTGGGTGCTCTTGGATTGAAAGCCTCAACCATCTCACATGAACTTCTGTTACGGCGGTCGGGATGATCTCCTCTCTGTCCTGGATTGTTAATGGCATCTCTTCCGTACCACATAATTCAGCATGACCTCATCAATAACTTGGACATGCTTACAGATTTCGAAAAAATGATTTCACTTGACCATTTCTGATGAAATTCCACTCCTTAAATCATGTATCCCACGACTCCCGTTCCATTAAAGTTTCTTAAGCCAAATCCTAGATGGAAGACGGGCACCACGATGGCGCCAACAAGTTTTCTCCCACCCACTTGTATCACTTTTTATTCAGAAGGTATTCTTGGCGGCCCTGATTTTTGAATCGCCCTGTATAATATTGTATGAACTGTACACGTTTGTCATTTACTACAGTCTGCTTAATTCTTAGGTTGGACAAGCGGCGTACTCGGCTTCCAAAGGAGGAATTGTAGGAATGACTCTCCCCATAGCCCGAGATCTGGCTCCACTTGGCATCAGGGTTGTGACAATTGCCCCCGGTACTTATTTCTGAATCTGATATGTTTAGTGGACATTTAAAGGATTTATTTACATTTTGGCTTCAGCGTTAATGTAGCACCGAGGTTGTAATGTACGGCATTCTGTCTGATGTGCTGTAAGAAGCCTTTATCACTACTTGAGGGCACTCATAGAATGAAAGGACTCTTGATAGTGGGGGACACTGAGGAGCGAACAAGACTGGCTTCAGACAAGGGTATAAAAAAACACGTCCGTAATACAGATCACATTTATTACATCCGTACGGCATCAGCTCCATGGGTATAAGTCATATAAGTCCATGGGTTTAGTTGATGGAGCTGACCTGATTCCCTTTTTTTTTTAACCCTTTCCAATCCAATTTTGGATTCAGTGTTTGCCTAAAAGGCTTTCTCTTTTTGCTGTTATGCAACAGTGCCATCTGCTGGCTAAAGCCAGTGTATGCGCCAGAGAAGCTCCGACAGCGGAGTGGCTGGCAATAGACAGTAAGAATACTCTGTCGGACGTCTTCTGACATTGGAGCTGTAGAACCTTCAATCAGAATGTAGGAAGACGTCAGACAGAATAGCTTTCCTTTTGTGTCCTCAAGGTCCCCTGTATGCAGCAACGTCTCCGGCGACCCTGACTGTAGTGCGACACCCAGTTCAGAAAATGATGGCTCGTTATAACCTGATATTGTGTTCCTTTTCAACTCTTAGGATTATTTGCCACCCCTCTCCTGCTTGGACTTCCAGAAAAGGCAAGAGAATTCCTGGCAAAACAAGTACCTTTCCCAAGCAGGCTGGGTGACCCCGATGAGTATGCCCACCTGGTACAGGCAATTGTAGAGAACCCTATGTTAAATGGAGAAGTCATACGCCTGGATGGTTCCCTTCGGATGCAGCCTTAATGGAGTAATCGGCGTACAGGACAACGCTATGACATCCGTCGGTAATGTACGGTATCAATGCTCGGTTATACAAGGAGCAGCGTTGGCTCGTCCTATTAAAGGCTAATAATGGCAGTGATGACACCAAGGAGTCTCAGATGCCAAGAATGTGCCCAGACTGTTCTAATAAAGACCCGGAAGAGAGGTCATTGATTTTCCTGGAATTTGTAGTACATAACGGTGCGAGGCGAAAGTTCACGTTTGTGTTTAAAAAAAAAAAAAATTTAATAAATTTTACTACTTGATCTAATGTAATTATTGCAATTGTATTACTTGGTCGGACAAACATATTTTTAGACTTTTTACTGCTGGCATGAGCCCATGTACATGTATTATAGACCTGTAGCAGCATGGTACCTCCATCATACGGCATCTGATGTAAGGATACAATTCATGCAGCTCAAAGTTATGATTATGAAAATCAATCAATAATTCCTTTTATTCAAATTCCACAGGTTCCAATGCTGCCATGAATAAGGGAGTGGGTTGCGCCGGAAATGCGTTGGTTTGTCACACAGACCGTACCTACAAGATTTTATTGGAATTTGAACAAAAGAAATATTGCATGTTTTTGTTCTACTCTTTACAACCCTGAGCTGGATCACATGTTGCAAGAGACTTGTCCGTATTCCGTTATGATGTTAATTCGAGCTTCCGAACCGACGCAGGGTTCTTCTTCAGGCTTAAATGAAATAGATCCGAAGAGGCATGCATATTTATACACACATACTTATGACAAGGCACAGACATAGATGTGATTAATTTGCACTTAAAAGAATACAACCACAGAAATACAAACCTGTTTTAAAGTCACTGATAAGGTATCGTATCTACAAGATTACGTGGTTTCTCTTGCTGGGAACAATCACACAAGACATTAGATGTGGCACTGAAGAACATGCAGGAAAATAGGTCCACCACAGCAATGTCAACACATATTGGCAGCTATGGTCCTATAGTGTCCCTGTTCATCTGCTTGTTTCTCTTGTGCTCTTGCCGTCTTGTTTGTCATCCCTTTGTGCTTCTGTGACGCTTCCCGTCACAACTCGCCTGTCACCCGCGCCGGCCCCCGAGTCTTTAGAGACAAGCGGGGAGATACTCGGCTAAGGCACTACTGGCTCGAGTAATGTGCCTTAGCGAGTATACTTATCTCTAGAAACAAAACAGAATAGAACATGCTGCAATTTTTCACATGTGAATAGCCTAATGGGTTATAATTGGTCTGTGTGCTGTCCGTGACTCCATATGCCACCATTTTACGTTAATCATTAAATCTATTAATTTGTATAATTTCATTGAATGTTTTAATTACCATGTTTCCCTGAAAATAAGCCATATCCCGATTATTTTTATTTTATTTTTTTTAGGTGCTGGGGGGGGCTTGAAATATAAGCCCTCCCCTGAAAATAAGCCCTAGATACACAACATGGGGGAAAAAACAAAACAGCAATACTCACCTAGCCGGCGGTGTCTAAGTCCCCCCCCGCTGGTCTCCTGCGCTGCGGCAGACTGCAGTGTAATCCTTAGCGTTTAAACCGCACTCTTTCTGGTGACAGGGCTTTGAATACCCCGCCTCCAGCAAGCGAGCGCTGTGACTGGATCGAGCGCCAGCCAATAAAAGCTGGTGCTCTATCATTCAGTGAATGAAATCACTGAATGGCTGTGATTTGGTTCATTGAGCGCCAGCACTGATTGGCTGAGCCAGCGTCGCTCGTGATCCAATCACAGCACTTGGTTACTGGAGGCGGGGTATTCAAATCCCTGTCACCAGAAAGAGTGCTGTGTGAACGCTGAGGATTACACTGCAGCCTCCTGCAGCGCCGGAGACCAGCTCGCAGGACCTATATGCTGCAGGCTAGGTGAGTATAAGTTCTCCCCAAATAATACACTGTGCCTCTTTTGGAGCAAAAATTAATATAAGACAGTGTCTTATTTTTTGGGAAAACACAGTAAAAGAGTGAGGAGTCTCCTAAAATAGATCTTAGAGGGTAATGTATTTAGGAATCCTCTTGGATTCCAAAAACGCCGTAAGAAATATACAAAATTTTTAACAAGCTCTCACCTGCCATGTGCTATTTAGAATCTTGATGAGTCTGAGGGACCTTTTGAGACCCATTAAGCACAGTGGCCCACGTGTAACCGCAAACTATGCACCCCCGTTACTAAACCCCTGGTACTATGAATAACTTTCTATCTTATGCAGCGGCCGAGGCGCAAGGCACACAACTGAGGAGATGGCAGCGTAGCTGTTTAGGGTTGTCACAGTGGCACTACCAACTCCTTCCCTGAGGGCCGCATGTGACCCTTGGCCAAGGCCCTGACAGGCCTCTCCAGGCAACGCTGGTGCAGCGGTTACCTGAATAAGTTGTGTCGGGATACCCGAGGGGAAATAAGAAAGTCCACACCCGGGTTAACTTGATAACACTCGGTTGCTGGGAACGGTCAATAACTGGAACTTTACCTAAAATATACAATAAACATCTTGACACGGTCTTACAAGTGGTAGACAAATTCACACACCAGTGCAGGAGACAATTGAAGAGGTCAGGGAGGAAACGGAATGAAACTGGGCCTACAGTCTAGTTATCTGTAGAACTCCGCTCCTGAACACGCACGCACACACCAAGAACATTCCTGTAGGATTCTAGACACTGCACGTGCGGACTCCTTGTTTCTCCTTCTTTCATACTCTCTTAGGGTAGCAGTCCTGGGAATAGACCTCCCCAGGATACCTCTCTTCCGCTTCCATTCTTCACCACATGAGGGTTGAAGGTACCCCCATGTGGCCGGCACTCCCTCTCTCGCCAACTTAGTCAAGCCGGTCCTCTCTTTCTCAGGTTCTCGGGAGATCTCTCTATTTTTCACCTTGTACCCACATATATCAATCATACTCACGTGACATCACAAATTGTTACATTTCGAGACATAACCCAGACATTCACAGACATTAACCTCTTACATTCAGCTGTGCAATACACATAACTAGTGACAAGACAATTTGCACAGAGCATCCACAGTGAAAACATGACATGTCAGACAATTATGGCGCTGTCCAGGACCACTGAACAAAATACGGTTGTGGGAATGGAAGGCCTTATATTCTACTGATCACACATAGTAGTTCTGCCCCTGAGATGAGCCTTTCTTCCTCTGTTTCTACATGCATGAAACTGAAGGACAGATCGGCTCATGTAAACAGCAAGTATCACTTGAACATGGCCAGCACTATTCCTATGGGGGCCATAAAAGGAGCACTATTACTATGGGGGCTACAAAAGAGGATGGGGGCAGCAAACAATCCTTTTCCCAGATTCAGAAAAACCTAGCTAACATCTCTGGCTTGAATAGTATAGACCTCATGCATTTGGCACCAAGTGGAGCCCTTTTAGGGTGCTTTTCCAGAAAACTTTTATACCAAACAAAAATGAATGTAAAAAAAACGCAGTAAAAAGTTTGACATTTTTGGCAGTTTTTAAAAACAAAAAAAAATGGAGGCCTTAAAGATGCAAATCCAGCATCTTCCCTTTGGAGGAAATGATGGATTATATAAAGCAGACTTCTAAAGATCTGAAAGGTAAGGTGTATATACAATAAACTGTGGTCTATGGTGGCAATAAACTGCAGACCTCCTGTTATCTCTGGGACCAGTTCTGTTCAGAGAGCAGATAACAGGACAGATAAGAGATCTGGCCACTTGGGTGGTAACTTCAGTATCTCTTGTCACAACTCCAGATCCCCCCTGCTGAAGGAAAAGAACATACCAGAAACTCTGAAGTAAGCCCTATGACTGTTTGAGGCGTAACTTGAAGCTCCCGGGCCCCCAACTATAATGCTTTACTCATAGTACTCGGCTCCCTATATGGAGAAGAGAGGGCTTATGGGCCCCCTAAGGCTCCTGGGCCCGGGTGCAACCGCATCCCCTGCATCCCCTATAGTTACGCCCCTGACAGCTACTAGAAAATCTCTTGCTGGGAGAGAAGCCCGCAGCGTTATTTTTCCGTCTAAAAAAACCCCGAAAACCTGAAAGAGCGGAAGCGAGCGGAAACCTTTCTGCTTTTTTGAAGCTCCATTGAAATCAACGGTGAAAAAAATTGATCCGTTTTATTTTAGCTTCTCTCCTCCAAAAACAAAGCAGAGAAATGGAATCCCTAATATGACCCTAACCCAATCTGGCGTGTCGTGTTCTTCTCAACGCAGTGCTGGAATATATATATGCCATATGGATGCTATGGCTACAAGAGACTACACAGACACCCAAAGACCGAGCCGCTGGCAGAATATTATCATCAGCAGTAGAGCTGAGCAAACCAAAATTTGGGTCAAATTTTACTAAAAATGTAATCCTGTTTAGTTTGTCTTGGCAGAGCCAACTTTAAGATGGCTGCTGAAAATAAAGAAAAAAATGGGAACCCAATAATGAAGTGCGTGGGAAAGCAAAGTCCAAGTCAGGTCTCAGGTACAATATGTATATGATACCTTTCACACGGGAAGGAATTACACCGCAGGATGCAGCTAAATTCGCAGCTGAGGAATTCAACACCGAAATCTGCAGGTCTGACCACAGACTGTGATGCAGAATTGCAGGCAGGTTTTAAGCCATTTTCCATTCCGCATCAAAATCCGCAGTGGCCTGTAGATTGTTGTGCCGAATTTACCGCGGCTTGCAGTGTGTCATGTAGCCTATTCTATCCTGTGTGTATCCTCCCTGAATTCTCTAGGACTTAGGCCTCATGTCCACTGGGAAATGTTTTTTTAAAATCTGCAGCGTTTCTCCTGCACGCGGATCCGCGCCCCATAGGGATGCACTAGACACCCGCAGGTAGTTAAATACCTGCGGATGTCATTTTTCCCGTCAGGCGCGGATCCGCGTGCAGGAAAAAGAAATGGACATGCTCCATTTTCGTGCGGGTCTCCCGCGGGGACGGCTCCCGCAGGCTTCTATTGAAGCCTATGGAAGCCGTCCGGATCTGCAGGAGACGTAAAGTCAGAATAAACTCACCTGCTGCGGGCCGTGCACGTCTTCCCTTCTTCGCGGACGGATCTTGTTACTTCGGCCCGGCGGATGTGCCCGGCAGATGCGCGCAGCACGCAGCCGGCGTGCTGAGCACATCCGCCGGGCCCAAGAAAGAAGATCCGGCCGCGGAGAAGGGAAGACGTGCACGGCCCGCAGCAGGTGAGTTTATTCTAATTTCAGCCCTCATGTCCGCGGGGAAGGAGGGACCCACTGTGGATTCTCCATGGAGAATCCGTAGCGGGCCTGATTTTCCCCGTGGACATGAGGCCTTAGCGTATTTGACCTCCGTATTTGGTCTGTGTTTTGCTGCTTTTAACCCCCTACATGCAGCGATCAATGTAAATCGCGGCATGTAAAGGGTTCACAGAAGGAACGCACCTGCCATGGTCTATGATCACTATGGTAAGCGATAAGGCATTGCAGTACAGAAGTACTACAGTGCATTATAATAGCGATGAAAGCTTTTTGCTTCAAGTCCCATACAGGGACATAACAAATGGAAAAGAAAAATAGTGAAAAAAAGACGTACAAAAATAGACCCCCTTTTTTGCGCACTTTCCCATGTTTGTATTACAAAAAATCACACATATTTGGTATCATTGTGTCCGTAACAGTAAATTGAACACACTAATTACCCTGCATGGCAAAAAACGTAAAAAAAAACACAAACAACAGAGGCAAAATGCTAATTTTGTCCTTTTTGTCTCCCAAAAAATGTAATAAAAGTGATCAGAAAAGATATATTTGTACCTGTGTACAATAATAAAAACTAGAGGTCGTCACACAAAAATCAAGCCCTTGCAGACTTCTATTCATGGAAAAATTAAAAAAGTTATGGGACGTTGAATGCAACGATGTAAAAAAAAAAAAAATAATAATTTTTTAAAGGTTTTTTAATTGTGCAAAAGTGGAAAAATCTAAAAAAAAAATAAACAAACAAATGTTGGTATCGTCGTAGTCATACCGACCTGCAGAAAGGAATGTATTATGTCATTTATAATGTATAATTAACGCTATGGGGGAAAAAAAAACAATGCAGGATTTGTGTCTTTTCTCTCTGCCCTGCAAAACCGCGGGATTTCCACGGCAAAGCCGTCCTGTGTGAATCCAGCCTAAGACCCCTCATGCGCACCCCATCATGTGACCTAATTAAGAATTCTAAATCCTATCATGGTATCGACAGGAAAACTGAGGCCTTACATGGGACAGTACTGACTGAGACTACTGGAGTGGGACCCCCACTTGGCTAATAACGGAGGGTGCAGAGCTTGGAAACCCCCTTTTATAACTTCTGTAAGCGCTAATAGGGCAAACAGATGACTTTTTGACTTGAGACTACTCTCGTAATATCATCCTGGAGGTCTCATAGTCCACTGGTCTTGTTATCCTCTAGATAAGCTCCTTGTCTCTCTTTGCCATTTGCTTGACCAGTTTGTGGTTGACCCTGCATATTATCTGTCGCCCTTATCAGTGGTGATGGATATGTAAGATATGTATCTGGGGACTGTCATGTTTATAGGCTACATCTGCTCAGGATGCACTGGCATTTGTTAGGAGAACACCCACATGCCAAGCTGGAGATAATGGAAATGAAGAACAGCTGGAGGAGTCGCCCTGCTGATAACATCCAGAGCAGATGGTTCTGGAGGTCACTATATGCAGCAGTCAACAAAGAGCCAGCTCTCAAGGCGAGGTGTGAAAGCAACCACTTCCCCAAACCCATTTGCTGCCATACCTTCACCCATGTGTTTCCATGGACCAAATGCAGCAAGTGTGACTTAATGAGTCAACTGAGCTGGTGGATGGCAGAGGAGGTGGTGGGTCCTTTGATAATTCTTCTACTGTGACCCCGATAATCTTTTAGAGACAATATGAGACAATTGTAATTGGTATTGATGGAGCAAGGCCATGTAGATCTCACAAATTCCTCAAGAGGGTGATTTTTGACTACACGTAAAGGATGACATTGATAAATGTAAGGTTAATCACAACGGATGCCACCAATATACACTAAATGGGGTACTGCTAGGAAAAAGTGAGATGGAAAAAGACCTGGGAATACTAGTGGACTGTAGACTCAATTGGAGTAACCAATGCCAGTCAGCTGCTGCAAAGGCAAGTAAATTATTGGGGTGCATTAAAAGAGGTATAGAGGCAAGAGATGAGAACATTATCCTCCCACTATATAAGGCACTTGTCAGGCCTCACATGTAATACTGTGTACAGTTCTGGTCACCGGTGCTCAGGAAAGACATTGCAGTGCTTGAGGGGGTTCAGAGAAGGTCAACTAAATTAATTAATGGAATGAGAGGACTGGAATATCCAGAGAGGCATCAAAATTGGGATTATTTACACTGGAAAATAGACAGTTAGGAGGTGACCAAATAACTATGTATAAATATATGAGGGGACAATACAAGGATCTCTCCTATGATCTGTTTATACCCAGACTCACAATCTGTGAGTCTGAGTCCGGCCATCTTGTCCTCCAGTGATATATCGGGTTTTATACGATTCAGGACTTCTCTGTTTGTTGCTCTCGCCGTCCGGGGCATACACAGCAGCTTTTGCCGGCACCACAGCTCAATCGCATCAATCCTTCTTCTATCTGCTTTTTTCGCCGTCCAGCTTTCACATCCATACATGGCTCTGCTCTGGGGAAAACGGTGGTTTGTACTATCCTGTGTTTAGTTGCTATGCCGATATCCCTACTTTGCCAGATTCTGTCCATGTTTAGCATCGCGCTTCACCCCAATCCTATCCTACGTTTTATCTCTGGCATAGATTCTCCAGCCTGGTCAATTTTTGAGCCAAGGAAGATGAAGTCTCACACGCATTCTATGGCCTCATTGTCATTAAACTTTGATTTGAGTTTGGCCATTTTTTGCAGTTGCATTAATTTTGATGATTATCCATTCGGTCGCATCCGACCTCCGGTCACTGCATGGATTAATGTTCTCCACGCATTTCTGTCTTTCACCGCTTCTTTCAGTTCCGCAATTGACATGTTCATGGTGGCCTTGATTGTATCTAGCCATCCTGTTCTTTGTGGTCCTGATCTTCTCTTTCCACTGACTTTGCCGAGCATCAGTACTGTTTCCAGTGAGTTAGCGCACATCACATATCCAAAAAAAGAGCCGCTGTTTGATGATTTTGCCCCTAGTGATATTTTCGGTTTGACGTGATCTAACACTACCTTGTTCGTTGTCATGGCGGTCCAAGGTATCCGTAGCATTCTCCTCTAGCACCAGAGTTCGAATGCATCACTTTTTCTTCTGTCTGTTTTTCTGAGTGTTCAGCTTTCGCAACCATACGCCGTTATGGGAAAGACGAGTGCATTGACCCGTCTGGTTTTTGTTGCAATGCTAGTGTCCTTGCTTTTCCAGATCTTTTCCACATCTTGCATTGCATTCCTACCAAGCGTAATCCGCCTCTTGATTTCGGATCCAGATTGCCCGCTGCGATCGATTTTTGGATCCAAGGAAGATGAAATCTTGGTCCGTCTCAACTTCTTTGTTGTTAGTTTTATGCTCACTGTACCGTTGCCTACCGTGGTCATGACTTTCGTTTTCTTGCTGTGGAGTCCCATGCGTTTGCTTTCCTTCTGCACTCGTTGGATAAGGTATTCCAGGTCCTTTTTACAAGCATGGTGGTGGCATCCGCATATCGGAGGTTGTTGACATTTCTGCCACCGTTTTCTACTCCGATTTCTGATCCGTCCAGATTACATCACCTCATGATCGTTTCTGCGTACAGATTGAAAAGGACTGGTGATAGAATGCAGCCTTGCTGTACTCCTTTCTCGATTCCGAACCAATCCGTGTTTCCATAAGCTGTCCTGAATCTTGCTTCTTGGTCGTTGTAAAGAAACCTTATAAGCTGTTCAGTATGTTCTGGAACGCCCATTTCTTTCAGAGACTTTCAAAGCTCGTCATGTTCGACAATCAAAACCTTTGCTGTAGTCGATGAAACACATGTACACATCCTTTTGATACTCCCGGGTCTTCTCCATGATCCAGCGCAGGTTCACGATTTGGTCTCTGGTGCCCCGTCCTTTGTGGAAGCCAGCTTGAACGTCTGGCAGTTCCTTTTCAACAATGGTTGCAATGTGTTTTTGTACGATCTTTAAAAGAATTTTGCTGGCGTGAGGTATGAGGGCGATGGGGCAGTAATTGGAACATTCTTCGGCATCACCCTTTTTTTTGGAAGTGTGATGAAGACAAATCTTGTCCAGTCTTTGGACCGCGATTTGAAGCTCCAGATCTTTTGACATAGGTCGGTTAGGATCTTGATTGACACTGGTTTGAGCAGTTCGCCTGGTATGTGTCATACGTTTTGTCTTCTTTAAATTCAGGTAGAGGCCCATTTTTGTTTCCCCTTCTAGTTTTAATCTTGCATATCAGCTGCTTCAGACCGGCTTCTCTTTCTGCAAGCAGAGATGTGTCATTCGCATAACGGAGATTGTTCATGTTTCTGCCACCTATTTTCACCCCAGTTTTCAATTTGTCTAGGTCCATTTTTTTGCATGATCACTTCCGCATATAGGTTAAACAATAGAGATGAGCGAATATACTCGCTAAAGGCAATTGCTTGAGCGAGCATTGCCTTTAGCGAGTACCTGCCCGCTCGAGACTAAAGGTTCGGGTGTCGGCGGCGGGCAGGGAGCTGCGGGGGAGAGTGGGGAGGAACGGAGGGGAGATCTCCCTCTCCCTCTCTCCCCCCCCCTGCTCCCTCCTGCTGACAGCCGCTACTCACCTCTCCCCCGCGCCGGCACCAGAAACTTCAGTCTCGAGCGGGCAGGTACTCGCTAAAGGCAATGCTCGCTCGAGCAATTGCCTTTAGCGAGTATACTCGCTCATCTCTATTAAACAACCATTATGTACTGCTATCCCATGACTTTTGGCACGACAGTGTATATTCCTACATTGTTCACGTTTTGGTACATTTACACAGGCGCACAAGCGGGTGACGTCACTGCTAGCTGTTCGCGCTCATGCATAATGTTTAGACAGGCAGATCATCGCTGAAAACCACTCACATCTCACAAGCTTCTTAGTCAACGCTTCACATTTTATGAGCTGGGAGCGTTTAGAGGCAGCGAGAAGTGAGCGAACCAGCGATTATTTTTATGCTGGTTGAAACTGAGCGACAAACGAAAAGTAAACGAATAGTGCATGATGGCTTTGCATTTAGACATAACGATTATTGCGCATTTTCATTTGTTTTAACAGATTTTGCGCAACAATCGTTACATGTAAATGGCCTTTTACATACATTGAATGTGAATCTCTATTATAACCAGATGACATAGGAGTCTGTTTTGACTCCAGCTCTAGGGGCAGGAAGTCCTGTCTGGCCCCTGCGGACTCATTAACTAATCCTAGACTTGGCACTTCAATCATGTAAATGAGGACACTAGTTTGTTTATCCAGCACCATCAGTCCATCTTACATTTGTTTTGTTTCTTTATTATCCTATGGTTTATCTCTGCTTGCTTATGTTGGAGATTAGTCAAACAGCAATCAGAGAAATAAAGTTTGCAAAGTTGGGGAAAAACTTTCCCTTTGGAGAACTATTCCCATAATTACTTATTCTGTAGTGTTTGCATGGATGTACATAAAGGAAGGGGGTCCAATGAGAATGATTCAGATGGTCCCCAATTGGATACTAGTTGACACCACCAGGAGTTAGAGGAAATAATGCGTGTTAGCCCCCCAGTCTACACCCTGTTGAGAAGCGATCTCCGCACTGGGTCTCATCATCCATTAAAATAAGTGATGGCAGCCATCCATAAGTGTTATATAGCCGAGCGCCCCGGACGGAGGATGCAGAAGACAAGTGGGGCCGCTTGTCTTCTGCATCGAGTTGTTCTCCACTTGGAGCGCACGGCTATTATACAGCCGAGCACTCCGAGCGGGGTTTGAAGAACACAGCTGGAGCGCTGTGTTCTTCATACGCCGCTTGTGTCATCAGGGAGAGGGATACAGCTGAAACAATAGTATTAGCTGTATCCTGGCTTAACGAAAACTGCACGATGTCAGTGCAGTTAGACACAACAATTTTCGCTCAAAAGATGGCTTTGAGTGATTTTTGAGTGGAAAGCATTGTATCTAAAAGGGCCTTAAGTTTATCTGCTCCTCTTGTATTCTTGGAGAGTTCTCTGGAGTAATGTGTAATGTTCCTGTACGATCAGTCAGTGCTGAATAGGTTGTTCTGCAAGGAAATGGCAAGAGCCTCTGAAATCCTGGATGACATTAAAGGGGTTTTCCAGGGAGAATACTACTGTCCTCAGGATAGGTCATGAATAATTGATCATGTGGGGTCCATCGCTCGGGACCCTGACCGATCAGCTGAGCGGGCGCATGCTGTCAGCACCGCAAATACACAGAGGTCTCTGCGCCGACCTCTGTGTAGTGGCCGGCGCTTGTAACTGCAGGCCCGGCAGATCCAGTTTGCAGCTACTGTAACTGCTGATCTAATTTCTGTGGCCATAGCGTATAGGTTTCAGATTGTTCTGGATTATCAGTCAGCTGTAGAAGAAAGTATATAAATCTAACATGGAAAGAGAGTGAATATCAAGGAAGGTGCTGTTTTTATCATATGAAATAATGACTGTCCATCCCTTTTAGGCTTTCTGCTTCCGGTCTAGTGAGATAACAGGCTATGCAATAAACAGGTTTACCAGGCAGCGCCCGCTGTCACAGTTGGGATATACCAGGGTCAGAACAGAATTCACTGCTCCGACCCATGTAGTGGCCGGCGCTTGTAATTGCAGGTACAGCTCTCATTGAAATCAACAGGACCTCAGCCTGCATTTACAAGCATTGGCCACTACATGTGATGGATTTTACTGGGTTCGTTCACATAAGGGTATTTTGCGTGTACATGTCATTGTGCAAAAAAATATGCAGTATGTTCCATTTTTCTGCACATTTGCGCACAAAAATAGCAGTTATTGAACTATTTGCACTGATTTCTCATTTCAATGAATGGGATGGGAGCATGGATGTGAGCTTTTTTTGTGCACACGCAAAAAGTACAGTAGTGCACATACAGTACATACGTATTGCGCACATATGCAGTATAAATGCATGATTTTGCTGCAGATTTCTGGTGGATTTAAGTGCTGGATTTCAATCATTACATTGAAATAAATGAAATCCGTAGTGAATTTTTCACAACTAATGGACCATGCTACGGATTTTTTCCACTGTAAGGGCGCCCACCCACTGGCGTTTGCGTTTTCCGCGGGAAAAAAACGCAGCGTTAGGAGAAAAATAAGGACACATATGCAACTGACAGTTCCTATGTTAAAAACGCAAACGCAACGCAAAAAAAACGCCAGTGGACAGGAACACATGTTATCTCTATGCCTGTGCAGGAAAAAAACGCAAAACGCAGGTAAAAAAACGCCAGTGGGTGGGCGCCCTAAGGCTAGTTTCACCCGAGCGATCGCAATTTTGCCAAGAGTGAAACCACCCTTAGGCTAGTTTCAGGCTGCCTGTCCACGGGCGATGATCCGCGGGCAATAAATCGCCCGTGGATCACGCTCTGTAAAGCTTTCCATAGGGTTACTATGGAAAGAGCAGCGCCAGCGTCCATGAGTGGAGAATCATAGCGATTCTCCGCTCGCGGGATTTAAATTGCGGCATGCTGCGATTACCGCGATTCTCCGCAGTGAGCCTATCTATTAGATAAGCTTATCTCGGAGACCTGTCAGCTCTCCCCCCTCCTCCCACGTGGCGGAATATTGCTAGGTTATTCCGCCTCGGCTGGGAGCCTCACTCAAGTGATCGCGATTTTGCCATGAGGAAATCTTTGTACCCACGATTTTTGTGCGTCAGCGATGCTTTTTTTTTTAGAATAATCTCACATCGCATCGCTGCTGCCCGCGATTTTTATCGTGAAAGTCAGTGGGACTCTCTAATTAAAATCGCATGTTTGTTGCGTTGCGATTTGCTAAAAAGGAGGCTTCATAGGGAAACATGGGAGATTTAAAAAATCGCACATCGCTGAAAGATAGAGCCTGCCGCGACTTTTTGTTCTCTCAACATGGCATTAGTGAAAACAACGCTGATTAGAAGGAGACCATTGTAAATCACTGGTTTCATTATTTGCTTTTTTACTGACTATCGCATCAGGCGAAAATCACGCAAGTTTCTTGCCTGTGTGAAACCACCCTAAGGCCAGCTTCACACGGCCGTGACGGACTCCGCCGCAGAATTCCGCGGCGGAGCCTGTCACGGCGCCCCCAGAGACCCGAATACTTACCTCCGAATCCGGCGTCCTATGTCGCGCAAGACGCTTCGACGCGGCAGCGGTAGGTGGGGAAGCGGTTTCACGCCATCTTCCG
The DNA here is from genome assembly GCF_035609145.1 of Eleutherodactylus coqui. NCBI lineage: Eukaryota > Metazoa > Chordata > Amphibia > Anura > Eleutherodactylidae > Eleutherodactylus > Eleutherodactylus coqui. The sequence goes on along the minus strand of NC_089846.1, from coordinate 24,411,137 downwards.
CTGTGCTACAGCGGTAGATAGCGTGAAGGGCGGCTTCCATTGACTGCAATGGAAGCCGTCCGCGCGTACACCCGCGGCAAATAGAGCATGCCGCGGGTGAGAGCGGGTGACTTTACGGTGCGGAATTCCGCACCGTAAGCATTGTGCTATTAGGTTCAATAGAACCTAATAGCTGCGGGCAACGCAGCGGATTTCTGCAGCGTATTACGCAGTGGAAATCCATCCGTGGGAAGGAGCCCTAAGGGCTCCTTCCCACGCGCGTATGTGTAATTGCGCACACTTCAGCACAATATATTTGTGCATGTATTGGCTTATTTTACTGAACTTTTTGTGCACGGGACTCTACCAAGCCCAATTGAAATGGCATCTGAGCTTAATGAGGTCCAGCGGTGCTATATTTCGCATACCCCGTCTCTTGTTGTGTGCGCATTTTCACAAAAAAGGGAGATGAGAACGAACCCATTGAAATCAATGAGTTCTATTCTCCGCACTTTGCACGTGCAATTTTTTTCATGCGCGCAAATACGCCCGTATGAGGGAGCCCTTAGTGGACAGGATTCGTTAAAACCCCATTCACTAACATTGTGTTGTACGTAGTTGTGGGATTTCTGTAACTAGTACTCAAGGTGTGAAATCATCTTTAGAGTAATGACCGGTTTAAAATCCAATTTTCCCAAGTAAATTAGCAGGATATTGGGGTAATTAGCTCAGACCCTCGAAATTGCATTGAGCTCTCTGCGGGGGTTCCATCACTTGGGTTACAAGTCAGCAACAAAACCCACAGCAGATTGGATGTAGCAATAGGATGGCAAAAGTGTCAGGTGGGCAGGAGGTGACAATTTGTTCCTTTGCTCAAAGACCCCCAGACATGTGGCGGGGGGGGGGGGGGGGGGGGGCAGTAGAGGCTCCGCTCACTAATACTTCACCTACAGTCTCCTGATTGACATTTTGTTGGAAAAAACAGCCTTTTACTTCAAAAATGGGCCAAATGTGTGATGAACAATCGCCAATTACGGATATGCTTATTATAACCATTTGGTCACTATTGATATAGGAGAGTAAAGCATTTTAGGAATTGGGGTAGTAATTGGTCAACGGCCATGAATGTGTCAGGGACAGTAGCTGCGGCTTCAGGGTCATACTGCGGATTACTGATGTATAACACCTTCCACCACTTCTCTATGTAGACCATCCATGTGACATATGTATCTTTAACCAATAATGCTGGCTTTGTCCCGACGGATTGTCCACCCTGTATGAACGAGATTTTTGACAAATCTCGTCCACATGGCTGCCCAATGCCAGGATTAGCGACCGCAGGCGCAGCAAAATTCTGCGGCAAATCCGCCCTGTGTGAACCTAACCTTAGGGCCCAATTAGACAGCTGTATATTTTGGCTGTCTTGTCCGTGTTTTTCATGGACAGCACATGGACTCATAATAGCCTATGAGACTATTCACGTCAACATTCTCTCACTGGGACCGATGGTCCGTGGGAACAACATTCCTGCCTGTCCTATTCTCGTTTGTTTTCATGGGTGAGAATGGCTCATGGAATGTACAGAATGCCTGAATATCAGACAGCTCACGGACGGGTATCCCTATGTTGCCCATTGAAAGTGCACCAAGTTCCTTGGACGCAACGTGCATGTAGCCCCCGGCTGGCTTGATGTGGCCCAAGGCTGCGTATTTTTATGCTGCATTTGGTCCATGTTTTGCAGACCCCAATAGCGGGCCAATGTAAGTCCATGTATGTATTTACATGGCCATATTTTTCACGTCCCTGTTTTAAAAAGGCAACATGCGCTAATTTTATCCGTTTTCCCTCCGTATTTCCATTTGTACGGATCAGTATTTACAAAGTATAAAACGAATGCTACGGCAAAAAATATACATCAAGCGTTGATGGGGCGCTGATGACATACGGTTACAATGTCATTTGTAAAGGCCCTTTATGAGGAACAATTCTTGTTCAGATTATCCTTGGATCGCGGCAATCTGAACGATAATTGTGAACAGGCAGTCGTTCATCTATGAACATAGTCTCTTTACTGTAAATGGAGGCGGTGGGCCTCCATTCACTGAGCGATCGTCGCCCCTGTGTGAAAGCACAGGACCAATTATCTCTGGGATGACTGCCGGGCGCTAAAGTGCCTCATCATAAAGGGACCTTACAGATGTGCTATAATACACTGATGTGAAACCGGACTTCAGAAAAGTTAGTAGGTGTGCGGACTCTTTGTATTGTGAGGCCTGCAGGCATTCGCTCTGTTAACCACTTCAATTGTATTGCTTTGATTGATCACTTCAGGCCTCCTTAGAATCTGCGTTCGCACACAATAGACCATTAGTGGTCAAACATCCTTTCCAGATTGAACAGTAATTTGAGTTATTTCTTTATGATCTTCCTTCACCCACCAGACACCTACACCTGGATTATTGTGTAAGGCTCCTTTTACATGGAGCGATAAATTTGTGCAAGGATGACAAAGTTCGCTCATGCAGCCTTTTAATTCAGCAATTGCGTTCGCATATCATTCAGTCGTTTACATTCACGGTATCAGTGAATATGAACGACTAAGGCCGTCTGCACATAGCCATATTTGCATTGCGAAACCTGGAGCATGCTATGGAAAAGCGATTTAAAAAAAAAATTTTTTTGCCTGAGCTGAAATAAATTGGTTTTTTTTTTTTTTCCCCCCCTTCCGCTCGCAGGGGGAAAAAAAATCACAGCATGCTCTATTCGTAGGCGGATTCTGCACGGATGACTTCAATTGAAGTCAATGAAAGCTGTCCAACCCGTGGGCCTTCCGCAATCATCATTGCGGAAAGGTCGCGGGATCCATGTCATCGCCTAGCAGAGGCACGGCATTATCTGTACTGCGCATGTGTTCTGGCCGGCACATTTGCAATACAGTTAAGAAGATTGCGGACAGGGGTCACCGGCCCGGCACAGGATCGGATCCCGCTGCGGGATCCGACCCTTCTGTGTTTAGTCGGCCCCATGCGTACCTGCAGTCCTCTCTTTTTATCAGTACTGCGGATGGTCCGCACTGTGAGCCGTCGGACATGCGCAGTACAGATTTTTTTTTTAAAGTCCGGCTTTTACCTTGTCATCGCTAGGTGATGATGCGGAATCCATGACCTTTCCGCAATGTGATTGCGGAAGTGCCGCGGATCGGACGGCTTTCTTTGACTTCAATGGAAGCCGTCCACGCGGAATCGCCGGAAAAATGGAGCATGCTGTGATTTGTCCTCTGCTTGCGGAAACCGCAATTGGCTTCCGCAACTGTGAGGAAGAATGGATTTCCCATAGCATGCTATGGGCGCTATTTGCTGCGGATCCATGGACACATCGTCGCGGATTCGCAGCAAATATCCGTCCGTGGGCAGGAGCCCTAACTTGGACAACCACTTTTAAATCTGACTTTCTCAATAGGGTTTTTGGAAAAGGGTTTAAGACCCCTTTAAGATCCAAAAGTACATGCACTGTGTGTGGGATTGGCTTTACAATTACCTGTACCCAAAATAAATGACATATATGATATGATTACATGAACACAGTTATTCAGTGTTCTCCTTGTTTCGTGTCTGAGACCTACAGCAGATGATTTCTATGGAAAGAACTTTCTGGTATTGGTGACTTTTGCATCTGAAATCCAACTAACTTGGCTTAATCCGTTATTTTCTTTAGTTGGAAGGTAATTGAGTTTCCTGTGTTAGTTTACTATGTGTATTTGACTTACACCCCATAGTGACTGAAGTCCTCAGTATATTAGCTGGACCCCAGCTGAGACCACTGCTAATGGCAACTTCATTTGTCTGGCCTCAATGACCATTTGTCTCAGAGAAAGCAAAGATTGGTGAAGGAGGAGGACTGAGGTGTGAAGCACATTTGCATAGTCATGAGCATGTAACCTAAGAGGTGGGAGAATAAGACTTTTACATGTACTCTGATCCCTCCCAAGAATTAGTCTTCTAAGGACCACCTCACAATTGACTTAGCTTTTTGGATGCTTCCCTCTGCAGGATTGATAACTTTCCAGCATTGGCAGCCTAGACCTCAGAGAATGAACATGCCGAGTGTTTCAGCAGTTACCCTACTATTACTACTGGGCCTCTACTCAACATTATGCTTTGGTGAGACCTTCCACTTCTATACCAATGAAGAAGAAGAGCCTGAAACGGTTATTGCTGTTTTATCACATCATCCCATGTTCAACTCCACTGAAGGTCCAACTACTAATTTCCGTCTCATGAAGCAACTCAACAGCTCCTTTATACACGTCCGGGAGAGTGATGGGCAGCTGAGCATCAAAGAAAGGATAGACCGAGAGCAGATCTGCAGGAGGTCCCCAAACTGTGTTCTTGCTCTGGACCTCTTCAGTTTCTCAAAGGACGCATTTCAACTAATTACAGTAAAACTGGAGGTGAGAGATATTAATGATAATACCCCCCATTTCCCCAGTCCTGAGATGCATGTTGATGTTTCTGAAGCAGCTCTGGTGGGTACCAGAATCCCATTGCAGATGGCAGTGGATGAAGATATAGGTCTAAATTCTATTCAAGACTATCTCATCTCAGGCAATAGTCACTTTGGACTTGATGTACAGACCAGGGCAGATGGACTTAAATATGCAGACTTAATTCTGATGAAGGAACTTGATCGAGAAAGTCAATCTTTATATGAGCTGGAGCTGGTGGCTAGCGATAGAGGAGACCCTACACTTTCCGGCAGTACAACCGTGATTGTCCATGTTCTGGACTTCAATGATAACAGTCCAACCTTCAAGGAGAGCTCTGTCACTGTGGATTTGCTGGAGAATGCTCCTATAGGATGTTTTATAGTTGATTTAAGTGCCATTGATCCAGATGAAGGAGCAAATGGAGAAATCGTGTATGGTTTCACCACTCAAGTGTCTCAAGAGGTACGTGAACTCTTTGAAATTGATCCAAAATCAGGTGTTGTCATTTTGGAAGGTGAAGTTGACTTTGAAATGAAGCATTTTTATGAATTTGATGTCCAAGCTCAGGACCTTGGACCCAACCCATTAACAACAACATGTAAAGTCATCGTAAACATTATAGATGTCAATGATAATGCTCCAGCTATTACCATCACTCCCTTGACTTCCTTCAAGCACGGCGTTGCTTTTGTCACTGAGGCAGCTGCTAAAGATAGTTTCATTGCACTAATTAGCACCTCAGACAGAGACTCAGGTCCAAATGGCAAAATCCACATAAACCTTTATGGACACAATCACTTTAAGCTGCAACAAGCCAATGAGGACAGTTTTATGATAGTCACCACTTCACTTCTAGACCGGGAAACCATAGCTGAATATAATCTCACATTGGTAGCTGAAGATATGGGCGTACCTTCAAGGAAGACAATCAAAAGGTTTACCATTAAGTTGACCGATGAGAATGACAATGCTCCTTCCTTCAGTAAACTAATGTATGAAGTGTCTGTTCCAGAAAATAATGCCCCTGGAGCTTATATCACTACAGTATCTGCTAAAGATCTTGATCATGGGCGCAATGGCAAAGTATTTTATAGACTGTTAGATACAAAAATAATGGGACAATCCTTGTCTACTTTTGTGGTCCTTGATGCCGACTCAGGGGTTCTACGGGCTGTACGTTCTCTGGATTATGAAAAGCTTAAGGAACTCAATCTTGATATTGAGGCCTATGATCATGGACTTCCCAAGCATTCAACACGCACCCAACTGAAGATTAAGATAACTGATCAAAATGACAACCATCCAATGATAACCTTCCCTCTACTGGAAAATGGAGCAGCAGATATCCTGCTGCCGGTCAAAACTCCCCAAAATTACTTAGTATTCCAGATGAGAGCAACAGATGCAGATGATGGAGTAAACTCTCAATTGTCCTACACTCTACTGCAGGATGAACAAAAGCTATTTACCATGAATAGAGACACTGGTGAGGTCTACCTTCATAGAAGAATCAACCCAGTACCAGATAAGGACCTCAGTATAATAGTGGCTGTATCTGACAAGGGTAGACCGTCCCTGTCCTGCAATGCAACCATAAGATTCACCCTCACTGATGCTACTCCATCAAACATGGAGATAATCATCATGCAGTCTACTGAGGAGGAACAGCATCAACTAGACGTCTCCATAATCTTCATCGCAGTCTTATCTGTAGGTTGCACTTTACTCCTAGTCGCCATTTTGTTTGTTGCCTGTTCCTGCAAACGAAGATCTGATCGGTCTAAGCAACAATCTGCAGGAAGGACTGTGGAGACCAAAGAGCAACTACTCAGCACCACTACCCAGTCTAAAGAAGGTGCTTCATCATCTCCCGACTCCTGTCAGCTGTCCCTTGGTACAGAGACTGAGAACCTCAGCGTGTCCTCCACTAGGGAGCAGTGCGGAGAACTCCACTCGTCTTCATCCGTAAGTAATACAGTTAGTTTAAGGGAAGTAAGAGAAAGTATTTCAGCCACCTAAACTAATCACTATCCATTTATCTCTTAAAAAGGGGTGTTCCCATCTTGACCAAAAATGGCCAAGATCGGAACACTGCTTTAATTCTGACCATTGTATTCCGGGTCACCAGGGTTAACACAGGAGTTAGGTGTGGGTCCTGTGAATATGTCATAAGTCTGAGGTCATACTACACAAGGTAGTTGTATGTCCCCATGAAAATGCATAGGAGCTATAGACACAACAATATCTAATTACAACCTACTGCAGAGTTGCTTCATTGTCCATTGATTAGATCAGGGGTCCCCAACTCCAGTCCTCAGGGATCACCAACAGGTCATGTTTTCAGGATATCCTATGGTAAGAAGACCTGTGGCAATGTCTGAGGTACTGACAATAATTACATCACCTGTGCAATACTGAGGAAACCCTGAAAACATGACCTGTTGGTGGTCCCTGAGGACTGGAGTTGGGGAACACTGGATTAGATCAGCGGTGCACAACCTTTTTCTGATCTGAGGGCCACATTGCCATACTAAACCACTTTTAACGGCCACAAGGGTATTCCCAACTCATACATTTATGGTACATTCCAAGTATATGCCATAATACATCACAGTTCCACTTTCAGGACTCCCACCTACTGGAAGAATAGCAGCCATAATCTCCCCAATCGGCAATCTATGGAGGAGGAGACAATGCATCTGCCTCTCTCCATTGTAGATATTGGAGCAATGGGCTGATATTTCTTAAGTCCTATAAAATACAATAGAGAGGGCTGCATGCATACATGATGCCTCTACCTCATATACTCCTTTCTGGAGTGCCAAACGGGTCAAGAGACTTTGCTCTCCTAACATATAGGGGGACCAAACGTGGCTGCATGATGCACCCTTAGTACTTGTCCGTGTTCCTGTTGCCCTCCTATGTGCCACTACTCTTCATCCCAACATGGAAACTACACATATGTATGTGTCCTCTGGAAGGAGGTGACAGATTCCCTTTAATGCTGAAAAATAACCTAGGGGGCGCTATTCATTACAGATAATGTGGTTATATAGAAGTTTTTATATTTTCTATTTCTTTTCAGAGTTCAGTCGCCGCTCCTTCATGTACATCTGAATGTCAACAGGACAGATTGTCAGAGGGTGCGAGGTACGACCACTGAATTATGGTTATTGAACTTCTTACTGTATGTTTCCCTTCAAGACGTCCAGGAACTGAGCTGAGTATAAGGCCTCATGCACACGGGCGGATTTGAATTGCAAAATACGCAATCGGCACCCGCACGGAAGATCCGCAGTTCAAGCCACCCACAGGAAAGCATGGAGCGTCCGCACCTCCATGCACACATGCGAATTTGTTTTGCGTATTTTTTGTGCATGCTCTAATTTACCGTGGATGGGCTCCATTGATCTCTATGGAAGCAAGCGGTCTGCAAAGCAATTGCGGATGCACTGCAGATTTGGAGGCAGATACCTCTCTGGTTGCTTGGAGGCCAAGCAGGGAGGAGGGGGAAGTGGGAAGGCAGGCACTTTGGGCTTGCAATCTTTTTTTTTTTTTTCCATGCGGATGATCTGCAATGCATCTGCGTACATCCGCACAGATAAAAATCGCACCCGCAATACCCGGCAAGCATTTAAAAATAATTTTCGCACTTACCGTGTGCACGAGGCCTTACTGCAGACAGCATGCATCAATGTCTGCAGCAGTGTGACAACCTATGGACCATGCACACGGCATTGACATGCGGACCAACCTTACACCGAGTCCTTATAAGTCCCGTCAAACTGTCAAATCCCTTTAAGAAAAAAAAAAAAAGACTTTTTTAACCCTTTCCAATCCACTGTTTGACCTCTGAAGACATTATGATTTAAGGCTGTACAGCTCCGATGTTGGAAGACGTCCGCCGGGGTTCTCTTACTGTATATTGCCAGCCTCTCTGCTGTCGGAGCCTATCCAACGTGTCACCTCATGCAGTACTGGCTTTAGCCAGCAGATAGCGACGTTGTATAACGGCAGAAAAAGAGTAAGCCCCCTAGGAAAACCTGGATAGAAATTGGATTGGAAAGGGTTAAATGTGGCAAAAATCAAAGCTCATCCCAGAATGCTTTTATCTTGTAGCAGTTCACAGCCAGAGACCAGAAAGAAAGGTGACAATGACTTCAATGACAGCGCCTCCGACACCAGCGGGGAAGGCGTTCGGAAGGGAAGTGGACTGCCCATCCAGGATCAAGCGGGTATGATGTCATTTCTCCACCTATTACCGTCTTACTGGAAGCAACTTGTACATCCCGGACTTGGTAGATAATGCAATGACCCCTGGAACTGCTTATGTAATCAGTTTTCAGAATATCAGAATATAAACTTGTTTCTTTAAAGGGGTTGTACATAACTGGAAAAAGGGATGTGCTGTGTTATTAGAAACAGCGCCACCTTTGTCAACAAGCTCTGTCTGGTATTGCAGCTCAGTCCTATTCACTTGAAAGAGGCTGATCTGCAATATTAGACAGAACCCAGCCCATGCAAGGCAAGAGGGGTGCAGTTTCTGGGAAAAAGGGGGGAAAAAACAATCATACACCCCCTTTAACATAGCGATAGGATGGGAACTTGGCTGCATATTCTCATTTTAAATGGGGTGTCTGCTCTAATTAACCAATTTTGACTATATCCTCATAAAGCTAATATGGGGTCTCCCCAGTTGGATTCCCCTACAAGGAACTGTAGGACCCATTTTGGGAGGTCATTCATATCCACTGACAATAATGGAAGTTTTTGGCTCCTAGCAGACACCTTATTGAACTGAGGACTCCTTCACACAGGCGAGGGTGATATCAGGCTGTGAATCCCGCCCCCCATATCACGCTTCCCACCATGTGAAAGTCCCACAGATGCGAGGCGTTTTCATGTGAAAATAGCCTTGCATCACTGCAGGGATGAAGGGATTCCCCCTGCCGCTACTGTCACAGCCACGGCAGAGGATCGCAGTTTTCCCATTGCTTTCGATGGGGCCGATGCTGCCCATTGAGAACAATGGTCAATCTTGCAGAAAGATAGAACATGCTGCGATGTGTTTCCTACTGAGCATCGCATCGCAGTACTATGCAGGAAAACATCACTAATGTGAATGAGCCCATTCAAAAGAAAAAAGGAAATTGAGTACTCCCCTATCCTGGCAGCTCTGCAATCCCGATACCCACTGCAGAGAACCCAAAAGTGGAGGCAGGCAGTCACGTGCCATACGTTGTGCATGTCGCCACTCATCCACTTGCAGGCTACAGTGGCGATTCCCTTGTGGGCACTGAAACCTCCGAGTGGCTGAGTGGTCACATGCACAATGAACAGCACACGCCTCCCCCCCCCCTCCCGGCCGCTGCTTCTTCCGGGTTCCGTGCGGTGGGCACCGTGGCTGCAGCATTGGACAGGGAGCTGCCAAGATTGGCGAGTATTCAAATTTTCTTTCTTTTAAGGCCGTATAACCTTTTTTTTTACGTCCTAGGAAACACCTTTAATTGGGACTGCCTGCTACCCAGTTTCCCTGAAAATAAGACATACCCTGAAAATAAGACATAGCATGAATTTCCAGAATTTTTGAGGATGCAAAATGATTTTTCAGGCTTTTTGAGGATGCTTGAAATATAAGCCCTACTCCAACATTAAGCCCCAACAGTTATTTAAAAAAGTCAATTTAAATAGTGTCCAGGCAGCTATACATGTAAAAAAGTTAAACCTTTTTGAACAAAAATTAATATAAGACACTGTCTTATTTTCAGGGAAACACGGTATTAGCCAGAAGAGAGATTTCTGGCAAATGCTAGAAGACCTTAGGATTCATCAAATATGTTTTCCAGGACTTGACTATTGATGATCTATCCTCAGGACCCCCACTGATCAGCTGATTGAAGAGGCAGCAGTGCTCATGCTTTCTTCTCAAACTTGTGACATCATGTTCACCGGTCATCTGACCTAAGAGCAGCTCAGTCACATTCAACTGACTGAGGTGCTATACCAGGCACAGCCACTACACAATGTACAGTGCTGTGCCTAATGTGCACTAAAGTGACTACGGTGCTCATGTGAACGCAGCTGTCACTTCAAACAGCTGATCGTGGGGTCCCTAGGGGTAGACCCCACCAATCACAGAGCAGCTTCTATTTTAGCACAGCAGTTTCAAAAATGAAAGCTGAGTTCTGATTTTCCTTTAGACAGTATTGATAAATGGGGCCCAATGTGTGTCATAAGTATTAAAACTGAAAAATGATCTTATATTCCAGAATCTCTGCGTACGGAGAAGTCAGCAGCCCATCGCAGCGCAGAAAGCCAAATCATTCACCGCAGCAACAGGTCTCTATACAGCGGGCACTATACACTGCAATACCAGAAGGACTATGCCATGCCTTACTCAATGGCTCCCCCTTATTATAGCACCTATAATCCTAGGATCTACAATGGCCAGCCTCTCCATCATACTATAAAGGACTCCTATTACCACGTCCACCGCCAACCAGAGCCAAGAGAGTACGGGCAGGACCTGATCTACCGAAGTGCAACTTTATCACCGCCCAAGCTCTCCCGAGGGATCCGAGAACCAAGTTACTGTCCTGAAACTGCACCACAGTCCTGTTCTAATAAAGTAGCTTCGGCCTTCTAACCTCATGTGACCGATAACACGTAAATGACGAGCAGGCGTGATAAGAAAGCACACTGAGCTTTGGTCTATGGCAGCGATATACTAATCCCATCAGCTCCGCTCGTTCTACATGTTAACTCAAATTAAAGAGTCCCTCGGGTTTCCGGTTCCAGATAGATCAAGATGGCTCTACTTCTCTGCCTACCTGAAACACACTTTGCATTGGTAGTCTAGGTCACTGCCCACCGGTCTGATTGGCTAAGGCTCCTCATGTGAGTAATACTGACCAATTAGCAGTGTGCCGTGTTTTAGACTACTGATGGACTGCCAATACATATCTGATAGTCAGAGAAGTGGTGACCATCTTGGTTTGTCCAGGGCCGGAGGGTCACTTTAAAGGAACACGCCAGGGTAAAACTACTTTGTTGCCCAGTGTTGGGTTTTAGAATTTGGAGCTTGACATGGGCTCTTTATTTGGAGTTCTTTAAAATGTGTGGTATGAATAGACCCTGCAGCTCTTGCAGTGGGCATTACACAGAGTTTCGGATTAGCCTAGAGTGTTCCTTTAACCCTTTCCAATTCACTGTTTGACGTCTAAAGACATTCCGATTGAAGGCTGCACAGCTCCGATGTCGGAAGATGTCCGGCAGGGTATTCTTACTGTATATTACTGGCCACTCTGTTGTCAGGGGCCTCTCCTTCATGTCACATACTGCAGTACTAGGTCTAGCCAGCAGATGGCGGCATTGTATAATGACAAAGAGAAAGCCCCCTAGGAAACCCTGAATCCAAACTTGGATTGCAAAGGGTTGAGTCCCATCATGGATTTGTGAATTTCTTCTTCTATGAATGTGTTTTGGGTGTTTATCTCATATCATGTAAATAGGACTTTGACTTTGTATAGTAACGATTTACTTTTTCAATAAATATTTATTAAGATAATTAATTGCTTGCCCTCTGCTCTGTGACTGAGGTGGAACTAGCGTGAGCACAGACCCCCTAAACATTGGTTTTTTTTTCAGATTTTGTAAAATCCACACCAAATCCATGTTTGCTCGCACCCTGAAGACGTATTCTTCAATCCAAATTTTTCGGTGGAATACCCCTATAAGGAGTCTCTAACGGTGCATTGACACGAATGCTCGTGAGTTGCACAGGACACTGACACTCCGAACATGCATTGTGCAATGTGGGGGAGACGGCGCATCCGCATGTTCTATTCTCATGAGGGACTCGAAAATAGAACATGCTGCAATTTTTCCATCCCGCAGCATCACCGCAAGAAAGAAGTCACCCATGTAAATAGACCTATTGAAAATAATGGGCTCTATTTTTTTTTTTGCTCGTGTGATTGCGCCCTTCGGTCAGGAGGGGTATGAAAGAATGCTGCCATCCAATAGGTGGCGCTGCAAAGGTAGTAATTCTATCTTTCTTATTTGCATTGCACCCTTAGTCATATTTAGAATATTAGAATTTCATAAGGTACATATTTTCAAGTTTTAAATTCCAAATCTGAGATTTTAACCCTTTCCAATCCACCGTCTGAAGACCTTCTGATTGAAGGCTGTACAGCTTCGATGTCCGGCAGGGTATTCTTACTGTATATTACTGGCCGCTCTGTTGTTGGGTGGCCTCTCCAGCATGTCCCATACCGCATTACTGGCTCTAGCTAGAAAATGGCGCCATTGAATAATGGCAGTAAGAGAAAGCCCCCCTAGGAAACCCTGAATCCAAAATTGGATTGCAAAGGGTTAATAACTAGCCATATATGCCATTCAGTGTTCTGAAAAGTGTGACTACCCCGAGTGACATGTAATGATGGCAGTTAAAGGGGCCGCTACATAAGAGTCCCCCACCTTAGGATTGGATGAAAGAGGTTGTTGTCCTTGAGGGGGCCACTAAGTAGAGTCAGCCCTACAATTTACACCACACCCTGGTTAACAGGGCAATAGGGACTTTTGACGCGTCATTCCAGATACTGTTTGCCCCACCCAGCGCCCAGAGGGTGCAGTTCTTAAACAAAACGCTTCTTAAAACACAATCTTCAAACGACGGTACATATATTATAATCTATACCACAATAAGCCCGGCTTGACACAGGCGTAAACGCATTTACGCACGCATCCTTGTTGCGTTTTTGCACAGCTATTTGCTTACGCAAATCTTGCACATTCGCGTGCGAAAGAAAAAAAAAAAAAAAAAACCACAGCCACGGTTCCGTAATGGCTAAAGGCCTAATGCACAGGGAAATAGAACATGTTGCATATTTTTTTGCGCAATGGAATTGCGCATGCAAAGTATGCGCTTGTGAACTAACCCATCTAAATCAATGGGTTCTATTCACTGTATCGTACACAAATATGTTCATGTGACACAGGTCTTAAGGGTGCAAATACAGTCATGTGAATCAGGCCTAAAACTCAAGGGTCTACAATGGCCGCAGTGCTGGTCTGCCAGCCGTCTGAAATACAGAGATAAGCTAAGAAACACCTTAAGTTTTCAAACAAGTAGGTCATCAATATCTAAAGGCCCCACTACACAGAACGATCATCAAAGGAATGAAAATGAACGATAATCATTTAGTGTAAACGCAGCCAACGCTTGAAAGTTCGCTTTTCGTTCATTTTATGCCAGCATAAAAATCATTGTTGGCTCGTTCACTTCTCGTTTGGTTTAAATACAGCGAACGATTGCAAAAAGCTCCCTCCGAGATTCATCCAGTTTTTGAGAAACTGAGAGCAGTGGTAACCACGCAATCAAAAACGGAATGAATCTTGGAAGGGGCTTTTTGCATCAGTGAAGATTATGATATACGAGAGAGACAGAGCAGAAGTAACACGTTTGCTTTGTGGTGTCCCCCTAACATCAATTTATAGATCATAAAACTTTCACATCCCTTGTCACTGGACAAATGCAGTATTTACTGTTAGGGTTGGGCTGCGAGAACACGAGAAAACTATCGCCTCGCAGCGCAAAGACGCCGGTATAGGACCGGCATATCGCTAGTGTTTTCAATGGGGCCAGCTAAGGGCAGTGTGTCATTGGTTGAGCGCTCAGCCAATAGCTAAGCAGTAGCTGCTATTGGCTGAGCCCTCAGCCAATCTGCACAGCCCTTTCAGGAGGCGGGGATTTTTCAATCCCCGACTGCTGAAAGAGCTTAATAGCAGAGCCGTGGACGCAGCTGAGTGCCGAAGAGGTTAGTATAAATTTTTTTTTTTTTATACACACTTTTGGCAGATTATCGGGGAAGGGCTGATATTTCAAGCCCTTCCCCTATAATCATTCCGCAGGGCTTGGCAGAAACCATTGCTTTCAATGGAATCAGCAGAAGTGCCGATCCTATTGAAAGCAATGGGATAGAATGCCGGGGACATCTGCCACAGCTGTGTCAGAAGTCCCCGGCATTCTACTTCACTTTTCAATGGGGCTAGTGCTGCTGCCGCTGGCCCCATTGAAAAGACTGGCGATATGCCGGCGTGATGCCGATATCCCGGCATGATGCCGGCTTTTTTCTCTCACTGCGCTGCGAGACTTTAACTTTAGTCCCGCATCGCAGTGGAGAAAAAAAAACGCCAGTGGGTGTCCACCCTTATGCTCATCCCTTTCTGGTATTTATCTAAGTGCTATCAATCATATCATGTCTATTACCCCTTATACTGTTCTAGGAATTTGTTTCAAGCGCAAATTAATCACACCATGTCTGTGCCCTCCCATGTGATCATGTGTATATGTTTTTATAGAACTACATCTTTAGATCTATTCCATTATGCCTGATGAAGGACCCTGAGAGGTTTGAAAGCTCGCTAGAACACCATGTATTTTATTGGCCATTAAAAAGGTATCATATCTACAAGATTACTTGGACTAGACACTTTGCCCGACTAGCTAACACGGTACCAAACCTTTTTTCGTTTTACCTCAAAAAAAAAAAAACTAAACGGAAAATCTAGTCTACATTAACGATTTTGCCTTCCATACTGACAGGGTGGGTGATGCCCCTACAGGTAACCCAGTGGTCTCCGCCCCAGCGGGTAGATCTGTCTAACCCGGGTGTCCGTTGCTTCTCCTGGCCCCCTGCTCTATATATATCCTTGCAAGGACGAGCATTGCTATACGTTGTGCAGAAGGTAAGGTTATGGCGCCCAGAATCTATTCTCTACGGAAGTTGCTGAGTGGAGTTGTTAAGGAGCTGGGCTATGATCCAGTAAGTGGCACGCTCTGTAGCCAATTTTTCCCTATGGAGCCTTTGTTTTTGTCGCATTGCACGAAATCCCAGTTTTCATGCGATGTGACTAACATTATATAAAGCGCTACAAAGTCATGCAAGAAAATTGCGACCAGCAGCGATTTCACCGCGAGAAAACACAACGATAACGCTCTAAAATCATGGGAACAAAGCTGTGATGTCGCAACGATTTTCTTGCGGCGATATTGCTGTCACCTATGTGAAAGAGGCCTTGGACCTCTTAGCAGCCACCATAAAAAGGTGTATGGGCGGTCGGTAAATAGGGATGAAAAAGGTAAACCCTTAAAGGGGTTGTGCTAAGGTGACAACCTCTGTTCATATAACCTATTAAGACATATGAAGGTTACAGATCAGGGTCTCCTGCTGGGGATCCCCCTCTATGACCATAACGGAGAGCTGCTCTGTAAGAGCGGACTTTGAGCACGTCTTGTCTTACAGGATGGTGAATTGTATAGGGTCGTCTCTGATGGGCACTGGGGTGCCCCCCTTGTTAAATTAACATTTTCAATTCCATTCGTTCAGAGCAGTGGTTGCAGAAGTACAACTCCCAGAAGGGCAGCCTGTGGCATGATAGAAGTTGTAGTTGCAGTACAGCTTGGAAGCTGCCCACATAAACCGTTGGCAATGGGGCACAGAAAAAAAAAACAAAAAGAAAAAAAAAAAAATGGACAAATCACTTTCTAAAAATTCATTTTATTTGCAAAAACAATCCGCATAAAAAGAACAATAAATATAGTTATATCTATTTACAGGCTTTGCATAAGTTAGAGACAAACAAAAGCAACGCTCTCCGGAGACAGACAGTCCGGGATCTGATGACGACTGTCCCCTGGGGTACCACCACCAGACGCAGCAGTCACACAGAAGACCCCCACATGCAACATCCTGGAGCCCCAATGACACAATATGGCTGCTATATACTCAACAAACAATGCCCTATATTCAATGGTTCTTTCCTCCATAATGCCACGGCTGGTCCAGTATGAAGCACAAGACTCAAAAAGACACACATACAGTATATTAGGGAACGATAAATGAGAATTGTGCAGAGATTGTGGCCCATCGCAAACAGTCAGACATCCCATTGGCTGCTATGGGCAGTGCCACCTTTATCTACCACGTCTTTCCTGCCATACAAGTATAATATACATCCACGCTGTGTGTTATCTAGTAATTAAATGAAGGGAACAAGGCCAGGGCTGCATACTGTGGTCATCGGAAGACCCCAGCAAGAACCAGAAGTAAGGCACTTATACAGTTCCACTGAGGTAGGCAGTGCACTGCAGGGCTGGTGAGGGAAGAGGAAAGGATTCTGGGTAGCTCAAGTTGATATGATGAAACTTGGCAGTTTTGTATTGTGGTAAGAAAGTGCTAAAAAGGTAAAAAAAAAAAAAGTCTTTTGTTCTGAAGAGTCTCCGGGTGTCATCCAGCGACGTTAGAGTTCCCGAAACACAGATCTTTTGATCAGATGGAAGAATGCACTAAAATTCTAGTCGGCGACCATCATCTGCATCTCCGAGTTATCTTCCCATAAAGAAGTCCTGTGTCGCTGCATCCATTATAGATCTGTGACTTTGTTTTCCACCAGGGCTGAGATCTGTTGTAAGCGGTACGCCAGCTGCATCTTCTGCCCGCTGGGATCCTCCTCCAGAGCGTGGCTGATCTGTTTACAGGGAAAGAAGGTTAGTGCGGCCATAAGACGCCGATAAAGCTAATTATAGGGAGCGGGCAAGCTCTTGTAACTGAGGAGCTGAAAAAATGTACAAGAACCTTCTTCTTGCAGGGCACACGTCCACGGGCGGTTTTTCACAGCGTATTACGCATGCGATGCACGGCCGCATAATACGCGGTGAATGGAGTCAATGGACTTTCATAGACCCATGCACATGTGTGTGTAGATACGCACGTAAAATAGATCACAGCATGCTCTATTGCTCAGCGTACCACGCAGCGTGATCCCTATACATTTGTATAGGCAGGGTATGCAGCGCTGTCCACATGCAATACATCGCTTATGGGCGGCTTTTTTATACGCAACCCTGCTATGAAACAGAGCGAGGTTTTGGGGGTTTTTTGTTGTTTTTTTTAAAAAAAGGGCCAAATTGCGCATGACTGCGTCCGTGTGCCAGCAGTACGGGTATTTACCAACACCGGTAAAACGCTGTGGGGAGACCCGCAGCATTTTACCAATACGGCCGCGGACATGAGGCCTAATGAGACAATGCTTCTCATAGAAAAGGCAAGAATTGTATTCTGTACAGCAGTACAGCTATCCATAGGCACACGATGGCCGACTACTTACTGGTACCTAAACCCAAAGGGGCCAGCACAACGGACGGGTCATATTCACAAATAGCGATAAGCAGATGCTGGATACGATTGGCCCTCATCTCTGGGGAAATATTTCATACTGAAGGCCAGCCCGTTTCTAGCGGCATCAAATGTCAAGGATCCAAAGGGCTCTCCCCGTATAGCTATGCTATGAAGATCCCTATGTCTATAGTCAGATTAAAGGGCTTGCCCGGGTGCAAGGCAATTTTTAAAAACCTGTCCTCTGCCCCGGCGATCCAGCGCTGCAGCCCCGCAGTTCTCCCGATGTTTTTTTTTTACACAGCTACCAACTGACTACTGCAGCCAATCAGAGGCCATTGTGATGAGGTGCCATCCTGCTGGCATTACTCCTCTGATGTGGTTAGGTGCCATCCTCCTGGCATCACCACTCAGATACTTGGAGCCATTCCGCCAAGAAAATGGCATGTGAGGGCTGTGGCCTCTGATTTGCTGTGGAGGCAAGGTGGTAGATGTTCTGAAACAAAGACCAGGAAGACTGCAGGTCTGCAGCGCTGGATTGCCTTGGAGCAGAGGACAGGTATGTGCCCCGGCTTTTATTGTCTGAACAGGCCTGGACCAATATCTAAAAATTTACCCGACACCTGGACAACCCCTTTAAGGACATGTTTGTCCACTCAAGTGTTCCTTCGATCGGCAACAGATCTACTGTATAGGTTCTCTGGGCTAAAGGAATGTTAAATGATGCATCACTCACTGGATCATAGTACTTGTTTATATAATTATATAGTTCTTGCAAGGCAACCAGGGAGTTCAGATCATCTGAGTGAATCTGGAAGAAGACAGTAAAAATATAAATAAGTATAAATATATTATTATATATATTATACACATAATATACATACATATACTCGTGTATACACAGACACACACACACTACTACTAAAGCACACCTGTAATTATATGTATACACACAGATGCTTTATTATGAAACACTGCAGTGTTTCATAATAAACACATTTTGAAGTTTGACTTGGAGCGGAGCTTCTCCCCTCCCGCAGCATGAAGACTGACAGCACTCTCCCCTTTAGCATATAGGGACAGAACAGTCACTCTGCATGTGGCAGGCAGGGAGAACCCGATGCGGTCCGCCTCAGTGACTCAAGAGCTCAGCTCCTAGTTAAACTTCAAAGTGTGTTTATTCTGAAGTGCTGCAGGGTTTCAGAATAAGACCTCCACGGGGCAATGTGCATGCCTGTACTGGGTTCAGGCAGCATTAAACCTGATAACAGAATCCCTTTAAACGAGGTCGGGCGAGTGCAGTGACCTCTTCACTACATTACAGGCACAGCGCTATAAATTTCATAGTGATGGTGCCTGGTATAGCAGCTCAATTCCATTCACTTGGAACTGAACTGCTCTAAGGCCACGTGACTGATGAATGTGATGCCACTAAGCTGAGAAGAGGCCATATTGCTCACCTGAGCACCAATCCTCAAAACTGTTGATCAAAAGGGGTCCTAATCAGCAGACCCCCACGATCAGATATTGAGGACCTATCCTGAGGACAGGTGGTAAGTATCTTAATTCTAGAAATCCCCTTTAAATCTTATTTTGCATTGGAATCTAATATAACGAATACCCTGAGCCTTGAGATATACTCACCCCTGACAGCTCGGTGAGGGAGGAGTTCATCTCCTGGTAACTGGCTGGAGTGGAGTCTGCAATGTCAGCATAGTACCTGTAAATGGAAGGACAAGATATAAAAAAAATCATGCATCACAGATAGATGTACCGTATTAGGAAAAAACGAACAACTTCAAGGTACATATAATATTTTGTATAGTTTGTATCAAACAAATTTTTTTTTTGGGGGGGGGGGGGGGAGGGATTCAACTACTTGTTTTAGGAATTTTTCATTTTTATGGCGCTCAGCATGCAGAATAAATAATGTGATAACATTCCCTGGTTACTGTGATTCTAGTGATACATTTCTTTCATGTTTTGCCATTTTTGTGGCAATTTCATAGTTTTAGATAATTTGCCAAGCCTTATAGGCCACCCTGATGGTGGCGCCAGAGGCCATCTTTCAAGCCTTCTGGTGCCATAGAAACCTATATGGGACCCTGTGTTCATATCGCAGGCAGGGTTTCAATAGGTGACAGAAGGAGCACCCTCCCTCTGCCAGCCTTTTGCATGCCATGGTTGCATGGACTACTGCATGTAAACAAGTAACTAGTGGGGATTGGTGGTTTCTTTGGTCCCTGCTGTTAAGAGTACGTGCCAGGCTGTCAGACAGCTGAGCAGCTTCTTAACGGCCGCTGTAAAAAGCAGCATGGGTGGTTGTTAAGGGGTAAATTTTCCCTAACTTGTCTGGAACATAACATGGGTACTGTACTACTGCTCAGGGTGTACGCCCCTCCTAATATATCCAGGGTGCTTAAAGGCCCATTTAGACCCAATGATTCGCGCTTAAAAGACTGCTTTGAGTGAGAATCGTTGGGTCTAAATGGGCCTTTAGAGCGGCCGAGCTACACTGTAATTCGTCTGTCCCTCTTGGTGGATTAACCGAGACAGATGATCACTTGGCTGAATCAACAGTGTCGGCACCGCACTCCTGGGGACACCAGTTACCATACAAGTGACCCCAAGACCAGGCAGCCTCTGAGGTCTTCTACAATGGATTCATATGTACTTACTTCTCCACAAGCTGCTTGTATCGCGGGATTTCACGAGCATATAGTAATTTATTGACAGGCGAGTCCTATAATGAAGAGAGAACAAAGTCATCCCAGACCCCAAACATACATAAATCCATCAACCTCCTCTCTAATCCTTGTACTCACTCTGCCCACTTTATGCTCCGAGATGGTACACGAGTCGATGAAGGTCTGGGCAATGACTGAAAGGATGGAATCTACGTTCTCTGACACCTCAATATCAAAGACCATCTGCGGGTTCTTCAGGACGAGCACCCAGAACCTCTGCATCAAGCTGTGGCCAAAAGAAAATAAAAAAAATAAAAATAAAAAAACCAATGAGTGTCAGTCCATTAGTAAAACAACTTTCTCTAAGTATGGGTTATGTTTCTGCTTTTTTTTCAATAAATCCCTTATTTTCTATAGAAAACCACCTCACTGTGATAAGTCCGCTTTTAGTCTGCTCCCCCTAGAGGCGGCTGCATGAGACTGAAAGCCTTATATTTAACAAACCACTGGGGAATCTGGCCCAATGGCAAAGAAACAAAGCTCCAGTTGGGTGGGGTTCCCTGGTGGCTGCAAGCATTTGTACCAGCTGGGGGGAGGAGGGGCCCAGTTGTCTACAAGTATTAGTACCAGCTGGGGAAGGGGGTCCCTGGTGTCTACAAGCATCTGTGCCAGCTGGGGGGAGGGAGGTCCCAGGTGTCTACAAGCATCTGTTCCAGGTGAGGGGAGGGGTCCCAGGTGTCTACAAGCACCAGTGCCAGCTGGGGGGAGGGAGTTCCCAGGTGTCTACAAGCATCTGTGCCAGCTGGGGGGGAGGGAGTTCCCAGGTGTCTACAAGCATCTGTGCCAGCTGGGGGGGAGGGAGTTCCCAGGTGTCTACAAGCATCTGTGCCAGCTGGGGGGAGGGAGTTCCCAGGCGTCTACAAGCATCTGTGCCAGCTGGGGGGAGGGAGTTCCCAGGCGTCTACAAGCATCTGTGCCATCTGGGGAGAGGGAGGTCCCAGGCGTCTACAAGCATCTGTGCCATCTGGGGAGAGGGAGGTCCCAGGCGTCTACAAGCATCTGTGCCAGCTGGGGGGGAGGGGCCAGGCGTCTACAAGCATCAGTGCCAGCTGGGGGGGGGGGGGAGGGAGGGGCCAGGCGTCTACAAGCATCTGTTCCAGCTGAGGGGAGGGGTCCCAGGTGTCTACAAGCATCTGTGCCAGCTGAGGGGAGGGGTCCCAGGTGTCTACAAGCATCTGTGCCAGCTGGGGGGAGGGAGGGGCCAGGTGTCTACAAGCATCTGTGCCAGCTGGGGGGAGGGAGGGGCCAGGTGTCTACAAGCATCTGTGCCAGCTGATGGGAGGGGTCCCAGGTGTCTACAAGCATCTGTTCCAGCTGAGGGGAGGGGTCCCAGCTGTCTACAAGCATCTGTGCCAGCTGGGGGGAGGGAGGGGCCAGGTGTCTACAAGCATCTGTGCCAGCTGAGGGGAGGGGTCCCAGGTGTCCACAAGCATCTGTGCCAGCTGGGGGGAGGGAGGGGCCCCAGGTGTCCACAAGCATCTGTGCCAGCTGGGGGGGAGGGAGGGGCCCCAGGTGTCCACAAGCATCTGTGCCAGCTGGGGGGGAGGGAGGGGCCCCAGGTGTCCACAAGCATCTGTGCCAGCTGGGGGGGAGGGAGGGGCCCCAGGTGTCCACAAGCATCTGTGCCAGCTGGGGGGGAGGGAGGGGCCCCAGGTGTCCACAAGCATCTGTGCCAGCTGGGGGGGAGGGAGGGGCCCCAGGTGTCCACAAGCATCTGTGCCAGCTGGGGGGGAGGGAGGGGCCCCAGGTGTCCACAAGCATCTGTGCCAGCTGGGGGGGAGGGAGGGGCCCCAGGTGTCCACAAGCATCTGTGCCAGCTGGGGGGGAGGGAGGGGCCCCAGGTGTCCACAAGCATCTGTGCCAGCTGGGGGGGAGGGAGGGGCCCCAGGTGTCCACAAGCATCTGTGCCAGCTGGGGGGGAGGGAGGGGCCCCAGGTGTCCACAAGCATCTGTGCCAGCTGGGGGGGAGGGAGGGGCCCCAGGTGTCCACAAGCATCTGTGCCAGCTGGGGGGGAGGGAGGGGCCCCAGGTGTCCACAAGCATCTGTGCCAGCTGGGGGGGAGGGAGGGGCCCCAGGTGTCCACAAGCATCTGTGCCAGCTGGGGGGGAGGGAGGGGCCCCAGGTGTCCACAAGCATCTGTGCCAGCTGGGGGGGAGGGAGGGGCCCCAGGTGTCCACAAGCATCTGTGCCAGCTGGGGGGGAGGGAGGGGCCAGGTGTCCACAAGCATCTGTGCCAGCTGGGGGGGAGGGAGGGGCCAGGTGTCCACAAGCATCTGTGCCAGCTGGGGGGGAGGGAGGGGCCAGGTGTCCACAAGCATCTGTGCCAGCTGGGGGGGAGGGAGGGGCCAGGTGTCCACAAGCATCTGTGCCAGCTGGGGGGGAGGGAGGGGCCAGGTGTCTACAAGCATCTGTGCCAGCTGGGGGGGAGGGAGGGGCCAGGTGTCTACAAGCATCTGTGCCAGCTGGGGGGGAGGGAGGGGCCAGGTGTCTACAAGCATCTGTGCCAGCTGGGGGGGAGGGAGGGGCCAGGTGTCCACAAGCATCTGTGCCAGCTGGGGGGGAGGGAGGGGCCAGGTGTCCACAAGCATCTGTGCCAGCTGGGGGGGAGGGAGGGGCCAGGTGTCCACAAGCATCTGTGCCAGCTGGGGGGAGGGAGGGGCCAGGTGTCCACAAGCATCTGTGCCAGCTGGGGGGAGGGAGGGGCCAGGTGTCCACAAGCATCTGTGCCAGCTGGGGGGAGGGAGGGGCCAGGTGTCCACAGGCATCTGTGCCAGCTGGGGGGAGGGAGGGGCCAGGTGTCCACAGGCATCTGTGCCAGCTGGGGGGAGGGAGGGGCCAGGTGTCCACAGGCATCTGTGCCAGCTGGGGGGAGGGAGGGGCCAGGTGTCCACAGGCATCTGTGCCAGCTGGAAGGAGGGAGGGGCCAGGTGTCCACAAGCATCTGTGCCAGCTGGGGGGAGGGAGGGGCCAGGTGTCTACAAACATCTGTGCCAGCTGGGGGGAGGGGCCAGGTGTCCACAAGCATCTATGCGATCTGGGGGGAGGGGCCAGGTGTCTACAAGCATCTGTGCCATCTGGGGGGAGGGAGTTCCCAGGTGTCTACAAGCATCTGTGCCATCTGGGGGGAGGGAGGTCCCAGGTGTCTACAAGCATCTGTGCCATCTGGGGGGAGGGAGGTCCCAGGTGTCTACAAGCATCTGTGCCAGCTGGGAGGAGGTCCCAGGTGTCTACAAGCATCTGTGCCAGCTGGGGGGAGGGGCCAGGTGTCTACAAGCATCTGTGCCAGCTGGGGGGAGGGGCCAGGTGTCTACAAGCATCTGTGCCAGCTGGGGGGAGGGGCCAGGTATCTACAAGCATCTGTGCCAGCTGGGGGGAGGGGCCAGGTGTCTACAAGCATCTGTGCCAGCTGAGGGGAGGGGGTCCCAGGTGTCTACAAGCATCTGTGCCATCTGGGGGGAGGGAGGTCCCAGGTGTCTACAAGCATCTGTTCCAGCTGAGGGGATGGACCCCAGGTGCCTACAAGCATCTGTGCCAGCTGAGGGGAGGGGCCAGGTCTCTACAAGCATCTGTGCCAGCTGGGGGGAGGGGGGCCCAGGTGTCTACAAGCATCTGTGCCAGCTTGGGGGAGGGGGGTCCCAGGTGTCTACAAGCATCTGTGCCAGCTGGGGGAAGGGGGGTCCCAGGTGTCTACAAGCATCTGTGCCAGCTGGGGGGAGGGGAGTCCCAGTTGTCTACAAGCATCTGTGCCAGCTGGGGGGGGGGGGGGGGGTCCCAGGTGTCTACAAGCATCTGTGCCAGCTGGGGGGGGGAGGGGGGTCCCAGGTGTCTACAAGCATATGTGCCAGCTGGGGGAGGGTGGGAGGGTCCCTGGTGTCTACAATAATCGACAAGGTTAGCACCTGTCCGCTGCCCGGGAGCTACAAAGATCAGTGGTTTGCTGGGCCAATGTACTACTGCATAGAGGTGATTTTTGCAGGAAGCAGACAGCTCTGTTTCCACTGCAGTGGCCAGGCTTGGCATTACACCCATTCACTTCAATGGGAACTTTACCAATAATACCAAGCCTGCCACAGCAATGAGAAAGGGGCTGTCTACTTCCTGCAGAGATCAATTCAATGCTTAAGTACGCTAACCCAGAAAACATGTGATTGTAAGGGATCCCGGGTGGCGGACGTACACTGATCCATCAATGATAACCTACCATGTGGATAGGCCCATCTTTAGTTTGCCACTGTACAATCCCTTTAAAAGGTCTATAAATACTGGGCAACTAAAGCCTTAAAATGTCTGATTTTGGTTGTACTGACTTATCACATGAAAAGCAGCTCTGGAGCACAAGCTGCTTCTCTGACAAGCAAAACACACCGCATGCTAAAAGAATGGTAACATCAAGTTTTATTATTACATGTAGAGATACATTTTAATCCAAAGCCAACTGTACCCACCTGTGTGTCTTCCAGATGTGGACTGTCTCCTTATCTACAATTCCATGTTTCTCAGCCATTTCATCCAGGAAATCAAAGAAGTATTTGATGGCGATGGGGACCGGCCAGTTTACTCCCAACATGGCCTGGAAAGTGTCATCGACAAACTTCTGCAGTGTTCCCTGTGGGGGGGGTAAAGATACTTCAAGTCTCTGCTGCGTCAGATCATAAACCACCATCTTGGCTCGTCACCCTCCTCACCTTCATATACAGCAGGCGTGTTAAGTAGATTTCTGGAATGGCTTTGGCACGCTCTCTCTCCCGCAAGCTGCTGCGGCGCTGCTTACACACCTCCGGCTCTTCCACGGACTTTACCAGATGCCATATTCTGATACCACCATCTTCACCATCTTCTAGCATTGGAGTTTCTGCAGAGGACAGAAGTGATGAGACTACGAAGAAGAGTGATGTGGGCAGGGACAGGACTGGGTATATGACCTGAACACTCACTCTCTCCACCCATATAATTGTTGCTTGGCGTTTCACATTGATTATTATGCAGCCGCGGTATTAAAGTTACAGTTGCAGAATCTGGGACCTGTTAACCACAAGAGAAGAGAATTGTAAAACTTGGTCTGAGCTGCAGTCACAGATGCATCACACTTGATCCATTACCTTATAATGATTTAATGTATTCAGCCTCTTCCATTGACCCTGCACTAATGATGTCAGGTCCTCGTCTGAGAGAGTCAAATGGCCTGCCTGACCAGAGCGCCACTCTGTGGAGACATCAGATAAATACCATTACACTAAAATTCCAAACTGTGCACCCAGCATCGTGATGGGCATCTGCTACAAGAATATGTAGCTATAATAGAAACTTTGGTGACATTATGGAGTACTTGAGTTTACCATATGACGCCCCACATAATACTGAATATTGTCATCACCATATCAATTATTGGTAACAGGAGACATAACTCTGTAAAAGATCCCATCTCTTAAAAAGGGTTGCCCACTTTGGACAATCCCTTTTTGTTAGACTATACCCCTGATAAGCTGATCACAGGGTGCCTGCTGCAAGTGCTCAACTCCCCTACAGCACCTCCAGAGGGAAAATGAAGTACTACACTGTTCCCATTAAAATTAATGAGCTGCTCTCCCCTCTGGTTAATAGAGGACAGTCCTGAACTTGATGCATTTTCCATTAACTTATAATCACATATTAGGGTATTTGACCCATGAGTTCCCTTTTAAATATCTTGGACACGTAATTGCAGGGTGAATAGGCAGAAGTAATGCATCCTGGTCTTCGCGTGCAAAAGGCCTCCACTGTTTATGACAGGTAACTAAGCTACATTTTAATGGGGAGAGGCAAATTTGGGGGGGTTAGAAGTAGGTAAAGGGCACCATAGGTACAAACAGACCTTGACAGGAAAAAAGGCAATATCACATATAGAAAAAGCAAATGGCAAAAAGACCCATAAATAGA
This sequence comes from Eleutherodactylus coqui, assembly GCF_035609145.1. Lineage (NCBI taxonomy): Eukaryota > Metazoa > Chordata > Amphibia > Anura > Eleutherodactylidae > Eleutherodactylus > Eleutherodactylus coqui. Next base: position 24,384,827 of record NC_089846.1, on the reverse strand, counting down.
AAATGAAAAAAGCAAACAAAACCTGGGCTGAGTTAAAAACCCAGTCTTGTGCTGTATCAGTGAGGGTGATCCAAAGATACCCTAAAATTTAGTGCACAAACCTAAGGACTGCATACAGCAGTAGTACCTACTATACACTAGCAGGCCACGTCGCTCTCCACTATACATATGTTGAGAGTATCAACACTAGATAAAGCTGCCCCTGTATATACACGAGTCCCTAGCGGCAGATTCAGAGCTCAATATAACACTAACCGCTGAGCTAAACCTGTACTTAACTCTTAATGCCCCTCCAATATGTTTCACCACTAAACGTGGCATCATCAGGGGCATAGTAGTCTGCTATAGACTAGAGTTGTAGATATATCCCTGTTGGCCTTACCCAGGTCAAGCGAGTGGACAGGAGGTCGCAAGGAGAATAGCGTTCCTTTGTAAACATGGTTCAAAATCTTCCTTTTAACTTGTGTGATTGTGTCGGTGTCTAGTACTTTGACAGGAACCCGCTGTACTTCCGCGCCATTCTTCACTATAACAGTTAGAGTCATCTGCCGACACTCAATGTCTTCCCTCAGGAGCCGTCCATCATTCAGAGTGCGCTTGGCTTTACCAGTCACTGCGTCCACGGGGCCTTTATCCACCTGATACAGAATAGCGCGATACAACCTGTACAAAGGCTCTGCTGCGACCTCCTGTACGGAGAGAAAAGGCATGTAAGTATTACCATAAAAAAGCAAGAAGCGCTAAAATGTGGGGTAACCTATAATAAAATTATATTACACCTTCCTCTTCCGTTATGTCACTCTTACAACGCCGACGCTATTATAGCCTGCGTGAGTGTTCGGCCGACAGCTATATAATGTGCATGGACAGCTTCAGAATGGCATGGTATATTCTAGTAATATAATAAATCACGGTTGCATACCACAACCAGCAGCACCCGCTCTGCCACACAATCAATCCAAAAATAATAGGTTAGCACGCAAAGCTTCCACAAAAAAAACTTTTCTATATTTTATTCATTACAGTTAAAAAGATGTTACAGTACAACAGGGATGAGTCTCCAATGTGCAGCAGACAGGCGGAAGGAAGGCATACAACTAGAGATGAGCGAGCACGCTTGGATAAGTTTTTTCATGGAAGCTTTGCGTGCTGACCTATTATTTTTGGATGGTATATTCTAGGACTTCTGGGACCCCAGTCGATGCTGGCAAAAAGGCGGCACCAAGACCCTCGGATAGTAAGTCTGCCATCTCTGCTTCATAGTGGTGAAGTCTCATTAAAATATGAATACCTACCCTAAGGTAAGAGTGCAGGCAGATGGACATCCAGTTGGTCAGCAGCTTCTCCACTATAGTTTCTGTCCTGAAAACACAAAGAGGGGGATTTATGCTCGGGCGTGATCTGGCATCTACCAAGCAGGTCCGTATTGTGTATGGTTAAACATTTACCTGCGGAGTAGAAGTTTGGGATTTTTGGCTACACACTGGTCTATCAGATTACACAGTAGGGTCTTCATGACATCAGTCAGATACTCCAGTTTACCGTGCAGCGCTACAGTGAGCAAGGAGGCGGCATGACAGCGGTCGCGCTGCGATAACGTCACCTGGGCATCCAGTGTTTCGATTAGCTTGGGTAGAAGAGATGTTACATTTTTATTATCAGGTTAAAGTCTCACTTTATGTCAACTTCTTAATGAAAACTGTACATAGATTGAGCGTTAACTATCGGCTTCTACCTTGGTAAGGAAAAGCTTGTTATTGAGCAGGTTGGAGAGCTGAGTGAGGCCTTGCTCCACAGTGCTTCGTCTGCTCTCTGGGACATCCAAGCTCTTCCTGAGGGGCGAGATGGTGTCTCCAGGGAAGAAGATCTTTTCAGTATATGTCGTATAGTCGAGGAATGGAATGCCCGAGCCTTCGATGTCACTAGTAAGATCCATCATTTCGGTCACGAGATCTGAAAATGGAAAAAGTATGAATACAAATTCTAAAGCCAATGTGGGAAAAAAAACAGAAGGGACAAACATTGGGAAAATACCAGTAAACTCCTTTTTGCACTGATCTCCCACGCTGGTCTCCAGGTTCTCTAGTTGGACAAGGACCTTCTCATAATCCCGCTTTGCCTTCTTACTCTGTCGCCTGTAACAGACCAAAAGTTCACGAGTTACTCAGTAAAGTAAGAATTGTGCCTTTCATCTGTTTGTGACATATTTCTTATTGCCTAAATAGTGCCAATGGACATTTTATTGGAGACCTCCATTTAGTAGCGCGCTGGCCTTCAAAACCGTAGCAATTCGTCGTGGCATAGATTTCACAGGGGGTTTAAGTCTTTCTACAAGAATAGTCATCCATGCCAACAAGAGAGCTCCTTGTAATTGCCACAGATCAGATGGAGGTGCTGACATGTTCCGATCAGCTGACAGGAAGGGGTCATCGATTCATGCTGCTTGCACCAAATTCTGACCTCCCAGCAGCACGGGGCAAAAGAAATCTGGATTCATCCAACTAAGCGATGTTTTTCCACTGCTCAGTGATCCCATTTTTGCACTCTTTTGCCCACTGGACTCATGTCTGTTTTCTTTGATGGTGCAGGAACTGGTCATATGCTGTTATAGCTCATCTGTGCTAAGGAACAATGAGTTGTGAATTTGGATACATTAATTGTAGCACCATCATTGTATTCGGAGGCAATTTGCTTGACTGTTCACAGCCTGTTTGTCAGAACAATTCCTGACATCCTCCTCTGACCCCTTTTAATCGACATTTCCATCTCTTCCTGGATGGTTTTCTTTGATCACGCTATTCTCGGTATACTCTCTAAACCGTTATACAACTCCACAAAATTGGCCATGAAATCCTGGCCCTCGCTAGTCTAACACCGATGACCCGGCCTTGTTGGGAGTTGCTCAGATTGCTTGATTTTCCCATCTAATGTGGTTTCACACTGAAACTGATCCACTGAAAACTTATCACATGATTTTTACACTGCACTCTGGGGGTGAAGAGGGTTAACGGCTCTAATTTCCATACTGAGAATCTCAAATCATGTGAGAAACGAGCTCTCAGAAGAATAGGCCATTTAGTGCATTTTGCAGCGCTGTAAAGAGATCTCCGCCAATCACACCAGTCCCCGTCACCAGTAGGACTCCAGCATTCACTAGGACACCACAATTTATGATAAACCAGGGAAAGTAGTAACTGTACCTGTACATGAAGATGATTATTAGCACAATGGGAATGAGCAGAGCAGCTCCAACTCCTATTCCAATCTTGGCTTCTTTAGGGAAGGTAGATTGCCCCTCCTCATCATATTTCACTTGTCCGAGGTTAAAGCTGAGTTTTCCCATGTGCACCTAAGTAAAAGAAAGTATACGGCTGTTGCATGTCTGCAGGGTTATGTATACACAAGGGAGGGGGGTAAGAACAAAAACACTGTACTGGCGCATTTTGGTTCCTTTAAGACTACTAACCACAAACTCTGGCAGAGAAGTACTTTGGTCGAGTGGCTGCGGGGAGGAAAGAGGCGGCTCACAATACAAGTGGTTGTGGGTGAGAGTTTTCACGGTACACACACCATTTCCAATCATTGCTCGGACTTCTTGTTTGCTAATCCCAGAATCCAGATCCTCACCCTATAAAAACAGACAAGTCAAGTCGTGAATAGAGCAAAACTATGGACACAGGAAGTGGAAAAGGAGCTACTAAAATTCTTACAGGGCAGCAATAAAGCTTTATAAAAATATTCTTACAGATGCAGGATTTTCATACTGACAGAATAGAGCTGCAGTATACAATGTCACACCGTTGGGCAGCGGTTTAGTGTTCGCCTCAGCGCATGGGGGTCTCAATTGCAACCCTTGAATCCATCCATGAACATTACACTGATGTGCCAAAGGCCTACCGAGGCCAGCGGGAGGGACCCAGACAGCGCCTGCTAGGTAAGTATAAGACATCCCCCCAAAATAAGACCTAGCACCTCTTTTGGGACAAAAATGAATATAAGACAGGGTCTTATTTGGGGGGAAACATGGTATAAAGTGGCGTTACGTTAAGTGATGCTCTGGAACATCCGCACCTGAGTTCTGACATGAGTTAAAATGAACACCGGCCAGTGAGCTCATGGTAAGGCGACGTGAATTATAGAGTTCGAACAAGGCATCATAGTGGGTGTCAGACGGATGGGACGTTCCATTTCCAAAGTTGTGTGTACACATTTAAGATTTTTCGATCCACGGCGTCACCTCTGTACTGGGAATGCGTCATAGAAGGCACTACCACCCACAGAGGACAGCGTAGGGGTCACCCACAAGTGCTTAATGATTACGACCATTAGTGTCTAGCTAGAATTGTCTATGCGAGCAGAGTAGCGACTGCGACAAAAAACCCATCCACATTCAATGCAGGAAGCCCTACATGCATGTGCCGCAGGATATGGCAGCAGAAGACCCACCAGATGTCTCTGTTAACACCATGACACCAGACACCTGAGATCGTGAGGTTGCTAACTGGACTCTAGAGGACTGGCAACGCGTGGCATGGTCTGATGAGTTGTGATACCAATTGTTTCGGACTGATGGTAGGGATTGTGTGTGGTGCAGACCCCATGAAATGCAAGGTACTGTGCAGGCTGGTGGTGCTTTCATACTGGTGTGGGGCGAGTTCTCATAGAATGGATCAATTGGTCCGCCTAAACACATCATTGACTGGTGCCCGCTATGTTTCACTGCTTGGTGACCATTTGCAACCCTTCATGGGCTTCATGTACCACCACAATGATGGGGTGTCCCAGCAGGATAATGCACCAAGCCATCAGGCTCAAGTTGGTTTGAGGAGCATTCTGGAGAGTTCCTACGAATGGTGTGGTCTGCACATTCACCCAACATGAGCCGAATCGAGCATTTATGAGATGTGGTGGTGATGTCCATTTACACCCAAGCTCCTGCGCCTACAAATACGATGGAGCTATGGGTGGCTAGCCAGACGGCATGGCTCCACAATCCCCCAATGTCTTCTATCCATTTACAGAAACAATGCCATGTCAAGTTACTGCACTTCACCAGGCTAAAGGGGGTCCTACATGAGATTAGTTCCTGTCCCAAGACTTTTGGCATGCCAGTGTACATTCAATGTCCTCAGTTTGCAGAAGTAAGATGGCCGCACATAAGCAACTTTCTCACTTTCCAATGTATGTCTTTGACAGATATGAAAACAGTGCGAGTAAGTATGATTAGTTGTTTCTGTCAATCACTATACTGAAGGTAGAATGGCACATACACAGCCATCTCTGCTTCACAGGAAACTAGTTCTTAGTATTGTTAGAGATCTGAAGATGATCGATCATCATGCAGAGAGTATATGTGCTCTGATACTCCGTGTACTGTACACAATATAAAATACATAGATGGTATAGGTGAACCAGGGGATAGAAGAGCCCCCGAGGGAAGCCCGTCACCCACAACCTCTACACCAACTAAATGACCATCATACCTCTACATCTAGCACATTCCCAGGCTTCAGGCTATATGGTTTACTGGGGTTGTCACGGTTCAGAGGCTTCAGGACAGGGTTCTTCTGGTAAGTGAAATTCTCCCCGAGGCTACTGTATGGAATCCGAACATTGTCGAGTACAAACAATATATCCACAAGGATGGAGTTTTCGGGGACTGAGGGTGAAATGCACAACATAACTGTAGAGTTGTATTGGCGGCAATGTTCACTAATCTGAGAGCGGGAGGAGAAAAAAAATAATAATTAAACGACCGATTAAAGATACAAAACATGAATGTCTGAGTTTAAAATAAAGTATTAAGAGAAAGTTCTAAGAGGACCATGAATAAGCTCACCTCCTGGACGGGGCTAGGTACAAATTCTCTCCTTCGCCTCCTTCGCCGTTCTCCAGGTGTAGGTTCCTCCACCGGTGACCTCACCAGAGCGGACATACGTGGAGTCTGAACAACGTCCAGGTTCACACCAGTTACCACAACGGTCCGCCCTCCCCTATGGAAGATACAATGGAACATACATGAGACTCCAGCACCATAAGACTTAAAGGGTGTGTACTGAAAACTTTCTATTGAGGTCTTATTCTCCGAAATCTCTCACCCGCCCCCCTGCATGGTGCTCGGTCGAGTAATCAGTTACTAGACAAGACCAATGTTCGATTGAGCATCAGCCTTAAACGAGCATGCTCGTTCAGTTCTACCAGTGACTATTTTTAGGTGAGCTGAAATGAAGCGGCTAGTGAATTGCTCATCACCCGGTTGGTGGCCGTGTTCATACAGAACAATCATCACTTATATTCGCTCTATCAAGCGACTATTCGGACAATAGCTATTCCATATAAGGTCACCCTTAGCCCTCATTAATTGGCCCGCACTGCAGTACCCGGCACAGTCACACTTTTATGAATATAGGGGTCCTGATCTCCTGCCCTTCCCCCAGACCAAAGAATCCTGACTGAGGGGTTCCCAATGGTAAGACCTCCATAAACATACATTCATTGGCACATTCTTAGAATGGGCAATAGATATAACAAGCCCCAGAACAAAAATGCCTTAACCGAAGACCAAGTTTTCAGTTCCTACCCACCCATAGAAAGCTTTGGAAGGGTAAGCGGTAGAAATGATTGGGTTTTCTGTGTAGTTGTACAACAGGTCTTCTAGACGTCTTTCTGTTCTACCATATAACACACGGACCGACATCTCCTCCAGGACAGGACTGGGGCTCGTCTTACAACATATCTGGTCTTCTAATACATCCCCAAATCTGAGAAAGACAGAAAAAGGAATTAATTTTTCTAGATACAGACACCAGCACAAATCAAAGGATTAGAAGGGGTTGTCCAGGCAGTAAAACTTATAGCATAAGCCCAGTGACATCTTGTAGAACACTCCTCCAGACTATACTAATCCGTGTTGTCCCTTCTGGAATCAGGAGGCCGGAAAGAACAAAACAGGCGAGTATAGTCTAGTTTATTATTCCACAAGATGTCACTGAGCTAATGATACAAATGCTTCTTCCTGAACCTCCCCTTTACTACAAGAGAATATTACTAACACTTCACAAGGCAAATCCCCCACAGTCACAGTTATTTGGTCACCGGTCAACAGCTTGGAACCATAAATGGTGATCATTGTCCCTCCAGCCATGGGACCTCTTAGGGGATCCAGCGTGTGAAGAATGGGGTCCTACATGAAAAGAAAAAAAGGCTGTTATTAACATGAAGCCCTGGCCGTAAGTCCTAATATGCCAGATAAAGAATTATATGAGGGCGGGGGGCATACACAGAAATGTGAGGGTCACAATGAGAATGAGGCCTATACAAAAATCACAGAACTAAAAATGATAAAACTGGGGTGTTTGAAGCCACCACCAGGGGGAGCTCCATGCATGCAAAATCCAAATGGGGATTTTGGTGTTGAATTTACTCATGACAATGACTCATTACAATGAATGAAGCCCGATGTCACAATCCACAGAATTTCAGCAGTGGATCATGCTGTGGATTGTTGCTGCTGTGAGTGAATGCGGTTTGTTACAACTTCAGATCACATTGTACTGTACATTGCTGTGAAATTTCAGCATTCTGCAGCTGAAATTCCGCTACATGTGTACTCACCTTAAGGAGAAGTTTAGGTCATAGCAGTCACATGGGTTAACTTAAAAGGGAATCGGTCACCAGTTTGGAGCTGATGACGCCAATGGGAACTAGGAAACAATAAATCACAGAGAATCCTAAAGGCGATGGTGTTATAGTAGCTGATATGGGGATACCTTGTAAAACTGAGGTTTAATTATTCCTGTGTTTTATGTAAATTAATCCCAGATGGTTTGGTGGGTGGGCCTGGACAGTCTGTGCTGCCAGCAGAGAGCTCCAATCCACGACCCTCCAGCCTTTGGATAATGTAGGAAACATCACGTCACTTCCAGTCCCATCCAATTCTGCGCTACTACATAGATCGGTACTGGGGCAGATCGTTTGGTTCTACTGTGGGCAGAACTGACTGCTCTTCTGGAACATGCCGGTTAGTGGCGCAGCACTGATTAGGCTGGGACTAAGGAGGAGATGTCATCCGTATGACTTGGAGACAGAATGGACAAAGATTGAAGTACCCTGCGGGCAGCAGAGAGGGTCGACCCACTGAAGCCTGGACTTCATATACATACAGCATGGTAATAAACTCAGTTTTACAAGGTATGGGGGCATTAGCTGCTAGAACGCCTCCACTTTGGACTGCTCTGCAATGGATTCTTTCCCAATTGCCTTAAGTGACCAGTTCCCTTTAATGGGAGGTGCACCATTAAATGACTAGTCAGCAATACTACATAACATTTCACAGTATTACTTACTATTCTTCCAGCACGGACACGGTTATGTATCATCAGCGGCAGTATATACTACCATACAGTAATAGCTTCGCTAACATCTACAAGGGCGTTGAATACAATGGCTGCCTCCGCTGTATATACAGGTACCTGATAAGAGAAAAGTTCGCTGGAAATTCCAGAATCCCTTCCATTTACTGAAACTTTCACAGTGCCAGACACCTTCCCTGGACTAGCAGACAGCGTGCAGACAATCCTGTAGGCATGTAATTAGCTTTAATCAAAATCACGCACTTCCCAAGTATACGTTTGATATAATACAGTGTTTTATAATACCTGAGACAAAAACGATCAAACAATGAGATATACACATACCCGTGTGCCAGGGGCCTCCCGGCATTAAAGGGCACGAAGCCCAAATTAACTAGTCATTATTCACTTGATGTGAGCTAAGGGTTCTAATTACATGGTAATGTTCCTACGATACTAAAGGAAAGCGGAGATACTTTGATTGCGGCTGGTACCTGGACTCATCAGGACCCCAGATTTGAGCTTGGTGGGGGTTTCAGTGGTGAGACCTCCAATGATTAGACTTTTTTCAACTATCCTATAGACTTTAAAGGAAGCGGTCACCACTTTTGAGCCCCATAAGCTACCCATTCAAGCGCTATGTCTCAGCGAAGTTAGCATGTGCCAGTAACTTGACTCTCTGCAAATGCATCTCCCATACAGATGAATCGCAGAAGTGCGTGCAGATCGAGTCAAGCTGTTGACTCAAGCCAACTTCGTGGGGACAAGTTCCCTTTAAAAAGTGGTTTGACTGACAAAGGGGCTATGGATGCCCTCTAGTCCTTGGACACTTATTATGGTCTGTTTGTGGTTTACTTAAGCAGTTGGAAGTTTTTTTATTTTTGGCCGACCCCTTGTTTTCCCAAACCTTTATAATGACCAGAAGCTGCCAGTCTCAATTTCATGATGCCAACCATGTGATATAACATTGATTAATGATCAACCTTCAGATTGGCAGCACGAATATGCTTTTGCGGATACTTTTAAGAGTTAACAACGACCTAACCAGCTCCCTCTTATACAATCTAGGTCATGGATAGACACGAAATGCAGTTTCTACATGCGATTCTGTAGTGTTTTTTTTTTTTTATTAAAGTATTTTTTATTAAACTTTTTCCACCTTTTGCATATTTTAAAACATTTTTTACATACCTTTGCTTTCCCCTCCCCCTCTCACCCCGATTCTGGAGTGTTTAATCCTACTTCTGCAGTACTACTACTCACCAGCAGGAGGAGCCAAATAGTAAATGAAACTTGGCACAGCAATCAAACTGTAACTAATTAAAAGTATGCGTGGATCCAGCCAACTAATAAACACATCTATTTCGGGATGATTTCTGTGGATCGCAGCGCTACTGGAACTTTTATAAGTGGCTGGACACTAAAATTAAATGTTCCCGTCAACAAAGTCTTAGACGTGCGGTGTAAGTGGCGAGGAGGGAGAGCGGATTAGCCGTGATGTTTGAGGAAATGGAAGAAAATAATCACAGTGTAGAAATAGTACGTACGTGACAAACGATGGCGCGGCTGGAAACTTACCTGTTGGATACGACGTACAAGTCTGGCAGCAGGAAGCACGGCTGCTCACATACAGTCACCGACACCTCCTCTGCTTTCTGGCCCATATTGGCCCCATCAATAGTAATGGTCGTTCCTCCTTCCAAAACACCAGTCATTGGCGAAAACTAAAAAAAAAAAAAAAAAAAAAAAGGTAAAAAATAATTAACCCCTTCAAGACAAGAAATTTCTGTTTTTTAGTCCCCACCTTCCAAGACACGTATCTTTTTTACTTTTCAATCGTCGTAGTGGTCAGAGCTCGGTTTTATAGGATAAGTTGCATTTTCAAATGGTACCATTAAATGGAAAATTTTTAAGGGGCGTGAAATGAAAAAAAAATAAAGGAAATGTAATTTCGTTATTTTTTTGGGGGGTGGGGTATAGTTTTTACAGCACTCAGGATGATGAGATTACATTTTGTTCTGTGGGTTAGTACAATGAAGGCAATAATTGCATAAAAAGTATAAACGACTTTTAAAAAGTAGTTTTAAAAAATATATTGTTTCCCCTCGCCATATTCCGAGAACCATAACCTCTTTATTTCTTTGGCTGTGTGAGGACTTGTCTTTTGTGGGGCGAGCTGCGGCTCTTATTAGTACTATTTTGGGGTATATATGGCTTTTGATCACTTTTTATTCAATTTTTTTTGGGGTGTTGGGGGGGGAGCAAAAAAAAAAAAAGAGGCAATTATGGTATTCTGTATATTTTTTAAGGCAATTTTCATAAGTGAGAAATATTGTGATATTTTAACAATTTGGACATTTACAAACACTGATCCCAAATAAGTGTTTTTTATTGTTTAGAATTTTGCGAGAAAAGTTTTTTTCTAGGGCTAATGCCCACTGCCGGATTTCCACCGCGTGAAGTGTGGCGGAAATCCACGGTGTAACACTGCAGCTATTAGTGCAATGTTCACGCTGCAGAATTCTGCAGCGTGAAATAACCCACGGTATGTCCTATTTGCCGCGGGAATATGCGTGGCTAGCTTCCATTGTAGTCAATGGAAGCCGGCCGTCACGCTATACTTCCGCTATAGCACAGCGTAAATATCACGTGAATACATTTCCCTGCCCACACTAACGGCGGGTCAGTCGGAGGTGAGTATGGGGTCTTTGGGGGGGGGGGGGCGCCGTGACAGACTCCGCCGCGGTAGTGGAGTCGGTCACGGCCATGGGCATGAGCCCTTAAACTTTTCATTTTTATTTGCAGTTGAAAAAAATTTATTAAAAAACTTTTCACACGTTTTTTTATTTAGTCCCCATAGGGGACTTGAACTTGCGATCATTTACATGTGTTTTCCAGGGAGAATACTATTGATGACCTATCCTAAGGTTGATCGGCTGGGGGTCCGTCACTTGGACCAGACAATTGTGAAGGATCAGACAATTGTGCGCCCGCTGACAGCGCCGCAAATACACAGAGGTCAGAGCGAGTGTCTCTGTTCCAACCTCTGTGAAGTGGCCGGCGCTTGTAACTGCAGGCACGGCTCCCACGGATTTCAATGAGCAGCAAAGAAAATGCTCAGGTGTGCGCTGACAATTGAATCAACTGCTCTGATGTACACTATAAAAGATGGCTGACAACAGTAACACAGTATGCTAGGCTGAATGAAGACAATGCCATCTAGTTCAGCCTGTTTCAACCCCAGAACAGCTATGTTCTTTGTATGCTTGAGAAACACCCTGCATCACTGTGTTTGTCTATTGGATGCTCTGGACTAAATAAACTACCTTTCATTATTTACCTCTGGAACCCTATCTAGTATTGGGTACACCCGGAGCCTGGACACCTCTACACAAAAGGGGGTGGGAGGTCTGTCATTATTAGAGATGAGCGAACGTACTCGGTAAAGCACTACTCGTCCGAGTAATGTGCTTTATCCGAGTACCTCCCCGCTCGTCCTGAAAGATTCGGGGAGCGCCGGGGAGCGCCGCGGAGCGGGGAGCTGCAGGGGAGAGCGGGGAGGAACGGAGGTAAGATCTCTCTCTCCTTCTCTCCCGCCCGCTCTCCCCTGCTCCCCGCCGCGACTCACCTGTCAGCAGCGGAGTGCCCCGAATCTTTCAGGACGAGTGGGGAGGTACTCGGATAAAGCACATTACTCGGACGAGTAGAGCTTTACCGAGTACGTTCACTCATCTCTAGTCATTATACATTAAGACCCCCTTTGTCAAGTGCCCCTTCTTTATTTTAGATTTATATACTTCTGATGCGCACAGGAATATTTTTACAACTCATCTTTTAAATTACTGGTCCTATGTACTGCAGCACCTCAGTATTACAGTATATAGTGATTTTTAATGTTGCCTATTACACTCTTCCACAAGCAGGGTTTGTTAGGCATCCATGCACGGCAGTCCTGGGAGACTTCACTAGGATGTGGATTGTCATGCTAGCGATCTCATCACTGGCCGACTGTTTAGATTTGGTCGAAGTTAACCCCCCATATCTGAACAGTTAACTGCTGCGATTGGAGCCAACTCCAATCTTGGCATTTGCCGACTGCTGTCAGCAACAGTTAATAGCCGCCATGTATAAAGTGAACTCGCCCCCCAAGCCGCTCCATACATATATTTGTATATCTATCTTTACACACACGCGCACACGCGCACACAATCTACACACACACACACACACACACACACACACACACACTTTCTTTTTGCAGTCCTGCAGGGGTATGAGGCACTGAGAACTTCATTCCTCTACAAAGCCACAAATGAAGGAATACAAATTCTGATGCACAGCGTAGAGTTTCGTTTTACACCCCTCCCCTATATAATCCACTACAATTCACGGTCTAACGGACATTAATGCAGGACATGACCCTTTATATTTACCGAGTGGATAAGCGGTGTAGGGCAGACGTCGATGGTGCTTTGTTCACATTGATCTCTGTGCACACATGATGCCTTCTCCTCCTCCCCACACCACAAACACTGGTACTCAGGCGGCAGGGCTTGGCAGCGGCTGCAGTCCGACTGGCCCACGGAGCAGTTGTACAAAGTCACTGACCAAATGAAATGTTCAGGGTGAGTGACAAAAACATGAGAAACATCAGAAATATCAGAGAAGAGTCCGACTGTGTCCACATACATTAGCTTGTCTGCAGATGCCAATGGAATATTGTCTACAGCCAGCTTAATAGGAGTTTTCCGGGACTTGACTATTAATGACCCATCCTAAGGTCATCAATAGTTGATCGGTGGTGGTCAGCCACTTGAGATCCCCACCGATCAGCTGCTTGAAATGGCCACAGTGCTCGGGTAGGTGGAACGGCTGCTTTACTGCATACTAGGCCTTGCATAGCAGTTGTGCCGGATGTAGCAGCTCAATGCCATTCACTTGAAACGGACTGAGCTGTTCTCAGGTCATATGAGAGATGATAGTGGCATCACATGGCTGAGAAGATGGCGCAGCGCTTATGCCAGCACCGCTTTCAAACAGCGGATTGCTGGGGGCCCCAAGCTGCGGACACCCACCGCTCGATTATTGATGACCTGAGGATATATCATCAATAGTTTAGTCATGGAAAACCCAATTAGGGGTCATCGGCTGATAATAGCTTTGTGTATATTAGGTCACGTATATACTACAAATTCATACAGACCATCCACATACCTGTAATGTCCCCCTTATTGTCCACACGGTACACATCTCCTTTCTTCACGTACACAGGAACCTGGTGCTCCATCACTCGCAGAGGGTACTCGTACTATTAGAGAGGAAGTGGTTTATTATTAATCATTATGCAGTGAATACACTGGAAACCGAAGGGTTAAGCAGTATTTTTGGAGGACCAGCAGGTTTGTGCATTACAGGACAGCCCATTGATTTCAAGGAGAACTGTGTAATACTTAATTTTCCCTATGGGGGCACTGCAGGAAACTTAGAAACTCATAATGGGAGGCTTCCTTGCAGATCACTGCAGAACAATCTGTGATCGGCTTTTTAGGAAAGGCCCTTCTAGCAAGTAGGGATTGCAAAAAATCAAAGTAACCCTTTGAAACAATGCCAACATGAGTCACCTGCAGCCCAGTCATCATACAAAATGTCTCACCTTATGAGTTTCACAATGCACTTTATACAAATGCTCCCCTACAGTCATCTTCTCAATCTGCGCTCTCAGGGTGATCGGCGTCTCTTCCACTTCTATTATGCAGTTGAATTCTAGAGCCTCTCCCTGCAAAGAAAAGGACGGTAGAGAATGGAAATAAGAACTCTACCGTAATTACATCAGACACTAAAAAGGATCAGTCATCAAAATACAAAAGATGTGCCGAGGCCGTGAACTTGCTTCGAGAAGGAGTTCTGCTAGAGCCTTATATAGTTATGTATCTTATGGTCTTATCCTTCGTCCCACTGTGGGACTTGAACAGGTGATCACTTCTCTTACACACTGCAATACTTCTGTTTTGCAGTGTATTGTCCCATTTAGTGTTACTCTATTAATAGGAGTACAAGGACGGCAAGCCTAGATCCATCACTAGGCCCTGACTGCCATGACCACTCCTCTGCAGAGCGTGATACGGGGGAGGGGGGGGGGGGGGGCTGATCAAACGACAAAGGGAGCCCCCTCCATAAGGAATGTTGTTCCATCCCACAGATGCTAGGATGAACACCACCTTGTGTGTTTGAAGCACGCAAGCATGGTTTGTCTGGCCAACTCAAGTTTTTATAATGTTGCGCTTTAGTTTATTTCACACGGGCCGATTACTCTTGTTCACCTCACAAACAAACTACTGACGACAACCTGTGCGCCCGTGAGTAGGTTTGTGAATGACTAACATGCTCCGCCCCTGATCACATGACAGTGACGTCATCAAAGGACCTTCATCCCCAGTGAGGGAATTACATGCTCTTTCCTTGATCACATGACGGTGACATCATTACAGTTCCTGTACGCACACGGCTGCTGTCAGACTGGCTGTTTGTTAGTATTCCAAAGCAACTGGGGCCGCAGGGGGTTTGTAGTCCGCTCGTAATCTGCACAATGATGCCGGACCTTTGATGACATCACCAAGATGTGATCAGGGGTGGAGCATGTCAGTCATTCACTCGGGATACGCGTCACCGTCATGTGATCAGGGGCGGAGCATGACAGTGACGTCATCATAGGTCCATCAACTCCACTGCCGTACTGCTTCTGATCCCTGTTGTATGGGATGAACAATGTATGTAGCAGTACTGTGTGTGTGATGTGCATGTAGCACAGCTTTGGGGGGCATTGCACAACCAGAAACACTATAATTTCCTAAAAATTACTAGTCAGGCCATATAAAAGGGACCAATGATCAACCGATGAACGATCCAATGCTTATTCATTGGCTGATCATTAATTTCAGTTGACATAAAAATACTCGCTGATTGGCGGTACATCTCCCAGTGTCCTCAGGGATACGTTTAGACAGCCCATGAACGATTGTAGTAGGACTCTTGGCCCACGTAAAAGAAATTAAATGAATGCCGATTGACATGCTCGTCTATTGGCACTCAACCTGTGTAAAAGGACCATTCCATATTCTAAATAAAACCCGAATGTGGGTATATTCACACAGGCGATTTTCATGCGCAACTTCTGATTGGGATATGGCTGAAATTTGCACGTGAAAAAGAACCTATTGATTTCACACTTCCCCACATGAATACAGTCTTATCAGAACGCTCCAAGTGCTGGACGAATATACTGGTGTCCAAAGGAACACTCTTCTCTCTGCCTAACCACTTAGATGCCGCAGTCGCTACGGACCAAGACATCAAGTGGGTTAGCCGGATAGGATCAGAGCGATCTGCAACCTGTGAAAGATGGTTGCAAGAAAATGAACTTTCACAATATATTTTATTTATATTTTATAGAGGAATATACCGGTTAAACATAACTCACATTGAGGAGTTGGAGGTTGTATCCTATCAGATCCAGCTCTCCTTCCAAGCCAACATGAATCAAGTGAGAGCCTCCAACTTTCTCCACCCGTGGGCACGATTCTGGACCCCATAGAATCTTTGGTTCGTCCTACGATGACAGTGCAAACCAACAGCATCTAGTAACTTGTTCTCAGGGGTGAAAATAAATGGTCAGATGCGAAATACATTCTAAATGGGCAAATCCATCACACCAACATTCTGTGGACATGATGACCCGAAAACGTGGTAGGTTGTTCTTCCAATCTCACAGCATAACTTGTGACGCTGCATCGTGTTTTGGGGTTATCATGCCTCTATGGATCCAGGCCATTGCTTATAGAGGACTTACATTCTGGCTGTAGATGATGGCCTGCTCTTGGCTGCACTGTGGAGTGTGAGAGCAGAGGTAATCAGACAGACACCAGTAACATCTCCAGGGGCTGCTCACACATGCGCTACACCTGCAGAAACAAACCATGTATCCATAAGGTGCCGTCTTATGACAAACTGTAGCATTTTGGGCAATTTGACTACAATGTGTAAATGTACCCTAAAGCTAGAAGTCTCCAATCCTTTCTGCCTTGTGAGCCACATTCAATTCAAAAACAGACACATGACATTTTTACACCTGGGCTACATGGTGACTTTGGTCATACGTGTCCGAGGATCAAACGATCACCCTGCTACATGATTACCTAATGTAAGTGAAGTTGTAACTCGCAAGTTACCGCAACATGACATTCACAAGAAATCAAATTGTAATTAATTTCTTGCAAATATCGTGGCACTTTGCGAGTCCCAACATGGCGGCATTCACTACAATGTGATGTTGCAGGGCCATAGCGTAGCCGCGTGACAAGTGTTGCACCCAAAGTTGCTGTGTCGCCACCAGAAACTGCGATATTGCAAACATTTGCTGATAAATACTTCGGTATGATATTTGACACTAACACCAGGTTTCTTCGAAAGACCTGCCCAATTATAAGCACTACCCTGAATTTGAAAAAAAAACCCAAAAAAACCCTGAAAATAAGCTCTTGCTACACTACATTAAAAAAAACTAAAAGTAAAACATTACCTAGGACCTTAAAACATTACCTAGGACCTTAAAACATTACCTAGGACCTGCGGAGGTCCGCGTGGTTCCTGTAGTCCTCAGAGCTCATAGAACGTCACTTTCTGGAGACAGGATTCATAAACCCTGCCTGCAGGAAGCGATGGCTGTAATTGGTGCTTTAAGTGATGGCTGCGATTATCTGAGCACCCACTCAGCCATTGTTTCCTGCATTTACTGTATGAATTGGCTGAGCGGCGGCGAGTGATGGCCGCGACTCAGCCAATTCAAAAATCCCTAGCCCACACAGCGATGGCTGTGATTGGATGAGCGTAGATGCTCAGCCAGTCACAGCCATTTCTTCGCCCTTTGAGTATTTGAGTGGCGTTAAGCGATGGCCATGGCTTAGGCAATTTGAAAAAACACTCCGTGGCCATCGCTCACCGTAGACGCTCAGCCAAAATCACAGCCAATTCAAAATAAGATTTTCCCTGAAAATAAGACCTAGCGCATATTTTGGGGCTAAAATAAATATAAGACACTGTCTTATTATCGGAAAAACACAGCACAGTATGGTGGTTCAG
Source organism: Eleutherodactylus coqui (assembly GCF_035609145.1). Classification (NCBI taxonomy): domain Eukaryota; kingdom Metazoa; phylum Chordata; class Amphibia; order Anura; family Eleutherodactylidae; genus Eleutherodactylus; species Eleutherodactylus coqui. The sequence goes on along the minus strand of NC_089846.1, from coordinate 24,367,341 downwards.
ATAGGTCTGTGATAAGATCATACGTAAATTGATGTTAACTTAGGACCCGCATGCGGAGACACCCAGCAGGGGATCACAAGCCACTGGTAACGGACTTTAGGTTTAAAAGACTGGCAATCCTACAATTATATTAATACCAGCTATGATTTATAAGGTAATGCCATTCAAAAAGGGATTTTAAATTACATTAATCTGAAAAAAACCCAAAAACACAAAAAACTGTACGGCGCCAGCCAGCACTTCCGCAGTTGAAAAAAAACAACAAAAAAACAGGCACAGGTACGCTGAGTCGCCGACAG